>NC_138547.1:3370508-4073008 GCF_964234715.1 Podarcis melisellensis | reverse complement strand
AGTACTTCCGGGTCGCCGCAGGACACAACCTGAAAAAACATATCATAAAGCAAACGTAACATGAGGTATGACTGTATACAAATAGCATGAGAAAACTTGGTATACTTGTTTGCATAATATTATTCTTGTTTATAAAACCCAATTAAAAAAAAAAAGTCCACATCATGATAGCTTTTGCATAACATTCTACCTGGGGATATATTGCTAATCATGTGGGTAAAACTGTGAAGCTGATTTTGCTCATAATTCCCGCAAATTGTATAGCTTTGCTGGCTTAGCTCTCCCCTGCAGGGGGCAGCAAACCACAAGAGCAGGCACTCACAAATGAAGGCAGAATGACTGGGAACTACAGTATCCTTAGAGCAGACACCATAATTTTTTTGTTTTAGAACTAGGCTAGGAGCACCAGGCTGGTAGGTTATGGTGTTTAAGCCTCTTTCCCTCCCTCCTCTCTCTGTGTGTGAGAATGCATGCACCTGTCTGTGGCATCTTTTGTCAGAGCTGGCTTGCTCTCCCTATCAACGCGCCTCTCCCATTGGCAATCCTCAGGAAAGAATCGTCCGCATTGAGCTGCTCTGATGAAATCGATTAGGAAATCCCTTTCATCCTCATTCCACCTTCCCACCCTGCCTCCGACAACTTTGTGAAGGGAGTGGAGAAGCAGGTTAGGCTTAAAAACAAATAAAAAAACACAGATCTGCTGCCAGCTCCTGCTTCACAAACAAGGTTGCATGGCGAATGTTTGCCTAAGTAAGATGCAGAATCGCTTCCACCAAAACTACCCTCCTGGCTTCGGCAGCCACTCGTGAGGTGGTGGTGGTGGTTTTGGAAGAAAAAGTAGGGGTGGGGAGGGGATATGTGAGATGTGGGGTGTATCATGGGGGGGCATGTGTAAATTACATGTGTAAATTACTGTAAATTACAGTGGTACCTCGGGATAAGTACTTAATTTGTTCTGGAGGTCTGTTCTTAACCTGAAGCTAATGGGGTCTTCCCGCTGCCGCCGCACCGCCAGATTTCTGTTCTCATCCTGAAGCAAAGTTCTTAACCTGAAGCACTATTTCTGGGTTAGCGGAGTCTGTAACCTGAAGCATATGTAACCTGAAGCGTATGTAACATGAAGCGTATGTAACCTGAGGTACCACTGTACTTAAATAACTCTTAAATTAGTTGAAAATATTTTTTTTATCATATGCAAGTAATTAACATTATTTTACTAAATCTAATGCCCTTAAAACTACATAGAACATTAATATATTCTCCAGAGATCTTTAATGGTTAGCTGAAGCATGAAATGAGTTTATTTTCATTTATGCATCAAATTTAAATCCCCCCCTCCCCGGGAATATTTTCCCAGATTATTTGTATTCACTATGATTAAAGGTTAGTAAAAATGTATCTGCTTTAGTAGCAGTAGTAGCAGTTGTCAAGACATTACCATGTTTGCTTTCCATCCTTGTTTCAGACATTGTGATACATTGGAATATCGCAATGTTTAGGTAGTGATTTATTGCGATGTTGAAAGCCAAATATTGCCCAGCCCTGTGGACAATGCCTGAAAAATTCAACTGACACACGGGTGGCTAATCAGTGGCTCTCAAGATATTGATGGACTCTGGCTCCCATCTGCCCCAGTCAGCTTGGGAAAAGGTCAGGAATGATGGAAGATGTGGTTTAACAACATATTGAGGACACCAGACTGGCTGCCTTTTGGGATACAGGGTTTAAAATGGATGGACGGACACACACACAAAAAGGCATTGAATGTTAACCTGAAACAAGTTAAGTGGCTACAAAAAACCCCTGTGGGGCCAATTGCGGTGTGGGAAGAATAAAATCACAACAAAATCGACCACTGAGAACAGGGAATGCTTCCTTAGAGCACTACTACTGCCACCTGAGTCCAAAATGTGCTTGCTAGGGGCTGATGGAAACAGTCCAAAACATCTAGAGGGCACCAGTGAAGGCTGGGTTGTGGGGCCAGCCAGATCAACAAAAGAGCACACCACTTTGCATACAAAAGCCCCCTCCCCAAGTTCAGCCCCTAGAATTGCCACCTAAAAAAACGGACCACAGACATCTGTTGCTGAGCTCTTAAGAGCAGGGAACGTGCAACCCTCCAGGCGCTGCTGGACTCCCTTCATGCCTTGCCAGAAAAGCCAGCAGCAAAGGATGATGGGATTTGGAGTCCCAAAACAGGTGGAAGCACATGCCTCAAGAGAGCCAGGTCTTCCCATCACCTGGCAATATCTCCCTCCCTTGTTTTAAAAGTGATTTGCCTCTAACTGACAAACGTGTACTCCAATTTTGCTTTCTTTTGTTTGCGGTTACTGTTTTATCTGTGGAAAAACTAATACAACTATCTGTTTCAAAATAATAATAGTAGTAGTAGTAATAGTAGTAGTAGTAGATTCGCCGCTATAGTTTTGTTCCTTCCCTTTCTGGCTCGGAATCTACTACACAAGAAAGTACAGTATAAAGTCCCCCACCCCCGCAATGTGCAATACATTCTGCTTGGAATGCAATTCATTCAGGGCTGAACTTGGAAAAATAAAAGGAAGGCAGGGCGACAGCCTATAAAACTAACGTAAGGAAATCGAATTAATATCCAGCACTAGAATTCACGAATCCCCCTCCCCGCTCACATGAACACACCAACAAAACAAAACAGGACTGCAGCCTAGAAAGCTAATGCAACGCGAAGAAATCGAATTAAAATTCGGTGCCAACGTTAGAAGTCACTAACCACACGCACACCAATGAAATATAAAACAAAGCAAAACAGGGAAGCGGATCAAACAGGCGTCCACGCCGCAATCTTTTTGGCGCGTGCAAAAAGCATTCCTGCTTACTCGTGGCTGCCCGGACGCTTCGAAATGCTGGTGCGAATTTTAAAACTGGTCTTTTTGTTTGCCTGTTTAATATCTTTAACTTTCAAAAGCGGGGTCGGGGGAATTGCATGTGTGTGTTTTACTGCCGAGGTTTCCGTTCCTTTGGGGGGGTCGCTTGCACTCCCCCTTCACGGAACCAGCCCACCGACCAATAGTTGCAGCAGGTGCGAGAGTGGGAAGAGGATCCCTGCCTGCCCTCCGGCTGACGCAACCCCCGCCGGGCTTGCAAAGGGGTCTCCGGCGCCCCGGCGGTGCCTCACCTGGTACTCCATCCTGGGCGCGTGGGCCGGGCGGGCGCTGAGCCACCTCCGGGCGCCCAGACGGGGAGCCTGCACCCGCTGCTGGAGGAAGGCCAGGTGCAAAGCGCGGACCCGGCGCGAGCCCATCGCAGGCGCCTCCCCCCCAAGCACAACTTTCCCAAGCCGATCGTAAGCCGCGGCCGCACCACGCCGCGAAACAGTCCCGGCTGCGCGCAGGCGCGGAAGCGGCCCTGAAGCCGGAGCGGCCATCTTTGCGGGTGGTAGTAAGAGGGGCCCCAGGCCGTTTTGCGCAGAAGCATCCAGTAGAACCAACCCGGCCATCTTTGGGAAGGGCAATTCCCTTTCTTGCCCCGCCCCCTCCCGCGTCCCTCACTTGCCGCTTTAGATCAAACCACAGGTAGAGGTAGGAAGTGGCAGAGAGGTGCGCGCACGGGCGCAGGTATGCTTCTCCGTGAAAGGGACGCGGATGTGTCAGATCAGATTTGACCATAGCTGTCAACTTTTCCCTTTTCTTGCGAGGAATCCTATTCGGAATAAGGGAATTTCCCTTTTAAAAAGGGAAACTTTGACAGCTATGCATTTAACACAAACTGGATTTGTTTCAATCATACCCGTAACACAATTTGAAAATTTATTTAAGCACGATGGGGGTTGGGGGGAAGAAGAGATTGGTTTTCAAATTGTACATCACATTTCTCAGTATAATTATGGGACTCCTTAAAAAGATATGGGAGCTGGATATTGGCACACAAGTTATTCCCAGGGACTGAAATAAAATTTGGGAATCGCAACCCTTAAAATCCTTAGAGAAAACTCATTTAAATTATTACGCAGATGGTATTATACCCCTTTGCAAATGTCAGAAATGTTTTATATCACCTAATTCTTGGAGGGTGATGATATTGGTGCATATTATCATTTACAGGAATGTCGGTTGGTGTGCGATTTTTGGGATTTGAACTTGACAGAAATTAAAGCATTGTTCGCTGCCCAAAATTAATGTTGCCAGATATTTTTGATGATATGTATGGTCAAAAGAATTGGTCTTATATATGATCTTGGCAGCATGACGAGTAGTTGCAACTCAGTGGAAAACAGCCCAAAATCTTACACCGGATGCTTAGTACCGCTCGCTCTGGAAAATAGCTATAATGGAGAAAATCAGACATAATTTGAAATTTTTACAAGGACTAGAAGCTCCAGACACATTTTAGATGATTTGGCATTCTTTTATCACATATACACCGGAACCACCACTTTCAATACAACCTTCATCACAAAATCCTGGCAAATCTGAAACTTGACTTCATGACCTGATACAAGTTGATAGTCTTCTCTTGGGTTTTGTTTTTTAAACCCATGTGCAACAACTCACTCTACATGCCTATTTGATTGTTTTTCATCTTCTAATTTTTGCCTGTTGTTATAATTGTTCTCTCTGTTTTATATACATTATAAAATGAAATAATAACAATAATGCTTTACCCCCAAAAAACTCACTCTCCGGTGGAGAAGAGTCTACTCCACCTTCTGAGGTAGCCGGTTCTGCACTGATACAGTACTGTATATCTAACATCTCCAGATATCTGAAGAGCTGTCACATGGAAGACAACAAGCTTGTTCTTGCTGCTCCAGAGTTCAGGACCTGAACCAACTGATTGAAATTGCAAGAAAGGAGATACTGACTAAGCATTAGGAAGACCTTTCTGAGCAAGAGCCATTTGTCAGAAAGCCCACCAGTAACTATTTATTATGACCACAATCTCTTGTTGTTTTTAATCTCGAGGGGCAGATTTCACATTGGTGAAGCTTCTTAAAAATAGTTTTCACATTGTTCAGACCTCCACCTAGGTAGGATGAAGGCAAATTTACCTTGTATGTTTCTTTGAACTTTCTTCTTTCCATTATGACTCTCCAGAAGGAAGGTCTGATCATTCCTTCTGCCCTGTGGCAGAACTCGTGCTGGGCAGCCTAAGAGTTCCCAAAAATAGTTAAACTACAACTAAACAGAGGTCACTGGAGGCTGCATTCGGTACAGAGTCTCACCCTGAGTTTGTTTGTTTGGTTAGCCTATGACTCAGATATGCTTGAGCCATGTCCTACTACAATGCTACTTAGTTGTGCTTTTTAAAGACAGTCACATCCACACCATGCACTTAAAGAACTCTGAGAGCTGCTGTATACCCCTCACAGAGTTCCAACTTCCAGCACCCTTAGTGAGCGGCAGTTCCCAGGACTCTTTTGGGAGAAGCCATAGAATCATCATTCAGATCATCTCACCTCAGCCACAGTCTTGTGAGTAGACCTAGTGTTGGAAACAACAATTGCCCTTTCCCCTTATGGGGTATCCAAGAGCCCATATAGAGTCCTTACATAGGTTCCCTATTGGTAGGAGAGAATAACAGAGGCCAACCAGAGAATATTGAGCAGCTAGTAAGCTTGATCTTTATTGATCCATTGCAACAGGGTGCTCCCCTCACCCGCAAGAGAGAGGAGGAAACCAGAAAAATGGCGTGCAATAAAGACTTTTGAAATTGCCACCCTGTAGATCAAGACGCGGGTGGCGCTGTGGGTAAAACCTCAGTGCCTAGGACTTGCCGATCGTAAGGTCGGCGGTTCGAATCCCCATGGCGGGGTGAGCTCCCGTCGTTCGGTCCCGGCTCCTGCCAACCTAGCAGTTCGAAAGCACCCTTAAGTGCAAGTAGATAAATGTTGTTGTTGTTTAGTCGTTTAGTCATGTCCGACTCTTCATGACTCCATGGACCAGAGCACACCAGGTACTCCTATCTTCCACTACCTCCCGCAGTTTAGTCAGACTCATGTCTTCGAGAACACTGTCCAACCATCTCGTCCTCTGTCGTCCCCTTCTCCTTGTGTCCTCCATCTTTCCCAACATCAGGGTCTTTTCCAGGGAGTCTTCCCTTCTCATTCGGTAGCCAAAGTATTGGAGCCTCAGCTTCAGGATCTGTCCTTCCAGGGAGCACTCTGGTCTGATTTCCTTAAGAATGCATACGTTTGATCTTCTTGCAGTCCATGGGACTCTCAAGAGTCTCCTCCAGCAGATAAATAGGGACAAGTAGATAAATAGAGACCACTTTATAGCGGGAAGGTAATGGCGTTCCGTGTGCGGCACTGGTGCTGGTTCATCAGTGCAGCTTTGTCATGCTGGCCACGTGACCCGGAAGTGTCTCCGGACAGCGCCGGCTCCCGGCCTCTTGAGCGAGATGAGCACGCAACCCCAGAGTCGGTCACGACTGGCCTTCGGGCAAGGGTACCTTTACCTTTACTTTTTAGATCAAGACCACCCCCAGAAACATCATATATACATCACAGAAGGGGTGTAAAGGTAAAAGTAAAGGTACCCCTGCCCGTATGGGCCAGTCGTGTCCGACTCTAGGGTTGCGTGTTCATCTCGCTCTAGAGGCCATGAGCCGGCGCCGTCCAAAGACACCTCCGGGTCACGTGGCCAGCGTGACGAAGCTGCTCTGGCGAACCGGCACCAGTGCAGCACACGGAACGCCGTTTACCTTCCCGCTATAAAGCGGTACCTATTTATCTACTTGCACTTAAGAGTGCTTTCGAACTGCTAGGTGGGCAGGAGCTGGGACCGAACGACGGGAACTCACCCCGCCGCGGGGATTCGAACCATGGACCATACGATCGGCAAGTCCTAGGCACTGAGGTTTTACCCACAGCACCACCCGCGTCCCAGAAGGGGTGTAACCTAAGACCAACCCTCAGATACATCATACCTATATCACAGAAAAGGCGGTCTAAAACAGAAATTTGAATGTTGTTTTTCTCCTGTCCTTTATCTCCTGTCTGGCAAGTTACTTGATTGGATACCCTGCTTCCTAGATTGGATTGCCTGGGGAGCCTGGCCAGTCTTTTGTAATGATAAATGCTTAGTTCCTGGGCCAGGTCACAGGCTCACTCCCTATTCATATCTTAAATGTGCCCTTAAGACAGGATTTGTGAGGAAAGAGACAATGAGGAGGTTTCCCACTTTGACCTTGCAGGGAAAACATTTGGTCAGTTTAGGAATCAAAATGGTTCCAGGTTGGTCTTCCTGTGCTGATCTATGTACGTGCTTGGTTGGTACACTTATGAAAATTACCATATATCTAAGACCTCAAAATTCCTATCACACTAGGATGAAGGAACATTTTTTCACCTTTGGTGGACTTGCCCAAGAGTGAAGGCCTTCTGGGAAATGATCTATAACGAGTTAAAAAAGGTGTTTAAGTACACCTTCTCTAAAAAACCGGAGGCCTTCCTCTTGGGTATTGTCGGCCAAGGGGTGTTAAAGAAGGATAGAACGTTTTTTATGTATGCCACCACGGCAGCAAGAATTCTGATCGCCAAATATTGGAAGACTCAAGATTTGCCCACACTGGAAGAGTGGCAAACGCAACTGATTGACTATATGGAGTTGGCCGAAATGACTGCCAGAATCCGAGATCTGGGAGAAGAAGCAATGGAGGAGGACTGGAAAAAATTTAAGAATTACCTGCAAAAATTTTATAAGCTATATGAACTATAAAATGACGCATAATTTGAAATGCTAGCCCCAGTAATGAGTGTGCAACATTTATGAAATTGGATAACATTATTGAAAGGATCCAAGTTTAAATGTTAAAAATGATAATATGTTTTGTTTTTAGAGTAAATGAGCAGTAAGGGATTTAAACTTAAACTGCAATTGAAAGTACAAAAGAAACACATGAAACAAGGTTATAATTTGCTGATAAATTTATTGTTAAGAATGCATTGTGCGGGAGATGTGGGGAAGCTCGATAGAAAGTTGAAATAAGTTGTTGAAGGGTTATGAATTTTTTATCTTCTTTTGGTCTATCTCTTGTTTTTTCTGTGCTTTTTTTTTTCTTCTTTTTTTGTATACGTCTGAAAAAACACAATAAAAACTATTTAAAAAACAAAAACAAAATTCCTATCACACTAGGTAAGCCCCTCTTCTCTCAGCTGCCCCACCCCCTTCTACTAAGTAATAACATTGACCTACCTTACAGGATTGTTGTGACTGTCCAGGTTGTTGCAGGAATTTATGTATAGGTTGGGGGGGTTGCCCCTCCAGCAGATATCATGCACATGCAGCCCACTACCAAAATCAGCACAATCACTTTTGTGACTTTTGTGATTTGTCCCCACAAAACACTTCATCACAGTTTCTTCCTATCTATTCAAAGGGCCTTTGCTGCATGATACCAAATGTAAGAATTCACTGATAAATGTATCTATGTACTGGCTCGCAGGGAAAACTTCAGAAATTCATATAGACATGTGAGCTCAGCTACTCAGCAGCCCCTAAGCCTGAGTGATAATTCCTGGCATCCTGATACCTGAGTGCCAGACAGGTAGCCATTCCAGAAATAACAAACCCAGATGAAGACAAAAGGGTGTGATTAACTTGGCTGGGAAACAGGGAAATGTACCGTATTTTTCACACCATAGGACACACTTTTCCCCTCCTAAAAAGCAAGGGAAAATGTGTGTGCGTCCTATGGAGCGAATGCAGGGGGGAGGCAGGCGGGAAAAGCCCCCAAGAGCTGCACACAAGCTCCGTGCGCTCTTGCGGGCTTTTCCACAGGAGGGAGAAGGGACTGACTGGCCGCATCAGTCCCTTCTCCCACCTCCCAGAAAAGCCAGGAGAAGCCGCAATCTCTTTAAAGGAGTTGCGCGGCTTCTGCCAGTTTTGCGGGAGGTGGGTGAATCCCCCCACCTCCCAGTAAAGTCCTGCGCAGCGTCTCCCGGCAAGGAGAGGCTGCAAGGGCTATGGAGTCTTTAGCCCCACACAGCCTCTCCCGGGAGGGAAAAGCTGCACGGGGCTAAAGGGGGAGCCAAAACAGCGAGCGGGATCCATCCTGCTCGCTGCCTTGGCTTGTGCCATAGCCGCGCGCAACCCCTCCGGCAGGGAGAGGTTGTGCGCAGCCTGTACGCTGCTCTTTGGGGCTGGGGGGATTTTTTTTCTTGATCCCCCCCCCTAAAAACTGGGTGCGCCCTATGGTCCGGTGCGCCCTATGGTGCGAAAAATACGGTAAATATCTCTTTTGTTACACTTGATGGGTGTTTGGTGGAGGGCAAGTGGAACCATGGGGTAGGGTCCAGGATGCTCAGATTACTGCCACCAGACCTCCCCTTTCATGATGTAACCACGATGTAGTTTGGGGGGGGGTGTAACATGGAGATTAGGGGACGCGGGTGGCGCTGTGGGTAAAACCACAGTGCCTAGGACTTGCTGATCGTATGGTCGGTGGTTCGAATCCCCGCGGCGGGGTGAGTTCCCGTCTTTCGGTCCCAGCTCCCGCCCACCTAGCAGTTCGAAAGCACCTCTAAGTGCAAGTAGATAAATAGGTACCGCTTTACAGCGGGAAGGTAAACGGCGTTCTGTGTGCTGCGCTGGTGCAGGCTCACCAGAGCAGCGATGTCACACTGGCCATGTGACCCGGAAGTGCCTGCGGACAGCGCTGGCTCCTGGCCTCTAGAGTGAGATGAGCGCACAACCCTAGAGTCTGACAAGACTGGCCCGTACGGGCAGGAGTACCTTTACCTTTACCTTTTAACATGGAGATAATAGCTAATAAAAGTTTGGGGGCTCTTTTGTTCAGGGCTTCCATCTTGTTCCACCATGTGGCATATCACGACAGTCTTCAATACAGTAAAGACCAAGCCTACTGGCTGCTGTTTTGCTCTGGTATTCCTGGCTGGTGTCCTTGATTTTTGTCCAAGGGAGCCCTCAGACTTCTCCGTTAACCAGGTCACAAAAGCCAAAAACTGCAGCCAGGTTGTTGAGTGGATCACCTGGACAGGTACATATTACACCAGTGCTGAGGGAACTGCACACAGGACCATGTTTCAAGGTCCTGTTGTTTATGCACATAACCCTGAACAACTGGGGTCCAGGTTACCAGAAAGACCATCTCTCTCTGTATAGACCTGTAAGTTCACTTTGATCCTCCTGGGTAATTTTATTTGTGGCGCTGCAAAATATCATAGAGCATTGACCTGGGAAATAGGCATTTTTCTGCTGTTTCCCCTGTACTACGGAAAGCCATCACCTTCTGCTGTATGTGAAGCAGCAACCATCATGCCCTTCAGATTTCTTGAGAAAACTTAACCTTTTTGTTCAGGCTTGGACCCTGTTTTACAGGTTTGACTCCCCTCAACTTTTATTTTAATCACTTTCATATGCTTTCATTTTTTAGTTTTTCTCTCATATACTGTATATATGTGTGTGTGTGTGTGTGTGTGTGTGTGTGTGTTGCTATCTTATTGGTTTTTATTTTGTTTTTTGTCAGTCATAGAACCATAGATGATGTTGTTTTTAGCTGTACACCACTTAAATAAATTTAAAAAAAAATTAAGCAGTTTATAAATGATGAATGAATGTGATGCTCAGATTGGACAGTCATGGTCACAGGAACCAAGTTTCCCCACTAGCACAAACACTGTGTTGTAAACAAAAATTGCCCTTTTCCCTTATGGGGTATCCATATAGAGTCCTTACAATAGGTTCCCTATTGGTAGGAGAAAGTAACAGAGGCCAACCAGAGAATATTGTTGTTTATCTCCTGTCTGGTAGGTTACTTGATTGGATTGCCTGGGGAGCCCGGCCATTCTTTTGTAATGATAAATACTTAGTTCCTGGGCCAGGTCACCAGCTCACACCCTATTCATATCTTAAATGTGCCCTTAAGACGGGATTTGTGAGGAAAGAGACAAGGGGGAGGTTTCCCACTTTGACCTTGCAGAGAAAACATTTGCTCAGTTTGGGAATCAAAATGGTTCCAGGTTGGCCTTCCTGTGCTGATCTATGTATGTGCTTGGTTGGTACACTTATGAACATTAAAGGTAAAGGTAAAGGTACCCCTGCCCGTACGGGCCAGTCTTGACAGACTCTGGGGTTGTGCGCCCATCTCACTTAAGAGGCCAGGGGCCAGCGCTGTCCGGAGACACTTCCGGGTCACATGGCCAGTGTGACATCGCTGCTCTGGCGAGCCAGAGCTGCACACGGAAACGCCGTTTACCTTCCCGCTGGTAAGCGGTCCCTATTTATCTACTTGCACCCGGAGGTGCTTTCGAACTGCTAGGTTGGCAGGCGCTGGGACCGAGCAGCGGGAGCGCACCCCGCAGCAGGGATTCGAACCGCCGACCTTTCGATCAGCAAGTCCTAGGCGCTGAGGCTTTAACCCACAGCGCCACCTGTGTCCATATATCTAAAACCATAAAATTCCTATCACAACTGCAGGAATCTACTGCGAAATTCAGTACCCACTAAGATTGAGTGTGTGTGTGTGTGTGTGTGTGTGTGTGAGAGAGAGAGAGGGGGGGGGGACCCTTTATTTCTGACTTCAAAACGCTGTAGTTAAAAACCGCAAGCTGTTTCAGTGTCTAGTTCAACTTCCCTTTTTCATCTTACAGGAAACTGTTAACCAATATGACCCAGACATAAAACCTTTGGAACTCAATGGTTGAGATATATTTCAAAATGTGTTGTTGTTGTTGTTATATTTATTTATTGACTTTATATACCACCCTATACCCAGGGGTCTCAGGGTGGTTCACAAAATAAAATCAAGATATAAAACCACAGAATACCTAATAAAAATAGAAAACTTCAAGCAAGCATTTAATATAAGAGCATATATAGCTATTGAAATTTTTTAAGGCATATCTGAATCCCTCACATTGAATGGCCAAGAGGTGAGCATGACTGAGTTATACTCATCAGTAAACAGGCATGTTCCTGATCTATTTGTTTTATTAATTACAGTGCTTTCTTTTCTTTAAAAAAATGTTTAGGGGTACTCTAACTTTGACTCAAAAAAAATTACCCAGAAAGGAAATGAAGCTGCCATCGGATGTGGTAACAACGAAACTGACCAATCACTGTGCTAGAGTCCAACTCCTACTTTACACATTAAATGCCCGCTTCCATCTGAGACTCAGGAAACACCATGACAGGAAATGAGGCCGCCATTGGGGGTAGCAACAGAACTGACAATTCACCATGCTAGAGAATAAACTAATTTTTTTTAGTTTCTTCTCCCATTAGATTCACAAAATGTTTAGGGGTATGTGTACCCCTGCATCCCCCCAGAAAAAGGCACTGATTAATTACATTTGTGTATCACCTTTCTTTCAAGCAGCATAGTTTTCCTGCTCCCCATTTTATCCTCACAACACCCTAAGAGAAAGCTTAGGCTGAGAGCAAGTGATTGGCTCAAGGTCAACAGAGATTTGAATCCTGGTCCCTGTCCAACACTCTAACCCAGGCTTCCTCAAACTCGGCCCTCCAGATGTTTTGAGACTACACTTCCCATCATCCCTGACCACTGGTCCTGCTGGCTAGGGATCATGGGAGTTGTAGGCCAAAAACATCTGGAGGGCCGTGGTTGAGGAAGCCTGCTCTAATCACTACACTACACTGCACTTCTCTACTGCTGTGTTCTGATACCCGCTGACATACCAAGACAGTTGTCCTCCCCTACACAAGGTGAGCACTGTCCCACATTTCTCTCCACCCTGCTCCACCTTGCAAAGCAAACCTATTTGAAATCCTTAAATTTCCCATTGGCTTTGGCTGGTTTAACCCTACCACCCAAAGTCCATTTAGACCATCTAGTGGCCACATTTTTTTCCATCTCTGGAAATTACAGCAGCAGGGATTTGAGTAAAATGTTGAGGCACTATTCTGTCAGAGCTGTGTAAGAAACTACCCTGGTAGCTAGTTTCATGTTCTCATCCAATCTATGATTTGACGTTCCAGGGAGAAGTACAAGCCACAGAGAAAATAAGCAAATGAGAAGCATTTGTCTGCCGGTGGTGGTTCATTTTTATATAGATTAGCAACAACAACTTTATTATTTATACCCCTCCCATCTGGCTGGGTTCACTAGTGAGGAAGTGTTTGTTGCCACACAGAATAAAACCGGATTCCCAGTATATTTTACTGCCAATTACACTGCTGCACTATAATCTCCACCCAAAAACCAAAGGTAGAAACAAAGGCAGAAATAAAATAAATACCAAATAAAGTCTAGCAATATAACCATACTGTTAATGTGGGTTAACTCCTTCTTTTAAAGTATTCTAGTTGTAATTCCCTTAGAGCTGTATGGAGGTAGGATCTAACTGTCTGAAAGCCATCATTTGAGAGCTGGCAGGTGGTTGGATGTGATACAGAGGCGAGGCTGTGTCTCCCTTCCCAGCAGGCCCCAATATGCCCTCTCCTTGGGTGTTCCGCTGGACAGAAGGATCACAGTTGTAACTTCCAAGAGGAGAAGATAAGACAATCAGCCCTCTTTGTTCCAAATCTCCTGATCAGATGGTATTTATTTATTACTGATTTCTTTTATCCCACATTCCCTCAGAGGAGTTCAAGATGACATACATAGTTGTTCCATTTTATCTTCACACCCATCCACCCTGCAAGTGAAGCAAGCCAAGGGATAATGTGTGTGCAGACATATGAGAGAAACAGACAGACAGACAGGTCCAAAAGAGAGAATTTGTACTCCACTCTCTCCACACTTAATCTGAGACTTTTAACTACCACACCGCTGGCTAACTCTGCAATCTAAAAAATAAAGCAGCTCTTACACAGTACCAGATATATATGCAAATACCTTTTATTACAGTTGAGCTATTTAGAAAAAGACCAGAACATGATAGAAGTATAATACAGATAAGTATCCCACCCATACGCAGGGTGGAAAGTCATCAGACCTCTTGCCTTGTTAGGTCCAAGTAAGTGAGCATTTACTGCCTGCTGTTGGGATTTTTAAATAATAATTAAAAAAAAGCTTGAAGCCTACAAAATCCATGGCAGAGCTACATAGTGGTGCAGCAAAAAGATCAGAATTCAGTGTTTCTCAAACTTGGTTCACCAGCTGTTAGACTACGACTCCCATCATCCACAGCAGGACCAGTGGCTAGGTATGATGGGACTTGTAGTCCAACAGCTGGGGACCCCTATTTAAGCAACAATGGTTAGATGGCCATCCTACAGTGGCTCAAGGATGGGTCCACATTCTTCTCTGCCACCATGGGAAGGCTACCTCTGTTACCAAAGCCTGGGAGATCTGCAGCTCCCTTCCTGGCCACCCTAACCAACCCACTGCAACAACACATGTGTGGCAGAAGTGGACGGGCCCCACGGTATGATTCAAAGTCAGCAGCCATTCTTGGACACAATACCCTACCCAGTCTGCTCCATCTTCCTGCACACCAGATACACACTTTCCTAGCAGTGCAAATTCATAGAACCAATGAATTAAAAAAAAAAAAAGTTCATCGAGATTGTTTCAGTACTTTAGAAATCAACAAGCACACAAAAGCTGCAATTCAGTCTGTGATAGCCCAGCTAGGCAGAACTCTACACACCTTTCCAGTGTTTAATCTAACCCTGTAGCTCTTAAAACACAGACCTGCAGCTGTCTTGTTCTCTTCCTACCAGTTTTTGTTTTGTTCGTTTTGTTTTGCTTTGCAACAGTAAAAAAATAAAAAAAACCAGCTGAAACAAATCATTTTCGTTATTCCATTGGAAACCAGTACTCCATTCTTGTTCTTGGTCCACAGCCATCAGAACACTCTGTCGAACTCTGTCTGATTGGTCGCCACTGGATTCCTGCCCTGATTGGCAGGCTGCTGTGGCATATGTCCACCCCTCCTCCTGGGAGGAGCCAGGTACTCAAACATGGATTGGTTATGGGTGGACAGCATGTTTTTGAGATCAGAGGGCATAGGGTCGGACCAGAAGAAGTCGTGATTCAGGGCGTCATCGCTATCTATCCTTTGGGCAGGATCCAGGACCAGCAGCTTGTCTATGAGATCCAGAGCATATGGGTCTTTGACGTACGCCTTGAGCCGCTCCTTCACCTTGCGCTTCTGCCCTTTCGGCAGGTCCAGCTTCTCATACAGTTCGTACTTATCCATGTTTGGCCACACCTAAGGAGTAACCGGACAAGCATTAAATCCAGAGGAAGGAGACTGATAACCTATTTCAGTTTCCAAGTGTCAAAAAGCCCCATCAGGTCAGGAAAAAGGAAGCACTGCTTCGAACAACCAAACTATGGTTTGTTCCCACATGATGCAGCAAATTGAATGCAAGGCAGAGAGCTTTCTCTGTGCCAGGTTTTTCTGATGCAGAAACATAGACACTAAGCCCTCCACCTTGCATGGGGTACAAGGCCTGCTAAGTGCACCGTCTTCAAAAAAGTAGGGATGGTTGCACGGCAGTTGTTCAGACTATACATGATTTCAGCTTTATACACAATCCCCCCCGATGTGACCCCAACACAAGCTGTGAGTTTGTACCACAAAGTGACTTCAGCTTAGTGCTACATTGGGTATAACCTATTAGTTGTAAAGAAACTGACAGAAACACCGAAAGTGATCACTTAAGATTACTGTCCTAGCAATTCATGGGGCTTCCCTTGAAGACTGTTCAGAAACTGCAGTCTTCAAGAGAAGCTGCTGGACTGCTAAAGGGAAATGGGAATCACACCTTGCTAGTGCCAAAACCCTGGGTGTTGAGGATGCTGCCCTCCTCCAGGACTATAATTACCACCATTCCTTATCACCAGCTGTGGTTGATAACAGCTGGAAGTCCATCACATCTGGAGGGTACCTCATTGCCCACTCCTAGCTTGAACAGCTACACTGGTCACAAGGCAAGCTTCTGAGCACAATTCAAGGGAGTGATGCCTACGTCACATGCCTGGTCCCCAAGGATGACCCGTCCCCATTATTAGCTTGCCTGTGAAGTTAAAAACTTCTTTGCAGACCCTCTTCCAAATGCCCCAGCAGCAAAGGGGAGGCAGGTGGCAAAGCACAAGAAGAGGCCCTCAGTCATGAAACCTTAACCATGATCACTCCAGACAAGTTCACTTGATATGCTGTATCGCTTCCCTAGGCCTCTATATTTTACCCTCCTTCGGATTTAATTTTAAAAACCGTACACAAAGCATAATTAGCTTGGATGTTGTTTTGCTGTGCTGCACAGCAAAGTGTTTTATCCCGTAGCAGAATGTGAACATGGTTTTCTCAGAGGTAAGTTCCACTTTCCTTGGTGGAGCTTCTTGCAGGAAAGCGAGACCAGGAAGGCAGCCTTAAATGCTATGAATTATCCTAGGCTAGGAAAAACTTTTTTAAAAAACGGAAAGAGTGTATTAATCTCAGAATTAAAATAATCAAAGCGTGGGAAGTATTGTGAGGGCCTCTGCTGTGCTTTGCATGGAAAAGGCACCATGCTCACTCCCCCCCACCCAGCATTTCTCAACAGGGGCATAACCAGCTGGAGAGACTCAGTGCAGTGAAGTAGATGAACCAATTCTCTGACCCTAAATAAGGCCGCTTCCCATGTTTCTAAAAACAGCAAAGATCATGCCAGCAGTTTAAATATGATCCAGAGATTCAAATGCCATACCTACTAAATCCAGCTCTTGCTCAAGCATGTGGGAAGCAATATCCCATCATGGATGGCCAGGATTTCATCACAGGTTGGGGCGGGGGCTCATTTTCTAACCTGCAAGATTAGGGAACCTACCTCCGGGGTGATGCATCCACAAAGCTGGCTGATGAGAGTGAGCTGGTGCTGTTCTGTGTTTCCCTGCATGATGGGGCTTCGGGTCCACATCTCTGCCATTATGCATCCTGCGCCCCAGAGATCAATGGGTGGTCCATAATCTCGTTCCCCTAAACACAAGGAAACTCATTAATTAATCTCAAAGAAACCAGGGCTGGACAACACGGCTTCAAAAAGACATTAGCAATTTGCTTCCAGTCTCAACTGGAAATCCTAGGGTTGCAATTAAGGTGCCCAAGTTAGCCAGTGGGTCTACTCTAAGTAGGATTAACAACCCATTGTGTGGATCTTTAAAGCCCTAGAAAACTGTCTATTGTATTGCATTTTAAATAAGGTTGTTAAACTGTGCCAAGAACTTTGGTTAGTAGGCGGGGCACAGATTCCTCAGGCAAACAAAAAGCACAAGTAGGCTATCTCTTTACAATATCTCAGCAATTTACAATGCAAATTTTAAAAGAATCAAGATAACAGTCTTCTCTTTTTACAGATTATCTAATCATCCTTTGTGATGAGGAATTCCATGCAGAAGATCAAGAGGAGGGGAAAGAAGCATGGAAATGCAAAAGGCCAGCAGAGAAGGAATGGGAGTGATGCATTCTCTTTCCCAGACTTGCTTTGCACAAAGGCTAAAGCTCAGCGGTAGGACACCT
This sequence comes from Podarcis melisellensis, assembly GCF_964234715.1. Classification (NCBI taxonomy): domain Eukaryota; kingdom Metazoa; phylum Chordata; class Lepidosauria; order Squamata; family Lacertidae; genus Podarcis; species Podarcis melisellensis. Next base: position 4,055,604 of record NC_138547.1, on the reverse strand, counting down.
GCTTTGCATGTAGAAGGTCCCAGGTTCTACCCCCGGCAGCATCTCCAAGTAGCAGAGCCCTGCCTGGAGCCCTAGAGAGATGCCTGCTAGTCAGTGTTGCCAGTTCTGGGCTAGGTGGGGCCATTGGTCTCTCAGTAGCAGGCACCTTCCTATGCAGAAGGCAAATCTTTCACTAGTCAATTAAGAGGCTAGTAGTAACGAGCACAATTTAGATCCCTTCTGCCAGAAACAGTAAGTGCTTGTCTGCACTACACTGCTTCATGTGGTTGAGAAGACCTCCATGCTGAGGAGAAAGGCGGCAAACAGGCATGTTCACCTTTATATTTTTTTCCAGGCCTTACGTACACAATGCTAAACGCAGGAGTAAAGTTGATTATCTTTTTAAAAATGTAATGTCCTATGAATACGCAAAAAGGAACTTGTAAACCCCTTCCCTCCTGGCCTTTGGTTTGGACTCAGTCTGACCCTTAAGTTTTTCCTCCCCCTTATGGTTTTGATCTATGGGCTACTTTTAAAATGAGGCTGCATTTGAAATTGCACTTTAACCTGTATTCCCCCCCCCCCATTATGATTTTACTGCTGTTAGCTGCCCTGAGCCTGGCTCTGGCCGGGGAGGGCGGGGTATAAATAAAATTATTATTATTATTATTAAACCCAGCTCCCTCCTCCCTCCCAGCAGGTCCGTAGTCATGCTGTAGTCTGCAATGCTACCCGCTGGCAGCCAAACAAACTGCTGCATGACCACAGCCGTACCTTTTTATTATATGCGTAAGATCTCAGGGGTATCAAACCCTCCAGCCCTTTCTCTTTCCATCCCTTTGAACTCTGCCCAGGGCAGGCTCCCTCTCTTCAGGTCAATTCCCATACAGGCCTTGCTGTGATGGACTCCCCTGAAGTGTTTTTGCCCAACTACAATGTGCCACTGAAATGTGATATTGCCTCTTGCTTGCCAGTATGTATGAGGAATGCATACATATATATATAAATGCCTCCAATGGCTGTGTGACTGGAATGTATCCTACTGAAAATCATATCTGTTGCTCTACCTGCACTCACCTCTGTCCCTGCCCATCACTAGAATGCAGCCCCTGGAAGGCTGCCCACAAGGGAATGCGTTTTTTGGACAACAACAAAAAAAAGCTCCTTTAAGAGGTTGAAGGGGAAAGCACAAACAGGCAATTCTCCCCCCGTCCCAAATTAGTGCCTACCCAGAAGCAGCTCCGGAGGACGATACCACAAAGTCACCACCCTGTTAGTGTAGCGATTGGGCTGGCTGTTCTTTGCCAGGCTGAAGGCCCGAGCCAGGCCAAAGTCGGCCAGCTTCAGAACACCATCGCGGGTGATAAGCACATTGGCTGCTTTCATGTCCCGATGCAAGATCTGGAGAAGGAAAACAATTGGGTAGGTGTAGAAAAAAAGATTTGTAAAAAGGTGCATCCTGAGAAACAGGCAGAAAATTCCAAAGCTACAGTTCCCAACTTCCTTCAGGTCAAGAAGCTTAGGAGTAGGGGAAAGTCTCAACCAGAGAAGAACTCCCCTCACCTTATTACGGTGGATGTAGTACAAGCCGTTCAGGAGCATTTGCATGACTTTCTTGATCTCCGAAAGTGTAAACTTGACGTGGGCATTGCTGAGGAGTCCAGCCAGGTCATGCTCGCAGAAGTCAAATACCAGGTAGATGCTGCCCTTGCAGCGGTTGTACGGGGAGGCTGTAGGAATTAAAAGGAAGCAGTTGCAATTACAGTCTTGCCTTCAAAGGCTCAAGGCTCATTAAGGAGCAAGGATACAGCATCAAAAACCATCTGACATAGAAGGAAAAGATTTAGTACTCACAGATCCACCCAAAAATGCAAAGCAAAATGTCTGTCCTCCCCACCTCCCCAAATGAGAAGTGCTTCTGTCCCTCACATGCTGCCACTCTGCACAGCCCTCTCTCACAGAACCACTTCCCACAGGTGGCAGGTGTAGCCAATGTGGTGCCCCCAGAAGCTGTTGGGAATACAATGCACATCAGCTCTTGCCAGTCTCACCAAAAAGGTAAAGGGACCCCTGACCATTAGGTCCAGTCGCGGACGACTCTGGGGTTGCAGCGCTCATCTCGCTTTATTGGCCGAGGGAGCCGGCGTACAGCTTCCGGGTCATGTGGCCAGCATGACTAAGCCACTTCTGGCGAACCAGAGCAGCCTACGGAAACTCCATTTACCTTCCCGCCGGAGCGGTACCTATTTATCTACTTGCACTTGGACGTGCTTTCGAATTGCTAGGTTGGCAGGAGCAGGGACTGAGCAACAGGAGCACACCCCGTCGTGGGGATTCGAACCACCGACCTTCTGATCGGCAAGTCCTAGGCTCTGTGGTTTAACCCACAGCACCACCCATGTCCCTTAGGGCATGCCAGTACTCAAGACCAAAACACATGCAATTTATACAGATCTATTTACACACAGAGCTACCTTGGACACTGAGCACGGCAACCTCTGGAAGGCACCATATTGACTTGTTGGTGTTGGTATCCATCTTGAGAGACAATGGAGTGTGTCTCCAGGGGTGAAGCCAAACCGCTGCATTAGCAACACCAAAGTGACCTCCCCAGGATGCAAGCCTGGGCAGTTTGTTTGTTATTATTGTTATTATTTATTTGCGGGGGAAGAAACACAGATCCCACATCCCTTACGCTCCACCCCCTAGTTGAGCAACTTTTATATCAATCTCGATATACAACTAAATACTTGGTGACTTCCCTTCCACCCTTTTCCTGGTTTCTTTATTTTTCTATTAAATCACGTATTTTTAATCTTCGAATTTCTTCTTCTGTTAAATTCTATTAGCTTCAATTCTGCTGGATTTACTCAAGACCTGCTAGGTTATTTACTAGTTTATACTGGTTCTTAAAATATTCAATAAACATTTTCCAGTCCTCCTTATATTCTTTATCGTCTTTTTCTCTTACCCTGTTACGTTATGCCTGCCAATTCAGCATATTCAAACATTTTAAACTTCCACGCTTCCTTGCTTGGTACCATATTCACTCTCCACCTTTGTGTCAATTAGACTCCAGCTGCAGTGGTGGCTTATAGTATTTTTTTTGTTTTTTAGGGACTTCTGTTACCATTACCCAAAAGGAATGCCTCAGGGTTTTGGGGAAAGGTTATTTTGAATAACTTTTTCAATTCATTGCAAGTTACTTCCCAGAATCCCCTGATTACTTTACAGGACCACCACATGTGGAAAAAGGATCCCTCTACTTCATTGCTTTTTCAACATTTACTTTTTTCTTTTTTAAGTATTTTTTCCCGCTAGTTTGGCAGGTGTTAAATACCATCTGTGGGTCATTTTCATATTTTCCTGTGATGCATAACACGCTGTGGACTTCATATTTACTGGCCATAAATTCTCCCGCAGCTCATAACCAATGTTATGACCCACATCTGTGCCCACTTAATCATACTTGATTTCACAAATTCCTCTTTTGTATCCCACTCTAGCAGCAGTTTGTACATTTTCGACAAAACCTCTACTTTTGTATCTAATAAATCCCTTGTGAATTGGAATTTTTGTTCTGCAAATCCAATTTTTTTTAATCCATCTTAAACAATTTGTTAATCTGGTATATCTGTTAATTTTTTTTTAGTTTTTCGGGTTTTTGATTCCTGTCCTGTAAAATCTAGGATTTCTTTTTATGTCCACCATTGTTTGTCCATATTTGTCCTTTTCCTTGCAGTGGCTTCAATTGGGGATATCCACATTGGTGTTTTCCTCTAATAGATTTTTATGCTTTTTCAATACTCTGTATTTTTCCCCCCTGATTACATGATTTGTAAAGATTTTATAAAATTTTGCCTTTCCATACCATAGGCAAGCATGCTACCCAAATTGTATATCATGTCACTCCAAATTTCAACCTCTGATATTTTCCAACAATATTTCCAATCTTATATCCACCATAAATATGATGCCTCAAAGTAGATCTGGAAATCTGGTAGGGCGAAGTCTCCTCTTTCTTTTATATCAATCGAGACTTTATGTTTTATTCAGGGTTTCCTTCCCTGCCAGATAAACCTTGATATATTTTTCTGCCATTCTTATGATTTCTAGATCAGGCATAGGCAAACTGGGCCCTTCAGATGTTCTGGGACTACAATTCCCATCATCCCTGACAAGTGGTCCTGTTAGCTAGGGATCATGGGAGTTGTAGTCCCAAAGCATCTGGAGGGCCGAGTTTGCCTAGATCATTTTTGCTTGGTTGTCCGTATTTTTAACCATCATCTTGGTTTTTCCTTTATTTAATTTGAAAGCAGCTAGTTTCCCAAATCTGTCTATCACTTTTGGTATGCTCTTGCTCAGTTGTTCTAAAGTGAATACTAAGTCATCCGCAAATGCTTTTAATTTATCGTTTTGCTGCCCAGATGCTGGGCAGTGTGTTTGGAGGTCCTGGGCTGCCCAGATGACAAGATACCGCCATCACCACCACCCCCGCCCCCTCTGATGTGATCCAAAGGAAAGCAGAGCAATGCGTTTGGCACCAGCTTGGCTGTGGGAGCTGCCAGAAAGAGGCGTATAGGCCCCATCCAACCACCTTAGTGATTCCACTCTGAATTTGTGTAGGGTTTGCTCCTGAGCCTTTTCTTCTCCCAAATATATCCTGCAACGCAGCACAGGCTTAAGATCAGAGTTTTCCTTCTCCTGGATTGCCAGGTTGATGAGCCCTATCTGCACCTCACTTCCCTCTACAGCACATGCAGAAACCACCAGGACCTGCTCCTGATTCATATCTTTATAGTGCTGCTGTTTTTAGGATGGCATATGCCTAAATCTAACCAATCAATCGTATCATATGAGTTGTGGGATAGTGATTTCTCAATGCCTTGGATTGCAATTATTATCTCCAGCTTTCATAAGAACTTGCAAATCATAAAAACTGCTTTTTTTGCAGCCACAATTCTTACCTTTGGTCCTGCAGATCTCAATGAGATTCACAACATTTTCATGCTTGAGTAGTTGGAGGATTTTGATCTCCCGTAGGGCTGTGATGGGGAACTAAAAAATAACCCAGACAGTCAGTTAGAAAACTTTAATAAATGCTAGAGATCTATGCTAAACCATAGCTTATTATATACCAGAGGTGCACTGGTTCACATTCCTATAGTTTGTAACATGTTGCTCTGCCCTTCCAGGAGCAACAGACCACAAGCTTTGACTTACCATGACATGCAAACTAGAAAACCTGGCTTGTTTCTTTTCAGAAAAAAACCCCAATGGTTGACAAAGTTTCTTCTCGTTTTATTTACTTTTATCTATGAATCTCCTCCCTTGAGGACTTCCAAAGGAGTTTATAGTACAACAATGTAATAAAACAATCACATACATAGAAAAGCAATTGCTCTGAATTTTATCCACTAACTAATTGGCAGCCATTGAGGGGCCTCCTCTTTGGGGTTTTGGTCAAAAAAATTGTTTCTACTTCTGCAAGCCTTAGGGTTCCTGCCAAGACTCACCCCTCTCTTCCACATGCCATTTGGGCAACACAAGCATCAACTCCTCTCAGCATGAACACCAGAAACAGAAGGAATTATGATACAGTCATACATCAGGTTGAATATGCTTCAGGTTGAGCGTTTTCAAGTTATGCTCCGCGGCGACCCGGAAGTAATGGAACATGTTACTTCTGGGTTTCGCCGCTCACGCATATGCTCAAAATCTTGTGACGTGCATGCGCGGAAGTGGCAAAATGCAACCCACGCACACGCGTGTTACGTTCTACTCAGGATGCGAACAGGGCTCCAGAATGGCTCCTGTTTGCATCCAGAGGTACCACTGTACAGCAGAATAAATCCACTGCTGCAAGATGGTGAGACAGCAATTGGCTTAGATGGCCTTTAAAAAATTGATGCCACAAATTCATACAGAGTGCGTTTCTCAAGTGGGATCAGTCCTGAGAGCCACAACGAAACTTTCCCTTTCAGAGGCCAGGCAGGCAGTCACCTTTCTTGTATGTCGCCAAAGGTCTTTGTAGAGGAAACATACTGCTGAATGGTAAACGCAAGGATAATAAAGGAAGACTACTGACTTGTTGCATTAGGGCTTCCTGGAAGCATCTGCCTGAGCACTCTTTGAAACACAACACTACAACAGATGGACCCACCTCCCCCTGATCCAGGTTGCTGCACCCAATTTTGCACCCACATTCTGTTCCAAAGATGCACCTCAAAGCTACTTTACCTCCCGTGCTCATAAACACCCTTACACACACACACACACTGCCCCCCTCATCCTCCAACACAGCACAAACTTACCCCCTCTTTTTCATTCTCCATCAACACCTTCTTCAATGCAACTTTTTTGCCTGTTTGACGATGTTTTGCTTTGAATACTTCCCTGTAGAGAAAATGGGAAGTGTTAAGATTCACCAAGGACCTGGAGGTGTTTCCACCTGCAAACTCCCCAGAGACACCTGACTAACTCTTGCTGGATAAATGCTGTCTGGAACTCCTGGGTTCCAGAGCAACATCTCTCAGAACACCAGTTGCTGGGAGACGAACAACAGTGCTATCTTCACGTGCTCAGCTTCAGGCCTAATCCAGCAGCACCTTCTTTATCTTCCTGTGCAGTCCTCATCTAATTGAACAGGGAAACTGCAGCTACCCTCCTAAAAATAAAAAAGCCCACACAAGTGGCAGAGTCTTGGGTCTTGTTCACCCAAGGTATACACACGATGAATGGCTTTTTTGGCACATGTACACAGAGTGGAGCTGCCACTTGATGAGGTACCCTTGGAACAAACAGGCACTATTCAAAAAGTGCTCGAGTTTTGTTCTGTTTTTTGTAAAGTATGTGCGCCAGATGTAAGAAGAGTGCATGTGGGAGGGAAGTTGAATCCTACAGTATCCTGCTGATAAGAAAAGGAAGGAAGGAAAGACTTGAAACTGGCAGATGTCTTAAGATGGTATCCTGTGTCAGGCACATGGAAGGTTTTGCAGAAGGACACAAAACAACATGAATAATCCAAGCAAGCTGGCACATATTATTTGAGAGCAACTGGACAAAAGAACAGGAGACCACCATCAAGCAGGTACTGTCCCAACATTGCCTCGACTGGCACTTCTAGTCTAAAATATAACTAGTTTTCCACAGGGTTTCTCAGACGCCAGGCCAGGACCCACAGCTGAACTTTTAGGGGGGCTCAGTGGTACAGCCACTCTCCTACCTCCTCCCTTACCAGTCCCACCCACTAGCTGTGGTGAAGCTTTTTGGTTTGGAAAAAGGCCTGAAAATCAGCAACTTCTTGTATGCAAAGTAAAGAATTTAGTGTTGAAAGAATTTAGAAAGCAAGATGAAAGGTTAATAATAATATCTAATTTAATAAACAAATGGGGAACAGAAAGGAAGGGGATATCAGAGGCAAGCTGCTTTAGGAGCAAGTGAAATGGAAAAGTATAAGAGAAAGGAGATTTAAAAAACTGGCAGTCTGAGTATGGGTGGGAATAAGGTGCATGCAGAGTGTGAAAGGAGTCTGGTAGACAAAATTATAAGAGATAGGTAACTGAGAAGAGAGAACAATGAAAGAAAAGGCCTTCTGCACTTAAAAGCTCAGCAAATTCTGCCTGAAATGGGGAGAGTGAACTGCAACACACCCAGAACAAATGTATGTATTTGGCCTGAGGAAAGCTCAGCTTTGGAACTCCTTGTCACTAGGAAAATGCTGTGGCACCTAATTTAGATGGATTCAAAGATGGATTAGATCAGGGGTTTTCAACCAGTGTGCCATGGCACCCTGGGGTGCTTTTAATGATGGTCGGGGTGCCATGGGCAACACTGTCCTCTATCCCTTTTTCCTTCCTTCCTTTCTCTTATGCCCTCTCACTTCTCTGCCTCCCAAAGGCTTGTGCAGCTGTTGTAGCAGCCCTGGCTACAAGCTCCCCAGGGGAATGGTGCCTCTGGGGCTTGTCAGGGGATGCTGGTTGCCAGGAGCTGAGGTGGCCTTGGAGTGAGCAAGCAAGTGGGTGAGGGAGGCCAGCCTGCCAGTCCACCAGCCCTTGCTTTTGGAAATGGACAGACAAGTGGGAGGCCAGGGAGGCAGGCAGGTGCTGGGCTGGCCTTTCTTGTGCTTGCTTTATGCAAGGCCTGCCTGGGAGCTGAGTGCCCGGTGCTAACTCCCAGGGTAAGGTGCTGGCCTCACATTCATCTTTGGCCAGTCTCCGTTGGGCCACTAAGGCTGGGGGCATCCTCTTCCCAGACCCCTATGGGGCAGTGTGAGGAGGCACCTCTCTTTGGGGCAGGGTGGGCAGCTCAGAGGCCAGAGGTGGCAGCTGCAGCTGTCCAGAGGACACCCAAGGAGAGGGGAGAGGAGAGGAGGCTGAGGGAACACTCCACAAGGGAGGGTGTTCGAAAAGGGTTCAGGGGCTGCTAGCTCTGCAGGCAAGGGGGGGACATAACTGGGCTCCTGAGCCCCACAGGGGTGCCGCAGAAAGAATGCAGTTGGTCAAGAGAGCTGTGGACTCAAAAAGGTTGAAAACCTCTGGATTAGATGGTTGTTGTCCCTCTCTCATGCGATTTGAACCTGGGTCCCCTCAGGCCACATTCTGCCTCTTTTTATGATCTTAATCAGAGTGGAGGCACGGCAAAATGCTTCCAGAGGCAAGATTTTCTCTCCAGCTTATTTACTTCCTGGGGTTATTAAGGTGATAAAACGGGGGTGGATCTGAGCCACCTATGATGCCTTGGTCTTTTCCAAGGGAACAAATAATATCACAACAGTAATTAATAAAGGCTGTCTGCAATCAGCGAAGGGAGCTGATGCAGTGGAAGCAATTCAGTGTGTGAAGCAGGGGAGTTAATTAAGAGACACGAGCGAAGAAGACGAAATTTGGGGGAGGGCAGCGAGGAGCTTAAGGGGGAAAGGAAGCGGCACCTCGCGCCGCCGCGGTGGGAGCGTGACTGGAGGGCATCTTGGGGAGGCAACTAATCAGGAGGGGTGGGGCTAGAACAGGAAGAACAGAGGAAGCCAACCATGCAGGAGGCCAGAATGAACGCGAGGCAATGGGAGAGGAAAGGGGGCGGCCCCCCAGGAAGCCTGCATGAAGGACGTCTGTTGGGAGCCTGTGCTAGGAGCCCACGTGGCTGGAGCAGTGGGGGAGCCTGTGGGGCCCGTGGCGCAGGGATCGGGGAGCTTTTTCGGACGTGGGGGACCCTGCTGGGGGTGGGGGGGGTCCCTGGGGAGCGCAGGGCGGGGCGGGGGGCTCCCCGCAGGGGGGCGCCGGGCGCCCGGCAGAGCCTCACCCGAAGGTGCCTTGCCCGATCTTGGCCAGCTTCTCGTACTTGGAGACCTCGTCGCAGTAGGGACACTCCACCGCGTCGTACTGCTTGGCCATGGCGGAGCCGGCGCCCCTGATCTCTTCTGGCTGCCGCCGGCCGCCGTCCGAGGGGCGCAGCGGCACGTTTCCGGGAACGCTTCCGCCCGGCCGCTCCATTTCTTTGCAGTTCCACTCGTCCCGCCGCAACCAACGCCACTTCCGGGATACGGGGACTCGCTGCCGTGAGGCACGCCGGGCTTTGTAGGCGGGCGAGCGGGCGGGGCGGGGCGGGTCCCAGGGAAAGCCCCGCCCCGCCGGGGAACCTGCAGTGCAGCGCGCAGGCCTCAAGAGGGAGCCAAACAGCCGCCTTTTATCAGTTCAACAGATGAGATGGGGCGGAATAGGGGGAGCTGACCCTGATAAATTTCTGCTTCTATTTTAACTCGGGTTCCCCCCCCCCCTTTGCATAATTTACAGGTGCTGTGCCCTCAAAAGGCAAGTTCATCAATCAACTCTTATTTCCATCTCCCAACCTGTTTACCATCCAGCCTTGATCCAGAGTTTCTGAGAACGGTGAAAGCTATTTGTGACATTTTGATGGGCTAAATAAAATGAGTTGTGTTTTGTTTTGTCTTTGTTATTTGTTTAGTCTGGGCGCTGCATTTCTCTGTGGGCAACTGTCATCCATGGTGAGCAGGGCCAGATGCAAAAGTGGGTGTGGCCAGAGGTAGACGTGGGAGGAGCAATGAGTGTGAGTCATCCCCCTACTGTAGCCAACCAAGGATGGGAACTGCAGTTCATTCACACCTGGAGGGCAACATGTTAGCTGTCCCTGCTGGCCACACAAAAGCCAGAGCCCTGAGCCATTGGCCTCTGAAGGCAGCAGTTGTACTGGACAGTGATGAAGTAATGGATTGAGGTTGAATCCTGACAAGACAGAAGTACGGTTCTTGGGGGACAGGGAGCGAGCGGGTGTGGGGGATTCCTTGGTCCTGAATGGGGTAACTGTGCCCCTGAAGGACCAGGTGCGCAGCCTGGGAGTCATTTTGGACTCACAGCTGTCCATGGAGGCGCAGGTCAATTCTGTGTCCAGGGCAGCTGTTTATCAGTGGTACGCAGGATGAGACCCTCCCTGCCTGTAGACTGTCTCGCCAGAGTGGTGCATGCTTATCTCCCACTTGGACTACTGCAATGCACTCTACGTGGGGCTACCTTTGAAGGTAACCCGGAAACTACAATTAATCCAGAATGGGGGGGGGGGACTAATCCAGAATGCAGCAGCTAGACTGGTGACCAGGGGCGGCCGCTGAGACCACATAACACCAATCTTGAAAGACCTACATTGGCTCCCAGTACATTTCCGAGCACAATTCAAAGTGTTGGTGCTGACCTTTAAAGCCCTCAATGGCCTCGGTCCAGTATATCTGAAGGAGTGTCTCCACCCGCCATCATTCTGCCTGGACGCTGAGGTCCAGCGCCGAGGGCCTTCTGGCGATTCCCTCACTGCCAGAAGCAAAGCTACAGGGAACCAGGCAGAGGGCCTTCTTGGTAGTGGCGCCCACCTTGTGGAACGCCCTCCCATTAGGTGTGAAAGAGATAAACAACTACCTGACATTTAGAAGACATCTGAAGACAACCCTGTTTGGGGAAGTTTTTAATGTGTGACATTTTAATGTATTTTTAATCTTTGTTGAAAGCCGCCCAGAGTGGCTGGGGAAACCCAGCCAGATGAACGGGGTACAATTATTATTATTATTATTATTATTATTATTATTATTATTATTATTAATATTAATATTATATTAAAAGAACCAAAGTGAGAAAAACATAAAATTATGCAGTGTTGTTATGCACAGCCACTGCAAGACAAATGCAGCATAAGCTGAAATCACACCAAAGGAGGCTTGAATTGGGTTGAGGGGAGTGGTTGGTCAAAACAGGTGGTTCATGAAGATTTGTTGTTGTTGAGCTCTTAATCACCCATCTATTAATTTTGTGGAGCTAGGGCAGAAGGCTACGTGGTGAAAGGCATTGCCCCTGAATAAACATATTCCCTCGTGGAGCAAGGGGGAATTTCCATTTAGAGCAACACACAAGGCCAATCCTGGAATCGCTGGCCCTTCCCTGGGGTGGTTCAGGCTGCTTGCCGACTTCTTGACCCTTGGACAGACCGGTGCTCTGCTCTGCTGGTTGCCCAATCATCTGGCTTCCTTTCAGGCTGGGCCCAATCTGCTCACATTTCCTCCCCACTCCATCAGATCTTTCAGCTCTGATGCGAAAACAATGGATCAGTTTGTGCCCTGGACCAAAGGAAGTCGGGAATTCCTGTCATGCCCCAGCAGCTATCCAACATCTCTGTGGCACTGTGCCACGATGAACCTCCACACACCCAAAAAAAGCCTGAGGGTTGCAGAGGTGCCCATATTTCAGTCTGGGGGGGGGGCCTGTCTGGTGTTGGAGCACTGAATAGACAAACTGTTTATTCTGATCCTTTCTGGAGCACGTCAGAGCATTCTAAGTCCTTGATATGCATCACTGTTTTTCTTTTAACAGGGATAGAAAGCCTTGAGCTGAAAGCACCCCTCCAAACCACTTTATCTGCCCAGCAAGATCCTTTCCAAGGCCATGGCCTTCATCAGCACTGTTCCTTTTTCTGAGATGTAGCTCTTTGGGCTCTGCTACTGCCACCCCTTCTCTTCTCACAGCTGCTCTGATTCTGCAGAAAGCAGCTTCCTGTTTTTCTCGTAAAAGGGGACGCCAGGTGAGCCTCCCTGGATGAAACTAACAAAATGAATAACCCACACGTGACACCGACACAAAACCCCACACATACACTCAGTAGAAGAATAGAAGCATAACCACCTGACCCCTCCCCCTCTCCCCCCCCTCTTTTCTTCTCGACGTAATACTGCATGCAGCATCAATGTCTCACAACAAATGAAACTGATCTGTAGAAAACAAAAGCTGGAAAAAAAATACAGCACACTTCTTTTTGTAAACTAAGAAATCTTTAATAACAATTATAAAAAACTTAACAAAATGAATTTCAAAAGAAACAAATGCCAGATTCTGCAGGAAGAACCAGCAGCACAAATCTAAGATGGGGAGGCACCTGGCTTGCTAGGAGGACATGTGAAAAGGATCTAGGGGTCTTTGTGGAACGCAAGCTTAACATGAGTCAATCCTTCCAGTAGCACCTTAAAGACCAACTAAGTCAGTTCTTGGTATGAGCTTTCGTGTGCATGCACACTTCTTCAGTGAAGAAGTGTGCATGCACACGAAAGCTCATACCAAGAACTGACTTAGTTGGTCTTTAAGGTGCTACTGAAAGGAATTTTTTTTGTTTTGACTATGGCAGACCAACACGGCTACCTATCTGTAAATGAGTCAATCCTGTCATTGTCAGGGACTGAATGGAAACAGAGGAATGGTGGCAGGAACCAACTATGGAAACCCCCAGGGAAGAGCCATGGGAGTGGGGTGGAATGACAATGAGTGGTCAGAAGGAAAAGATGGGAAGAGTTGTTGGAAGCAGAAGAGGTAACAGGGTTTAGTGAGAAGGGAGAGTGTAGCAGAGAGCAGTGCAGAATCAGAGGCAGAAGCTGAAGCAGGAGAGGAGAGAGGCCAAGAGGCAGAGATGAGTCTGGTCACTGAAGAGGCACAAGTGCCTCGCCTTCCTGCTGTGACAAGCTCCTCTCCCACCTATTCCCCAGAACCAGAAGAGGCTTAAAAGGACAGAGGAGAAATTAGCATCACACAGGCACAGTCTCTAATTCTAGGCTGCATCATAGAATCATAGAATCTTATACCTGGAAGGGATCCCAAGGGTCACTTAGTCCAACCCCCTGTAATTCAGGGTGAAAGTGGAGAGCGCAAAATATGGTCTGAAGCTCAACATAAAAAAAAAACTAAGATCATGGCCACAGGTCCCATCACCTCCTGGCAAATAGAAGGGGAAGAAATGGAGGCAGTGAGAGATTTTACTTTATTGGGCTCCATGATCACTGCAGATGGTGACAGCAGTCACAAAATTAAAAGACGCCTGCTTCTTGGGAGAAAAGTAATGACAAACCTAGATAGCATCTTAAAAAGTAGAGACATCACCTTGCCGACAAAGGTCCGTCTAGTTAAAGCTATAGTTTTCCCAGTAGTGATGTATGGAAGTGAGAGCTGGACCATAAAGAAGGCTGATTGCCAAATAATTGATGCTTCTGAATTACAGTGCTGGAGGAGACTCTTGAGAGTCCCATGGACTGCAAGATCAAACTTATCCATTCTTAAGGAAATCAGCTTTGAGTGCTCACTGGAAGGACAGATCCTGAAGCTGAGGCTCCAATACTTTGGCCACCTCATGAGAAGAGAAGACTTCCTGGAAAAGACCCTGATGTTGGGAAAGATTGAGGGCACAAGGAGAAGGGGACAACAGAGGACGAGATAATTGAACAGTGTTCTCAGAGTTTGACCAAACTGTGGGGGGCAGGGGAAGACAGGAGTACCTGGTGTGCTCTGGTCCATAGGGTCACAAAGAGTTGGACACGACTAAACAACAGCAACTAGTTGGCCATCCAACCTCTGCTTAAAAACTTCCAAGGAAGGAGAGTCCACAACCTCCTGAGGTCCATTCCACTGTCAATCAGCAAAAGGGGGCATCACTACTGAAAATTCTTTCTCTCTGCTTTGCATTCTGCTTGAGGTGTGCATGAAACAGAGATATCAACCCTCAGTTGCTGATCTCTACTAAAAGATGGCCCTCAGCACATGCTGTATGCCCTCTGACCATCCAAGCATGCCTTGCTGACACAGAGTGAAGAGGAAGAAGGCTTGAAGTGGTGATGGGCTCAGCACAAGCATACTCTCTGCTGTGGTTTTGTGGCCAGCCTTGTGGGTTTCACATCATTCTCACAGCGTGACATAGTCATTCTGGCATAGTGTTCTGGCTGCAGTAAGGCTGGCTGAATCTGCCAGCCAGGCTCTTCTTTTAAAAAGTGTTACTTTGCTTTGTTTTATATTTAGTTGCCCTGCAGATTATACTGTTGTGAGTTTGGGTGGGTGGGTGTCAGTCTGTATGATGCCCAGAGCCCCTTCCAGTGGGAGTGGAAGACCACATTCTGTCATACAAACCTGCCTAGGTTCTGAGATCTTTAGGCAAGGCCCTTCTCTCGGTCCTGCCACCCTTGGTGGGGACGCGGGAGAGGGCCTTCTCAGTGGTGGCTACTCCCAGACTCTGGAACTCCCTCCCTAGAGAAGCCAGACTGGCTCCCTCCTTGCCATCCTTCCACATGCAAGTGAAGATCTGCTTGTTCCAACAGGCTTTTGGGAACTGATGGCTTTCAATAAAAGGACTGGTGCTATGATTTTTCTTTTTAATTGTACTGATCTGCATGTTTTAATAGATAATATATATTGTTTTAATTCTATTCATGTTTAACTTTTTAAAGCTGTTTTTATTTTATCTGTAAGCCATCTTCAGTCCCTGTCATGGAAAAAGGCAGAAGAAAGAAAGAAAGAAAGAAAGAAAGAAAGAAAGAAAGAAAGAAAGAAAGAAAGAAAGAAAGCTTGCCAAACCAGCCCCTTGTAGGCACTGACTGCGGCTGACTAGTCAAGTGCCATCATTAGCATGACCAAATAAGTTGCTCTATGCCATGGGACAAATGCATGGGCCTTCTCTTCCACACGTGGCTGGTAGACAAGGAGCTGGAGACAGAAAGATGTGCTCTTCTGGCCTGGATCCAAAATTGTGATGAATGTAGGAGCAATATCTGTTGGGGTGTTCATGCAGTGAGCCCCTCCATCCTATGCTCAGAGTATATCTATATGTGTAAATAAAGCCACTTATCCTGAATACATAGTACACCACCCTTAACTCCAAGGAAGCTGAACCCTGAGTGAGCGCCTGGAACCTGGTTTATCCCACCACTTATAGGTTGGGGTGGTGAGTAACAATAGCTGTATCATATTTGTACAGTATAGTTATTTACTTTACTGAAATTGGGAATGCTTAAATGTATTACTGTGTGTTTAATTCCGGATTGTCCCCCAGTAGCTAGTGTGATTGTTTAATTTTGGTCACATGGGAGTGACTTGACTTTAATGGCTGCATCTCCTTGAACACTGAAGAAGAGACAATGTTAGGGTTGCCATATTTTAAAAGGTAAAATTCCCCCTAGACAATGTTGGATAACTCTACCTCTAAACGCAATAGAGGAGAGGAGTGCTGATGTTTCTGTGTGAGTGTGTGTGACAGAAATAAGTACAGAAGTTGATGTTCTCCCAAAGAAGCAGTAAGGAGAAGTCTGCTGGAAGGAGAAAGTGGGAACCTCTTAGAAGGAACTGCCTGGCCTGGCTGTGTCACGTGCCGAAGGCTGAGTGCAAGTATTGGAAAGAGAGAAAGACACTGTTTGTTTGAATGTTTAAGGAAGAAGCTATAATCTTCAACTAAGAAAAGCTAAGCCCATGTGAATGTAAATACTTTGCATATATTATTCTTTAGCTATACGTTCCGCAAGTAAGAGGACTCCTGGACGGTTCAGTCCAGTCAAAGGCGACTATGGGGTTGGGGCGCTCATCTTGCTTTCAAGCCAAGGGAGCTGGTGTCATGTGGCCAGCATGACTAAACTGCTTCTGGCGCAACGGAATGCCGTGACAGAAGCCAGAGTGCACAGAAACACTGTTTCCCATCACAGTGGTACCTATTTATCTACTTGTACTGGCATGCTTTCGAACTGCTAGGTTGGCAGCAGCTGGGACAGAGCAATGGGAGCTCACCCTGTCACTTGGATTCAAACCGCCAACTTTTCGATCAGCAAGTCCAAGAGGCTCAGTGGTTTAGACCACAGTGCCACCTACTCCCCCTCTGCAAGTTTAGGCTTTTCTGCAAGTATATAGGCTTTTGAATATTTTAATAAGTGTTTGGATATTGTTTTAATTTCAATTAAAGAGTCAGTATTGCATATGATTTGGCTTCCTAGCTGCAATTTACCTACTCTGCCAACAACATTGAAGTTCTAGAAGTGGTCAGCAGGAAGTGTTGGAGCCACTGGAGACACAGCTTCCTGGGAGTGTAGATCCCTGTTGCATACCGGGAGGACGAGGCAGCAGTGAGGTTGACACAATGCAAACACACCAGCAAAGCCAGTTCTGCTAGTGCATCTGCACTGCACCAACCTCCCCACTCTCAGTTGGTTAGAGCGTGGTGCTGATAATGCCAAGGTTGAAGGTCCAATCCCTATACGGAACCTGCATTACAAGGGCTTGGACCAGATGGTCCTTTGAGTCCCTTCTAACTCTACAGTTCTATTATTCTTGCTCCTAATAAGGAGGTGATGCAGTGACTCCACCCCACCTTGCAAACAACTACATCCAGCTCCCTTCTCCTCCGGCTTCCCTTTATTTCTCTTTGCTGCTGATACACTGTCAAGATGGGCTGGAATGACTGGCTGGTTTTGTTCAAGGCTGCAGGCAGTGGGGATGTGAATGGAAGCTGGGAGTGTCATCCCATGTGGAAACCTCAGAAGTGGAAAAAACTTAATATGGACTCTAATTGGCCAAAATATTGTGAAATTTTAGAACAAGATGGTGAAAAGTTAAAACTTCAAAGTTATGAGAAGCTAAAGCATAAAGATTGGCTACATTACCGTCAGATAAATGAGACATTTAAGCAAGACAGGAAACTAGGTTTTCAGAAGGAGAGGTCAAAGCTAGAAACAGAATTGTTAGAACCCAATACTAAGAATCTGTCTAGAATGTATAATTTGCTGCTGAAATGGAATACACAGGATGAAACGGTGAAATCAGCTATGATTAAATGGGCACAGGACATCGGTCATGATATTATGTTCGCTGACTGGGAACAGTTATGGACCACCGGTATTAAGTTTACGGCATGTAGTGCCTTGAAAGAGAACATAATGAAAATGATCTACAGGTGGTACATGACCCCAGTCAAGCTTGCAAAGATCTATCATTTGCCCAATAATAATTGCTGGAAATGTAAGGAATCTGAAGGAACTTTCTATCACCTTTGGTGGACCTGCCCAAAGATTAAGGCCTACTGGGAAATGATCTATAATGAAATTAAGAAAGTCCTTAAGTGGACATTTGCAAAGAAACCGGAAGCTTTTCTCTTGGGCATGGTCGGCCAATTGGTACCAAAGAAGGATAGAACATTCTTTATGTATGCAACTACAGCAGCAAGAATCCTGTTGGCAAAGTATTGGAAGATGCAAGAACTACCTACTCTGGAAGAATGGCAGACGAAGGTGACTGAATTTATGGGACTGGCAGAGATGACCGGCAGAATCCGCGACCAGAGGAAAGAGACAGTGGAGGAGGATTGGGGAAAATTTAAAGTATATCTTAAAAATTGTTGTAAAATTGTGGACTGATAAGATGTTAAGGGGTAAGAAACAGAGAACTACAGCTGTAAATGATAATGTTAAGAAAACCTAAAGAGAGTTAATTAGAATTGATTGAAGGGTTGCTAAAAAATGGTAAAATAAGGATGCAGTGAAAGGGAGGTATGGGGAAGTCAAATTTTATTTGTATGTATTTGTCTTTTGAGGTGTGTTTGTTTTTCTTTGTTTTGTTTGTTGTCTGTTTGGAAAATCATTAAAAATTATTATAAAAAAAAAGGAAACCTCAGAAGTGATGTGAGGTTATGGGCCCAGGGAATCTCAGCTCCAGGGTCTTCTGCACCAGGCCCTAGATCTCCCATCTCTACCTCCCTTTTCCTTAGGATTATTATTATTACTCTGCTGACACAGTGTGGCTTTCCTTCTAAAAGGTTCCTGAATTTACGCAGGCATCCGTTGTGCAAATTTGTGCCATGGCACTATGCCCCAACCCTTTTAATGTCCTAGTAATGCTTTTGACAGAGCTTGGGGTTTTTTTATGTCAGATAAAATAAAAGAAAGCAGCCACAGCCTGCACTCTTGATGGAAGCCAGTCAGGAAGTTAGGCTGCCATTCCCACTATTTCTGTGGTTCAGGCTGTGGAGTGGTGATGCCTCTGCAGATGAAACAGCACCATCAGCACAAAAGAGGGAGATATCAGCAGACTTGGGGGAAATCCCAAGATTTGCACAAGTACCAAAAATATCGTTACAAAATTTGGATGCCTCCCCCTCTCTCTGCTTAGTGGTGGCGAGAGTCCATGGGGCTCCAGGCACTCACGCAGGGTCTGTGTTCCTTTGGAGGATCGAGAAACGACGGGGACTGTCATACTTTTGAGAAATGTGGTTTATTCACCTATGTACACCTGGAGGGAGTCCAGACCTTACTGCATAGTCATTTCAAGAGGGGCTTGTTCCCCACAGCAGTGCAGCCAGCCTTCAGCCAGCCTGCCCAAAGATGGATACCAGTCTCCCCCACTTCTTCTTTCCAGGAACCCTTGCTCAAACCTCTCTTTTCCTGCCCCCTCAGGTCTACCCACCCTGGCAACCTTCCATTCCCCAATCTCTGTTTACACCTCAGGGCAAAGGGGGAACACAGTTCTCTTACATTTCCAATAGCCCTCAGTGACTCTCACCTGTTTCTCTTTCTATATATATATATAAATATAATTTTTTATTAACAATAAATTTTCTTTAACAAATAATTTTGACAACCATGTTTACCAATTTACAGTTTTTGAACTTCCACCAGTACCTCCTTCAATCATCCATTTTTCATATCTTTACACATTTTCTATGTAGTATTGCCGATTTGATAATAACCTTCCATCTCAGTTTCTTTCTTACAATATACCTTGGTTTATCACAAAGCCTCTTTAAAACCCACTAGCATTGTCTGTTCATCACATACAGTTTTCAGATATTCCGTAAACTTTCCCCAGTCCTCAGTGAATTTGTGATCTTTCTGATATCTAATATTTCCAGTAATTTTATCCAATTCTGCATAATCCATAAGTTTCATTCTCCACTCAGTCAAGGTCGGTAGTTCCTCTTGTTTCCATTTTTGGGCCATTAGTATTCTTGCCGCTGTAACTGCATATTGAAACAGTTTATAATCACATCTTTTTATCTCTCTTCCTGTTATTCCTAACAAAAAGGCTTCTGGTTTTTTAACAAACGTATATTTAAACATCTTTTTCAATTCGTTGTATATCATTTCCCAGAAACCCTTTACCTTCTTACATTCCCACCACATATGAAAAAATGAACCTTCTTTTTCTTTACATTTCCAACACTTATTACATGTTTTATACATTTTTGCTAACTTTACGGGTGTAATATACCATCTGTAAACCATTTTCATAATATTCTCCTTTAACGCCGTACATGCAGTGAATTTCATATTATCATTCCATACCTTTTCCCAATCATCCAGTTGTATATTATAACCAAAATCTCTGGCCCATTGAATCATGACCGACTTTATCTCCTCATCTTTTGTTTGCCATTCCAAAAGTATTTTGTACATTTTTGACATTATCTTAACATCATTATCAATTATCTCCGTTTGAAATTTCGATTCTTTCTCTGTAAATCCCCTCTCTTTGAGGTCCATTTTGAACCTTTCATTTACCTGAAGATAATGCAACCAATCATACACATACTCTTTAACTTGTTCATATGGCTTCATTTTCCATTCCCCCCCCTCTTTCATTACGACTCTCACCTGTTTCTCAATGGCCTTAGCTTGGTCAGGTCATTTGGCATAGGCTAGCCCAGGAATTCCTCTGCAGTTTGCATCGCTCCCTTCAAATCCCAAATAATCAAAATTATACCATTAATTAATTTTTAGGGTTTGGGGGGTCTCCTCATCTCTTAATCTATAACACCATTAAGGGAGGAAAAAGAAAATTATAAGGTGGGTGCTGGAGTGAGACCAGAGCAAGTGGGTGGGCAGGGGGTGGTATGTGAGGCCAGAATCCTGAACACAGAGCATTCCATAGTGAAACATTTTGTTTCAAGTCCCAGGAGTATTTATTCAGAGAGTTGGCATGATGCGGACACTGCAATCTGTAACAGCAGTGGGGTGTAGTGATCAGAGCATTTGAGTAGAAGAGGGGAGATCCAGGTTCATCAGATCCCACTCAGCCATCTTTACTACTCAAACCACTTGGAAAGAAAGGAAAGTGGCTTACATATGTTGACCTGTTAAAGGATCAAGAAGGAAAATGGAAATTAAGAGATTATGAAGAAACAAAAGACCATTTTCAGAGTTGGTTACACTTATTGGCAACTACATGAGATCTATAAAGACCAAAAGAAAGGATTTAGTTATACCACATCTAGATTTCAGAAGGAAGTTGAAGAAGGGAAAGTAAAGCTATTGAAAGGTGCATATAGTATTCTGCTAAAAGGGAAACAAAAGATCAAGAGTCATGATTAGATGGGCACAAGATATAGGTCATAATATAATGTTTGAAGACTGGGAAACATTGTGGAAAACTGACTTAAAATTTACAGATTGCTCTTTGTTGAAAGAAAACTATATGAAAATGACATATAGACGGTATATAACAACAGTGCAGATAGAAAAAATGTACAAAACTGGTTCAAACATGTTTTGGAAATGTAAGGAAAAAGAAGGGACTTTTTACCATATGTGGTGGGATTGCAGTAAGATTAGAAAATTCTGGGAAATGATATATAATGAGTTGAAGAAAATGTTCCAATTAACATTTGTTAAAAAACCTGAAGCATTTTTGTTAGGGATTGTAGGGAAAGACCTGCCAAGGAAATTTAAGAACATTTTCATGTATGCAGCATTGGCAGCAAGAGTCTTAATAGCACAAGGATGGAAGAATGAAGAAATCCCGACTAAAGAACTGTGGCAAGAGAAACTGATGGATTACGTGGAACTGGCGAAACTGACACACAAACTGTGTGACAAGGACAACTGTGACTTTAAAGAAGAATGGGAACCTTTTACAAAATATTTAAAGAAACAACAAAATGAATTGGACTCCTTGGCAGGTTTTGAATAAACATATACAAATTTATTTTTAATAACACATAGATAGATAAATTAAGGATCTTTATAATTTTATAATACGCAGAGAAGTACATGTATTGAAAAAATCAGAGGGAGGAGCTGAGGGAAGTCTGGGGGGGAGGGGAGAGTGGGTTCTTTTTATGGAGAGGGAGGAGGGAAAAATAGGGGGGGGGAATTAAGGATGTTAAGTGTTTTGATAAAATGTTATGTTGATATTCCTAATAAAAACCTTTAGAAAGAAAAAAAGATCCCACTCAGCCATGAAGATTACAGAGTGTTCTTAGGCTGGCCACACACCCACATTGTAAGAATAAAATGGGTAGAAATGGCAGCTATATACTGCACTCTCAACTCCTTAGAGAAGAGGCAATTTCTAAGCATAATTAAGAACAGCAATGCACACAGATCCACTCATGATAATCACTCGCCCAATGCCAAGTGAAGAATAACATGAGCAAATGTTCCTACCTGTGCTAAATCCCCTACATCTCAAAATGTCAAGGACAACCTTGATTTTCTCTCTCTGTGTGTGTTTGTGGCGTGGGAGATATGAGCTGCAACCTGGTCTGCAGTCTGAAGAGGTACTGCTCTTCCCCCCTTACTTGCAGCTTATTTGTTTACAGAATTTATACCCCACCCTTAAGCCGAAAAGGCTGTCCGAGTGGCTTATACGCAACTCCGCTTCCCTCAGTCAGGGCTGGATCTAGATGGAGAGAGGTCCTAGGCTGCTCCACATGTGAGGGGCAACCCCAATCTCTCACGCTCATGACTAGAAGAAAATGGAAGAGTGTTATAAACAAAATTGAGTGAAGCCAAGGATGATGACAGGTATTTAAAATTTTGCAATTTACTTTTTTCTCTTCTAAAGGACATAAGATGTTATTGTTAAATACCATGGTGATTTAAAAAAAACAAATGCATAAATGTTAAAATTAACACTGAAAAACTTCTGCAGTAACTGACCTTTGTAAACCCTTTGTGGAATCAGCATTACTTTTTAGGAAAATGAAGTTGTAATTTTATTATTTAAAAACAACAACATTGAGTTTACAAATTATATTGCCTGAGAAGTGTAAATAATATGATGATGATTGCTTGACAGTGCGGCACTTTTAGATTCTACTTTAGGTTCTCATTAAACAGTCAGTTTTAAAATACATATTTTAAACTACAACTATCAAATACAGTTAGACTATAAATATATTTTTCTCGCCTTCCTCATAGCAAAATCATCCAAAACTTCGTCAAAAGTTGTTTGTCTAAGTTTGTCACTTTCAGTGTACAGAATGCTCAGTGTGGACCTCTCTTGAGACTTCGTGGCTGTTAATTCATTTTAAATTCTTTTGAGTCTTTAAAAACTCCTCTCTCCCAAGCAGTTAGCGGCCATAAAGCTAAGAAATAGCCGCAAGATTGCTTCCACATTAGGAAAGGCCATCTGAATTTTTTTGTTGCATATAATTTGATAAAGGTCTGTATGAGACAGAGAGTGCTCTGCTGTAAGCCTATAGGTGAAAGCACAAAAGTTCATTGAGGGTCTTGAGAGCGGCTTTTGCCATTTGCCATTTGCCCTTCCCCCAGGACAAACCCACTGTTTGCTTATTTTATTTATTTGTTGAATTTCTATGGATTGTAACAATATGGATTATATGGATTTAGATGGATTCCACTGAAGGAAGTCTGATGAAAAAGTGTCCACGGTGCACTGTTCTCATAGCCGGGGGGCTGAAATTATTTTTCAAAGACCTCCTCCACAGTTGCGTTTTCATAAGCAGGAGGGGGGGTGATGGGCTCCAGGCGTCCCACCTGCTCTTCAACACCTTTAAGTTCATGGGTATCCGAGACAGATCGCTGCAGTTTTGGCGGTATGAGTAACCTGAGTCGGAACCTCGACTGCAGATCTGCCTCCGAGGCAGCCGTGTGCCTGGGGCCAGCGAGACACTGAATGCCTCGACCACAGTCTCTCTGTGGGCAGGAGGCTCAATGACCACGCTGCACGGATGGGGCTCCACTGGGGTTGTTCCTAGACTGGATGTGATGGTCCAGATCATAGGTAGGCAAACTAAGACCCGGGGGCCAGATGCAGTCCAATCGCCTTCTAAATCTGGCCCGTGCACAGTTCAGGAATCAGCGTGTTTTCACACGAGTAGAATGTGTCCTTTTATTTAAAATGCATCTCTGGGTTATTTGTGGGGCATAGGAATTTGTTCATCCGCCAAAAAAATATATACCTCGGGTTGAAGTAGCTTCCGGATAAGTATTTTCGGGTTGCGCGCTGCGCCGACCCAGAAGTAACAGAGTGCATTACTTCCGGGTTTCCCGCTCACGCATGCGCAGACACTCAAAATGACGTCATGCGCATGCGCGGAAGCAGCAAATTGCGACCCGCGGACGCAGGTTGCGTTTGCTTCTGGATGCGAATGGGGCTCCGGAACGGATCCTGTTCGCATCCAGAGGTACCACTGTAGTCCGGCCCCCCCACAAGGTTTGAGGGACAGTGGACTGGTATGTGCATGCTTGGAAGCAGCGAAATGCAACCAGCACACGCACAGATGCGCTGCCACATCTTACATTCTGTTCGGGATGCGAACGGGACTCCGGAACGGATCCTGTTCTCATCCCAAGGTACCACTGTATTGGCAAATTCAGGCTGTGCAATTGTAGTTGAAAGGTAGGTCTTGAGTAACAACCTTCTCCTCCAAAAGATTGTACTTTCGGCGATAAGTGAAGTGATGGGAGAATGCAGTGCCTTTTTTCTTAAGAAATGTTTAGGGGTGCTCTCATTTTGACTCAAGAAAATCACCATTTTATAGTTCAAATTGGGGGAAATAAATACAGTAAATGGACAAAAGTACAAAGATTCACAAAATGTTTAGGATACCCCTGCGTACACCCAGAAAAAAGCACCGGGATAATGCATTGGAAATTGTGGTACAAATGCCATCTAATATCTCTGCATATATTGTCAGTATCTTTTAACTCAGTTGATGGAGATCCCCTCACTCTTCCCCCTGGTTCAGATGTAATGCCAAACCATGGTTTACATTGCTTTTAACAACCAGCCACAAGCAGTTTTGTTAATATGATCCCGTAGTCCTTCACTGGGAACACTTCACATAATGCATTATTTGATTCACTGACCCAAGAGGAGGTGGTAACTGGTAGCTCAGGAGGGCTTTGAAGACTTCAGGCCTAAGTCAATGGAGAATGGATCAATTATAAGCTATTTGCCATTACAGTTAAACAGCTGAGAGGTAACATGGTGTGTGCATATAAATAATAAAATTATCATTATTGAATAGGATGTCCCTATTTTCATCAAATAAATGTTGGCGGGTATATTCTTATGATGGTGTACACGATAAACCAGGCTTCCTCAACCTCGGCCCTCCAGATGTTTTTTGCCTACAACTCCCATGATCCCTAGCTAGCAGGACCAGTGGTCAGGGATGATGGGAACTGTAGTCTCAAAACATCTGGAGGGCCGAGGTTGAGGAAGTTTGCGATAAACAGTGATCCTCTTTCAAACTGCTTTCAGCTCTCCAAAAAGACTTGCTATTTCTCTCCAACTGTATTGGTTCATGGACAGAGATATGTTGAGAGACTTTCAACAGAAACAGTACCTTCCTGCAGTAGACATGAATTCATGTTTATTTGCTGCACATATGTTCCTCAGCACTTAGTACATTTTAGATATAGGGCAAAGATAGGCATAATGAGTGTGTTCAGATAAAGCACTAAACCATGGTTTAGCACAGCAGTGGCATGTGAACAGGGTGGGGTGGCTGTGGCACCCTCCTGGTGGCAACATTGAGTTTACTGGGACAGAGACAGAAAAATTGGAGAGCTGCAGCCTGATAGTCTTGGTGTCCTGCAAGCATACATGCCACACACACCTTGAGCCTTGCTGCCACCTTGCCACACTTCATCCCAGTGAGTGCATCACCAATAACAAAAGGATGCCACTGCCATTCCCTTCTCTTCATGCGCTACAGATGGCTTAACAGAACAAGAATGAGCAGCATTGAGCCCTAGCCTCTTCCATGCCCCTCTCCAAGGCAGCCACAAATAAGAGATCATAAACACCCATTTCAGATTAACTCCAGTTTCGCCTGTCGTGTGAACACAGCATAATTAACCCTAACTATGGCTAGTTGAGGGACGCAGGTGGCGATGTGAGTTAAACCACAGAGCCTAGGACTCGCTGATTAGAAGGTCAGCGGTTCGAATCCCCGCGATGGGGTGAGCTCCCGTTGCTCGGTCCCTGCTCCTGCCAACCTAGCAGTACGAAAGCACGTCAAAGTGCAAGTAGATAAATAGGTACCGCTCCGGCGGGAAGGTAAATGGCGTTTCTGTGCTCTGCTCTGGTTTGCCAGAAGCGGCTTAGTCATGCTGGCCACATGACCCGGAAGCTGTACGCCAGCTCCCTCGGCCAATAAAGCGAGATGAGTGCCACAACCCCAGAGTCAGTCATACTGGACCTAATGGTCAGGGTTCCCTTTACCTTTATGGCTAGTTGAAACAAGCTAACTTGGTAAACTCTGGCTTGATGTTGGCCTGTTTCAAATAGGCTAGTTTGTCTGGTTTGAACAACATGGCAAACTGTGCTTATTATGAAACAGAAGCAAAAGCTTCCAACTTCTTTCTCACGGCCATGCCAGTGGGATGGGGACTGTGTGCCCTCATACACAGCCAGTTTGGGCTGCAAACCTGCAGAACTGCCTCTCCCTGCCCCAGAGCACAACCCCAGAGCAATAATTGATATGCCCCTATTTCCCCTTTGAAGGAGTCTTAATAAATTTGTTAAACCTTCAGATTAACTTCAGGAAGCAGAGGAGGATCCCAAGAGGTTTAATCTCTAGGGTGGAACAGAAGCGTCTTGGCTAAAGTGAGGATCTATGTAGATACAACCATATAAACAGTCTGGGATTCATTCTGAACTGTCTATTGATGGACAATTATATTTTTATAGGAGATTTTTAGAGCAGGGAGACCACTCTAGAAACACCCCAAATATGATCAGCCCAAACATATTTACAGTGGTACCTTGGGTTAAGAACTTAAATTGTTCCAGAGGTCCGTTCTTAACCTGAAACTGTTCTTAACCTGAAGCACCACTTTAGATAATGGGGCCTCCTGCTGCTGCTGCGCTGCTGCCATGCAATTTCTGTTCTCATCTTGAAGCAAAGTTCTTAACCTGAGGTACTATTTCTGGGTTAGTGGAATCTGTAACCTGAAGCGTATGTAACCTGAAGCGTCTGTAACCTGAGGTACCACTGTATGGCATTTGAGTTGAAAGGTACATCTTACTGAACAGGTCTACCAATTCATAAGGCAGGAGGGAAGCTTGCATAATTAAATGCTCCTGGGCGCAAAAAGAAATCATTGCACTTAAAATCTAGCATGCCAGTGGAAGAAAGATGCTAGGATATTCTCCATGACAGGCCAGATTTACTTTGTGCAGAGTAAATCTTTTTGACATGGAAGCACATTTCATCATGTTCATTGCATGTCAAGGCCCCACCACCCCCTCCTTCGGTGAATAAAGACACGTGGACACCAGCATTCTAGGTTAATGGGCTAAGAAAGGCCACAACTTAATTGGTTACAGAACGTGTGCGGTATTGGCTTTAGGCATTGGACCCAAGATGACTACAGTGGTACCTCAGGTTAAGAACTTAATTCGTTCTGGAGGTCCGTTCTTCACCTGAAGCTGTTCTTAACCTGAGGTACCACTTTAGCTAATGGGGCCTCCCACTGCTGCTGTGCTGCTGCTGTGCAATTTCTGTTCTCATCCTGAAGCAAAGTTCTTAACCTAAGGTACTATTTCTGGGTTAGCGGAGTCTGTAACCTGAAGCGTATGTAACCTGAGGTACCACTGTACAGTGGACGCTCGGGTTGCAAATGTGATCCGTGTGGGAGGCACGTTCGCAACCCGCAGCGCGATTTAGCGCTTCAGTGCATACACCGAAACCCAGAAGTAACCCATTCTGGTACTTCCGGGTTCAGCGCAGTGCACAACTCTCTCTCTCTCTCTCTTAAAGATTTTCTTGTTTTACAGAATAAAGTGTAATGCCTCGTATTTTTTCCATGTAACATTTTTACAAATCCATTTCATTTGTTGAGACATTAGGGGGAGAAGAAAAAAAGGGGGTGGAGGGAGGGAAGATGGGTGGGGGTGGGGTTGGGTGGCAATGTTTCTATTATGCTTAATGTGTGTAGGGTTTGGTGTCAGCATTGCTTGTGCTGTTCACTTGTGTTCCTTTGGTGGTGAGAGAGGTTGGGGTTGGCCTAGGGTGTGGTTGTTCATTTGTGGTTGGCTGTGGTGGTCTTTGTTTTCATGTGTGAGTGGGGTGGGTGGGTGTTTTGGATCAGGTTAGCCATATTGATTTATGTGCTGTCGGTGGATTTTTGTCATTGTCTTGTTGGGCTGTGTATGTGATAAAGGGGAGCCATACCAGGGTGAAGGCGTCTTCTTCTGTTTGTCCCCATGTCAGTTTCAGTTTATTGGTTAATTTTTCTAGTAGGGCTGTTTCCCATACTATTTGGTACCATTGGTCCATGCTTACTCCTGACAGGACTCTCCAGTGTCTGGTTATGGTGTTTCTGACTGCTGAAAGTAGGTGGGTTATGAGTTCTTTGAGGTGTAAATGGGCATTGTTGTCTTAGAACATGTTTAGTAGGGCCAATTCTGGGGTGATGTCTAATACTTGGAGGTTTTGTCCTGCATGGTGGAATAATGGGTGGTACGCCAGGGGTATTAGTGGGGATGGGGTTGGGGATAGTTTGCCTATTTCTGTTTTCCATGCTTTGAGCATGGTCTGGGTGTACCTGTTAAGTGTTGTGGGAATTTTCTTTAGTTTGTTTGGGAGGAGTGGGTATGTTGTAGTGCAGGCATTTTCAATTGTGTCCCTCTCTAGGTGTACCCATTGTTTTTTCTCAACTTGAGTATATATGGGATTATATGGCATATTTGGTTGGCAATGTAATATGCTTCTATGTTGGGGATTCCCCATCCTCCTTCTGAGGTGGGGAGGTGCAGGTATTTGGGGCTTATTCTTGGTTTTTGATGTGAGAAGATAAAAGAGTGTAGTTTTCTCTGCCAACTGTGGAGTTGGGTTGAGGGGATCCAGATTGGGAGGGTTTGGAATAGGTAGGTTAGTTTTGGGAGTGTGATCATTTTGATCATGGCTATTTTGTCTGAGAGAGTGAAATTCATGTTATTCCATCTCTTTAGGTCTTTGTTAATTTGTCACCACAGGGGCTTGTAGTTGTAGAGGTACAATTTATTGAGGTTTCTGGTTATTTGTACCCCTACGTATCTGAACTTGGTGTGGCAAAGTTTTATTTTGGTGACCTTCATGAGTTCTTTTTGGACGTGAGGAGGGGTGTTGAAGCATATAAAATTTGCTTTAAAATTTTGTAAAATTTACCTGTAGGCCTGACACCCTTGCATGACTGTATTCTCTTGAGCTTCAGAAAGAAAGAGTTCTGAAAGGGAAAATCACTGAGGACAATTTCTGATAAATAGCCAAAGCTTGAACAGATTATCAGCAGGGCTAAAGCTCACAATGTGTGTAAGGCTTATTAGAAGTGTTCAAAATAACCAAAAGGAGGGTAGTTTTGTGTGTGTTTTGCTGTGTTCAGGAAATGATAGGTTCACGCTGTGAAGGACAGAGAAGTGTTAGCAGGTGACAGGGAGCAGACAGGATTGCTTCAGTCTTCTCACACAATGGAAACTGTGCTTGACCTCATAAAAGCAGATTAAGTGATAAATGGACAGAGTTGCATCCCAAGATAGGTGAAAAGGTGATAAAACCAGCTTAGGTTAGATTTCTTTTCAAAACTATAACTAGTATTTTTTTTTAAGTAAACAAAGGAATTGTAAGGCACAGGAAAAATATTATTTACAACTTTAAAAAGAGATACAAGGGAAAACTAAGAAATGAAAGAATGTGAGGGGCGAAATCAAGTTTATTTACCTTTCAGCCAACAAGTCTTTGGATGTGAAAAGGAGCACAGGAAATGACGGTAGGTGGATATGAAGTCTGCTTCAAGCAGATTGAAGAATAAATACAGAAAATAGAAGGCTGGGATTTCTGTTGCCGAAGTTGTTGTTTGTTTGGTTGCTTGTTTGTTTTCTATACCGCCCTATACTCGAAGGTCTCAGGACTGTTCACATAAAATATCAAATACACAAAATCAAAACAATAACATCCCAATAACCCCACTCCCAAAAAAGAGCCAGCATTTTTAAAAGGGTATAGGATGTAGATCAGACAGGCAAAGGCCTTGTTAAAAAGGGACGTTTTTGCCTGGTGCCTAAAGTATATAGTGAAGGCGCCAGGCAAACCTCACTGGGGAGAGCATTCCACAGGTGGGGAGCCACTGCAGAGAAGGCCCCTTCTTGTGTTGCCACATGGGTGAGACACACAAAGAAGGGCCTCAGAAGATGATCTCAGGGTTCGGGTAGGTTCGTATGGGAGGAGGCTTTCCTTGAAGTATTGTGCTCCTGAGCTGTTTAAGGCTTTATAGGTCAACATCAGTACTTTGAACTGGTCCCAGAAACTAATTGTTGTTGTTTTTTTAAATGATATTTATTGAAATTTTACAGGCAAAAGAAAGTTACAGAATAAGAAAAGAAAAAGAAAAAAGATACAAAAATACAAAGAAAAAATACAAAATACATTAAAAAAAATTAAAAACAGATCAATCTTTTCGTGTCTTATATTTCATTTACTTGTTTCCTGACTTCCTCACACCTCTCTTTTTTGTATTCCAGTTCACATAGTTAATTCAGCAAATCCTTTCCCTCTTTGTTTTTATCTTAATTCTATATCTTAACATATTAAAACTTCGTATCTTCATCTGATTATCAATCCATTTTTACATATTCTTTTTAGCTTTGTTGTTATAGCCGTTTCGTTTCAATCCAACAGGATTTTAACATTCATTAATTTTACATTGTTTCTGTAAATAGTTTTTGAATTTCTTCCAATCTTCTTCCACCAACTCTTCTCCCTGGTCTCGAATTCTGCCAGTCATTTCCGCCAGTTCCATATAGTCCATCACTTTCATCTGCCATTCTTCCAAGGTGGGTAGATCTTGTGTCTTCCAGTACTTTGCGATGAGTATTCTTGCTGCTGTTGTAGCGTACATAAAGAAAGTTCTATCCTTCTTTGGCACCAATTGGCCGACCATGCCCAGGAGAAAGGCCTCTGGTTTCTTCAGGAAGGTATATTTAAATACCTTTTTCAATTCATTATAGATCATCTCCCAGAAGACCTTAATCCTTGGGCATGTCCACCAGAGGTGAAAGAATGTACTTTCATTTTCTTTACATTTCTAACACTTATTGTCGGGCAAATGATATATTTTTGCAAGCTTGACTGGTGTCATGTACCACCTGTATATCATTTTCATAATATTCTCTCTTAAGGCATTACATGCCGTAAATTTCATACCTGTGGTCCACAACTGTTCCCAGTCAGCAAACATTATGTTATGTCCAACATCTTGTGCCCATTTAATCATAGCAGATTTAACCGTTTCATCTTGAGTATTCCATTTCAACAGCAAGTTATACATTCTTGATAATATCTTAGTTTTGGGATCTAGCAGTTCTGTTTCCAATTTTAATTTTTCCACCTGGAAACCAATTTTTTTGTCCAAATTGTAAGCCTCCCTTATTTGATAATAATGAAGCCAATCTTGCACTTTGTCTTTTAATTTCTCAAAACTCTGCAATTTCAATTTGTCACCTTCCTGTTCCAAAATCTCCCAATATTTTGGCCATTTGGCCTCCATATTGAGCTTTTTCTGAGCCTTCGCTTCCATCGGTGATAACCACCTTGGGGTTTTATTTTCAAGTAAGTCTTTATATCTTGTCCATACATTAAACAATGCTCTTCTGACAATATGGTTTTTAAATGCTTTATGTGCTTTAACCTTGTCATACCACAGATATGCATGCCACCCAAAAACGTTATTGAAACCTTCTAAATCCAAAATGTCTGTGTTCTCAAGAAGCAGCCATTCTTTCAACCAGCAAAATGCTGCTAATTCATAATAGAGTTTAAGGTCTGGCAGGGCAAATCCACCTCTATCCTTTGCATCAGTTAATATCTTAAATTTTATTCTGGTCTTCTTGCCCTGCCAGACAAATCTAGAAATATCTCTCTGCCACTTCTTGAAACAGTCCATTTTGTCCAAAATTTCAATGATTGAAATAAAAATAACATTCTTGGCAATGTTATTTGAACATCTTTATAACAACAATTCGACCAGACAAGGAAAGCTTCAAGTTTGACCATATTTCAAGATCCTTTTTCACTTCTGACCAACATTTCTCGTAGTTATCTTTAAATAAATTTAAGTTCTTCGCGGTCATATTAACCCCCAGGTATTTTACTTTCTTAACCAATGTTAAACCCATCTCCTTCTGAAACCTCTCTTTCTCAATCGGTGTTAAATTTTTCTCAAGAACCTTAGTCTTTAATTTGTTCAACTTAAATCCTGCCACTTGACCAAATTCCTGAATCAATTCTAATACAGTGGTGCCCCGCTAGACGAATGCCTCGCAAGACGAAAAACCCGCAAGACGAAAGGGTTTTTCGGTTTTTGCGACGCTTCGCTAGACGATTTTCCCTATGGGCTTGCATCACAAGACGAAAGCCCATAGGGAAATCTCGGGGACCTTTTTTTAAATGCTGGCGGTGGGGAGCAAAGCCTTCCCCCCCCTCCGGACTTCAGAAGAGGTCCAGGAAGGCCGGCGGGGGCGAAAGGCTTTGCTCCCCACCGCCAGCATTTTAAAAGCGGTCCGGGATAGCAGGGAAGCGCTTCCCGCTATCCCGGACGGCTTTTGAAGGCAGGCAGGGGGGGCAAAGACTTTTTCCCCCCCTGCCTGCCTAACCGGGGGCTTTTAAATCGCCCCGGGACTGTCCGGGGCGATTTAAAAGCCCCTGGACGGCTTTTGAAGCCTCCCCCCCGCCCGGCTTCGGGGCATCATCCCGATGCCGGGCGGTGGGGCAGGAACGCCTCCCCCAGCCGCCCGGCTTCGGGGCATCGTCCCGATGCCGGGCGGTGGGGCAGGAACGCCTCCCCCAGCCGCCCGGCTTCGGGGCATCGTCCCGATGCCGGGCGGTGGGGCAGGAACGCCTCCCCCAGCCGCCCGGCATCGGAACGATGTCCCGAAGCCGGGCGGCCGGGCGGGAAAGCCTCCCCCCCCCGCCCGGCTTCGGGGCATCATCCCGATGCCGGGCGGTGGGGCAGGAACGCCTCCCCCAGCCGCCCGGCTTCGGGGCATCGTCCCGATGCCGGGCGGTGGGGCAGGAAAGCCTCCCCCAGCCGCCCGGCATCGGAACGATGTCCCGAAGCCGGGCGGCCGGGCGGGAAAGCCTCCCCCCCCGCCCGGCTTCGGGGCATCATCCCGATGCCGGGCGGTGGGGCAGGAACGCCTCCCCCCCCCGCCCGGCTTCGGGGCATCGTCCCGATGCCGGGCGGTGGGGCAGGAACGCCTCCCCCAGCCGCCCGGCATCGGAACGATGTCCCGAAGCCGGGCGGCCGGGCGGGAAAGCCTCCCCCCCCGCCCGGCTTCGGGGCATCATCCCGATGCCGGGCGGTGGGGCAGGAACGCCTCCCCCCCGCCCGGCTTCGGGGCATCATCCCGATGCCGGGCGGTGGGGCAGGAACGCCTCCCCCAGCCGCCCGGCTTCGGGGCATCGTCCCGATGCCGGGCGGTGGGGCAGGAACGCCTCCCCCAGCCGCCCGGCATCGGAACGATGTCCCGAAGCCGGGCGGCCGGGCGGGAAAGCCTCCCCCCCCCGCCCGGCTTCGGGGCATCGTCCCGATGCCGGGCGGTGGGGCAGGAACGCCTCCCCCAGCCGCCCGGCTTCGGGGCATCGTCCCGATGCCGGGCGGTGGGGCAGGAAAGCCTCCCCCAGCCGCCCGGCATCGGAACGATGTCCCGAAGCCGGGCGGCCGGGCGGGAAAGCCTCCCCCCCCCGCCCGGCTTCGGGGCATCGTCCCGATGCCGGGCGGTGGGGCAGGAAAGCCTCCCCCAGCCGCCCGGCATCGGGGCATCGTCCCGATGCCGGGCGGTGGGGCAGGAACGCCTCCCCCAGCCGCCCGGCATCGGGGCATCGTCCCGATGCCGGGCGGTGGGGCAGGAAAGCCTCCCCCAGCCGCCCGGCATCGGAACGATGTCCCGAAGCCGGGCGGCCGGGCGGGAAAGCCTTTGTCCCCCCTGCCTGCCTTCCCAGGGGCTTTTAAATCGCCCCGGACAGCGGAGAAGTCCTCCGCTGTCCCGGGCGATTTTAAAATGCCGCCCGCCAGAAGAGGTCGGGGGAAGGCTTTTTCCATAGGAACGCATTAATTGATTTTCAATGCATTCCTATGGAAAACCGTGCATCGCAAGACGAAAAACTCGCAAGACGAAGAGACTTGCGGAACGAATTAATTTCGTCTTGCGAGGCACCACTGTACTCTTTTAGTACTAGATTCTGGCTCCTGTAATGTCAATACTAAATCATATGCAAACGCTTTAAGTTTATACTGTTTAGCTCCAACCTGAATACCTTTGATCAGCTGGTTTAGCTCCAACCTGAATACCTTTGATCAGCTGGTCCCTTCTAATCATGTTTAGCAAAACCTCCAGGACCGAAATGAAAAGCAATGGGGAAATTGGGCAGCCTTGTCGTGTCCCTTTCTCCATCTCAAATTCTTCTGTCACCACGTTGTTAACTATCAATTTGGCCTTTTGTTCTGAGTAGATTGCACCTATACCGTTTTCAAAACCTTGACCAACCCCCATCCCCTGAAGATTTTTCTTCATAAAACTCCAAGAAATATTATCAAAAGCTTTCTCCGCATCAACAAATATCAAAACTGCTTTAGTATCAATGTTCACTTGCAGCTTCTCTAAAATGTTAATTATGTTTCTCGTGTTGTCAGACAAGTGTCTACCCGGGAGAAAGCCAACTTGGTCTTTATGTATCTCCTCAACTAGTACTTTTTTCAATCTTTTAGCCAGAATATCTGCAAAAATTTTGTAATCCACGTTAAGTAGGGATATGGGGTGGTAGTTCTTAAGTTGTGTTTTTTTCAGACTCAGTTTTCGGTATAAGTGTAATATAAGCTTCCTTCCACGACTCTGGCGCTTTTTCCCCCTCCAAAATTTCATTACAAACCTCCTTTAGTGGTTGAATTAACCAATCTTTCAAAGATTTATAATATTTTGAGGTCAATCCTGGTCCCAGAAACTAATTGGTAGCCAGTGCAGTTGGACCAGGATTGATGTAATATGTTCAAACCGTCTTGCTGCAGTGAGCAACCTGGCCACTGTATTCTGCACCAGCTGAAGTTTCCGAACCTTCTTCAAAGGCAGCCCTATGCATAACGCATTGCAGTAATCTAACCTTGAGGTTACCAGAGCATAGGCAACAGTAGTTAGACTATCCCTGTCCAGATAGAGGTGTAGCTGGGCCACCAGCCGAAGCTGATGGAAGGCACTCTGGGCCA
This sequence comes from Podarcis melisellensis, assembly GCF_964234715.1. NCBI lineage: Eukaryota > Metazoa > Chordata > Lepidosauria > Squamata > Lacertidae > Podarcis > Podarcis melisellensis. The sequence continues at coordinate 4,020,860 of NC_138547.1, read as the reverse complement.
CTGAGGTGATCTAAGCCTCAAGCAACAGCAAAGGATCCAGAAGTACCCCCAAGCTACAAACCTACTCCTTCAGGGGCGGTGTAACCCCATCCAGAGCAGGCGACCTCCCAGGGTTAAACAACATGGGGGATAGAATTGAGCCCTGCGGAACCCCTGTTGGAGGTTCCACGGGGCTGAAAAGTAACACCCTCCAGGAGCGACCATCCAAGTAGGACTGGAACCATCGCAAATTGGTGCCACTTACTCCTAGTTCAGAGAGTTGCTCCAGAAGGATACTGTGGTCGATGGCATCGAAAGCCGCTGAGAGGTCGAGAAGAATTAACAGGGACATGTTTCCCTTGTCTCTCTCTTGACAGGTCATCACCCGGGGTGACCAAGACAGTTTCTGTGCCAAAACCAGGCCTAAACCCTGATTGAAATGGATCCAGAAAATCAGCTTCTTCCAAGAACACCTGGATCTGGTCTGCGACCATTCGCTCCAGAACTTCACTCCAGAAGTTAGAAAAACCAAGATTGGGAAGATTTTAACATAGGTAAGACTTAGAAGTGAGAAGGGTAGGTGGATCCATGGGGGAAAGAAGGCTGTGCATGTGATAAAGAGCAAAGAAGAGGGGGAGAAGACAACATAGTTCCTTTTAATTTTATCTTATCTCAGGTTGCCTTGTTGACAAAAATGCTTTGCAGCCATTTCGTGATACCTTCTTGGGGACTATAGATAAGCTCCTTTGCTAATGGGCAGAACTTCATTTTATTTATAATGTGGCTTCCAAGGAGTAGAATAACAAACTCTCTTGAGCAGCTGGCTTAAAAGTGGTGGCATTTGGCATATGAAGCTAGGAAGAGGCATTATTATTATTATTATTATTATTATTATTATTATTATTATTAATACCCCACCCTTTTCCCTGATGGGAATCAAGGCAACTGACAAGCATTCCAGGAGCCACTTCAGACTGGTGAAGTTAGAACAGAATGAAGGCACGGAAATTATTGAACAAGAAAAGATTTGGAAGCCACTAGAATCAAGAATTGGTTCTGGGGGGAGCAAAAAAAGGAGAAATTAACTGAGAAAGCCAAAAGAAGCAGCAGCAAAAAGCAACCAACTAAGGGTGAGAGTATTATAACTAATAGTAGTTACTGGGCAACTGCAGAAGAGGGTCACCAAAATATTGTTGAGTTTTTATTCCTTCAGATGTGTATAAATTCAGAAGCACTTCTGTTCCCAAGGTAATACATTTAGAATAGCCATTTTAAAATCTGATGCATCAAACTGCTTCCTTTGTCTTGTAACAGTTGCCTTGCTGATTTCAGTGTGAAAAAAACAAATAAGGCATTTTGAGGATGAACCTACTGATAGCAATGGTAGAGGCATTGGAGTGAACAGAGGTTTTCACCATTTTGTCGGCCATTTTTAAGCAAAAAAAAAAAGGCCAGCAAACGTTTCAGCAATACATATTCATAATTAGGAAGGATGAGCCTTGACCATTTTTTCCTGTACATAAAGGGAATAAAATTTTGTCTCCTAATGGTAAGGCTGAAATGACTGAGAAAATATTTGAAATCTTATGAATCCTGACTCTGGTTCATTTTGTGAACATTTTGGAATAGAGGTCTGTACCCCTATATCCTGTAGATAAAGGAGGCATGTAGCTCCCAATTTTCTTTGCCTGGGGTGCAAATATTTGAAACTCTCTGGCCATTTTCACTCATACATAAGAGGGTGGCTGAACATTCCACTAATGACCAGAGGGATGTGGTGGGGCTCACAAGATAAGGCTGAATTGACTGAGAAGTTATTGAAAGCTTAGGAATCCTGCCTGGTCATTTTCACTCGTAAATAAGAGGGTGGCTTATTGTTTCACTAATGACAAAATGGGGCACACAAAATCATAACAACCCACATTTGTGAAACATTTTGGAATAGGGATCTGTAACCCTCTATCCTGTAGATAAAGTAGGCATGTAGCTCCCAATTTTCTTTGCCTGGGGTGCAAATATTTGAAACTCTCTGGCCATTTTCACTCATACATAAGAGGGTGGCTGAACGTTTCACTAATGACCAGAGGGGTGTGGTGGGGCTCACAAGATAAGGCTGAATTGACTGAGAAGTTATTGAAAGCTTAGGAATCCTGACTGGTCATTTTCACTCGTAAATAAGAGGGTGGCTGAACGTTCCACTAATGACCAAATGGGGCACACAAAATCATAACAACCCACATTTGTGAAACATTTTGGAATAGAGATCTGTACCCCTCTATCCTGTAGATAAAGGAGGCATGTAGCTCCCAATTTTCCTTGCCTGGGGTGCAAATAGGTCTGTTTAATGCTGTGGAAGACGATCCATTAATGCTGAGACTTTATTAGAAATTTAATTTGTCCAAAATTGTATTACTGGCTTTTTGGTGAAAACTTGAATGATAGGGTTGATAGCTGCTGGGTTTCCTGTATTTCAGATAGTTGGACTAGGTGACCCCAGGGTCTCTTCCAACCCTGCAAATCTATGGTTGTATGGAAGGAAATGGTCTGCAAGGATTGGAGTGGGTATTTAGGGGTTTCCACCATTTTGACAGCCATTTGTAAGCAAAACTTCAGACATGCTAAAGTCCAGCAAACGTTTAAGCACATACAAATTCATAATTAGTAGGAATGAGCCTTGACCATTTTTTCCTGTACATAAAGGGCAGAAAACTTTGTCTGCTAATGGTAAGGCTGAAATATTTGAAACTCTCTGGCCATTTTCACTCATACATAAGAGGGTGGCTGAACGTTCCACTAATGACCAAATGGGGCACACAAAATCATAACAACCCACATTTGTGAAACATTTTGGAATAGAGATCTGTACCCCTATATCCTGTAGATAAAGGAGGCATGTAGCTCCCAGTTTTTTTTGCCTGGGGGGCATATATTTATAACTCTCTGGCCATTTTCACTCATACATAAGAGGGTGGCTGAACGTTCCACTTATGACCAGAGGGGTGTGGTGGGGCTCACAAGATAAGGCTGAATTGACTGAGAAGTTATTGAAAGCTTAGGAATCCTGACTGGTCATTTTCACTCATAAATAAGAGGGTGGCTGAACGTTCCACTAATGACCAGAGGGGTGTGGTGGGGCTCACAAGATAAGGCTGAATTGACTGAGAAGTTATTGAAAGCTTAGGAATCCTGCCTGGTCATTTTCACTCGTAAATAAGAGGGTGGCTGAACGTTCCACTAATGACCAAATGGGGCACACAAAATCATAACAACCCACATTTGTGAAACATTTTGGAATAGGGATCTGTACCCCTATATCTAATGACCAGAGGGGTGTGGTGGGGCTCACAAGATAAGGCTGAATTGACTGAGAAGTTATTGAAAGCTTAGGAATCCTGACTGGTCATTTTCACTCGTAAATAAGAGGGTGGCTTATTGTTTCACTAATGACCAAAATCATAACAACCCACATTTGTGAAACATTTTGGAATAGAGATCTGTACCCCTCTATCCTGTAGATAAAGGAGGCATGTAGCTCCCAATTTTCTTTGCCTGGGGTGCAAATAGGTCTGTTTAATGCGGGGAACACAATCCATTAATGCTGAGACTTTATTAGAAATTTAATTTGTCCAAAATTGTATTACTGGCTTTTTGGTGAAAACTTGCATGATAGGGTTGATAACTGCTGGGTTTCCTGTATTTCAGATAGTTGGACTAGGTGACCCCAGGGTCTCTTCCAACCCTGCAAATCTATGGTTGTATGGAAGGAAATGGTCTGCAAGGATTGGAGTGGGTATTTAGGGGTTTCCACCATTTTGTCAGCCATTTGTAAGCAAATCCTCAGACATGCTAAAGTCCAGCAAACGTTTAAGCACATACAAATTCATAATTAGTAGGAATGAGCCTTGACCATTTTTTCCTGTACATAAAGGGCAGAAAACTTTGTCTGCTAATGGTAAGGCTGAAATATTTGAAACTCTCTGGCCATTTTCACTCATACATAAGAGGGTGGCTGAACCTTCCACTAATGACCAGAGGGGTGTGGTGGGGCTCACAAGATAAGGCTGAATTGACTGAGAAGTTATTGAAAGCTTAGGAATCCTTACTGGTCATTTTCACTCGTAAATAAGAGGGTGGCTGAACGTTCCACTAATGACCAGATGGGGCACACAAAATCATAACAACCCACATTTGTGAAACATTTTGGAATAGAGATCTGTACCCCTCTATCCTGTAGATAAAGGAGGCATGTAGCTCCCAGTTTTTTTTGCCTGGGGTGCAAATATTTGAAACTCTCTGGCCATTTTCACTCATACATAAAAGGGTGGCTGAACGTTCCACTAATGACCAGAGGGGTGTGGTGGGGCTCACAAGATAAGGCTGAATTGACTGAGAAGTTATTGAAAGCTTAGGAATCCTGACTGGTCATTTTCACTCGTAAATAAGAGGGTGGCTGAACGTTCCACTAATGACCAAATGGGGCACACAAAATCATAGCAACCCACATTTGTGAAACATTTTGGAATAGAGATCTGTACCCCTATATCCTGTAGATAAAGGAGGCATGTAGCTCCCCGTTTATTTTGCCTGGTGTGCAAATATTTGAAACTCTCTGGCCATTTTCACTCATACATAAGAGGGTGGCTGAACGTTCCACTAATGACCAGAGGGGTGTGGTGGGGCTCACAAGATAAGGCTGAATTGACTGAGAAGTTATTGAAAGCTTAGGAATCCTGACTGGTCATTTTCACTCGTAAATAAGAGGGTGGCTGAACGTTCCACTAATGACCAAATGGGGCACACAAAATCATAACAACCCACATTTGTGAAACATTTTGGAATAGGGATCTGTACCCCTATATCTAATGACCAGAGGGGTGTGGTGGGGCTCACAAGATAAGGCTGAATTGACTGAGAAGTTATTGAAAGCTTAGGAATCCTGACTGGTCATTTTCACTCGTAAATAAGAGGGTGGCTGAACGTTCCACTAATGACCAAATGGGGCACACAAAATCATAACAACCCACATTTGTGAAACATTTTTGGAATAGAGATCTGTACCCCTATATCCTGTAGATAAAGGAGGCATGTAGCTCCCAATTTTCCTTGCCTGGGGTGCAAATAGGTCTGTTTAATGCTGTGGAAGACGATCCATTAATGCTGAGACTTTATTAGAAATTTAATTTGTCCAAAATTGTATTACTGGCTTTTTGGTGAAAACTTGAATGATAGGGTTGATAGCTGCTGGGTTTCCTGTATTTCAGATAGTTGGACTAGGTGACCCCAGGGTCTCTTCCAACCCTGCAAATCTATGGTTGTATGGAAGGAAATGGTCTGCAAGGATTGGAGTGGGTATTTAGGGGTTTCCACCATTTTGACAGCCATTTGTAAGCAAAACTTCAGACATGCTAAAGTCCAGCAAACGTTTAAGCACATACAAATTCATAATTAGTAGGAATGAGCCTTGACCATTTTTTCCTGTACATAAAGGGCAGAAAACTTTGTCTGCTAATGGTAAGGCTGAAATATTTGAAACTCTCTGGCCATTTTCACTCATACATAAGAGGGTGGCTGAACGTTCCACTAATGACCAGAGGGATGTGGTGGGGCTCACAAGATAAGGTTGAATTGACTGAGAAGTTATTGAAAGCTTAGGAATCCTGACTGGTCATTTTCACTCGTAAATAAGAGGGTGGCTGAACGTTCCACTAATGACCAGATGGGGCACACAAAATCATAACAACCCACATTTGTGAAACATTTTGGAATAGAGATCTGTACCCCTATATCCTGTAGATGAAGGAGGCATGTAGCTCCCAATTTTCTTTGCCTGGGGTGCAAATATTTGAAACTCTCTGGCCATTTTCACTCATACATAAAAGGGTGGCTGAACGTTCCACTAATGACCAGAGGGATGTGGTGGGGCTCACAAGATAAGGCTGAATTGACTGAGAACTTATTGAAAGCTTAGGAATCCTGCCTGGTCATTTTCACTCGTAAATAAGAGGGTGGCTTATTGTTTCACTAATGACCAAAATCATAGCAACCCACATTTGTGAAACATTTTGGAATAGAGATCTGTACCCCTCTATCCTGTAGATAAAGGAGGCATGTAGCTCCCAATTTTCTTTGCCTGGGGTGCAAATATTTGAAACTCTCTGGCCATTTTCACTCGTAAATAAGAGGGTGGCTGAACGTTCCACTAATGACCAAATGGGGCACACAAAATCATAACAACCCACATTTGTGAAACATTTTGGAATAGGGATCTGTACCCCTATATCTAATGACCAGAGGGGTGTGGTGGGGCTCACAAGATAAGGCTGAATTGACTGAGAAGTTATTGAAAGCTTAGGAATCCTGACTGGTCATTTTCACTCGTAAATAAGAGGGTGGCTGAACGTTCCACTAATGACCAAATGGGGCACACAAAATCATAACAACCCACATTTGTGAAACATTTTGGAATAGAGATCTGTACCCCTATATCCTGTAGATAAAGGAGGCATGTAGCTCCCAATTTTCCTTGCCTGGGGTGCAAATAGGTCTGTTTAATGCTGTGGAAGACGATCCATTATTGCTGAGACTTTATTAGAAATTTAATTTGTCCAAAATTGTATTACTGGCTTTTTGGTGAAAACTTGAATGATAGGGTTGATAGCTGCTGGGTTTCCTGTATTTCAGATAGTTGGACTAGGTGACCCCAGGGTCTCTTCCAACCCTGCAAATCTATGGTTGTATGGAAGGAAATGGTCTGCAAGGATTGGAGTGGGTATTTAGGGGTTTCCACCATTTTGTCAGCCATTTGTAAGCAAAACTTCAGACATGCTAAAGTCCAGCAAACGTTTAAGCACATACAAATTCATAATTAGTAGGAATGAGCCTTGACCATTTTTTCCTGTACATAAAGGGCAGAAAACTTTGTCTGCTAATGGTAAGGCTGAAATATTTGAAACTCTCTGGCCATTTTCACTCATACATAAGAGGGTGGCTGAACGTTCCACTAATGACCAGAGGGATGTGGTGGGGCTCACAAGATAAGGTTGAATTGACTGAGAAGTTATTGAAAGCTTAGGAATCCTGACTGGTCATTTTCACTCGTAAATAAGAGGGTGGCTGAACGTTCCACTAATGACCAGATGGGGCACACAAAATCATAACAACCCACATTTGTGAAACATTTTGGAATAGAGATCTGTACCCCTATATCCTGTAGATGAAGGAGGCATGTAGCTCCCAATTTTCTTTGCCTGGGGTGCAAATATTTGAAACTCTCTGGCCATTTTCACTCATACATAAAAGGGTGGCTGAACGTTCCACTAATGACCAGAGGGATGTGGTGGGGCTCACAAGATAAGGCTGAATTGACTGAGAACTTATTGAAAGCTTAGGAATCCTGCCTGGTCATTTTCACTCGTAAATAAGAGGGTGGCTTATTGTTTCACTAATGACCAAAATCATAGCAACCCACATTTGTGAAACATTTTGGAATAGAGATCGGTACCCCTCTATCCTGTAGATAAAGGAGGCATGTAGCTCCCAATTTTCTTTGCCTGGGGTGCAAATACTTGAAACTCTCTGGCCATTTTCACTCGTAAATAAGAGGGTGGCTGAACGTTCCACTAATGACCAAATGGGGCACACAAAATCATAACAACCCACATTTGTGAAACATTTTGGAATAGAGATCTGTACCCCTCTATCCTGTAGATAAAGGAGGCATGTAGCTCCCAGTTTTTTTTGCCTGGGGGGCATATATTTGAAACTCTCTGGCCATTTTCACTCATACATAAGAGGGTGGCTGAACGTTCCACTAATGACCAGAGGGGTGTGGTGGGGCTCACAAGATAAGGCTGAATTGACTGAGAAGTTATTGAAAGCTTAGGAATCCTGACTGGTCATTTTCACTCATAAATAAGAGGGTGGCTGAACGTTCCACTAATGACCAGAGGGGTGTGGTGGGGCTCACAAGATAAGGCTGAATTGACTGAGAAGTTATTGAAAGCTTAGGAATCCTGACTGGTCATTTTCACTCGTAAATAAGAGGGTGGCTGAACGTTCCACTAATGACCAAATGGGGCACACAAAATCATAACAACCCACATTTGTGAAACATTTTGGAATAGGGATCTGTACCCCTATATCTAATGACCAGAGGGGTGTGGTGGGGCTCACAAGATAAGGCTGAATTGACTGAGAAGTTATTGAAAGCTTAGGAATCCTGACTGGTCATTTTCACTCGTAAATAAGAGGGTGGCTTATTGTTTCACTAATGACCAAAATCATAACAACCCACATTTGTGAAACATTTTGGAATAGAGATCTGTACCCCTCTATCCTGTAGATAAAGGAGGCATGTAGCTCCCAATTTTCTTTGCCTGGGGTGCAAATAGGTCTGTTTAATGCGGGGAACACAATCCATTAATGCTGAGACTTTATTAGAAATTTAATTTGTCCAAAATTGTATTACTGGCTTTTTGGTGAAAACTTGCATGATAGGGTTGATAACTGCTGGGTTTCCTGTATTTCAGATAGTTGGACTAGGTGACCCCAGGGTCTCTTCCAACCCTGCAAATCTATGGTTGTATGGAAGGAAATGGTCTGCAAGGATTGGAGTGGGTATTTAGGGGTTTCCACCATTTTGTCAACCATTTGTAAGCAAATCCTCAGACATGCTAAAGTCCAGCAAACGTTTAAGCACATACAAATTCATAATTAGTAGGAATGAGCCTTGACCATTTTTTCCTGTACATAAAGGGCAGAAAACTTTGTCTGCTAATGGTAAGGCTGAAATATTTGAAACTCTCTGGCCATTTTCACTCATACATAAGAGGGTGGCTGAACCTTCCACTAATGACCAGAGGGGTGTGGTGGGGCTCACAAGATAAGGCTGAATTGACTGAGAAGTTATTGAAAGCTTAGGAATCCTTACTGGTCATTTTCACTCGTAAATAAGAGGGTGGCTGAACGTTCCACTAATGACCAGATGGGGCACACAAAATCATAACAACCCACATTTGTGAAACATTTTGGAATAGAGATCTGTACCCCTCTATCCTGTAGATAAAGGAGGCATGTAGCTCCCAGTTTTTTTTGCCTGGGGTGCAAATATTTGAAACTCTCTGGCCATTTTCACTCATACATAAAAGGGTGGCTGAACGTTCCACTAATGACCAGAGGGGTGTGGTGGGGCTCACAAGATAAGGCTGAATTGACTGAGAAGTTATTGAAAGCTTAGGAATCCTGACTGGTCATTTTCACTCGTAAATAAGAGGGTGGCTGAACGTTCCACTAATGACCAAATGGGGCACACAAAATCATAGCAACCCACATTTGTGAAACATTTTGGAATAGAGATCTGTACCCCTATATCCTGTAGATAAAGGAGGCATGTAGCTCCCCGTTTATTTTGCCTGGTGTGCAAATATTTGAAACTCTCTGGCCATTTTCACTCATACATAAGAGGGTGGCTGAACGTTCCACTAATGACCAGAGGGGTGTGGTGGGGCTCACAAGATAAGGCTGAATTGACTGAGAAGTTATTGAAAGCTTAGGAATCCTGACTGGTCATTTTCACTCGTATATAAGAGGGTGGCTGAACGTTCCACTAATGACCAAATGGGGCACACAAAATCATAACAACCCACATTTGTGAAACATTTTGGAATAGGGATCTGTACCCCTATATCTAATGACCAGAGGGGTGTGGTGGGGCTCACAAGATAAGGCTGAATTGACTGAGAAGTTATTGAAAGCTTAGGAATCCTGACTGGTCATTTTCACTCGTAAATAAGAGGGTGGCTGAACGTTCCACTAATGACCAAATGGGGCACACAAAATCATAACAACCCACATTTGTGAAACATTTTTGGAATAGAGATCTGTACCCCTATATCCTGTAGATAAAGGAGGCATGTAGCTCCCAATTTTCCTTGCCTGGGGTGCAAATAGGTCTGTTTAATGCTGTGGAAGACGATCCATTAATGCTGAGACTTTATTAGAAATTTAATTTGTCCAAAATTGTATTACTGGCTTTTTGGTGAAAACTTGAATGATAGGGTTGATAGCTGCTGGGTTTCCTGTATTTCAGATAGTTGGACTAGGTGACCCCAGGGTCTCTTCCAACCCTGCAAATCTATGGTTGTATGGAAGGAAATGGTCTGCAAGGATTGGAGTGGGTATTTAGGGGTTTCCACCATTTTGACAGCCATTTGTAAGCAAAACTTCAGACATGCTAAAGTCCAGCAAACGTTTAAGCACATACAAATTCATAATTAGTAGGAATGAGCCTTGACCATTTTTTCCTGTACATAAAGGGCAGAAAACTTTGTCTGCTAATGGTAAGGCTGAAATATTTGAAACTCTCTGGCCATTTTCACTCATACATAAGAGGGTGGCTGAACGTTCCACTAATGACCAGAGGGATGTGGTGGGGCTCACAAGATAAGGTTGAATTGACTGAGAAGTTATTGAAAGCTTAGGAATCCTGACTGGTCATTTTCACTCGTAAATAAGAGGGTGGCTGAACGTTCCACTAATGACCAGATGGGGCACACAAAATCATAACAACCCACATTTGTGAAACATTTTGGAATAGAGATCTGTACCCCTATATCCTGTAGATGAAGGAGGCATGTAGCTCCCAATTTTCTTTGCCTGGGGTGCAAATATTTGAAACTCTCTGGCCATTTTCACTCATACATAAAAGGGTGGCTGAACGTTCCACTAATGACCAGAGGGATGTGGTGGGGCTCACAAGATAAGGCTGAATTGACTGAGAACTTATTGAAAGCTTAGGAATCCTGCCTGGTCATTTTCACTCGTAAATAAGAGGGTGGCTTATTGTTTCACTAATGACCAAAATCATAGCAACCCACATTTGTGAAACATTTTGGAATAGAGATCGGTACCCCTCTATCCTGTAGATAAAGGAGGCATGTAGCTCCCAATTTTCTTTGCCTGGGGTGCAAATACTTGAAACTCTCTGGCCATTTTCACTCGTAAATAAGAGGGTGGCTGAACGTTCCACTAATGACCAAATGGGGCACACAAAATCATAACAACCCACATTTGTGAAACATTTTGGAATAGAGATCTGTACCCCTCTATCCTGTAGATAAAGGAGGCATGTAGCTCCCAGTTTTTTTTGCCTGGGGGGCATATATTTGAAACTCTCTGGCCATTTTCACTCATACATAAGAGGGTGGCTGAACGTTCCACTAATGACCAGAGGGGTGTGGTGGGGCTCACAAGATAAGGCTGAATTGACTGAGAAGTTATTGAAAGCTTAGGAATCCTGACTGGTCATTTTCACTCATAAATAAGAGGGTGGCTGAACGTTCCACTAATGACCAGAGGGGTGTGGTGGGGCTCACAAGATAAGGCTGAATTGACTGAGAAGTTATTGAAAGCTTAGGAATCCTGACTGGTCATTTTCACTCGTAAATAAGAGGGTGGCTGAACGTTCCACTAATGACCAAATGGGGCACACAAAATCATAACAACCCACATTTGTGAAACATTTTGGAATAGGGATCTGTACCCCTATATCTAATGACCAGAGGGGTGTGGTGGGGCTCACAAGATAAGGCTGAATTGACTGAGAAGTTATTGAAAGCTTAGGAATCCTGACTGGTCATTTTCACTCGTAAATAAGAGGGTGGCTTATTGTTTCACTAATGACCAAAATCATAACAACCCACATTTGTGAAACATTTTGGAATAGAGATCTGTACCCCTCTATCCTGTAGATAAAGGAGGCATGTAGCTCCCAATTTTCTTTGCCTGGGGTGCAAATAGGTCTGTTTAATGCGGGGAACACAATCCATTAATGCTGAGACTTTATTAGAAATTTAATTTGTCCAAAATTGTATTACTGGCTTTTTGGTGAAAACTTGCATGATAGGGTTGATAACTGCTGGGTTTCCTGTATTTCAGATAGTTGGACTAGGTGACCCCAGGGTCTCTTCCAACCCTGCAAATCTATGGTTGTATGGAAGGAAATGGTCTGCAAGGATTGGAGTGGGTATTTAGGGGTTTCCACCATTTTGTCAGCCATTTGTAAGCAAATCCTCAGACATGCTAAAGTCCAGCAAACGTTTAAGCACATACAAATTCATAATTAGTAGGAATGAGCCTTGACCATTTTTTCCTGTACATAAAGGGCAGAAAACTTTGTCTGCTAATGGTAAGGCTGAAATATTTGAAACTCTCTGGCCATTTTCACTCATACATAAGAGGGTGGCTGAACGTTCCACTAATGACCAGAGGGGTGTGGTGGGGCTCACAAGATAAGGCTGAATTGACTGAGAAGTTATTGAAAGCTTAGGAATCCTGACTGGTCATTTTCACTCGTAAATAAGAGGGTGGCTGAACGTTCCACTAATGACCAAATGGGGCACACAAAATCATAACAACCCACATTTGTGAAACATTTTGGAATAGAGATCTGTACCCCTCTATCCTGTAGATAAAGGAGGCATGTAGCTCCCAGTTTTTTTTGCCTGGGGGGCATATATTTATAACTCTCTGGCCATTTTCACTCATACATAAGAGGGTGGCTGAACGTTCCACTAATGACCAGAGGGGTGTGGTGGGGCTCACAAGATAAGGCTGAATTGACTGAGAAGTTATTGAAAGCTTAGGAATCCTGACTGGTCATTTTCACTCATAAATAAGAGGTTGGCTGAACGTTCCACTAATGACCAGAGGGGTGTGGTGGGGCTCACAAGATAAGGCTGAATTGACTGAGAAGTTATTGAAAGCTTAGGAATCCTGACTGGTCATTTTCACTCGTAAATAAGAGGGTGGCTGAACGTTCCACTAATGACCAAATGGGGCACACAAAATCATAACAACCCACATTTGTGAAACATTTTGGAATAGGGATCTGTACCCCTATATCTAATGACCAGAGGGGTGTGGTGGGGCTCACAAGATAAGGCTGAATTGACTGAGAAGTTATTGAAAGCTTAGGAATCCTGACTGGTCATTTTCACTCGTAAATAAGAGGGTGGCTGAACGTTCCACTAATGACCAAATGGGGCACACAAAATCATAACAACCCACATTTGTGAAACATTTTGGAATAGAGATCTGTACCCCTATATCCTGTAGACAAAGGAGGCATGTAGCTCCCAATTTTCCTTGCCTGGGGTGCAAATAGGTCTGTTTAATGCTGTGGAAGACGATCCATTAATGCTGAGACTTTATTAGAAATTTAATTTGTCCAAAATTGTATTACTGGCTTTTTGGTGAAAACTTGAATGATAGGGTTGATAGCTGCTGGGTTTCCTGTATTTCAGATAGTTGGACTAGGTGACCCCAGGGTCTCTTCCAACCCTGCAAATCTATGGTTGTATGGAAGGAAATGGTCTGCAAGGATTGGAGTGGGTATTTAGGGGTTTCCACCATTTTGTCAGCCATTTGTAAGCAAAACTTCAGACATGCTAAAGTCCAGCAAACGTTTAAGCACATACAAATTCATAATTAGTAGGAATGAGCCTTGACCATTTTTTCTTGTACATAAAGGGCAGAAAACTTTGTCTGCTAATGGTAAGGCTGAAATATTTGAAACTCTCTGGCCATTTTCACTCATACATAAGAGGGTGGCTGAACGTTCCACTAATGACCAGAGGGATGTGGTGGGGCTCACAAGATAAGGTTGAATTGACTGAGAAGTTATTGAAAGCTTAGGAATCCTGACTGGTCATTTTCACTCGTAAATAAGAGGGTGGCTGAACGTTCCACTAATGACCAGATGGGGCACACAAAATCATAACAACCCACATTTGTGAAATATTTTGGAATAGAGATCTGTACACCTATATCCTGTAGATGAAGGAGGCATGTAGCTCCCAATTTTCTTTGCCTGGGGTGCAAATATTTGAAACTCTCTGGCCATTTTCACTCATACATAAAAGGGTGGCTGAACGTTCCACTAATGACCAGAGGGATGTGGTGGGGCTCACAAGATAAGGCTGAATTGACTGAGAACTTATTGAAAGCTTAGGAATCCTGCCTGGTCATTTTCACTCGTAAATAAGAGGGTGGCTTATTGTTTCACTAATGACCAAAATCATAGCAACCCACATTTGTGAAACATTTTGGAATAGAGATCTGTACCCCTCTATCCTGTAGATAAAGGAGGCATGTAGCTCCCAATTTTCTTTGCCTGGGGTGCAAATATTTGAAACTCTCTGGCCATTTTCACTCGTAAATAAGAGGGTGGCTGAACGTTCCACTAATGACCAAATGGGGCACACAAAATCATAACAACCCACATTTGTGAAACATTTTGGAATAGAGATCTGTACCCCTCTATCCTGTAGATAAAGGAGGCATGTAGCTCCCAGTTTTTTTTGCCTGGGGGGCATATATTTATAACTCTCTGGCCATTTTCACTCATACATAAGAGGGTGGCTGAACGTTCCACTAATGACCAGAGGGGTGTGGTGGGGCTCACAAGATAAGGCTGAATTGACTGAGAAGTTATTGAAAGCTTAGGAATCCTGACTGGTCATTTTCACTCATAAATAAGAGGGTGGCTGAACGTTCCACTAATGACCAGAGGGGTGTGGTGGGGCTCACAAGATAAGGCTGAATTGACTGAGAAGTTATTGAAAGCTTAGGAATCCTGACTGGTCATTTTCACTCGTAAATAAGAGGGTGGCTGAACGTTCCACTAATGACCAAATGGGGCACACAAAATCATAACAACCCACATTTGTGAAACATTTTGGAATAGGGATCTGTACCCCTATATCTAATGACCAGAGGGGTGTGGTGGGGCTCACAAGATAAGGCTGAATTGACTGAGAAGTTATTGAAAGCTTAGGAATCCTGACTGGTAATTTTCACTCGTAAATAAGAGGGTGGCTTATTGTTTCACTAATGACCAAAATCATAACAACCCACATTTGTGAAACATTTTGGAATAGAGATCTGTACCCCTCTATCCTGTAGATAAAGGAGGCATGTAGCTCCCAATTTTCTTTGCCTGGGGTGCAAATAGGTCTGTTTAATGCGGGGAACACAATCCATTAATGCTGAGACTTTATTAGAAATTTAATTTGTCCAAAATTGTATTACTGGCTTTTTGGTGAAAACTTGCATGATAGGGTTGATAACTGCTGGGTTTCCTGTATTTCAGATAGTTGGACTAGGTGACCCCAGGGTCTCTTCCAACCCTGCAAATCTATAGTTGTATGGAAGGAAATGGTCTGCAAGGATTGGAGTGGGTATTTAGGGGTTTCCACCATTTTGTCAGCCATTTGTAAGCAAATCCTCAGACATGCTAAAGTCCAGCAAACGTTTAAGCACATACAAATTCATAATTAGTAGGAATGAGCCTTGACCATTTTTTCCTGTACATAAAGGGCAGAAAACTTTGTCTGCTAATGGTAAGGCTGAAATATTTGAAACTCTCTGGCCATTTTCACTCATACATAAGAGGGTGGCTGAACGTTCCACTAATGACCAGAGGGGTGTGGTGGGGCTCACAAGATAAGGCTGAATTGACTGAGAAGTTATTGAAAGCTTAGGAATCCTGACTGGTCATTTTCACTCCTAAATAAGAGGGTGGCTGAACGTTCCACTAATGACCAAATGGGGCACACAAAATCATAACAACCCACATTTGTGAAACATTTTGAAATAGAGATCTGTACCCCTATATCCTGTAGATAAAGGAGGCATGTAGCTCCCCGTTTATTTTGCCTGGTGTGCAAATATTTGAAACTCTCTGGCCATTTTCACTCATACATAAGAGGGTGGCTGAACGTTCCACTAATGACCAGAGGGGTGTGGTGGGGCTCACAAGATAAGGCTGAATTGACTGAGAAGTTATTGAAAGCTTAGGAATCCTGACTGGTCATTTTCACTCGTAAATAAGAGGGTGGCTGAACGTTCCACTAATGACCAAATGGGGCACACAAAATCATAACAACCCACATTTGTGAAACATTTTGGAATAGGGATCTGTACCCCTATATCTAATGACCAGAGGGGTGTGGTGGGGCTCACAAGATAAGGCTGAATTGACTGAGAAGTTATTGAAAGCTTAGGAATCCTGACTGGTCATTTTCACTCGTAAATAAGAGGGTGGCTGAACGTTCCACTAATGACCAAATGGGGCACACAAAATCATAACAACCCACATTTGTGAAACATTTTGGAATAGAGATCTGTACCCCTATATCCTGTAGATAAAGGAGGCATGTAGCTCCCAATTTTCCTTGCCTGGGGTGCAAATAGGTCTGTTTAATGCTGTGGAAGACGATCCATTAATGCTGAGACTTTATTAGAAATTTAATTTGTCCAAAATTGTATTACTGGCTTTTTGGTGAAAACTTGAATGATAGGGTTGATAGCTGCTGGGTTTCCTGTATTTCAGATAGTTGGACTAGCTGACCCCAGGGTCTCTTCCAACCCTGCAAATCTATGGTTGTATGGAAGGAAATGGTCTGTAAGGATTGGAGTGGGTATTTAGGGGTTTCCACCATTTTGTCAGCCATTTGTAAGCAAAACTTCAGACATGCTAAAGTCCAGGAAATGTTTAAGCACATACAAATTCATAATTAGTAGGAATGAGCCTTGACCATTTTTTCCTGTACATAAAGGGCAGAAAACTTTGTCTGCTAATGGTAAGGCTGAAATATTTGAAACTCTCTGGCCATTTTCACTCATACATAAGAGGGTGGCTGAACGTTCCACTAATGACCAGAGGGGTGTGGTGGGGCTCACAAGATAAGGTTGAATTGACTGAGAAGTTATTGAAAGCTTAGGAATCCTGACTGGTCATTTTCACTCGTAAATAAGAGGGTGGCTGAACGTTCCACTAATGACCAGATGGGGCACACAAAATCATAACAACCCACATTTGTGAAACATTTTGGAATAGAGATCTGTACCCCTATATCCTGTAGATGAAGGAGGCATGTAGCTCCCAATTTTCTTTGCCTGGGGTGCAAATATTTGAAACTCTCTGGCCATTTTCACTCATACATAAAAGGGTGGCTGAACGTTCCACTAATGACCAGAGGGATGTGGTGGGGCTCACAAGATAAGGCTGAATTGACTGAGAACTTATTGAAAGCTTAGGAATCCTGCCTGGTCATTTTCACTCGTAAATAAGAGGGTGGCTTATTGTTTCACTAATGACCAAAATCATAGCAACCCACATTTGTGAAACATTTTGGAATAGAGATCTGTACCCCTCTATCCTGTAGATAAAGGAGGCATGTAGCTCCCAATTTTCTTTGCCTGGGGTGCAAATATTTGAAACTCTCTGGCCATTTTCACTCGTAAATAAGAGGGTGGCTGAACGTTCCACTAATGACCAAATGGGGCACACAAAATCATAACAACCCACATTTGTGAAACATTTTGGAATAGAGATCTGTACCCCTCTATCCTGTAGATAAAGGAGGCATGTAGCTCCCAATTTTCTTTGCCTGGGGTGCAAATATTTGAAACTCTCTGGCCATTTTCACTCATACATAAGAGGGTGGCTGAACGTTCCACTAATGACCAGAGGGGTGTGGTGGGGCTCACAAGATAAGGCTGAATTGACTGAGAAGTTATTGAAAGCTTAGGAATCCTGACTGGTCATTTTCACTCGTAAATAAGAGGGTGGCTTATTGTTTCACTAATGACCAAATGGGGCACACAAAATAATAACAACCCACATTTGTGAAACATTTTGGAATAGAGATCTGTACCCCTCTATCCTGTAGATAAAGGAGGCATGTAGCTCCCAATTTTCTTTGCCTGGGGTGCAAATAGGTCTGTTTAATGCGGGGAACACGATCCATTAACGCTGAGA
The DNA here is from genome assembly GCF_964234715.1 of Podarcis melisellensis. NCBI lineage: Eukaryota > Metazoa > Chordata > Lepidosauria > Squamata > Lacertidae > Podarcis > Podarcis melisellensis. The sequence goes on along the minus strand of NC_138547.1, from coordinate 4,003,060 downwards.
CTTTATTAGAAATTTAATTTGTCTAAAATTGTATTACTGGCTTTTTGGTGAAAACTTGCATGATAGGATTGATAGTTGTTGGGTTTCTGACAAATACTAAAACTTTGATTCTTGCCAGTAGTTCTGTTCCTAAGGTAATATATTAAAAAACCTGGTGTAGCAAACTTCTTCCTTTGTCTGTAACGTCTCCCTTAGTTACCTTCAGCTGCAATACTTTGTATTATCAGAGGCGGCGATTATAACTAACAAGTAACCTCTAAGTGGGACATAGGACTTTCCAATCAGAAGGTCGGTGGTTCAAATCCCCGTGACAGGGTGAGCTCCCATTGCTCGGTCCCTGCTCCTGCCAACCTAGCAGTTCGAAAGCCCGTCAAAGTGCAAGTAGATAAATAGGTGCCGCTCCGGTGGGAAGGTAAACAGTATTTCCGTGCGCTGCTCTGGTTTGCCAGACGCGGCTTAGTTATGCTGGCCACATGACCCAGAAGCTGTACGCAGGCTCCCTTGGCCAATAAAGCGAGATGAGCACCGCAACCCCAGAGTCGGTCACAACTGGACCTAATGGTCAGGGGTCCCTTTACCTTTACCTTTAATCTCTAACTGCTCTATACCAGCAATACAGTTGTGTGTCTTCTGGCTGAAGGTCAACTAGGTGAGTATCTTGTGCTTGGCTGAGGAGAAAATATGTGTTGTGTTCTGCCTGCAACTCTTTGTACAAAGATTCTTTCAGGTCGCAGTGAGGGGGACCATTCAAGCACCCTGAGCCCGTTAGAGAAAAGGTAGGCTCCAAATGGAATACTACATCAAATATGCAAACTAAATATTCCAAAGAGCTTGTATTGAGCAATGTTGGTTATTCAATCACTTTTTCAGAGGAGCTGCAAACTCGAAAGCCTAATGCAGTCACTCTCCGTGCTTCTACCTGGAGGGACTTCTATCTTGTCCTACCTTGCAGAGGAGCTGAGGGCACTCCAAAAAATGTATTTGTGAAAAATTGTGTTATGTGTTTTTATATTCTTGTATTGTAAAATGAAATAATAATAATAACAATAATAATAATAATAAAAGAATCGATTGTGTACTGTCTGCAACTTCATAACTCTTAAGGGTTTTCTTTTTTCCTGAGAGAACATTCTGTATTCAGAGTGTTTGCTCAGGTTTTGCTTTTCACCTTGTTGCATTGCCCCCCCCCCAAAAAAAGCAAAAGGGGCTGGTGGTTGGCACTTCTGGTTTCCAGGACGGGGTTCAAGTCCCTGCAGTGCCCTTGCTTACTTCCAATGCAACCTCTCTCTCTATCTTTTTATCTATCTCTCCCCCCAAAAAACTAAATCAAGCAAGGTGCTCCCCTGATAAATCACTGGTGTGTGTCTAAGACAAGGTGGATTACATGGATGCTTCTTTTAGGAAGAAACCTAAATATACAAACAAATGGATCCTATTTAGATTATGCAGAATGTGGAAAAGGCCGGGATGAAAGAGAAATGGCATCACGTTCACTCATCAGCAGAAGAACAGCAAATATAAGATGCTCAGGTGTCCTATTTTACAGAAGACAGTTGTCAGTTTTCAGTGCCATCAGAGGATGTGGACAGGTGACAGTTCTCTGTATGAAGATGTCCTCTATTTGAATGGCTGTGCATTCCAGGTCTGGTTGAAAGATACAGAAGGAAGAGCAGGGGCACTGATGTTGCCCATCAACAGATATCACCTTGGCAGCAGACTAAGCACAAACACACAGGCCACAGTCTTCCCCACTACAGTGAGATGTACAGTGGTACCTCGGGTTACATATGCTTCAGGTTACAGACGCTTCAGGTTACAGACTCCGCTAACCCAGAAATAGTACCTCGGGTTAAGAACTTTGCTTCAGGATGAGAACAGAAATTGTGCTCTGGCGGGACGGCAGCAGCAGGAGGCCCCATTAGCTAAAGTGATGCTTCAGGTTAAGATCGGTTTCAGGTTAAGAACGGACCTCCGGAACGAATTAAGTATGCAACCAGAGGTACCACTGTATAATATTCCCATGTAGAATTATAGGGTGAACTAACACTTCAGTCATACTCAAGGTAATATAATATATCCAGCTAAGTCAGGGGTCAGCAAACTTTTTCAGCAGGGGGCTGGTCCACTGTCCCTCAGACCTTGTGGGGGGCCAGACTATATTTTGAAAAAAAAAAAAAATGAATTCCTGTGCCCCACAAATAACCCAGAGATGCATTTTAAATAAAAGGACACATTCTACTCATGTAAAAACATGCTCATTCCTGGACCGTCCACGGGCTGTATTGAGAAGTCGATTGGGCCGGATCCAGCCCCTGGGCCTTAGTTTGCCTACCCACGAGATAAGTCATACATGGGGATATTACTCAAGGTAATATATATCCAGCTAAGTCTTTCAGGGAGGTTTTTTCTGGTTGCATGCTAGTACTTAGCTCAGGCTGGATAGCTTCACTGCTGGCTCTTGTTGCTTCAATGAGTGGTTGATGCACAAAAGCAGTGATTGGTCTTAACTTCATTATCATAGCATTTTCGAATCTCTAATCTCTTGAGCTTGCTAGCACCACTTTCAAATCTTTTACTCATGCTCAGATTAGAATCTAAAAATTAAAAAAATCTTCAACTGGACAAACGTGGTGGGCTTCTATCACTCTTCAGTAGCTGCCATTGCTCACTGACTTCGCTATTCCTTTCTGGAGGGGCAGTGAGACCCCTCTGGCTGTCTCCTGGGGTTTGGAGATGAAAACCGCTTTGGGTTTCTCCTGGAGGGTTGGCACCTGCACATTTTTGGGCTTTCCTCCTCCCAGGACCCTTCTTAAGGCACTGGTAGTGGACAGAGCGGGGGGAGACTCCGTGGTCAGAGCACCAGGCTAGGCTTTTAAACAAAGAATAAAGATTTTATTGACTACCGGTATTTACAAGTAACAGGATTTTAAACACAAAAGGCACTTTAAACCAAACACAGAAAGGAAAACACCACCTGGCACAAATAAAATGAGAAGAAAACACGGTTCCAGTGGCGTATCGTGGGGGGTGCAGGGGGGCCCGGCCGCACCGGGCGCAACATCTGGGGGGGCGCGCTCGCGCTCGCAGCTCTCTGCCCCCTGCTAAAATCCACAGGTTAGGGGGCGCAAATTATTTGCCTTGCCCCGGGTGCTGACAACCCACGCTACGCCACTGCACTGTTCCTCTGTCCCTGAACTGATCCCTATACTTATTTTCCCTTGGGATGAGGTCCAGTTACCAACCTGCAGCCTAGCCTCCTGCCTTCTACAGGTAGTTCTGGATCCCTCCGAGGATCCCTTCCCACTGCTGCCTTCCCTGATCTCCAAGGCCTCTCTCTGCCTGTGGGCAATCTGCAGTGCATGCTGCAGGCACCGACAGGGCTCTGTGCAGCGAGAAACATAGACTTCCTTGCCTGGGAGGGGTGAGGCCAGTGCCAGTCACATGTGCTTGCCTTGCTCTGTTCAAGACAAGGAGGAGGGAAGGAATGGAAGGGACTTGGCAGAGCTTGCTTGCCTGGTCTATCTGCCCCAGCCGGCTCCCCACTCCGGCTCTCCCACTGACCACTACAGACCTGACCCTTGAGCTGGGGAAGGCTGTGCAGCTGGCTGTTGACTCTGGGCCTGCTGGCTCTGGAGTCCTGGAGTTTGCACTCTGAATAGTGGCACCAGGGACTTAAAGGGGCAGGACTTGTCAGTTCAACCCCTGCACAGTCTCATCAGGGCTGGCCTGAAGGCAATTGGAGTAATGGGGCCAAACTGGGCCCTGCAGGCCGCTCCTAAGGGCCCCCTGCACCAGGGCAATCTAGATGGATTTTATTTATATCTCTAAGATTCTGCAGACTTGGGCTGTGAACTGGGGCCCCACAATTATTATTTTTTTAAGTTGGGCCCCAGAGTTCAAATTGGGCCCCACTGGCTGGCTCTGAGTCTTATAGTTGCTGGGCCTGAGTTGCCCTGCCCTTGCGTGAAGTCTTGGGTTTGCAATTTTGGGAGAGGGGAGGCTGCCTGCTGGGGGGCAGGTGGGCTGGGGAGGCCCCCTAGATTTAGAGGCCCTAGGCCTCAGCCTACTTAGCCTATACTTAATCCGGCACTGCTTACAGTCCTTAAAGTTGCAACCCATGCCAGTGGCTCTGGCTGCCTTGTTCCTGAGCAGTCCCTCCCCACACAAGCATCCTCTCTGCCCCCACCCACCTCCACACCTGATCAGATCCAGGAGCATCCAGTCCAGGAAGAGAGGCCAGCTCCTGCCATGATGGAGACTGAGTCTTGACAGCAGTTTGAATCCCCATAGGAGGGGACTTGATGGAGTTACCCTCTTGCCTCAGGGGCAGTTGTGGTTTTGCTCTGCTTCCACAGTTGGAGGCAGCAGCGCTTCTGAATACCAGTTGCTGGAGACCACAAGAGGGAAGAGAGAGGGCACTTGCGCTCAAATCCTTCTTGCTGGTTTCCCACAGGCAATTGTTCAGCCACTGCGAGAACAAGATGCTAGACTAGGTGGACCACTGGCCTGATCCAACAGGCGCTTCTGATGTTATTTGGAAACCTTTGAGAGCTGCTGCCAGTCAGAGTGGACAATATTGAGGTACATGCACCAGCTTTCTGACTTGGCATAAGGCAGTTTCCTTTATAACTCCTGCCATGCAGTTGTCCTCTCACACAGCTGAGCTGATGACAGTTGGAATCATCACAAAGATAAAAGCTATAATCCTGTAATGTTGGGATTCCATTCATGTTTGGGTCTAGTTCCTTTTACATCTACCAGCGTTGAGGGGAAAAAGCAGAAAGGCTGTCACATGAAGGACGGAGCAAGCTTGCTTTCTCCCCCAGAGGGGAGAACTCAAACCAATGGATTCAAATGACAAGAGGGGAGATTCTGACTAAACATTAGGAAGAATTTTCTGACAGTAACAGCTGTTGGGCAGTGGAATGGACTACCTCAGAAGGTGGTGGGCTCTTCTTCATTTTAGGTTTTTAAACAAAGGTTGGATGGCCAACTGTCAGGGATTTGCTAACTGTTATTCCTGCATTGTAGGGGCATGAAACAGATGACCCTCTGGATCTTTTCCAACTCTACAGTGTTGATTCTCCGGCCTGGACTGGCAGCAGCTATACAGGGTATCAGAATGCGGCAGCTAGACTGGTGACTGGGAGCAGCCACCAAGACCATATAACACCGATCCTGAAAGACCTACATTGGCTCCCAGTACATTTCTGAGCACAATTCAAAGTGTTGGTGCTGACCTTTAAAGCCCTAAACGGCCTCGGCCCAGTATATCTGAAGGAGCGTCTCCACCCCCATCCTTCTACACGGACACTGAGGTCCAGCGCCGAGGGACTTCTGGCGGTTCCCTCCCTGTGAGAAGCCATGTTACAGTGAACCAGGCAGAGGGCCTTCTTGGTAGTGGCGCCTGCCCTGTGGAACACCCTCCCACCAGATGTCAAAGAGAACAACAACTACCAGACTTTAAGAAGACATCTGAAGGCAGCCCTATTTAGGGAAGCTTTTAATGCTTGATGCATTACTGTATTTTAATATTTTGTTGGAAGCCGCCCAGAGTGGCTGGGTAAGCCCAGCCAGATGGGTGGGGTATAAATTATTATTATTATTATTATTATTATTATTATTATTATTATTATTATTACCATCATCATCATCAGGGTCTCTGCAACCCTGCCTGGAGATGCTGAGGACTGAGTCTGAGATCTTTGCATGTGAAACAAATGCTTTTGAAAGTCACAAGTGCATGGTTTTGTTCTGTGCAGCTGAAAAAAAAGGAGGTGAGGAAAAGATGCTGAATAGGCCCCTCTGTGTGTGTGTTTCTGTGTGTCTGTGTAGGCGGGTGTTGTGCAATGACAGAGGAAATGTGAGCAAAATAGAAAGCAAGAGAAGTAGGGGAGGGTGTGGGAAAGGAAGGGAGGCTCAGTGCGGAAGGGAAAGCTTGATGAGCGTTTACAACTTTTTGCACACTTCTCCTTCTAACAGAACCCTGCCAGAAGAAGAACCTGAAAGATGGCTGAAAGCCAGAAGAAAGGAGGAGGCTTTAAAAGTAAGTAGCCGGCAGAGCAGCACAGATCTGGACTCTGATGCGTGCTTAAATCTGACTGCCTTGGAGGCTGAGCCTGCAAAAGACATCAGGAAAGAGGGGTTGTGCAGGAGGTGTGTAGGGGTCGCTTCTCCCCAAACCTGTATGGTGGCTAAGTTGCCAATTTCCCCCCACCCACTAATAGGGCTCCTGTGCTTTTGAAAACCAGTGCGTGGCATATGGAAATCAACAAGAGAAGTTTTCACGCATCCTGGAAACACTTGCTGCACCTGTTGCATTTTCACCTGTTTAAAGGCACAGGACTCCTGAAAAGCGGCTCTGAAACAAGAAAAGGCTGCATGAACGTAGGAATCTGCTTTATACAGAGCCTGACCACTGGTCCATCTAGTTCAGCCTTGCCTACACCATGAGTGTCCCGTGTGGCACCCTCTAAATTCTGCTGCTTATGGCTCCCATCATCCCTTTCCTACTGGGGGTGATAAGGTCTGGAGTCCAGGAACATTTGGGCAGCACCTGGTCTACACTGACTAGCAGAGGCTCTCCAGGTTTTCAGATGAGGCTCAGGGACTGAACCTTGCAATTTCTGCTGGCAACACAGGTGCTCTGTCACTGAGTTGCACTCATTAAGGTTCCAGTCCTCATCAGGGCTGATGTAAATATGAACAAAGGAAGGCTGCTTTATACCAAATCAAACCAGAGCCAGTCTAGTAGACTAGTGTTGTCTTCCGTGACTGGCAGTGGCTGCCCAGGGTTTTAGACAGAGAAGGAGATTTATCGGCTCCACCAGAAAATGCTGGAGATTGAACGGGGGACCTTTTGCATGCAACACCTTTGCTCTGCTGCTGAGCTGCAGTCCTTCTGTGAGAGGCGAGCCCATACTGTTTTGGGGCTATTGCAAATGTAACTTGAGCAAACTCATTGTATTTGACATGAGCAGGTGTCAGCTGCTAGCTCAAGAGACGATGCACAGGGGTCTGATGCCTTCATCTAGGAAGTGGGTAGATAATATATGAGCTGTCGCTTGTTTTCTTAGTGGTCTAGATGCACCGCCACACACAGCTGACAGTCTCCACATTACGTCCGGTGGGGCGGGGCGGACAATGCATCCATGTCACTCTTAGACAGCAGCGCACGCTACAGCTCAGATATTATCTACCCATGCCCTGGATGAAGGCATCTCAGTCCACTGGACCTCATTGAGACAAAACTCCACAGCAGGTTCCTGTGTGCTGTATGCTACTTTCAGTGCCTTTCATTTTTTTTGGAGTGGGATCTACTTTGTGTGATCTACTTTTTGGAGTTAAAGTTTTTTTAACTCCATCAGAACAAACAGCAGATATAGTGCTGTGCAGATTTTGCAATAAACAGACAACAAATCCCTAAAGCTTCTTTGCCCAGGCAACCCACATTCTTCAACTAATAAAAGCAGACCCTCCAAGTGCCCCTATTTTCCCGGGACAGTCCTGGGTTTACAGAAGCCATCCCAGGTTCTGGTTTGACCCAGGATGTCCCGCTTTTCCTTAGGACACCCCTATTTTCATTGGAGAAATGTTGGGCCGTATGGAATAGTGCAACCCCCAAACCAAATAAATAAGTAACTATACAACCTTTATAAGACATCTGATGGCAGTCCTGTGTAGGGATTTGTTTTTCATGTTTAATGGGTGTCATATAAATGATAAAATTATTATAATGGAATAGGATGCTGCTATTTTCATTGGAGAAATGTTAGAGGACATTTAAATGTTGGCATGTACTGTGCCGGCAAGGGCAGAATTATGTACATCTGCACACGACGTAGGAGCAAAGAAGCATGTTGCAGCCCAGCCTCAGCCTTCAAAAATTGACCCACCTCCTCTCCCTTTCAATTTTTACCAGGGCAATTTGCCCTGCTCTTTCAAGGCTGTCTTGAGCGTCTTGTGGACTAGAAACTAAATAATGGGGCTAATCAGAAGCTTTAAAGACACTGAATTGTGGTCCCAAGGGCACCAGTTTCTGCAGAAATGCTGATCCCCTTAGCACAGATTGCACCCAGCAGCTGGTAGGAGGTGGAAGATGTTAACATGCAATTACCAGAATAGCTAGCATGGAAAGAGACAGGGGTGCAGTTAATGGTTTATGGGGAAGGATGGGAGTCCCTTTTTAGAAGACAGTATGCATCTCTTCATGGCCTGCTGCACCTGGGGGGCTCCTCCTGCTCCTCCTGCTGACCTCCCCCCAAAGACCTGCCCTGAGGCACAGCAGCTGCACTCGATGCCTCTGAACATCACTGTGGAGATCGAAGGAGTCACTCCTCATGACTATATCGGCATGTAATCAGTTGTTCTCTGCAGCTGGGCCAAGAACCACACTTTTCCTTCGCAGCTGTTTGTGTTTTGCTGTGAGAAGAGGGAGGGCAGTGACAGCAGGTGTCCCTTTGCATAGATTTCTGAGGCTGGTTGGCCTGGAAATTTCTTCCCAGCCTTCCCTGAGGGATTGTTTATGCCTGTATCTCCACCCGACACAAACCAGTTTAACAGCCCCCCCCCCCCGCTCTCTCATCTCTTGCCAGTTTGGTCTCCCTTCTTAGACTTCTTGACTCTGGTATCTCTCTTGCCAGTGTGGCAGGCCCAGCTGAGTTCAGGGTGGAATGAAGCACTTCATGCCAGCAAGGGAATCACATTTATTTTACCGTTTCTGTACAAACAACCCCAAAACCCACATCCCCATATGTAGAAAACCAGCACGGGAATGAACAGTGTGTTTAATTATTTACTTGCAGGGAGGCTTTTGAAATGCAGGGAATCAGTGGCAGAGTGACCCTCCTGTGGCGCAATTGTTCAGTGTGCCTGGCTGTGCCTGGCTGCTGGTTCAGCCCACCCAGGGACGGCATTGGGCAGGATTCTTGCATTACAGGGGGTTGAAATAGATGACCCTCAGGGTCCCTTCCAACTCTATCATTCTATGATTCCCTTCCTGCAGTCAGAAACAACACAAGTCATTCTACCGCTTTAGGATTCTAATTCACTAGGAGGAATGAACAGACTGTCCCTGGTAAATAGGGAGAGTTAGTATATGAAATTGTGTTGTGGTCTTGTATATTCCTAAACAATGGTTTATTACATTTCATATCCTACCTTTCTTCCCAAGAGCTCAACGTGGCGTGTAAACTTCTCCCACCTTTCCCCATGTTTCATTCGTTCTGCCCAGACACTGCGGTCCAGCTCTGAGGGCCTTCTGGCGGTTCCCTCGCTGTGAGAAGCGAAGTTACAGGAAACCAGGCAGAGGGCCTTCTTGGTAGTGGCACCCGCCCTGTGGAACACCCTCCCACCAGATGTCAGAGAGAAAAACAACTATCAGACCTTTAGAAGACATCTGAAGGCAGCCCTGTTTAGGGAAGCTTTTAATGTTCATTAGGTTATTGTATTTTAGTCTTCTGTTGGAAGCCGCCCAGAGTGGCTGGGAAAACCCAGCCAGATGGGCGGGGTATAAATAATAAATTATAATTATAATCCTCTCAACAACCCTGTGATGTAAGTTAGGCTGAACGATAACAACTGGTCCTAGTTCACCCAATATTCCACACTGCGTTAAAACAATACAAGTGTTAGTATTTTTTTTATTAAAATATTAACCAATGTTATGGGGAGGATCCTACTGGTCTCAAGAGCAGATGTGCTGAAATCAATGGCCATGGCTAACTTAATTGATTTTGGTAGGCCTACTCTGAGTGGGCTTACTTGGATACAACTGAGAGCGGTGGGGCCTGTTTCACTGCTTGAGGCGAAACAGGAAGTCCCAGCCACTGCCACCACCCTGTGCCCTGCTGGGTGGCACCAAATTCAGGCAAGATTGCACCCAAATCTCACCCAGAATAGGAGCCAGTGGCAGTGGTGCTTCCCTGCCAGTGATGGCGGTGGTGGGGAAGGCCACAGGAATGCCACCTGGGGGCATGGGCATAGCCAGGAGGGCAACTGCCTTCCTAAATCAAGGAAATAAATAAAAATACTTATTTCGGTAAAAAATAATTCAGTTCTGCCCAACTAACATAAAGCCTGCTCCCCTAACATCCCCTAATCCTGGCTATGCCGTGTCTGGGAGGCTGCCTCACCCTGCCCAATGGCTGGGCCACCTCCGCCCTTTCCTTAAACCCTGGGGAACTGCTGACAGTCAGTGTAGGCAATACTGACCTAGACAAACCTCAATGCTCTGATTCAGTATAAGGCCATTTCCTAGGTCATTCGCTTCCTACGTTGCTATGACATGGACCCTGGTCTCCCAGGTTCTAATTGGTCCAAGGTGACCTAGGAAACTTTGAATGTGAGTCTTCCAAACCTCAATCCTAGTCTGATATTCTCATTGGCACTAACTAATACAGTGGTGCCTCAGGTTACATACGCTTCAGGTTACAGACTCCGCTAACCCAGTAATAGTGCTTCAGGTTAAGAACTTTGCTTCAGGATGAGAACAGAAATCGGGCTCCGGCAGCATGGCAGCAGTGGGAGGCCCCATTAGCTAAAATGGTGCTTCAGGTTAAGAACAGTTTCAGGTTAAGAACGGACCTCCGGAACGAATTAAGTACTTAACCCGAGGTACCACTATACAGAATCTTATGGAATGTGCCCTCTCAAAACCACCAACCGTCTCTTTGTTTTGCTTTCTCCCAGAATTATTTAGGTTTAAAGGATTTGGGAGCTTGAGTAGCATTCCACGGACGTTCACCTTGCGGCGTGTCTCTGTTGCTCCCAGCACTCCACAGGCCCCTGGAGGGGGTCTCCTGTCCTCAAATGGCTTCTTGGCAACCACCATTGAAAGCACGCAGGATGACTTGAATACTGTTCCCAAAAGTCCGTCCCCATACGCTCGGTCATGCGACATGTACAGCCACATGGGGACTATGCCAAGGGGCAGCTCCAGGAAGTCGAAGGCTAAGGCCAAAGACAAAGGCACGCCCAAGGAGAAGGATCAAGATGCAGGGTCACACATTGGCCTGGCACCTGTTCCCCACAAAAACTCTCCTTTCGTAGCTAAGGAAGCAAAGCAGAAGCAAAAATTGCCTCCACCCAAAGCCGACCACAGTCAGGCCCACACCCAATATGTGAGGCTCACCACCATGGTCAACTCCTCAAACTCTTTTCCAGAGCACAGGCAAGCTTCTGCTGCAGGACCCCCAAAGGAAACAGTGAGGAGAAAGGAGGACTTTCTTCAGGTGCCTGGGAAGTCCTCCTCCAAGAGAGCGCAGGACGACTTGAATCCTGCACCCAAAAGCCCATCGCCACATGCCCGCTCATGCGATATGTCCAGCCACGTGGGGACCATTCCACGAAGCAGTTCTGGAAAGTTGAGAGAAAAGGCCAAAGGCAAAGGGGCCCCTCAGGAGGCTGAGCCAACCACCACCCCAGAGCCCAGCTTGATAGCTGTGGCACTTTCTCCCATAAATGATGCTCCTATGATAGCTGTGGACACAGAGCAGAAAGCAAAAATGCCCCCATCTGAACCCAAACACAGCCAGGCCCGCTCCCAAACCATGAGGCAGGCTGTCGCGGTCAACACCTCAGACTCTCTTCCGGAGCCCAGGCAGACTCCTGAGGGACCCAAAGAGAAGACGAAGAGGAACAAGCAGGACTCTCCCCATGTGCCCAGGAAGCTCAGCTCTGAAACTGTGCGGGACGACTTGAATATTGTGCCAAAAAGCCCATCCCCGTATGCCTGCTCAGGCAATATGTACAGCCACATGGGGACCTTGCCAAGAGCCAACTCTGGGTGGTCAAGGAGGCAGCCCAAAGAGGAATCAGTGAGGTGTGAGCAGGATTCTGTTCAGGTCCCTCCAAAAGCTGCCAATATGGAAGCTCCCAAAGAACCTATCGTGTCTGGAGGGCGAGCGCCTGGAGAGGAAGCCCTTCAAGAACACTTAGACAAGAGGTAAGACAAGAGAAATAATCTGTGGCTGAAGAACTGCATTCAAGGAACAGTGTTGGTGTGAACGCTGCAGCATTCAGGTTGTATTTCTCTTGGATAAGGGCTGCCAAAGTGGCTCCTTCCAGATGTGACTGGCTTCTGCTCTCATCAGCCCCAGCCAGCCTGGCCAGTAACAGGATTGTGGGAGTTGTAGCCCAAAAACACCTAGGGGCACTACATTGGCTAGCCCTGTTGTGGGGCGAAACAGAGGCAGGTAACCTCCAAAGGCAGAAAGTGCTGTTTGAAAGCTCATCATACACTCAGATAATAGGGAAGGGGCCTAGATTTTGAAGATCTTTTTCCTGGCTTTTGAAGTGGGCACTGTTACAATATCAGGATGCAGTAGATTAGATCTTAGCGTGTGTGTCCACAATGGCACACCTTCTTTGCATGCTCTGTTTTTGAATGCTGTAGTTCAGTTCTTGTGAGTCTGTGGTGCATTCAGTTCACTCCTTTGCTGTTCTCAGGGACAGAATATTACTTAAGATGGGAGCTGCCATGTTTGTTGTTACAATTTTTGTCCTGTACAGTGGTACCTCTGGTTGCAAACAGGATCCGTTCCAGAGGCCCGTTCACAACATGAAAGCAACGCAACCTGCAGCAGTGCGTCTGCACACGCGCGGGTTGCGATTCGCTGCTTCTGCACATGCACGTCATGGCATTTGGCATGTCTGCACATGTGCGAGCGGCGAAACCCGGAAGTAACCCTTTCTGGTACTTCCGGGTCACCATGGGATGCAACCTGAAAAAACATAAAATGAAGCAAACGTAACATGAGGTATGACTGCACATGTTTAAAGCATGGGGTGGCAGTAATTTTTTCTTCTCAAAAGTGGGCACAGGTGAGGAAAGCTGAACCTCTTCCCCACCTTCCTTCCCTTCCCATCCATCACCTCAGACGTTTTCCTTTCAGGCCAGCTCTGATATTGGAAAACTGCCTCAGGGGTCGGGAGGGGATTGGGGAGGAGACACCCAAACCTCTTTTATTATAAAAACCCAGGGAATGGGTCCCCTGCCCATACATGCACATTTGTCACTGGTGGAGAAGCGGCACAGTGGCACCAATTTTCGGCAATATCTCACCGAAATTGCAATAAATCCTGAGCACTCTGAAATATTTCAACCAATAATGGAGCCACTTCTGCACCGGTGTTGGTGCAGGTGGGGGGGCACCGCCCTGGGGGTTTCAGCTGCCTGTGGCAGCCCCCTCAATCCGTTTAATGGCTTAGCTTGCTCTGGAACTAAGTGGCATAAACTGGAAGTAGAATATAAAACTGGGGGAAAGGTACTGATTAGGAGCCAATCACTCCAGATACCAATGGCATATATTTGAATTGGGTGGTATAGACAGGGCAATCTTAAGCATATCCTGCGCCGTGGTGCTCTCTTCCTGCGGAGGCTTGGGAAGGAAGTTGCACACTCGCAAGCCATATAGTTGGCAGGGCGCAGCTGGCGGGTGTGCAGGGAAAGGGGAGACTGCTGGCAAAGCCGCACAGCTCCCCCACTCGCTGGGGCGCCCTTGAGAGGCCGGTGCCCTGGCGCAACGAACCACTAACCCCAAGGGGAAGACGGCTCTGGGTGTAGATGAATATGCTCATAAAAGATGGGTAAGAACATAGCTCAGTAGCAGAGAACATGCTTTGCCTGCAAAAGTTGTCAGGTTCAATCCCTGACGCAGGGCTGGCAGAAGCCCCAGCTGAAACCCCAGATTACTGCTAGCAATCAGGGTTGACAGTGCTAAGCTGGGCAGACCAATGCTGTGACTTGGTATACTTGACTTGGTCCCTACAGGGTGGAAACAGGGCTGGCTTTTCTTTTTTTCAAACTGCCCTTCATCAAAACAGATTCTGTGGTGGTGTGTAAAACAACAGAGATAATGTTTTTGGTAGTGTGTAGAATGTGGATTTCTTATCATTCATGTCCAGATGTCAGATTATGAGACAAATATGGACCGTGCATCCTGAAGCCAGAGTTGTGAGTGCTGCGGTAATACTTATCATGAGCCGGGAATCACAAATGTTGTTCACTGCAGATTCAGGGGCCAAGCTTATTCCGTGTGATTTCTGGAGGGTTCTTATTTTCTACATAACTGACTGTAAGAGGCAGGCGTGTGACAATGGTGTGTCCGGACTCCTTTGTGGTATGTGCTTTGTGTGTATTCATTTTGCACAAGGTTTTTTGCAGAGGTCACACGATGTCTGCTCCTCATCAAGCATTCAGTTCTCTATGCTCTAGTAACTTTCAGATTGGATTGTTGCAGTGCACTCTGCATGGGGACAACTCAGAAACTTCAACTGGATTAAAATGCAGTGGCTAGATCAGGGGTCCCCAAACTAAGGTCCGCGGGCCAGATAAGGCCCAAGGGACTCATTTAACTGGCCCACGGCAACCCTCGCCACCCGCTGCCCCCACCCTCTCTTACTGGCACTGCGCTGCGTGGCTGCCCACTTCCAGGTTGGAGGAGCACCAGAAATAGCTTGTGCACATGCGCAAGCGTTATTTGTGCATGCGCAGGTGTTATTTCCGGTGCACATCCGGGTTGGAGGAGGCCCAGCACATGCACACAAGCTATTTCCGGTGCTCCTCCAACCTGGAAGTGCGCTGGAAATAGCGTGTGTGCACGCGTATGGGCACGCGCTTCCCCGCCCTCCACGCAATTGGCGCTGGAGACACCGGCCCGAGGCACGGTAAGTTTGCTGACCTCTGGGCTAGATTATTGGCTTGAGTTGCCTTTAGAACCCGTAGAACCCTGTTATGAAACAGCGGCATTGACTACCAATTGAGTTCCATGCCCAATTTAAGGTGCTCCTGTTAGTGCTTAAAGCCATAAATGACTAAGGCCCCAAATACCTGAAATACTGCCTCCTTCCCTGCAGTTTCTCCCAGGTTTTAAGATCAACAGAGGGAACCCTCTTGGTAGGTCCACCTCCCTTGGAAGTCTAGGGTTAGATGGAATTCCCGGTGTGAGAGATGTGTCTGTCTTCTTCTCAATACAGCTTCCCGTGAATACTGAACACGCACCTCTTTACCCTGGTGTTTGGATCTGAGAGGTGCGTTTTCAGGGACTGCCCTATTCCTGTAATTGTAATTATGTTTTAATTGTTTTTAATTTTTAATTTTAAGTTGTTGTAACCTTCCCTGGGACCAGCAGGTGAAGAGAGGTAATAAATTTGATGAGGAGGAAGATTATGGTAATTTTTCCTGATTTGTTTGCATGAATGTTTGTATGCCTCCCCACCAATCAATTATTATCCAGCATTTTGAATTCATTTCCCCACCCCATTCATAACCAGAAAAAGTTTTGGTTTTTTGTGTTTTTTTATAAAAAGATTGATTTATCATGGATAGGGTAGTCAGGGGATATTGACAGAAAGAGAAGTGGGCATTGTTGGTGTTTGCTTATTTGTCCCATGTCTGGAAGGAACGTAGTCCAGTGAACATGATCCATGGTCACTGTTTTCTGTCATCATAATGATATGCCCGTTAATTGCTCCCCTATGTGCATTATGTTTCCTTTGCAGTGAAATGAATACTGTGGAATAATGTAGTTATAACATAGTTAATTATGCAATCAGTTACATAAAATTTCACCATAGTGAACAGAGGGACGAATAACATAGTTTTTTGTTGTTGTCAGAAGCCAAATTGCAGCAGAAACAGAAACAATGTGCAGCAAATATGAATGGAAATTTATGCCTTCTTGCATCCCTAGTTATGCCAGAGTGCTTTGATATATTTGATATATTTTAATTGCACAAGCTTAAATTTAACTGTGCAAAGTTTGTGTGTGCGTGTGTGTGTGTTTAAAAGGGGTAGGAAGGGGCAGGAGATGCAGGGAGCCCTGCTCACCCCCTAACAACACCCATTACTTTTTAATACACTCCTGTCCTGCAGCAAACTATCATAACATGCCCCTTCCTAACAGCTCTCTCAGATATACATACAGAGAGACAGACAGTTTGAGGTTTGTTTTCTCAGGCGGTTCATGTTATGGAAAAGCCTCCACGCAGGCAGCAGATGCCAGAAGTGTGCTAATGAAGAGGAATTTCTCTCAGTTCTCAGGCCTCTGCTTGGCACTGCATTCCAGGGAGGGAGGGAGGAAGGAAGGACATGGGCTTTGGGGAGGAGAGACAGAGACCAAGAGGGAGGGACTCCTGTTCACACTTCCACAAGTTCACTGCCGGCAGAGCGAGAGAGACCGGAGCGGCTGAGAAACCTGCGCGGTCAAGGCAGTGAGGGAGAAAAGCATATTTTCCTCTCGAGGTTCAACAGCACAGGACAGACGATGACAGAGGTGGGCAGGCGATATCACACCAGGTAAGCAAGACCAGCCATCCTGAGAAGGAAGAGGGAGTTGGTCAGACTTGGAATATAGGAACAGAAGAAGCTGCCTTATGGACCTCTTTCACTTGTCATTGTCCACACGGACCGGCAAAATCCCTCCAGCATTTCTAGCGGAAAAGGGCCTTTCCTAGTCCTACCCAGAGATGCTGGGGATTCAAGGCATATTGGGCATGTAAAGCATGTGGTCTGGCTGCCACCGAGCTACGTAGCACCCCCACTTAGTGACATAGGCAACTGCGTTCCTGTTTGCCCTGCATCCAGTGCGCTCCCATGACTGGCTCAAGAAGATGTATATATACAATGTTAGTTGCAGCCCATATCTATCCTGTTTTCGTTGTTTTTTTAAAATGAATTTTGATGCATTTCCCCACAATTCAGTTTCACTCTGAACTGGACAAAAAAAAAACCTAGTTGTGTTTAAAGCCAGGGATATAACCCAAGACAGACCACTGTCCCACCTAGCTCAATATCGTCTTCTGTTCTACAACAGCTCTCTAAAGTTTCCAAGAGGGGTCTCTTCTACAGAGGCCACAGACTGAACTTGCAAAGTATGTCGGCTGCTGTACCGGTGAGCTTCCGCCTGTCCCCATTTATACAGACTGCCTCCGCTTTTCAGCTGTATCAGGAAGGACAATAAAGTTTTCTGGCATATTCGAGACTGATCTGTGGTGGCGTAAACATTACCAGGCAAAAGTCTATTTTGTCAGAGGCGTTTGTAGAATATTAATGCCCACACTTAACTTTGCTCTCGGGGTAGAAAAGTGGCAATGGTTGAGAAAAAGAGGAATTTGGTGTAGGTATACTTCTCAATCTGAAGGTCAAAGGTCTTGGTTTGGCAAAACTGGCAGAGTGGGAACATGTCCGCCCTAAATGAAGGCACCACATTGCGAGAGAGTTGTGGGTTCCTCTGCCACCCTTCCTTAATCTTGGGATATGTGTGGATAATGTTTTTTCTTACAAGGTTTGGATGGGATGGATGTCTAATAGCTGGATAAGATGCAAATCTGGATTCTTTGAAAAGTGATGTGTAGATATGCATAAAGATGGGTAGATACGGCTCTGCCTATTATAGAGGAATGGTTGATAAAACTATTGGACTTACTGTAGCTGAAATGGCAAAGTTAAGATGTTTAATTAGATAAAAATCATTATTGACATTTATTAAGAATTGGAAATTTCTTTTGGACTTTTCATGTGAAAGAGAAAATGAACTTGGATTTGAAGATTGAAAAAATACTGGCTTATAAAAAATAGAATAGCTGAATGTTAATGGGTAAATACTGTATTTAGCTGACAGCCAGAATTGGAATTTTTTTTTTATCTTTTCCCATTTCCTTCTCTCTCTCTCTCTCTCTCTCTCTCTCTCTCTCTCTCTCTCTCTCTCTCTCTCTCTCTCTCTCTCCTCCCCCCCTTCTCTTTGTTCCTGTTCCCTTTTATATTAGATTTTTAAAGTATTTATTTTATTCTGGTGTATTATAAAAAGATACTCTGTATTGGGTGTGAACTTTTGTATATCTTTTGATAAGTGTTACTGAAAATAGACCTTAAAAAGTGATGTTGTAGACATGTTCTTGGTCCTTTTGTGCGTCCCAAATTGGTCTTTGGTCGTAATCTGGGGACTCAGCTGGATTGGTAAAGAAAAAGCCATTTGAAAAACAATAACATAATTTTATTAATCTAGATTTCCAAGGCAGCCTACAAAAGAGACCCATAAAACAAATATAAAACAGATCAAAAACATCAGAAACGAAAGCAGTTATCGTAGCGATTTATATGTGTTGTATATGCGATAGAACACTGTGCCACCAGATGGCACTGTGGAGTCCCATCTTTCCCTACCAGATTTCCCTGTTTATATTTACAACGCGTTTCACTGAAATGCTTCTTTCATGTGTCTAGGTCAGCAAGCTTTTTCAGCAGGGGTCTGGTCCACCGTCCCTCAGACCTTGTGGAGGGCTGGCCTGTATTGGGGGGGGGGGGATGAATGAATTTCTGTGCACCACAAATAACCCAGAGATGCATTTTAAATAAAAGGACACATTCTACTCATGTGAAAACACCAGGCAGGCCCCACAAATAACCCGGAGATGCATTTTAAATAAAAGGACACATTCTACTCATGTAAAAACACACTGATTCCCGGACCGTCGGCGGGTTGGATTTACAAGGTGATTGGGCCGCATCCAGCCCACGGGCCTTAGGTTGCCTACCTCTGGTCTAGATCCAGCCTGGGTCATGCCTAAATGTAACTGTTAAATATGTAGCATTAAGTGACTTATGTGTGGGCTGACTCATTGTGGGTCATTCACCACAGGTAGAATTCTAATGCAATCCACGTGAAATTCACCACTTCTAAGTCCTATGAAAAGTAGTGGGACCTGAGCTAGCAGCAACTAACTTCACCCACCAACTCCAATAGGACTCCTGTCACGCAGCTAACATTTCGCTGGCTCACAGCCATTTCTTTTTCCAGCGGAGACAGTTTGTACACTGGAGTCATCAAGCTGCTGAGTAATAAAGCAGTGAAAGATGGAGTGAGGTGCATTCGTGAGTCAGCTAATCTTTTGCACACCGGTTTTAGCTGCATGTTGGGCTGATGTTAGTGAGCAGCGTGCAGAACTGAGCAATGTTCCCATGTAGGATTTTGCCTGCTAACACCGTATAGCTGAGTTTTCCTCCCAAAGATCTATTACAACCTATGGGCTGAGGAAGCTGTTAGATCTGTAGTTGTTACTGGATTCCCAGTTCATGCTGGGCCAGGTGGGAGTGGCTCTTGGGTTTTTTGGGGACCCCTTAAGAACATCCAAACTCACCCTGCTAAGTAAGGTTGAGTATTGCCTAGTTTCTGTGGTATCCAGGAGTGCCAACTTGGCCCCAGGGTGCCCAGGGCTGTGGGTGCCATGCAGTGTGTGTGGCTCTGGCACTGAAATTTGTGGGTACTTGGCACCCAGGGTCCCAGGGAGTTGGCACCTATGGTGGCATCTTCCTACCATTATCAGTCTTCTGCTTTAGATTCTCTACTAAGTTTTTGAGGAAGTACAGACTTCCTAGAAAGGGGGGCAGAAAGTCACTAAATTAAACTAAGCTCCTGCCCTGAAGGGAGGTATACTGTTTCCTCCTTAGCCAGCTTATCTTCACACCATCATCAGGTAAGATCTGTGTGAAGCTGCAGTGTCACCATAAAGTGCAATACTGTACATTTAAAATTTACATGGGGATGAATCAAGAATTGTAGAGTTGGAAGAAACCACGAGGGTCTAGTTCAACTCCCTGCAATGTTGGAATCTTTTGCCCAATGAGGGGTTCAAACCCACAACTCTGCGATTAAGGGTCTCATGCTGTACTGACTGAGCTACTCTCACTTCTTAAGACCTATTCATTATTACCTTAAATCCCATTGGTTTCAGTGGATCTGTGCTAAGTACAACTTTGCACTGTATCCAATACTTGCCATGCCCATTAACTTCTGTGGATCTACTCTGAATAGGATTAACATTTGCTACAGCCCTAAACCTGGAGTCAACTCATGGTATATTTCTCCCCAGTGACCCAATAACTTCATCTTTATCTTGTCTCAGTATTAATCTTTACAGCAGCCCTCTCTGTAAAGTAGGCCAGTATTGTTATGTATTTCCATATTGAATATGAAGAGCTGACGCTTAGCTCGTGGTTTACCGTAACTGAGAACTGAACTACATGAATAATTGCAAATACAACATCTGGAACCCTGTGAAGGTAAACACAGGTATTGTACTTCAGTGTGGGGGAGGGGGAATGGCAGCAGAAAGGAAAAGCATTAAGCAAAAGGGTTAAGCACTCATTCTTCCCACCCCAGCACCTCTTCTCAGCTCTAAGTCCTGTTCCTTGAAGGAAGGGGACTGTGGGAGTTTTGCTGTGCACACTTGTGTGTAATGTGTAGCTTTCTTTAGCTGCTCAGTGGTTCTTCAGCCACATCGCATGGGGGAAGCTGTAGCAGGAGCAGGGCAGCAGAATATTTCTGAAGATAGTTGGTACAAAGGCGAAAGAGGGTTTTACTAAACGCTCTCAATTTAATAGAACCTTCAGTTGTCCTTCTGTTGTGCATTTGTGATGGTTTGTGCTCATCATGAGAGTATTGCGCTAGATTGATCCGACTTTTGTTCTTGCGCACGCAGAGGTTTGGGGGTTGATAGACTGCTTCATTTCCAATCAGTGCATGCCCTGTCATTTCCTACCGAAATCCTGTAACTTTTCATACCACAAATGTTCTAGGTTGTTGCTGTTCTTCTGTCACAAGACTTTTTGGGGGGCTATGACACAAGAGTGCCCCTTCAGATGGCAATAAAGCAGCACAGAAAAACCAGTCCTGGGAACTGTAGTTTGTTAAGGGTGCTGAGAGTTGTTAAGGGACCCTTCACAGAGCCACAGTTCACAGCATTCTTAACCATCTACCATTCCCAGGATTCTTTTGGTGAAGCCATGGCTCAGGTTAAGAACTTCAGGATGAGAACAGAAGAGCTTCAGGATGAGAACAGAAATCTGCGGGAGCAGTGGGAGGCCCCATTAGCTAAAGTGGTCTTCAGGTTAAGAACAGTTTCAGTTTAGGAACAGACCTCCAGAACAAATTAAGTTCTTAACCCGAGGTACCACTGTATCTAGCCCTTGTGGGCATTATCTTTTTAAGCTGGTTCTGGGGACTCTGAGCCAGATCAGGGCTATCGCTCAGGGGTATTTTTATCCACAGCAGATAGCAGGTATTTGGCCGTTGGTTCCAGTTAAAGCCAGCTGACTCACCCGGTTCCCTAGTGCCACAGTCCCAATTCACCTCCCTCCCCAGTGCTGGTAATTTGATTTTGAAAAATCACTCACAGGAACGTTAACCTTTTCCTTTCCCTGCTCCTCTTTCTCTGCCTTGTCCTCCTCCTTGCAGCCCAACCGCCTGCCCTTTCCCAGCCATCTAGGGGGCTATATTTGTGCTTTTCCTTTGACAGTTTGTGCTGCTGGCTCCCTTAAGGACAGCTCTCTCTCTCTTTCTCCCTTTCCCTCTCTCATAACCTTAAGGCTTGATAAAGAAATGTGGTGATGTTGGGCTGGGGGAACTGACCCACCTTTTCATTTCAAGACCGTTTGGGGTTTCCCTTCCACCAACGGCTGAGTGGCTGAAGAATCTCTCTGTGTGCTTCAATTTTTTCAAAAAAATACATGAGTCTGAGTCAGAGAAAGAAAGAGATCGGTTGTGAAGGGCAAGAGAGAGTCTGTAGGTTGCTATTTGAAAGATGCAGGAGGGAGAGTGAAACTTGAAAGTTAAACCTCCACGTGGCTAAATCCAGTTTACCCTCTGTAATCAAAAGACACGCACATTGGGTTTGTTTTTTTAAAAGTTAGTCCCCTTCATGAGTGGCACTGAACACTGCCTTTTTTGTCTGAAATGTGCTAACCTGCTTTACAGTGTTGTTGTGAGGATTGCATGAACGCCCCCAGCCAGCATGGCCAGTGGTCAGAGATTATAGGCGTTGTGGAAGGCCATGGGTACCCCCTCCCTGAGCGAAATGTTTGCAAAACAAAAGACTCTTCTCCAGGAACAATATTGTGATATGTTCTTGGAATATGGGAATCTTTTGGACATAGGCACTTTCTTGGCATCTCTTATTCTTGAAGACAAGACTAAACACAGTGATGTTATCAGTTAGCAGCTACATACAACCCTCTCACCCGGACTCTCTAGGGTTCGTCTCTAAACTCCCATCCCAATGCTTCCTGCAAGGAAATGTCTCTAAATTACTGCAATCGCTACACAGCCTTTCTCACAAAACTTTCTCACAAGAGGTATCTTCCATTTTTGCCAAGTCATTATGGCAGATAATTTTTCTAGGAACTTTCTAGCATGGCAAAATTGCTCTTATGATTCTCAGCTACAGTTCATCCCTTGTTTTCATTCAGTATTTGCTGGTCCTAAAGCAAAACAGGGCCCTTTCAGATAAACAGGTTGTTGTTTTTATCTCAGTAACACAAAATTGTTACTCTGCTCTGTGTAGACCTTGCATTACCCCAACATTAGTTGTGTAGTGCTTTGTAAAAGTGGGAGTGCTTGATCATGGATCTGCTGCCAGGGTTTAAAGGTGGAGTCTTTCCTCAACTGGGACCTCTATCACAATCCTGCCTGATGGAGAGGTCTCAGTTCCAAGGGAGGGACAGAAGCCCCTGACAAGTTATTAGATATGAGAAGAAGGAAGAGGTCTAAACTTCAAACAGTATGCTGGGGCAAGTGGTTCATTCCACTTGCAGTTGTAATCTACACCTCCAACCAGAAAATGGCTTTCAGAGATGGATCATGCACAAGTTCTTAAAAGGCAGGTTTATTTTTATTTATTTACTTTTAGTTTATATGCACAATAATAGGCTGCTTTTTGTGGCACAGTCAACCCAAGGCAGCTTACAGCAGTACAGAAAAAATATGCACCCATCTCTCTGATGGTTCCAATGAAACAGCTTCATTTAGGCCAGGGATCAGCAACATTTTTCAGCAGGGGGCTGGTCCACTGTCCCTCAGACCATGTGGTGGGCCTGACTATATTTTGAAAAAATAAATAAAAATGAATTCCTATGCCCCACAAATAACCCAGACATGCATTTTAAATAACAGCACACATTATACTCGTGTAAAAAACACCAGGCAGGCCCCACAAATAACCCAGAGATGCATTTTAATAAAAGGACACATTCTTCTCATGTAAAAACACGTTGATTCCGGGCTGTCCGCAGGCTGGATTGAGAAGGCGATTGGGCCACATCTGGCCCACAGGCCTTAGTTTGCCTACCCATGATTTAGGCAGTCTTATTGCAGCTGGAAAATGCCTTCCACGTGTTGCAGTCATGCATCACACATCCACACTTACCTTTGCTCTGTGCTTTCTAGGCACAGGTCTGGGCTTTCCATGTCTGAGCTGTTGCTTTTTTTTTTACCACTGAATCATAGCAAATGGCATTCTGCGGGAAACCCAATTGCTATTTGCTCCGAATTAGCAGTAAAACAATTTTTTCCCTATTGAAAGAGCCAGGACGGGAATAAAAAAAAACCCTGCTTGGATGCAGACCTGGAAAGTCAGACCTGTGCTTAGAAAGATGGCACAAAAAGAAGCGTGGACGAGCCTTTATTCATGCCCATTCATTTCAGTGGGACTACTCTGAGCAACATTAGCAACATTAACATTAGGTTCACACCCACCCACACCCCAGCTTTCACTTGCTGCATTTGTTTTGGAAGGAAGGGAAACAAAGGAGTCCCAGTCAGGCTCTCTTTTCACTCCCCCTCAACCAACACACTCCCCCCTAACCAGGTGTTCTCACACTTAAAACCGATGTCTCTCCCCCACTCCTTGCCACTTCAGTTCAAATATGGAAGAGCTCTCAGAAAACTGCACAGGCTTTCTCATCCTTGCCCAACTCCACACCTGAGCTTCCAAAAGGGCCCAGGCAGGGCCATAACAACTTGGCCAGCTGGTGCTCCCAGGCTGCAGAGCCTCCTTCCAAACAGAGTAATGGAATTTATCCCAGGCACTTTGACCGGCTGCAAAAAAAAAAAAAAAAAAGAGAGAGAGAGAAAGTTTAGTTTCATTCAAGAATCCCACGGGCCATTCATTCGCATGACTCCCTGAACATTGCCACAAGCCGGCCTCATCTCAGGATGAAGTCACAGCCAAAGACATCTGCTTACAGTTAGGAGACGGAAAGGGTTATTTATAGTATTTTCATTCTTCTCTTGTGGCAACTGAGTGGAAGTCCAAGTTGCGCGGGGGGGGGGGGCTCACTGGTACTTAAGATGTAACTGTAGCATTTCACAAGCTGAGGGGCCTTGCGCCTTTGCAGGGAGTTCCTTAAGACCGTCTTAAATTCTGTTCCCCAGTTGCTCTCATGCTCCCAATTTCCTGCCTGGAGCCCTCACTCCCTCCTGCCCTGGAATTTTTCTCATGGTTCTCCCCAGTTGCTGTCCTTGCAGCGTGTGAAACAAATTCCCCCCACCCGACAGCTGGCAGGCTATGAAAGAGGAGGCTCCAAATTAAATGGTGCTTCAGAAAGCCCGTATTTAGAGTCAATCCTGTGAAAATCGCCCCGTTTGGAGATGGCAATCGCAGCCAATATGTTTTTTCCCCAGTCCCATCTTGAGCTTGTGTTGTGCATTCAATGCTCCAAAACCAGTGTACTGGGGCACCCACCATGCCATTCTCACATTAATTCTGTGCGAGAAGTTTGCAAATAGGTGCACTGTCAAGAGTTCACAGGGAGGATCTTGCCCTGAAGCAGTGACTTGGCAGGGTGGCAATCTGCCCTCGGTATCTGCCCACAGAGGAGGTAGCTAGATTAGAAGCTATAATGTGCATATGGTAATGTATAGGAAGTTTAAATAGGAATGCAACACATCTCACCCTAGTGGGGAAGACTGTGACCAGGTGAGCTGAGTGCCTGCTTAATATGCTGTCCCTCAGATGCCAATGGTTGATGGGCAAATCTCCTCCTGCTGTCGGTTCTTTGGGTTCTTTACCCTTAAAATGGATTTTGATTCAACAGCCTTTCCAAGGACTGTCCTTTGCAAAATAGGACACATGGCTACCCTAGACTAAAGTAAAAGGTAAAGGACCCCTGGACGGTTAGGTCCAGTCAAAGGTGACTGGGGATGCAGCGTTCATCTTGCTTTCAGGCCAAGGAAGCCAGTGTTTGTGCTTCCCGGGTCATGTGGCCAGCATGACTAAACCGCTTCTGGTGCAACAGGACACCATGACGGAAACCAGAGCGCACGGAAATGCTGTTTACCTTCCTGCCGCAGCGGTACCTATTTATCTACTTGCACTGGTATGCTTTTGAACTGCTAGGTTGGCAAGAGCTGGGACAGAGCAACGGGAGCTCACCCCATCGCGGGGATTCAAACCGTCCACCCTCTGAGGCTCTGTGGTTTAGACCACAGCGCCACCTGCATCCTAAACTATAATCCTATGCTCAAATATTTGATTTGAATTTGTTTGTTTTTTAGACATGGGCATGTATATTTTAAGAATCCCAAAGTCAAAAGATATGCTCTGGGTGTTATTGCTGTAGTAATCATAAAAACTGACCGGTATATTTATCTTCTAAGAAAGATAAGATGGTGCGATCTTTAATATTTAAACATCAGGTGCATTTGTGCCTGACAAACTGTCCGTGTCCACTTGGCTTTCTGATGGGCAGGGATCTCTCCAATTTCAATCTCATTTCAAAAGTTGCTTTTGCAGCTTTAGTGCCTAGTGTTTCCCTGTTCCCTGGAAGCAGACATCCCTTGCTTCCATCTGAGAGTTCGGCTCCATTCAAAGCAAAAGCAAAAAGTGGTATTGGGCGTGAAGATAAATGCTCATCCACACGTGTGCTTGTTCCAAGAGGCTCTCGATCAAGGATGCAATGGTTGCTGTTTTTAAAAGGCACAACTGTGCCAACCTTTGTTGCCGGTCGTAAACAGATCACCTCTTGTTCTCAGAGTTTAGTCTTTATATATAATCATAGGATGAGGAGGGGCCTTGGACGTACTGTAATCTAATCCCACCCCCTGATGAAAACCAGGGATCTTGCAACCACAGCGCCCCAGTAAAAGAAATCTCTCAACCACCCATGTTCCCCAGCTGAGCAGCTTTTACTGTGAAGGAAGCTCTTCCTGATGTTTAGCCGTAACCTGCTTCCCTGCAAAGAAATTAGTCCGTGATGAGGTGCAGTGGGGCTGAGAGCAGCCACCCTTTGGCCCCAGCAAGCGTGAATGGAGGCCTTGTCTGGCTCCTGACCCCAAGATCCGGTGAGTTATTTTCAGTCATCTTCACCAACCACCCTTTTCCGCCCTGCAAGGTGTTCCTTCATGTTCCCGCCATTCGGGAACATTTCAGGGAAACAGATGGGAGGAGGGCCGAGCAGGACAGGAAGGGCCAGCGGAAACATGTGCATCTAGATCCGTGTGCTCCAAGCTTCCTCCCCATTCCCAAGGGAAGCTGGGAAAAACAAAAAAACACCCAGTGCTGAGTCAAAATATGCGTCACCCGGGGACCAGTAACACTAAACGTTGCTTCAGTGCAACTGTTTATGAGCAGTTTAGGCCAATGGGATGGAAGAACCTGTCACTTTCAGTTGCTCACTATCTCTCAGTGCCCAAGTCTTAAACTGAAACCATCATATTTCTGCATCAGTTTATGATTTGCTTGTTTTTAAGCCCTCATAGAAACTCGACAGCGTCTTAGTGCACGTTTCTTGTAATATACACTATGTTGTTGTTGTTGGAGGAAGAGTTCTTCACAAAATTTGGAAATGTGTAGATTTCAAGGACAGAAATCTGTCCTTGTTTTGGGTAAATTACCCATTGTTTTGGGCAAATTACAGTCATACCTTGGGATAAATATTCTTCAGGATAAGTATTTTCAGGTTGCGCTCCGCGATGACCCAGAAGTAACGGAGCACATTACTTCCGGGTTTTGCTGTTCGTGCATGCGCAGATGCTCAAAATGACATCATGCGCTGAAGCGGCGAAACGCGACTCGCGCACACACTGACGCGTTTTACGTTCTATTCAGGATGCAAACGGGGCTCCGGAACGAATCCCGTTTGCAACCCGAGGTACCACTGTAAAAGTAAAATGTGAAAGGAACAGGATTTGTCCTCTGTTCATGGAGAAGGAGCAGGCTTTAGGGGAAGAACTGTAGCTCAGTGACAAAACATCTGCTGTGCACACAGACGGTCATAGCTTCAGTCCCCAGCAGCACCTCCAGGGAGGGCTGGGAAAGATTCCCTGTCTGGAACCCCAGGGAGCTGCCGCCAGTCAGTGCAGACAGTACTGAGCATTGTGTCTGACTGAGTGTAAGGCAATTTCCTACATCACATGCTACCTGTGATTTGAACCCTGGTCTCCCTGTTCTAGTCTTGTCACTCTAGCCTTATAAACAAGTCAGACAATTGCGCCATCTAGCTCAGTATTGTCTGCACTGACTGCTAGTAGCTAGACCTGGGTCATTACCCAGGACTGGCATGATGGCTGTTTCACCTGGCACTATATTGCGAGTGAAACTGCCATTGCTCCTGAGTCCCTCTGCCACCAGAGCCCAGTGCGCTGAGGGAAAAAAACAAGCTGCAGCTGGGTGCTGGAGGCAGAGGGACTTCCCTCGCAATATAGTGCTGGGTGAAACCACCATCACGCCCTGGTCATCATACAACTGAGGGAGGAACAAGGTATATTGGGGGTATATGGAGCTTGTTCCCAGGAGGAAGAGGCAGCCTGTCTGCCCACGCCAAGGCGGCAGTGGCCCAAGCCCACTGAAATATACTCAGAGTTGAGAGTGGATTTCATGCTCTTTATTCAGCTCATAGTGGTGAGGAGGAATGGAAGTTCCCCCAAAATATCTGCTTTATATACATTATTTACACAATGGGCTGCATGTGATTGGCTAATTCCGGGATTCTCCTGTAGGCCAATCAGGTTGTGGATTCACTTCCACCTGGAGCTGGATTGGGTGGCTCCTGTGGACCAATCAGACTGCTGCATTTTGGATCCTATTGTTCTAGAACCAACCAGACTGCTGCATTTTGGATCCTATTCAACTCAGTACATAACAGCCACTGTGTGAACAGCTGCCTCAGCTGCCGTCATATCACGGGTGGGGCACCTCTTCCTCTGCCCTTGTGAAGGCAGAGGCAGCCTTGTGAACGGAGCGCTTGGCTACTGCTGCGTGGCTGACTTTGCCTGGGAGGGTGAAGCTCCCAGTGGGAGGATCAAGCTGCATCGGTCCCGGCCCTGCGAGGCACCGGGGTGAAGCCACCTTAGTTTGCTCAGTGAGAGCAGCGGTGATTTCAACCCAGTGTCTTGTGGGGCTGGGACCAATGTAGCTTGTTTCTTCCTCCCTTTCAACATCACAGTGTACCACCAGATTCCCAGATTGTGATGTTTGACTGGTGATACGCTGTTGGCTGTTGGAAAGCTGACATCGCCCAAGCCTAGTAGTAGCTCTCTGGGATTTCAGACAAACCCCCTCTCCCACCCTATCTGGAGATGCGTATCTTCATTCCACCTGTTCCTAGTCTGCTCACATCCAGCCGTCTTTTGAGGTCCCCATGTGGTTCTAGCATTATCAGGATGGAAAACCTTTCTCTATCCACTTCTTTCAAACCTATGCATAATCTTGTAAACCTCTACCATACCCACATTTTCTTCCAAACAAACTCTGAACATCATAAGCATAGGGAGGTTGCTCCCTTTTTGCTCTAACCTTTTCCACGCCTTTCTCAGCTCTACAATATTGTTTTGAAGATGAGCTGAGGATGGCCTTCTCATTTGTCACCACACAACAGCAGCACTGGTCCCATTAAATCCCTGAAGCTTTCTCCCTGGGGTATTTCATGCAAGAGAGGTAACCATTTGACTGCCCATTTCCCCTGCTGGAGGGAGGGCTCACAAGGAGCTGTTGTGGCCTCAGCTGAACTCACCAAGGCCAGGATATGTAGGCATTAATCCCACTCCCTTTTGATTCCAAGTTGCATTTGACGCAAGTTCTTGCAAGAAACAGCCTTAAATTCCAGAGAGCTGAGGCTGGGTGATGGCCTTTCTTGCTCCACTAAGCCAAGTGACCTTTGTGGGTCTGGATTCTGGAGTACTGGATGTAAATGCTAAGCATAAGAACACAAGAAGAGCCTGCTGGATCAGGCCAATGGCTCATCTGGTCCAGCATCCTGGACACAGATACAACAACAACAACAACAACAACAACAACTATTATTATTATTAATAATAATAATAATAATAATAATAATAATAATAATAATAATAATAATTTATTAATATTTATACCCCACCCATCCGGCTGGGTTTCCCCAGCCACTCTGGGCGGCTCCCAACAGATTAAAAACAGAATAAAACATCAAACATTAAAAACTTCCCTAAACAGGGCTGCCTTCAGATGTCTTCTAAAAGTCATAGTTGTTTATTTCATTGACATCTGATGGAAGGGCGTTCCACAGGGTGGGTGCCACCACCGAGAAGGCCCTCTGCCTGGTTCCCTGTAACCTCACTTCTTGCAGCGAGGGAACCACCAGAAGGCCCTTGGCCCTGGACCTCAGTGTCTGGTTGAACAATGGGGGTGGCAATGCTCCTTCAAGTATTCTGGACTGAGGCTTTTTAGGGCTTTAAAGATCAGCACCAACACTTTGAATTGTTCTCGGAAACGTACTGGGAGCCAATGCAGGTCTTTCAAGACCAGTGTTATGTGGTCTCGGCGGCCGCTCCCAGTCACCTGTCATACTGTCATCAAAGTGCTCCAGAAATGGCAGGGGGGCAGCTATTTAGTGAAAAGGCAAGCAAATAGATCCTGCCCTTGCTGTGTCTGACATGAATGGTCCTTGCAGGGCTGGATCAATACATTTTGCTGCCTGAAGCAAAATATGAAATGGCACCCTGCCATTCCACATATAGAAGTCGTGCAGACTGGCAGTTGCATTAACACTGTGGTAGGATAGCCTTCTTTACCAGACCCAAGGGTAGCAGCCTGTCTTAGTGGGTTCAGGGCAGGTCTCATAGCACATTCAGCTTTGTCCTACAAAATCTTGTTGCTGTTCCTTGTCCCCCCAGCATCTGCCACTTGAGGTGGCTGCCACACTCTGCCTGGTTCCTGGAACAAGGATGACCAGGTCCAGCTCTAGTTTTCAGAGGGCCCTTGCGCTAGGCACCCCTCATGGGCCACCTTCCCTCAGGGAGCTCGCCTCTTCCCCAGCTGTTGCTCTTCCTCCTCATTGCCAGTCAGAGAGCCAATGAAGCAAGCAGGCCATGTCTTCCATTTATTCTTTTGGTGTATTTATATTCTGCTTTTCTCCCAAGCTGGGATTCAAGACGGCTCCCAACATTTTGAAATGTAATTACTGTATAAAATAAAATGTAATGACAACATGCTAGTTAATAAGAATATGTCACACACATTTAGAACCATATGGTTAATGTATGGTTTGCCCAGTGGCCATCATCACCTGCACCTTCATCTCCAAAGGCCTGTCTGCCTGCCAGCAGAAGGATAACAAGGAGGGAGCCAGCCTAGCCTTTGATGGGAGGGAATTGCTCTATCTGGGGGCAGCCACAGAAAAGCCCCTCTCTCATGACACCACCAGTTGTGGCTCTGATGTTGATGGGACCAAGGAAAGGTGCTCACCCAAGGATCTTAGCATCTGGGCAGGTTTGGGCAGGGAGATATGATTGTTCAAGTAACCTGTTCCCAAGCCACATAAAGGTCATAACCAGGCTCCCAGAAATGGACAGTAGCCCGTGAAGTTATTTTAACAGAGGAATAACATGTTCCCTGTAACTGGCCCCTATCAGCAGTATGGCTGCAGCATACTTGAGTAGCAGAACCTGCCAAACCCTTTGCAAAGGCAACCCCACATAGCTCATGTCACAGTAGTCCTACAAGGCATGTAACGAGGGCATGCGTCACCATGGCCAGATCAGGCATTCTGCTGGTCCCACCCCATGGAAAAGGGGGATAGATGCACTGGGGTCTGCTGGGCTATGGGTCCTCAGCAGATGCCTGGCCGTGGTGTCTCTTGGCACCAGCCATCAGGAAAACAGCAGTCCACAGGGCACAGCTGCCGGGGGTAGAATTTACTACGGCCAATCCTGCTCCGGGACCTTTCAGCTTTGGTGTTCTGTCCTTTCAGCCTTAATTCCTCTCCAATCCTCTTAGTGATGTTAAGACCAGTTTCTGGAAAGATCGGGCACTTGGATAGAGTCAGGTAGCTCTGGGAGGTTCACACAACTATGTTGTCGTTCTTGCTGTATTTAAGAAGCGGCTTAACTGAGCTTTGCCCTGCATTGAGACAATCCTCTAACAAAGCCAGTCCCTTCATCCGCCTGCTTCCCTCTCCAAAATTTGAAAAGTGCAGAGGTACTTAAAGGCAACTAAACACAGGACTTTTTAGTAGAATTGGCCAGGATATGGACTCCTGATCCAATCCTAATTTGCAAATGAAGTTTGGTGATCCAGACCACTTCCAGTCCCACCTTCTCTTGGTTTTCCTTCTCAGAGCTCCCAACAACTCCCAACTTGCCAATACCATCATCATGGTTTTAAAGACAGGGTGATAGAAGTTTAACAAGCATGCACAAAATTTTAAGGTGTGGTATTGCTAGGGGATAGCTAAGGATACCTAAGACCAGATCTTTTGCAAGATCTATTGATCTTTCCCTGCTTTCTTTAATCTTAAATTTAAAAAAGAAGCTTTGCTTAAAAGTCAGCTTTCCCTCTGAAAGTCAGCCTAAGTTTGCATCATGCATAGGAATTAACATCTGTAAATATAGGGTTGCCATATGTCTGGAATATGGCAGTCAAAATTATTAATATTATAAAAACAGTGTCTGGGCGGAAATCGCTAAAAATGTCCGGGGAAATTTGGATTATGACAACTCATGTTGGAAGTCTAGATTTTGCTCAAAAAATAGCTCAATAACTTCCTTTTCCTTTTTCTTTTTTGCTCAACAACTTTGGGCAAAATTAAGAAACGCTAAACAACTTTTGTGTCCTGACTTTCATTTTTGAAATATGGCAACCCTAGCAAAATGTCTCATGGACTTCTGTGAAGCACCTGGCCCTGGTGTTTAGCCAAGAAGGCCCCTTAAGTGGCTTACAAAAAACAGTATTAAGACAGCCCATGAAATCAGGCTCACAATTTTAAAAGATATAAGACATGAAGAAGAAGGAAATAGGAGGGAGGAGGGGAAAGCAAGTTCAAGCAGAAGTTCTTCAAGTTACAGTTGATTCATTTGTGAAACGTTGAAGGGCATGCTACCTTGATAAGAAGCTGCTATTATTATTATTATTATTATTATTATTATTATTATTATTATTATTATTATTACATTTATATAATGGTTTTTGGCCAACCAGAGGAATCCTAGCTGCTTCAAAACTGGAAACTGTAAGACAACCAAGATCAATGTTAACAGCCTGATAAAAGTTGGCAAAGTACCTGTAGTTATGTACATGACCATGCAAAACTATGACCATGAAAAACTTGCTCTTTTGTTTGATTTGGGATGGCTCGATATAGGTTACAGTTTTTAATGGTTTATATTTATTTTCATTATTTCTATACAATTCTTTATCACACTAAACCCAAGGCATCTCTTGGCATGGAAACAATAAATTGCAACCAATAAATATGGAAAATCTCTCTCTCTCTCTCTCTCTCTCTCTCTCTCTCTCTCTCTTTCTGTGTGTGTGTGTGTGTGCATGTGCGTGTGTTTGTGTGTAGATAACAATAAGATAAAAATATAGTCTCACATCATATAGCAATAATTACAATCATAGTGACTTTACTATTAGACATCCATTAAGTCTAAAAAGGAGTTCTTATAAGCCAAACACAATCCTGAAGGAGTCAGGCTTCAACCCTAAGAGTATGGTGTCCATGGTATAGTGTGAATGCACTTCCCGGCCTGCAATCTCTTTGCTGCTCCCCTGCCCTGGAACAGCCATCAGTGATATTACCTCTGTTTTGGCATTTTCTTTCACCCACTTTTTAATGAGGCTCACTTTTGATTTCTCTCTCTCCTTCTCTAGGCACCAGGATGGACTGGGGTCCAGCAGTGAATACGTTAAGGTAGGAAACCAATTGCCATCCCCCTTTGCATTCCTAAACTAGGGCCATCTCTAAACCAAATAGCACTCCAGGTGAGAAGCATCTTTGACTCCCATCTCCATCCGCACCAACCCTTAAACAACCTTTTTTAAAAAAATAATCAAATGTTTGTTGAACAATGTGCATGCATGATTATTGGCATTTATATCATTTGCATATGTGGGTCTGATCATAATCACTCCTGCACATAGGGAGTAGACCCATCAAAACGAAGAACCTCAGTTAGTCATACCCATCAACTTCATTGGGCCTCTTTTAAATATACAGTGGTGCCCCGCAAGACGAACGCCTCGCAAGACGAAAAACCCGCTAGACGAAAGGGTTTTCCGTTTTGGAGGCGCTTCGCAAAACGAATTTCCCTATGGGCTTGCTTCGCAAGAAGAAAGCCCATAGGGAAATCTCCTGGGACCTCTTTTAAATGCTAGCGGTGGGGAGCAAAGCCTTCCCCCCCCCCTCCGGCCTTCAGAAGAGGTTCAGGAAGGCCGGCGGGGGCCGAAAGGCTTTGCTCCCCACCGCCAGCATTTTAAAAGCGGTCCGGGATAGCAGGGAAGCGCTTCCCGCTATCCCGGATGGCTTTTGAAGGCAGGCGGGGGGGGGGAGCAAAGACTTTTGCCCCCCGCCAGCCTTCAGAAGAGGTCCTGGACCTCTTCTGAAGGCTGGCGGGGGGCAAAAGTCTTTGCTCCCCCCTGCCTGCCTTCCCGGGAGAGCGGGAAGGCAGCGCTGCTTCTCCGCTCTCCCGGGAAGGCAGGCGGGGGGAAGCAAAGACTTTCGCCCCCCGCCAGCCTTTAGAAGAGGTCGGGGGACAGACTGTCCCCGGACCTGGTCTGAAGGCGGTTTCCATAGGAACGCATTAATTGATTTTTAATGCATTCCTATGGGAAACCGTGCTTCGCAAGACGAAAAACTCGCAAGACGAAAAGACTTGTGGAACGAATTAATTTCGTCTTGCGAGGCACCACTGTAACATGGTTGGGTAAGCACAGATGTAAATGTCATCATCATGATCTCTAGAGTTGCATAGTATGAGGCCTCAGCTATTGGCTTTTCATGTTTATTTGATGGTGTCCCATAATTTTTCTAGCTTTATTTGTTAATTGCTCAGAAAACTATTACCCAGAAGGTAGTGCTGGGGTCCCTCGGGGTTCTGTTCTGTCTCCCATGCTATTTAACATTTATGTAGAATTATAGAATTGCAGAGTGGGAAGGGACTACAAGGGCCATCTAGCCCACCCCCTGGATGTGTGGCTTGAACCCATGATCCTGAGGTTAAGAGTCTCATGCTCTACTGACTGAGCTACGTGAAGCTGCTGGGAGTGGTTGTCCAGAGTTTTGGAGTTCAGTGTCAACAGTATGCTGATGACACCCTGCACACCATTTGTCTGTTCCACCTAAATCCAGAGAAGCTGTCTCAGTTTTAAATCAATGTCTGTCACCTGTAATGGACTGGATGAGGGTGAACAAATTGAAACTTAATCCAAACAAGACAGAGGTGATTTTGGTCAGTTGGGAAGCAGATCAGGGAATAAGAATTCAGTCTGTGCTGGATGGGCTCAGGTCTGCAGTTTGGACATGCTCCTGGACTAATAATAATGCTATTATTAATACTAATAGCAAATTAAGTTCTCTCATTCCTAATCCATAAACAACTGAAACAACACCACCCACAAAAAGGGGGGGATGTATCACCAGACTTGGGAGCACAAGGTTTGCAGGGGGAATTAACAGGGGGAACCCTAAGGGAGGGAGAACCCCTGAACAGCCTGATCAGAACTGAGCATGTCCAGTAGCAACAAAATATGTCAGTGCCGGATTTCGGGCTCTCAAATGTCAACGGTGCCCTGTGTGATGCTAAAATTTGGTGCCCCCCCAATGCCTCTTGTGCTCCATTCTACAGCACTGTTGTGGTTGCACCAGTTGTGCTACCCTAAAACTGCCTCTGAATAGGCTGACTGTGACTGACTGTTGGGTAGGGTGGCAAGAGCAGAAAACAAGGAAGGGAAGGGAGAAAGTGGAAGAGGGCTGGAGTAAAACAACTGAGGCAAGTGGCTCTAGTCCTTTGGCAGGGATGTCCAGAGCACTGGGAGAGTGGAGATCCAGAGGACTCTGCCTTCCTGTGCTGCACGCCCAAGGCAGCATCAGCTTCCAGGCTTGGCAGGGCCGGGCCCAGAAAGTAGCCGCACCAAGCTGTGGCTGGACTCCCACCTGTCAAGCACAGTTGGCATGACTAGTGGTCAGGGATGATGGGAACCAAATCCAAACAACAGAATAAAAGTTAAGGATCCCTGGACAGTTAAGTCCAGCCAAAGGTGACAATGGGATTGTGGCACTCATCTCACTTTCAGGCAGAGGAAGCCAGCGTTTGTCCACAGACAGATTTCCAGGTCATGTGGCCAGCATGACAAAATCGCTTCTGGTGCATGGAGGACCGTGACGGAAGCCAGAGAGCACGGAAACGCAGTTTACCTTCCCAACGCAGTGGTATCTATTTATCTGCTCGCGCTGGTGTGCTTTTGAATTGCTAGGATTGGCGGAAGCTGGGACAGAGCAACAGGGATTCGAACCGCTGACCTTCCAATCAGCAAGCCCAAGAGGATTGGTGCTTTAGACCACAATGCCACCTGCTCCCTTCATAAGCAACAGAGGAGGGGGCACAGGCTACCCGTTCCTGTCTAGAGGGATGAGAAACCCTAAAGCTATTTCGTACAGGACAAATCATTGATCCGCCAGGCCCAGGTCCCTCTGCTCCAGCCTCCGCTTCTGCCTCCAGTTCCGGACTGCCCTCTGCCGCAGCCTCTTCCTGCTCACTAAAACTTGTTACCTCTTCAGCTTCTGACAGCTCCTCCTCCCAGTCTGCTCCCTCTTGTCCCTCCAACCACTCATCACCATTGCACTCTTGGGCTCTGAGCCTTCATCCTTTTGGGGTTCTCTTGGGGGTTCCCCAGCTGGTGCCTCCCAGCACTCCCCATCACCCAGGCAGTCCATGACATTTGCATTTGTTCACCTGAGTTGGTGGTGAAGGCCTAACGGAGGT
Organism: Podarcis melisellensis; assembly: GCF_964234715.1. Classification (NCBI taxonomy): domain Eukaryota; kingdom Metazoa; phylum Chordata; class Lepidosauria; order Squamata; family Lacertidae; genus Podarcis; species Podarcis melisellensis. Next base: position 3,967,052 of record NC_138547.1, on the reverse strand, counting down.
TGTGCTTACCCTTTTCTGTTGTGAATCACCCTGGGATCTTCGGATGAAGGGTAGTGTACAAATTTAACAAATAGCAATAATAATTTGTTTATGGCGACTTTTCCCAAGCTAGTGGCTTCTAGATCTTTTGGACTATAACTCCCATCGGCCTCAGCTGGCCATACCTGTGTTGTGCTGGCTGGGACTGTTGGGAATTTTAGTACAAAATGTCTAGAGAGCACCAGCTTGGGAAAGGTTGGTGTACAACGGGGTGTCAATGGAGGTGACCCCTGGGGATTTTGTAATGGCCCTGTTTGCTGAAGGCAAGCTTCAGCCCTTTCTCCAGCTGTCACATGGAAAGGAATGCAGATCTCCTCAAATCTATCATGAAGTTGCCGCTTATCCGCCAGCAAACTATTAACATTCCTGAGGGTTGGTTAGGAGCCCACAATGGCACCGGCTAAACTTTGATCCTGCTGTTTGCCTGTTCTGCTAAGTTTATTGCAGGTCAGCCTCGCTGAGCGCTATTTCTTGCATCCGAACTTCCATTGTTATTTCCTGGGAATTGCTTGAAAATCCACCCAGGGGCTCAAAACATGTAGTCAGCTAGAAGAATCCCTTAGAAAAAAGGTGTCTCCCCTCTGATGTAAACACCCCCCCCCCCAATTTACAGGTCTTTTAAAAACTTAAAACGTTCCAGCAAATAAATATTCAAACATCTTTTGGGTTATAGGTAGGGAGCAAGGTGACCTATTTATTGAACGTTTCTGCAGGGAGCTTTGAAGATGTTGTGCCGCAAAGCAAATGTTATAACACACTTTCCAGGGCCCTTTACCATTACTTTCCTCATTGTCAAGTCCCAGACTGCTCTGGTTCGCCAGAAGCGGCTTAGTCATGCTGGCCACATGAGCCAGAAGCTGTACGCCAGCTTCCTTGGCCAATAAAGCGAGATGAGCACCGCAACCCCAGAGTCGGCCACGACTGGACCTAATGGTCCCTTTACCTTTACCTTACTGGCTTATCACGGCTTACCACAAACCAAGCACATGCAAGCACAGAGTCCTTGTCCAGTTGTTCGTCCATGGGCTCCTGTTACACCTGAAGCAGATTGTGGTTTGTTGCTTCCTAACAAGCCATGGCAATGACTTTACTGCACTACTGCTTAAAGTGTCAAGCAGTATATAAATTGTTGGAACAAATAACAAACAAATGAACAATTGTTTATGGCTGGCTAGCAGTTGTGGCTTCCCGGGGAGAAACTAACCCAGGGCTCCTGGTTCAGATGTAAAGGGAGCCAAAAGATTTGCTTCCTCCTAGCCCTTTTCCTGCAGCTCCCCAAGGCCTATGTAGTTTAGCAGTGGCGATGGCAGCAGCAATGGCAACTTTAATTTAATTTAATTTTCGTCTTTACCGCTTTGATTTTTTGCTGTTTCCTCATTGTGGAGCTCTTTCTGCAGTGTTCAGTGATTGCTTCCTGGAGGGCTTGTGCAGCTTCCCCCCTCCCTCTGCTCACCAGATACAGATCTACAATATCCGTAAAATAGCTACCACACATGGGACCTGCAACAAAATGTTCTGCTGCCAGCCAGCCATGCAATACAATCATACCTCGGGTTACAGACGCTTCAGGTTGCGTTTCTTCGGGTTGCGGACTGCCAAAACCCAGAACTACCAGAACAGGTTACTTCTGCAGTTCAGCAGTCGTGCATGCGCAGAAGCGCCAAATCACAACCCACGCATGCGCAGAAGCGCCACTGCAGGTTGCGGACGCTGCAGGTTGCAGACGTGCATCCCGCATAGATCACGTTCACAATCCAAGTGTCCATGGGCCGGATTTACAAGCCTGGGGGGCCGCATTCGGCCCCAGGACCTAAGATTGCTGACCCCTGCTGTTGGGTTTCTTCTGAATATTTATTTGTACTACTGCAAACTTTGGAGTTCCTCCAAGCCTGTTGAAGCCTTCACCTGCTGTGTGAGAGGTGCTGGTTTAACTACATGAGCAATGACATTCACAACCTTAGTACTGGAAATAGGGGAAACAATAAGCAGGAGAAAGTGGGGCTGTGCCACAAAGTCCCTAGTCTAAATTTGATGGTGGTGAGGGAGAGACAAGGGTACTGCGGGATGAGTGTGCTTCACTCTGGCTGTATTTGAGAACCAAATATTAAAGCAAAGGCTTTGCAGGAAAAAAACCTGTGTTTTGAGGGAGAAGTGGAACCCGTGCGTTTTGAGGTCCCTCAAAATTATGCATGTGCTTAGGTTATGTCCATTATCTCCAGCTAGCCCATAGACCTTCCCTTTGCTCTCCCTTGTGCAGTTATACGTGATATTCACATCTCCTGACTCATGTGTTGGGGTGCTTCTTTCATTAAAGCCCAATCCATGTGGCTCAATGCTGCCTCTTCTCCCTCCCCCACTCCCCCTTCTTTCTTTGTGCTTTCTTTCCTTTTGTTCTTAAAGTCCAGATTCTCAAGCAGGGCAGAGACAGCACAGGCTGCTCCCAGGTCCTGTCATGTTAAATAGCAGACCGGTTGGTTGGTCCCAGGAGGGTGGGGGTACGGGGGGGGGAGGATTAGGAAGAGAGGAAGTGAGGAAAGCTGACATTTCTGAGGGCTGTACACATGGGGAAATCTTATTCTGTGCCCAGAAAAACCCGGGCACTGTTCTGTAGCCTGAGTGAAACCAGACACAGCCTTTGACAGACAGGCGGGTTAATGGGGTGGGGCATGGGTACCCCCTTTCATGGGTGGGCCTGTCCTTTTCCAACGTTGGAATGTGCCTTTCCCCGCAGGAACTGCCTCCGCCTCTCCCCAGAAGTTCTGTATCTGTCTAGGGAAGGAGCGCCCCACTCCCTACCAACCACCTACAACAAGGGAGGAGGTGGGGTGCTTTTCAAACTAATAATAATAATTATTATTATTTATTATTTGTACCCCGCTTATCTGGCTGGGTTTCCCCAGCCACTCTGGGCGTCTTCCAACAAAGATTAAAAATACATTAAAATGTCACACATTAAAAACTTCCCTGAACAGGGCTGCCTTCAGATGTCTTCTAAATGTCAGGTAGTTGTTTATCTCTTTGACATCTGATGGGAGGGCGTTCCACAGGGTGGGTGCCACTACCAAGAAGGACCTCTGCCTGGTTCCCTGTAACTTGGCTTCTCGCAGTGAGGGAACCGCCAGAAAGCCCTCAGCGCTGGACCTCGGCGTCCGGGCAGAATGATGGGGGTGAAGACGCTCTTTCAGGTCTACTGGGCTGAGGCCGTTTAGGGCTTTAAAGGTCAACACCAACACTTTGAATTGTGCTCGGAAACATACTGGGAGCCAATGTAGGTCTTTCAAGACCGGTGTTATATGGTGTTATAGGGTCTTGGCGGCCGCCCCCTGTCACCAGTCTAGCTGCCGCATTCTGGATTAGTTGTAGTTTCTGGGTCACCTTCAAAGGTAGCCCCACATAGAGCGCATTGCAGTAGTCTAATCGGGAGTTAACTAGAGCATGCACCACTCTGGCAAGACAGTCTGTGGGCAGGGAGGGTCTCAGCCTGCGTACCAAGTGGAGCTGGTAGACAGCTGCCCTGGATACAGAATTGACCTGCGCCTCCATGGACAGAATCACAATCAGATTCTTCCAATCCAACATCTCTCCCCATCTTTCAACTATCATCTGTTCTGCCATCTCTCTGTCCCCATTAATGGATGAAAGAAGAGTTTGTGTTTGGAACTCACTAATGGAGTACACAGGCAATGATGTTCCCCATTGTTTGTCCCAGCATTCATGTATTTACCATATTCCCCCACTGCCGCCGCCTTGCCTCCAAACAGCTCAGGTTAGTGCACCTGGTTCTTCCCCTGCCCTTCTGTCTTATTCTTACTACCCTGTGAAGTATTTTAGGCTGAGACTGAGCATGGGAGCTACTGTTGCAGAAGGTTTAGAGAAGGGATGGGAAATTTGTGGCCTTCTGGCTGTTGATGGACTCCAGCTCCCATCAGCCCCAACCAGAATGGCCAGTGCTTTGGGAAGATGGGAGTTATAGTCCAACAACATCTGTGGGACTTTCCCATCCCTCATTTATTTTATTTTTTAAATTACATTTTTATAGGGGTTTTTTAACATATCATTTCCAACAATCATATAACATAACTTCTTATCTTTTACAATGTTTTAGACTTCCGTCAACACCTCTGATGATTTTTCGTTCTTTATCACTTATTCTGCATTTCTTAATTTCTCTGTTACTTTTAATTATCATTAACTAATAATTCTCATAATCTTTCTTGCAATATTTCAAACAGTCCTCCTTACAAAACTTATTGCAGTCCTGCTAGCGTAATCTGTTCATTACAGTTACTTTTCAAATAGTTCATATATTTACTCCAGTCTTCTAAGAATCTCTGGTCCCGCAGGTTTCGGATCCTTCCTGTTAAATTATATAATTCTGCATAGTCCATCAATTTCATCTGCCATTCTTTTTTCGTCAGTAATTCTTCTTGCTTCCGTTTTTGTGCCAATAATATTATTCCCATCCCTCATTTAAAGGACACTCTAGTCAGGATGAAAGATGAGCAGCAAGAGGCAGTAACTCTCCAGCTCTCTGAATACCAGTTGCCAGGAAATAAGAAGCGGCGAGAGAGTTGCCATTGCACTCATGTCCTGCCTATTGGCCTCCCAGAGGCATCTGGTTGGCCACTGTGGGAACAGGGTGCTGGACTAGATGCAAAGCCCTGTGGTGGCCAAGCTCAACCCAGTGCCACACACCCTTCTCACACTAAGCCAGTGATTCTCAAACTTTTTCTCTGGGCCACAATTTCAGGATAAAAATTTACTCATGCCACACCATTTTTTTTTATTGATAAGAAATACATAGGAAAAGCAACTCCTCCTAGTGCTTGATTTATAACATAGAACACAACTACTTTATAACACGATCATGGGACATCCAGAAAGTTTGAAACAATGCAGCTACATAAGAATATGAATCCTTCCCAAAATATAATTATAAATGAGCCTCTTACATATGCACATTAAGTATGTCTACAAACTCATTAAGAGTTGTGAGCTTGCTTTTGCTGAGTAATCTCATTTATGTTAGTATCACTTGATGTTCTTGCTCTCATTTTGGAAATATATCTATCCATATTCTGCAAATGGGAAATAATTAATTTTATACTATACTATACTATACTATACTATACTATACTATACTATACTATACTATACTATACTATACTGAAATGTATAAATGTTTCTCCGATTGTCCTTGAATCTCCCTGCCATACTTTCCATCTTCTCCTGTCACCCCAGTGTGGCACATGACACACCCTTTGAGAAGTGAGAACCACTGTGCTTGGCCAATTGGATTTATATAAAAAACTGTGGATCCCAATCATGGCAAGATGTAAAAAAGAAAGTGCCCCATCCTGGCAAAAAGCAGAAGACTTTGCTCAGTCACCATCACCTAACACACACCATACAAAGATATGAGGTGGTGTCCATAATGTCAGCAACAGTAGTGACAATAAGCTCGTTTGCATAAAATTAGTACAGACTGTGGAACCCCAGTTTCCTTAAGTTATTCACAAGAGTTGGTGGCAGCCACCAGCTTACCTAACTTTCAGAGGGAAGAGGGGAGGTCTGCCAACAGGTATTGGCTATAAAACTACGAAAATAGAACCTCCATGTTCAAAAAAACAAACTAAAACAATATACCAAGTCCTACTCAGAGCAGACCTGCTGAAATTAATGAACCTAAGTTAACCAAGTCCACTAAGGGTCTACTCATGAGAGGGACTAACATTGAATAATAGCCTGTGAGAGCACTGTTGAGCACCCCCTGTTTGTGGGCTTTCCAGAAGCATCTCTTTCATAATGGTGGGAAATAGGTTTCTGGACCAAGTGGGCCTTCATTCGTTCTGACTTTTGTTCTGCAAAGGATTTTTTTGTTCTGCAAAGATTATCTTCTATTTTTAGCTCAGACGATCCAGCACTGACTATAACAGGCTCCATTCCCTACAGCTGTCTGAATATTAATATTCCTTTCTCAACCCCTTGGGCATCCAGCTGGTCCCTTGTGAAAACCATACTGGTCTTCTGGGTGCTGAACATAAAAAAGTATACAAATCAGACATACTCTGCTTCCATCTCTCTTTTAGGTGTGTTTGCAGTGTCCTTTCCCCCGGGAAATTGCACATGACTTGTTTGAATTAATTACATAAGGGAATGAGCAGTACTATTCAAATATTAACTGTGCCATTCATGGCCCTAGCGCTGGAATTTGTGGGTGCCTGGCCCCGTCATGGGCAATTTTGTGGGTGCTCAAGGCCCCAGGGAGCTGGATCTATGGGGGTGGGGGTGGTGAAACAGCTGGAAAGGGGGAAGGCAAGACAGAGCAGCCCCATCTCCGGCACCTTAAGGTGCTTTGCCCCAAACAAATAGCATAAGGTTGTGAGGCTGATTTGGTTTCTCTCATCATCAACAACAACAACACATTTGTACTCCACCTTTCCATAGTAAACTACACTCAAAGCAACTCACAACATGAAGAAAATGTAAATCTCCCGCTATGTTTCATTACCTGTGTTGTGTTCTGATCTAGGTATATGACACACTCTTTCTTTGCCAGATTCAGGTAGGTAGCCGTGTTGGTCTGACGCAGTCGAAATATATTTTAAAAAATTAAAAAAAATGTCCAGTAGCAACTTAAAGACCAACTAAGTTTGTTCTTGGTGTAAGCTTTCGTGTGTATCTGAAGAAGTGTGCATGCACACGAAAGCTTATACCAAGAACAAACTTAGTTGGTCTCTAAGGTGCTATGGACTTTTTTTTTAATATATTCTTTCTATGCCAATAAAGGAGACTGATTGACCAGGAACAAGACTAAGATAGCACCATTGGTTAGAGCGTGGTACTGATAATGCCAAGATTGCAAGTTTGACCCCCGTAAGGGACAGCTGCATATCCCTCCATTGCAGAGGGTTGAACTAGAAGGTCCTCAGGGTCCCTGTCATAGTGGATAGTTCAATGAAGGTGTCAACTGAATGTGCAGCTACTGTGAAAGGGGCAAATTCCACATTAGAGATAGTTAGGAAAAGAACTGAAAATCAAATGCCAGTATCGTAATGCCATCATACAAATCTATGGTGTGACTGCATTAGGAATGTAAGTTTTTCTAAAAAGAGAACAAAGAGAAAATATATCAGAGCCTGGTGCAAAACCCCAGGGACTCAAGGCCCCCCCCAGCACCCCCTAACAATGTCCATGGCCCCTATCAAGATAGGCTGCCGTTTGTAGAGAGCAGCAAAATAAGGAACAGACAGACCTGATTCCCTTGGGCTCAGTCTACCAGGAAGGCCCCACCGAAATCAACGAGGACAGTGACATTGAAATTCATTGTTCAGAAAATGTTATTTTCCCACAAAAGAACCTCAGTTAGGGAATAGAGGCTACAAACACACATGCACCTTACTTGAGCTTATTGGAAGCTCGCAGCAGAATCAAGAGATGACGGAATTGGCAATATGTGCAAGAGATTGGAAAACTAAAGAAGTACATTGATGCGTGCGCATGATGTATTATGCAGCATCGACAGAAGCTACTCAAGGGCAAACCTAGGATAACCCCTGCATTAAGTTTAATGCCTGACATTATGCATGGAATTTTAAGATTGCAATCTTCATCCAGCTTGGAGTCACAGAAGTTTTTGCATCTGCTGCCAAAAAGCAGGCGATGATGGGCTTACTAGAAGATTGACGCCCCCAATGAATCTGGCAGGATACGTGGGATTGGCAAGGGACAAGCCTCATAGTTAAGACGAGAGCTTAAAGCTGTGAAAGCGGGGTGGTAAGAGTTTGTCCCTCCCTGTACACCGTGGCCTTCTGCCCAGCAGGATAAATAAGATGGGGAGTGTTGACGACAAGTTTCTTGGGATGCTTCCAGACTCTCACCATTTTCCAGGTGGGGTTCAAGCACATTTGGCACATGCAGCTAAAGTGGATTTGGCACTCCTGTGCAACAAACTAGAAAACTCACCCAAAGTAAAGGGAAAAAAGGGGGTGGGATGAAACTGAGAGGGCCAGAATGTCACGAGTTGTTTAAAGCGAAAAGTCTCTCAACCTGGTGCCGAAAGGGTGGCAAAGGTGGTGCAAGGTAAGCGTCCCTGGGAAGGTGGCTCCATAACGAAGGAGCCACGATCGAAAAGGCCTTCTGGTTAGCTGCCACACTTTATTTGGCAGGGGCACCCACACCTATGAAGGAGATCTTAAGGTTTGGCTAATCCCCTTTTAAAGCTGTTAAGCTAATGGCCCTCACAAACAGTGGTGCAGTGTGGTAATTTTAGACTCTGGAAATCTGTTTTGAATGCAGGCTCCAGGTTCAGTCCCTGCCATCGCCTGGTAGATGGGCCAATGATCTGACTCAGTACAAAGCAGCTTCCTGTGTTTTGAAGATGGTCGTGGGTTCATTTGCTTGCCAATGTGACAGCTCTGCTGATTTTTTTTTGGGGGGGGGAGACCTCTTGCTCATTCTGCTGAGTGGAGCTCTGGACACCTGCCCCCAAATCCTTTCCATAGGCTTAACCATACTTACCTTTTCCAGGCACAGGTCGGTACTTAAAAGTTCATTGTGAATGGGTTTTGGGGGTTTTTTTGCCCCAGAGCTTTCCCCATGAAAACCTGTTCTTTAGTACTCCATTGGAGCAAATGTCAATTTGGGTTTTCTGAACTTTAAATAGCGGGGCCTTTTGTTTTTGTGAGGAAAGGTAAGTGTGGATAAAGCCTCACTTCACAACACGCTGGGATAGTGCATTCCATGTCGGCAAGGAGGCTCTCTCGGTTGCTGCACCCCAAAATGTGAGAGCCATGTTGTCTCTCCCAAATCAGTTGCACCATTGCTAAAAAGATGCCAGGTGCAAAGTACTGGATGTTGTCACTGTTCACACAGGCCATGCAAGAGTCAGCCTTCAGCACCCTCGGCCATGTGGCAGGGGTCTGGCAGCTGCACCTTATGACGACTGCCTGGGGTGGCTTATGTAGTTGGGCAGGCTCTGGTTGGCAATGAAGGCAACAGTCCTCTCATTGATGGTGGCATTCAGAGACACACTGAGATTCAGTAAACTGGAAGATCCATTTAGGTATCTGACAGACCTCTCCTCTGTGGATATGCCATTTGATAAGACAGTGCTGAGCTTGAGGAATCCAAAGTCTGACTTGGTCAATTCCAGCTGCTCCAGTTTAACTCAGCCCCTTGTTCAGGACTCTGAGGATCATGTCTTCTTGTCCAGGACATGCTCAAGGCAAAGTGCAACATGGTGCCACCTCCCCTTCCACACATGGAAGCTGAGCGGATTGGCAGTCGAAACGGGGGGCTTAGTGACATCTGATTTTTAGCACTACATCAGAACAAATGGCAATTGGGTTTTCTGTGGATTGCAGTTTGTTCCGATCTATAGGTAAAGAATGGGTTTTCCGAGGGGGGGGAGCAGTAGAGCAAAGGCAAAACTGCTCGGACATGTGGATGACCCCTTGCCAGTGGCGTAGCGTGGGGGTGCAGGGGGGGCCGGCCGCACCGGGCGCAACATCGGGTTAGGGGGCGCAAATCCACGGGTTAGGGGGTGCAAATTACTTGCCTTGCCCCGGGTGCTGACAACCCACGCTACGCCACTGCCCCTTGCTTCCACATTCTCATATCCAGTGTCCCCAATGACATCTGAGGACGGGAGCCTAGTTTAGGGGGTGCAGGACAAGCCAGGCGGCAGTCACAACTCCGCCCATGACACCTTACTCTCCAGTAACCGCTGCCAGAGGTAGCTGCTTTCCTCTGCCTAATGAGAAGGCTGGTCCTGAGGAGGACTGTGATCTTACTTTATTGGGAAACATCTGTGGCTCAGTTGCAGAGCGCCTGCTTTTCTTGCACAGGCCCCATGTTCAGTCCCAGACATCTCCAGGTAGGGCCAGAAGCATCCTCTACCTGAAACCCTGCCTGCTTGGCTTACGTTATTTTAAAAACCTGCCTCTAGGCCCTTGACCCATTAAAATGAATGACCCTAAATTAGCCATGTTCATAAACTTCAGGTGTGTGCACTTGTTCTGTGTTGCTCTTGCTGCTCTTATACACAGCCCTGCAATCTGGGCATTTGAGAAGCAGGTTTAAAACCACAAATTAATAAAAGTTGGGCTGGAGATCAGTGACAGCAGGAAAAATGCAGTCTCGAATTAAAGGGCGAAGGGGACCCTTTGAACTGCTTTGGAGGGTCTGCCCCATCCTTCATCCCTGCACCCCTGTCCTCCAGGAGAGGAAGGCGCTGGGCTGGGGGGCTGGGCTCCCTCCCCTCCCTCTTCCCAGCCCCGCCCCCACGACAAGGGATGAGGTAATCTGGGAAGCCGCCGCGGCTGAAGTTAAAGCCCAGCCGCGGGAGCGATTGGAGCATCAGCCGGTTGCGCCGAAGCTGCGGCTCGTCTTGGTGCTTCGGATCTCCGACGGAGGAGCCATGACGGACCGCTGCAGCCTCTGGAGCGCCCTTTCCGCAGCCGCCTGCTGCTTCTACCGGGGGTCTTTCATGCAAGTGCAGGTGAGCGGAGCCCCACAACCGCCCGCCCGCCCCCAGACCACCCGGAGGGTAGGTGAGAGGGCGTGGGCGCGCAAGCAGAGGGTGTGCGCGAGAAGGGGATCCCCCTCTTTGGCTCGCTCTCGTTCTGCTTTGGGGAGTACAGTGGCGGGGGGGACGCCCTCTCCAGCACCGGTTAGGGGGTGTAGACAAAGCAGGGTGTTCTATCCAGGGCCATTCTGTGGGAATGAGGATCCAACCCCCACGCTCAGAGCTGGGGTGCTCCTGCTTTGAGGGGTGCAGAGGAGAATTTCTTTTCCGTGGGAGCTCCTTTCATTCTTTGTGTTTTACAGAAGGAGTGGCATGTGAGGGGAGTCTCCTCGCCAGCACCTGGCTACCAATATCTCTGCTGAGGGTGTGTGTGGCAGGAACCCTCTCCGCAAGGAGGGTCCAGGTGGGGGTCTCTGTCTAGCTTCAGGGCTACTGTTATTGAGGACACCCTCGGGAATCCCCTGGTTTGTGTGTTTTCTATTCATTCTTTCTAGGTGCAGAGGGGGAGTCCCTACCCCACCCCAGTTCCTGATCTCTTTGCGTTACATATGTCAAAATGAATAACCACTTCCAGAAATATTCCTTGGCGTGGGAGGAAGTATGAGGTACCCTTTCACCATGACTCCCCCCCCCCCAGTAGAGTTCAGATAGAAAACTTTCAAGACCTCTCAGATCCAGAGGATTGGGGACCCTGTTTAGAGAGGTTCATTGTACATGGACCCCCAAGTGCCACCAGCAGCAGCAGCAGCAGCACTTATGGGGGCAGCTGGCTGCAGAACTTTTCCATCAGCTTTAGCTGATCTCTCCATTCATGAGCATCTCTGAATATTCTCTAGGTGACACGTGTGTGTGTGTGTGTGTGTGTGTGTGTGTAAACTTTGCTTCTGCATTCTTTCCCCATTCATTCTATGAGACAGAAATCTGTGCAAAGTATGGAGAGGGACAGGATTCTGCCTTTGCTCAAGGTTTGCAATGGGTCATGACTTGCAAGGAGGTCCAGCCTTCTTGATCTGACCTGGACTTTGGGGACCCAGAAGCAGGGAATTCCCTGCTCCCCCCCACCCAGTCTCCCGGTCCCAATCAGCTGTGAAGAGTGGGGGTGCCTTCTGTGGAAGAGGCCCAACTCTTGGCACTGCCAAAACCAAGGGCGTGTTGAGGGGGATACACCTGCTGGAGAACGGGGGGGGGGGGCTCTTGCCGCAAGGTGAGCGAAAGTAGGTCAGAATCACCCCCCACAGGTATCTATCTTTCTGCTCTGTGCCAAATAAAGGAGAGTGTGAGGATTGCACCCATCTCCACTTAAGTTCACCAGGGGACACCCATTTTTTGACTTTTTGTCTCTCCCCCCTGCCACCCCAAAATTGCTTCCAGGGAGCATCTCTTTTGCTCTCGTGGGCTATTATGCCTGCCTCACTAGTACTTGTGGTTGTGGGGAGACTCTCTGATCCACAATCCCTGATTGCAGCTGGCAGGTCAGCTCCCCTGGGGTGCCCACAACCAGGTTGCCCAGCCCAGGACCAGCTGGGGTCTGCCAAGGTAGCTTGCTTTCTGATGCAGGGAAGACGCTTGGGTTGGAGTAATGCCCCACGACCACAGTTAACTTTCCTATGCACTTGCTGCCTAGGTGCAAGGACTGGGGTGGGAGGGAAATATTTTGCGACCTCCTGGCTTTGGAGATATCCAGAGTACTTTGCAACCTTTGATTCCTCCACTTTGCAGCAGGAGGAGGAAAAGTGTGGATCATGGAGCAGGGAGGTAGAGGTGGAGGAAGAGACGAAGGTCTTGGAGAAAGGTCTTTTCTTCTCCAGACTGGGGTGTGTGTGCTTGTATACCTGCCTAGGATTCAGACCTTTTTATAAAAGGTCCCCTGGCCCCACCTATTTTACAACCCCCTCCCCTTCATTTGATTTTATTTGGATTTCTGACTTCTAACAGCATCTTCACTTGATTTTCTGACTTCAAAATGTATTTTAAATATTGCAGCATTCCCCTCCGCCTCTCTCTCTCTCTGAGGGGGGAAATTGATTATTTGAGCATGATGTCATCCAGAGACCAGAAAGCAACAGCACTAGGTTTGCTTACGGTATTTGCCTCGCTCCAATCCAAGTCCTACTAGATGACGTGTGTGTCCATCGTTCTTTTTCTACACCCCCCTTGTCCTGGTGTGGTGGGTGGTCTTTCTATATCCTACTCCAATACACCCCATCAGTCATCTCTAGACACTATCATCTTGAAATGATTTATACCCCTAAATAAATATCTTGCCTGCTAAAGCAGATAACAGAACCCACCCTGGCCCCAAATCAGTTCCTCGCCCCTAGTAACACTTTGGGCACTTAGAAAATGATTCACGCCCAGTGCACCTGGTGGCAGTTGTTAAACAGAACCTCAAGATTCAGAGGCAGTCTACCTCTAGGTAGCAGTTTCTGGAATGTAGCTGTTGTCTTCATGTCCTGCTTGGCTGGGAGGTGGGGTGTGCTTGCCAGAAGTATCTGATTGGACTCTGTGGGAAGCAGACTGTTGGTGCAATCCTACTGATCTCTTATTGCTTTCCAAAAGGAGAAGTAGACAAAGGCAGCTGGCTGAGAGGCAGATTTTGTAGAATTTGCTTGGGTCTCTTACCCTGAGAATACTGAAGGGGTGTAGCTCAGAGGCAGACCACCTGCTTGGTGTGCAGAAGGTCCCAGGTTCAATCTCCAGGTAGGAAAGGAAATAATTCCCTGTCTGAAACCTTGAAGAGCTGTTGTCAGGCTACGTAGACAATACTGAGCAAAATGGACCAGTATTGGTCCGACTCACTATAAGCCACTTTCCTTTGTTTCTGTGACCTTGCCCAAAGTGTCGTTCTTTTATTGAGCTAGCTGGAGAGGCCAGGCTATCACATACAAATGGAGGCTCCACTTTCAGTCTGCTTCTGAATGCAAAGTGCTTTTGTGTCTTGCTGGTGGGCTTCCTGGAGGTATCCCATTGGCTGCAGTGGTAAATACCCTACTGGACTAGGTGGACCTTGGGTCTGATCCAGCAAGGCTCCTCTTATGACCTTTGCATTTCAGTTCTGGAAGTGCAGAGACAATCTTGTGTGTGCTAAAACAGAAAATGAAAAAACCAGATGTCCTGTGTTTGAGCCTCCACCTTATTCCAAGAGACTTTAACCAAAAGTTAGTGACATGGCTCCAAGGCATTTTGAGGCATAAAAGGCCAAATTGCTGCCTGCCCCCCAAAAATGATTGACCGCTTGCTGCCCTGGAAGTTACCCTGCTTCACTTTGCCCAATGGTAGGGCTGGCTCTAGATGTACCTTGCAACTGCACCTTAGGCCAGTACCTGGGCAAAATCTTTATCATGCATTGGCTCCCTTGGATCCTCAGTTATAAGCACTGCCACACAGGTGCTAGTGTTTTCCCTATTTTGGTTTTTTGGAGAAGGGCTTCTTAAAATCTGGTTGGTCTTGGGGCCTGTAGTATGACAGAGTGAGTCAGCTGCCTCAAGCAGCAAATGAGAAGGAGCTGGGCAGCCATGGTGAGGTGCTGGAGAACAGAGCTGTGTGTGCCTTACACAACTGCCTTACACAACTAAAGCTAGCCTATAGCCTTCAGGTTTGCTGGAGAGTGCTGCTTCATCAACAATGCCTCTGGATTTGGTACATGGAGGTGTGTGGCACCATTCTTCTTGCTCCAGGAAGCAGCATTCCTTGGGCTGGCCCTGGTTGCTACAGTAGTCTCCTCTTAGGTGTCCAAGCATGTTTCCCAAGACCTTTGACTGGCAGCAACTCCTCTAGGTCTTGGTTGGTAGGTCCCCTGCTGCCACCCCGGCTCCTCTGCCCTAGATCCTTTGAAGGTAGAGACTGCAGGTACTGACCCTGGGACCTTCTGCATGCAAAGCAGTTGCTGTACTACTGAATGGTCCCTCCCACTATTGCCCAGAATCCAGCAGAATTACGTACATGTGAGACAATTGATTTTTTGTTTGTTTTCCCCTTGGGTATAAGGGTAACACCTCACCCATTTGGGGTGCCTTGAATGCAAAAGTGCATCTCTCCAACGGCCAAAGCTCACATTACTATGGCTGCAGGTGTGCTTGGGCGGTGCTTGGTCGAGCTGCACATTCTTTTCCTCTTACGACCCTCTGGCCAAACCTGTCAAGAAATATATCCTTGCGTATCCTTCATTGTGATCAAGAGGCTGGTGCTGGAAGCCTGTCACAACAACCAGGGCAAAGGTGCCCAAAGCATTACATGCCAGGGCCTGTTTTTAAAATGTTGGTCTCTTTTGATTTTGATCAAGGTTTCGGAGTTGAATGGAGCATTGCAGAGCTCCATCCTGGCAATGTAAAGGTTAAGAAAGGTGTGATAAGTGTTAAGTGTGTTTGTGTGCACGTGCACCCTTGTGTGTGCATGCTTCCCTGCTCCTGCACAGCACAAGAAAGCCACACCCCACCCACTGTCCCCTCCTCAGACATTCAATCTGCTTCTAGGCTGGCTGGCTTATGTGTGCAGATTTTGTGCCCAAACTGGCATGCTGAACTCTGCATGAATGACTGGGGGCTTTCAAGCTGACAGCAGCATCTCTGCCTCTTTCTACCAATGGCAGCGCACCCGGCGCTTGAAGCAATTACATCATTGCTAGCCAATAGCAGACCAGGAAAGGGATGCAGCATTTGGAGTGAGATAAGGGATGGATAGATAGATGTACGTTATATTCAGCATACACCCACCCACACACCCATCCTGCATCGAGGTAGCTGAGTGGGGGGATTGCACCAGCATCAAAGCAGGCATTGCTTTGTCCCCTGCTGCAGTTTAGTAGACCCCTCTGGAACATCTTGGGGGGGGGGGCGAGCTGTCAGCATTTATTTATATGCAAATAAGAAAAAGGCATTTAAGTAAGGAGTACATTCCAAGGACATTCACTCATATCTGTCTTCTCCACCCATGGCTGTTTGGTGCCTTCCCACCCCCATCCAATTTTCTCTTGAACCTTGAGCATTCACCAGTGTATAAAGCAGCTGCCGTAGCGAAACTGTCTTGCTTCTAGGTCTCTTCAGCACTTCCCACCCCACCCCTAGCAGGTTCAAAAAGATGTAAAGCCCTTTGCCTTTGTTCACTTGCACATTCCAAAAGTTGACTCTGGCCTCTTCATCATGCCATTTCTGCTCCCTGCACCTCTCTGAACCCTGGCTGAATGAGAGGAGGAACCACTTGTTTATTCCTCATCACACAGAGAATAAGACGGGCCAGGTTGAGCTCCCACCACACCTCCCACAGATGTGCGACTCTGCTCCCTGCATGTTACAAACCTTCTGTAACGCATACCAGATGCACAGAGCTCTTAAACAAGCACAGACTGTATCATGAAATAGAACTCCATGCTTTTAAATCCTGAGTGGTTCTTTGGCCCATTGTAAGAATCTTCCCCTCATGACCTGTGTGTGTGTGTGTTGCCATTTCTTACCAATTTCAGAAGAGATGGTATGGGCATGTACCACACCCATGCCACAGTGTTCCGCAGCTGGCATAGATTCTGTGTTTCTGAGAACTTCAGGCTTTTGAACCAGCAACAACAAAAGAAAGAGAAAGAAAGGTGGGGGGGGGACAGTCAACTTTCATTCTTTACATCATATATGAGTAGAATTTTTGTATCAGTGACATGTGGATAGGTATCTTATTTTTGCTGGTGGAGTAAGAAACCAAGAGAGCCCAAAGCATGGTTGGTTGTAGTGTGTTTTGATTTTGTGTGTGTGTTTGGGGGTTGGAATATGTCATTGTCTTGTTGGCTTGTGCGGTATTACAGGAAACCTGCAAAATAACCAAACAGGTACAGTAATAGAAGTAATTCCAGAACTGACCCTACTAAATATCTTCCAAGACAGTAATGAGCACCCACACAACAAGGAACTCATAAGTCACTAACTGTCAGCAGCTAGAAGTATCCTAACCAGATACTGGAGGGACCTGTCAGGAGTGTCTATGGACCAGTGGTACCAAACTGTACAGGAAACTGCCCTGGTAGAAAAGCTAACTAGCTCAGATGTATTCTGTTGCTGTTGTCCTCGGACTCCGTTCATCCCCTCCTCCCTCCTTTGCTATTCTTTTCTTCTTGGCCTTTACTACGCCAAGGTCATCCTGTTCCTTGCCTAGCCCTCAGTCGCAGTTGCCCTCCAGACTCCCTTATTATTCTCTGCAGGAGGTCCATCAGTGAGGCGGAGGGGAGCAGTGGTAGCAGGGAGTAGAGCAGGCAAGGAAAAATCCAGAGAGACAGCTGAGCTGAATGAGAGGAGGGGGGCACAAATGGAACAACATGCATTCTGGCAGTCTAGATGTTTGATAAATCAGCACCCCCCTGTCGTGCCTTTTGGGAGTTGCCTTGTTCAAATCTGACTAGGACAAATGGCCACAGAGCTGTCATTTTTTTCCAGGGTCCAGAGATCAATCCCTCCACCCCCAATGACTTTTAGAAGTCAAATCTGGCTTGGCCAGAAAGAGACACATGCTTCTTACAATCCATCACTATTCAGTATGGTAAATGCATGCCCATGATCACTAAAGGCAGGTGTAGCACCTACCATTTTGGTTTATTGCGAACTGTTGATAATGCAATGCAGGGCAACTATGCCTCTCCTCTGCCACCCCACCGCTGCCCTCATGTGAATATATTGAACCAAAAGCAAACACATCCTCTTTGCTCTTAGATGTAGTGTCAGGCAGTCAGCGGCAGTGAAAATGAGGGGACGGCAAAGAAAACCATTCATCCATGTGGGGCTCAAACCCTGATCCCTTTATCAGAGTACACTGTTTTCATTTGTGAAATGCTATAGGGCAGAATTTGACTTGAGCCCTCCAGATGTTTTCAAGCATCAACAACCATCATCCCCAGCCAGTGCAGGTTTTGTGGCCCAAAATATCTGGAGAAGGCACCAGGTTGGCAAAGGCTGTATGTTACTTGTTGCCCTCTTCTCATCTCACCTCCTCTCCCTACACAAAACTCTATCCTCTCCCCAATGCTGCCTGAACGGGCAGGTCAGGACAATCTAGGCCCAAAATGATTCCTTCCCCCCACCCTGCAATTCTCATAACCACAGAGAAAAGTTAGTCTTGAAGAGGTCCTCCCTCCACCTTCCTTGGGAGGAAGTTGTAGCAGAGGAAATATGGGGCCCCGCAGCAGCAGCAGTCGCTATGGTGACAGCATCAGTGGCCCATGGTCACCATGGGGGTTGCCATGGTGACAGCATCTGCTCTGGCCTAGACACCCCCTGGGAGTGCCGAAGGGGAAGAGAGCGGGACCTGGGGTTACTATTTATTTTTAATAAGGGTTCAAGCACACTGGAGGACTTTGGGGTGGGAGGGGGTGAAGGGTGAGCAGTGAACCAGAGTTACGTGCACCTTGCAGAGGCCCCAGTATCCAGTTCTGATTTTCAGGATGCATCTCTGAGGCAAATCCCCACCCCATTCTGTTAAGCTCTCTTATCACTTAAAACGGGGGGGGGGGGTCTTGATTTAGAGTCCCTGAGAATTTAGCTCAGTGGAGAGATTGCCAGACCCAAACCTACTACAGAGTACCCTTCCAGCTGCACAAATATACATTTGGGGACACCTGGCTTATTAGCTGTACATGTGAAAAGTAGGGCTAGGGAATGCACCATGATATATCACCAGCTACACATCGCAATATATCTGTGTCCAGTTCTGGGCACCACAACTTAAGAAGGTTATTGACAAGCTGGAAGGTGTACAGAGGAAGGTGACCAAGACGATCAAAGGTCTGGAAACCAAGCCTCCCAAGGAACAGTGGAGGGAGTTGAGTATTTTTAGCTTGGAAAAGAGGAGGAGATATGATATCCACCTTTAAATATCTAAAGGGCTGTTGCATGGAGGATAGAGCAAGCTTGTCTTCTCTTGCTCCTGAGGGTAGGACCAATGGATTCCAGTTACAAGGAGGGAGATTCAGACTAAACATCAGGAAGAGCTTTCTGATGATAAGAGCTGTTTGGCAGTGGAACGGACTCCCACAAGAGATGGTGGTCTCCCCTTCCTTGGAGGTTTTAAAGCAGAGGTCAGATGGCCACCTGTCATGTATGATCTAGTTGAGATTTTTGCTTGGGTCCCTTCCAACTCTACACTTCTATGATTCTTTGATTCCCAGCGAGACCCACCGGAGGAGCTCTTAGGAGAGACTCCTCACTATTAATTATTAATATTTTTAAGGCTGGATTTTTAGGGTTAGCTGCTATACAAAATTATGCTTAGGCTTTCATAACTGCTCTTAACACTTTTAACTCTCTGTCGTGCACTGGTTTTATTGAGTGTTTTAATGTGTTCTGGATGCTATTTTTGAAAGCTGGCAAAAGCACTTTGTGATACGGTAGTATAGAAAATCAATTGAACAACAACAAACCAATCAACCTTGTAAGGTATGTGGCTACTTTATTTTCATTTTAGCCCAGCATGATTTACTTCTTTTTAACCCCCGAATCCCAGGTGTCAGTCTCTCTTAAATTCAACAAAGCGAAAGGCTGTCCAGTTTTAGTGATCCTTGTGTTTAAGTGTAGGAGAAATCTGCTGCTGAGTCAAGGTCTCACCTAGTCCAGCATTCTTAATACGGGGATCCTAGCATCTGGAAGCTGTTAGAAGACCTGAAAACATCTCTGCAAAACACATGGGAAGCTGCCTTATACTGAGGCAGAAACCTTGATCCCGCTCACTCAGTACAGTGGTACCTCAGGTTACAGACGCTTCAGGTTACATCCGCTTCAGGTTACAGACTCCGCTAACCCAGAAATAGTGCTTCAGGTTAAGAACTTTGCTTCAGGATGAGAACAGAAATCGTGCGGTGGCGGCGCGGCGGCAGCAGGATGCCCCATTAGCTAAAGTGGTGCTTCAGGTTAAGAACAGTTTCAGGTTAAGAACGGACCTCCGAAATGAATTAAGTACTTAACCCGAGGTACCACTGTACTTAATTCGTTCCAGAGGTCCGTTCTTAACCTGAAACTGTTCTGAACCTGAACCACCACTTTAGCTAATGGGGCCTGCTGCCGCCGCGCCGCCAGAGCCCGATTTCTGTTCTTATCCTGAAGCAAAGTTCTTAACCTGAAGCACTATTTCTGGGTTAGCGGAGTCTGTAACCTGAAGCGTATGTAACCTGAAGCGTCTGTAACCCAAGGTACCACTGTTCTTAACCCGAGGTACCACTGTATTGTCCACACAGACTAGCGGCTACCTTCCAAGGTTTCAGGCAGGGGTCCCTCCCAGCCCCTCCTGGAGATGCTGGTGATGGAACCTGGGGCCTTTTGCACGCAAGGCAGGTGCTCTGCCAATGAACTTCTCCTTCATTCTGCCACACTTGCCCAGAACATCACCATGCTACTTCTCACCCACCAGAGTCCCTGATTCAGTGATGCTGAGACATTACATCATTGCCTCTCCTCTCCTCCAGGGAGAGGAAACCAGCGATGGGGAGGAGAGCAGGGGAAATGGAGAGGGTGGGATTGTATGTTTAAGGCTCAGGTGCA
Source organism: Podarcis melisellensis (assembly GCF_964234715.1). Classification (NCBI taxonomy): domain Eukaryota; kingdom Metazoa; phylum Chordata; class Lepidosauria; order Squamata; family Lacertidae; genus Podarcis; species Podarcis melisellensis. The sequence goes on along the minus strand of NC_138547.1, from coordinate 3,946,982 downwards.
CAAGGGCATTAGCGAAATGGGGCATTAGCGGAAAGCTCATCTTTATGCAGAAGATTCCCTTTTTAAATCTGTCATTATTATTCATTAAACCAGCCGGCATGACATGCAGCAGGGCTAACCCTTTGTGGGGTTTGTTTATGCCTCTCTGCACAATCTGTCAGAAATATTTTGGGACTGCATGGGTGGGGAGGGGGGGTGGAAGGACTAGCAATTTCCTACTAGCGCATTATTTCAGTTCACATTTGCCAGCTGCTTCTTGTTGGTTATTGTTCTCTCTCTCTCACTCACACACACACACACACACACACCCCTACACCCCTCTGTAGAATCCATCGTCTTAGCTTATCTGTGCTGGAAAGTGGCAACCTTGCTAATACACACAGAGACACACACACACACACACAGAGAGAGAGAGAGAGAGAGAGAGAGAGAGAGAGAGAGGAGCTTTCATTAAATCGCTTACAGGGAGCTAAGGATTTGGAGGGCAAAGAACAAGGAAAACTAATAGGTAGGCTAGATCAGGCGAGATTAGTCCAGGCCTGGCACCTTAATCCCATCTGCGCTGTAGTGATTTGGGACAGAGCCTGGCAGAAATTCCAGGGCTCGTTCACCAAAGTTTGGATCCCAACAGTTCTGTATGGAAGGTATAAGGTTCCTTTAAAATTAAGCACTGGGCCAGACTGAGGGTGGAGAGGGATGTTGGCCAATTTGTTGTCAATGTTCAGGGCCACCAGGAAAACGGCCGTGGTGGGCGTGGCAGGTAGGAAATGATGTCCCACTGAATACCAGATCTTTCCCATTGGAGGCAATGTTGATCTGGAAGCAAAGTGTGACTCGGAGCTGCCTTAAACTCAGCCACAAATTCTTTCTTTTTCCTTTTGCCATTGATAAAGCCACTGTCTTTGAGTCTTAATTTTCTATCTTTAAAGTACATTGCAAGCAGGAGTCCTTTGGAAAATGTTGAGGACATTTTCTGTGAAAAGAATTGGTAGTGCTGTATCTTAATACTCTAGTATCTCCTCTTTCCAGATGTCCTAGAGCAGGCATCCCCAAACTCGGCCCTCCAGCTGTTTTGGGACTACAACTCCCATCATCCCTAGCTAACAGGACCAGTGGTCAGGGATGATGGGAATTGTAGTCCCAAAACAGCTGGAGGGCCGAGTTTGGGGATGCCTGTCCTAGAGGCAGCTGAAATATTCAAACAGCCACATATTTGAGGGGAAATGGAGATAAAACAGAGTTTTATCTAACTGGTATACAGATAATGGTCAGGGGGTATTCTGCTACCTTAATACAATAGTTGGTACATAAATGAGGCATAAGGAATTCATTGTTAATAATACTGTTGATCATGCCCTTGGGATTAATATACCTAGCTTAGTCATGCCATTGAGTTCATGGGTCTGCTCAGAATGCGGCTAACGTTGGATACAATCAACCTGTTGCCTGCAATTCCAACCATGTCTACTCAGAAGTAAGTCCCACTGAATTCAGTGCTGAAGTCAACACCTTCCTGCACTTCATCTTATTGACTGCAGACTGGAGCAATGTCTTTTTCTCACGTCCTATGCCCCATTTTATTGCTTGGCAACCCAGCCTGAAGAAGACCTTTGCTCAAAAACCTGCTTGCAGTGTTTTCATTTACCCTAATAAGAGGCCACTCTTGCTTTAGGTATGTCCAAATGGGTGTTACTTTTGGGAGTGTTGTGGTTAGAACAGGCTTCTGCTTCCCATTAATTTGAACCAAAGGCATGTTAAGTTGCCACACTCTCCCAGTGCTGCAAAACCAGCATGGTCTCTTTACAAGTGGTAGTGGCTTTGCTGAACTGAGTTGACTAATGAGAGAGAAGATCAGGAAAGCAGGGGTGGGGAGGAACCACCTGCTGCTTGGTTGAACAGGGCAGAAGACTCTGCGGCAGCCACCTGAGCCCCTTGCGCTGATGAGATCTCTGTTTCCAATCCTCCCTGCCACCCCATTGAATGACTTTTGCTGAGCTTGCATCACCAATTCCCTAACCTGCTGAAAATCTTCAGGCAGACTGAAATAACCTAATGTCAGGCACTGTGTGTTTAGTTGCTGTGATGGGAGAGGCAGAAGGAAGATTCTTTCCCCAAAGGGTAGCTTAATGCAAATGTCCCTCTTGGTCTCCCATCAGTAGTGCAAGCAGGGACTGACTTTGGGGCAGAGGCGAGGGTCACAATCAGCAGAACTGGAGGGGGGTGCGTAGAGAAATGCAGCAGGCTGTGAAATAATACACATTTCCCTCTAAAGAAGGTGCTCCCCACCCCTGGATAAGTCTAAAATTACCTAACTCCACCACTGGGTCCTTTGTGCACTCAAGCACACCAATCAAGGTGCATCGCCTCAGAGTTGGCTAGCCAAGCTGATCTGTCAACTGACTCTTCTCTGCCGACAGGCCTTTCACAGCAGAAACCACTTCACAGCTCATGTTAGCTGAAGAGTCTGTTTACACTTGGCCTGGTTCCCAGCCAGTGGCAATGCCGGCAGCCACGTGTGAGTGACTGAGGCATTGCTCCTGGTGGCTGGTTAACCAGGGTCAGGACGCCTGCCGATAAAGAGGCTTTGCCAGCACAGGAGGCTTTGCCATCCTGGATGACCACCCCTCCTTCAGGGAAACATTTTGCTTGCACGTTTTATTCATTTTTAAAAAATCATTCCCTTGGGCCTTGCTGCAAGCTCTCCAGGGAGCCGGGAAATCATCCCAGAACTGGTAGTCATAAACATTGTAAGTAAGGGCCTACATTACAGCTTCTTTCCCCACCCTTACCATATATATCAATATTCTGATGACACCCAGCTTTATCTGTTGATGGATGGCCGCCCTGACTCAGCCCCGGACACACTGACCAGATGCTTGGAAGCTGTGGCTGAATGGCTGCGTGGGAGCCGGTTGAAGTTAAATCCTTCGAAGACAGAGGTCCTCTGGCTGGGTCGGGACATGGGGTTGGGGGGCCAGCGCCTTCTGTCAAGAGCTTGGGTGTAACCTTCGACGCCTCCCTTTCCATGGAGGTGCAGGTTGCAGCCTCAGCAAAGGTGGCATTTTTCCATCTCCGCCGTATCAAGCCATTGGTCCCTTACCTTTCTCGCCCTAATCTGGCCACAGTGATCCATGCGACGGTCACCTCCAGGCTTGATTATTGTAACTCGCTCTATGTGGGGCTGCCCTTGAAGCTGACCCAGAAACTCCAGCAGGTGCAGAATACTGCGGCGAGGCTCCTTACGGGGTCCTTGCCACGGGATCACATTCATCCAGTGCTTTACCAGCTGCACTGGCTCCCGGTGGAGTACAGAGTCAGGTTTAAGGTGTTGGTTTTGACCTTTAAAGCCCTATGCAGCCTAGGACCCACGTACCTACGGGATCGCCACTCCTGGTATGCCCTGCAGAGGACCTTAAGGTCCACAAATAACAACACTTTGGAGGTCCCGAGCTGCAAGGAGGTTAGATTGGCCTCAACTAGAGCCAGAGCCTTTTCAGTACTGGCCCTGACTTGGTGGAATGCTCTGTTACAAGAGACTAGGGTCCTGCAGGATTTGACATCTTTCTGCAGGGCCTGCAAGACAGAGCTGTTCTGCCTGGCCTTTGGTTTGGACTCAGTCTGACCCTTATGTTTCCCTCCCCTTATGGTTTTGATCTATGGGCAACTACTAAAATGAAGCTGCATTTAAAATTGTATTTTAACCCGTATTTTAATTAACTGTTTTCTTCTTTTTCTATTACGTAATTTTATTGTATTTTATTGTAATTTTATTGGTGTTAGCCACCCTGAGCCTGGTTCTGGCCGTGGAGGGTGGGGTATAAATAAAAAGTTTATTATTATTATTATTATTATTATTATTATTATTATTATTATTATATGAGAGAGACAGAAGTACATAAGGAGAGGCCTGTTGGGTGAGGCTAATAGCCCATCAGGTCCAGCACTGTGTTCTCACAGTGGCCAACCAGATGCACAAACAGGACCTCTCCCCTCTCTTACAGCAACTGGGGTTCAGAAGCACTGCTGCCTCTGACTATGGAGGCAGAGCAGAGCAATCATGGCTGTTAGTCATTGATAGCCCTGTCCTCTGTGGATTTGCCCAGTTCTCATTTAATCCAAGTTGATGGCCACCACTGCCTCCTGGGGGGGGGGTGACTTCCCTAGTTTGACTCTCTGCTGTATTGAAAAAAGTGCTTTCCTAAATATTCCAACATTTAGCTTCATTGGATGTCCACAAGTTCTGGTGTTAGGAGACAGGTAAATTCTTGTGGAATTCCAATTCATTTTTACATCATCTGTCAAAGTTTTATGGGGATGTGAGTGGGTGGGACTGTGACTTGGTCTCCTGGGCAATTGGATGAATTGCTTTCTTGCCTCTACTGTTCTCTCACATGTAAACAACACTGATTAGAGATTCAGGGCATCATTCAGATATTGGATCATTTCACAGATGCAGCTGATTAAAGGGTGCAGAAAGAGAGCCAGTGTCCCAGTGGTGCCTCAGCCATAAAGGATCCTTCTTTCCACTACTCAGAAGAGAGGAGGGTCTTTTTGGTAGTGACATCCGCCATATGGAACAGCCTCTCTTCAGAAATACACCATGTGCTCACTGTGCTATGCTCTGAGTGCTTGCTTAAAAACTACTTGTCCACTCATGCATTCCAGGACCATCAGAACTGAAATGGTTCAGATATGTCCACTTCAGTAAATATTGCCTTTCTTTGGATATTGTAGTATTCTGATTTTTTTTATTATTGTTGCCGTTGATTTTATTGCCTACCACCCAGTGTCAGGATAACACCTGGCACAGCTTGGCTCCGGCATACTGGTTGTGTCCACCACTGAAGGAAGGCTGACTTGGTGGCACCTCATTTAAGGCTCTTTCTCTCTCTTTCTCTTGCCCCAGTTCTCCAAGGAGAAATATATCCTTGACTCATCACCAGAGAAGCTTCACAAAGAGTTGGAAGAGGAGCTCAAACTCAGCAGCACGGACCTCCGCAGCCACGCCTGGTATCATGGGCGTATCCCCCGAGAGGTGAGGGGCACCTGGAAGAGCTCTGGCTAGAGGAAGCCCCGTGGATCTGTGAGCTGTGTCTGTGCAACAGTGAAGAAGGGTGTGGGGTGGTCTATGAGCCCCCTTGACTTTAGCTGGATGCTATCATGGCTGTCTGGGTCTCCTCATCATCCTTGGTTTGGAGCAGGAGTGTCACAAAGCTCCTTCCTTTATACATGGGATTCCCCAGCTGCACCCTTGCTTTGTTCACAAGCAAGCTTCACCCTTTGACAGGAGTGTCTCGTTCCCACTGACCTGTGGGAACCTGGCCTCCACAGCAGGGTTGTTGCTATGGCTGTGACTTGTGGAGTAGATCTGGTAGACCATTTACTCAAATCCCTGCTTGATGCAAAACATCCAGAGAACTAGCTCCGGGCAGGAGAACCTGTGGCCTTCCAGTAGTTGTTGGCATACATCTCCCATCAGCCCAATGAGGGACAATGGGAGTTGTAGTCCCAACAATTGGAGGTTTGCATGTTCCCTTCTCCCAAACCTTTGTGGGGAGATATCACCCCCTTAGAGTGGAAAAGGCTGTAAACCAGATGCCACAGATGTGCCGTTGCCCACAGAGCAACCACAGCGCTGCAGGAATTACTGGGAGCAATGGCAATGCTCACCCTACAGGTGGAGCACACCTGGGAATTTACAAGCACACTGTGTGCTCACTCTCCAACAGGGAAAATTAGGATCCTGTCTCTAAGATTGGACAAGATACGAATCCAAGAGAGATTAAATAAACAGCCAATTATAGGAAACAAGACTGCTTTCGTTGTTCTTCAGGCTTAGCATCACAGATCTGAGGCACCTGCTGTAAAAAGATAGGACATTCAGCTAACAGTATAATTGTGATTGGAAGAGGGCAGCACTCCCAATAGATGGGACTAATGTGGGATACATGAGAATGATCATGCCATTGGGGAATCCCTCACCCCTGCCCCAAAGGCTCAAGTTTCTCCACCCTTTAGCCCAATAGTCCTCAACCTTGTGAGACCAAGGACCCATCATTAGTCCAAACATGGTACCCTAGGAATCTGTGTTCCTGAATTTTAGTTAGTGGTGAGAGGACAGTGTTCTCTGCACATGATCAGAGGCACAGTTCTTCCCAACTTACCTTCAGAATACCAAGACGAGAAGCTGTTTTTTTAAAACCAGTGTGGTGTAGTGGTTAAGAGCGGTAGTCTCGGAATCTGGGGAACCGGGTTCGCTTCCCCGCTCCTCCACATGCAGCTGCTGGGTAACCTTGGGCCAGTCACACTTCTTTGAAGTCTCTCAGCCCCACTCACCTCACAGAGTGTTTGTTGTGGGGGAGGAAGGGAAAGGAGAATGTTAGCCGCTTTGAGACTCCTTAAAGGGAGTGAAAGGCGGGATATCAAATCCAAACACTGTCTCTCTAAAAAAAGCCATTCATCTGAGCAAACAAAGAGCCTCTCACTTTCTTTCAGGGCATTGCAAATTTTTCTTAAACAAACCTTCCATCTGGCCTTTCAGGTGTCTGAGAGCCTGATTCAGAGGAACGGGGACTTCCTGATCCGCGACTCACTCACCAGCCTTGGGGATTATGTGCTGACCTGCCGTTGGCGGAATGAGCCCCTCCACTTCAAGATCAACAAGGTGATGGTGAAGTCCAGCGAAGGCCGCACTCACATCCAGTACCTCTTTGAGCAGGAGAGCTTTGACAATGTGCCAGCCTTGGTGCGCTTCTACGTGGGCAACCGCAAGCCAATCTCTGAGCAAAGCGGGGCCATCTTCTACTGCCCCATCAACCGCACTTTCCCGTTGCGCTACTTGGAGGCCAGCTATGGACTTGCCAATGGGAAGCACAGTGGCTCACACAGCCACTCCAGCCAGAAGGGGGGGCACATCAAACGGAGGAGCATTACCATGACTGACGGATTGACGGCCGACAAGATCACAAGGGGTGACGGGTGCCCAACCAGGTAAGCCTGTACAATGCCAAACTTGTTCTCCAACAGCCAGTCGTCTGCATGTAGCCAGAATGGCACCGTCCACATACAAGGAGGCAGCATCAGCAGGCTTGGGGGAACTCCCAAGAGGCACACAAAGACAAAACAAGGTTGCAGAGGGAGTCCTAGGGAGGGGACTGCCAAACACAGACCAGTGAGGTCTGAGCAAGTTCAATAGGCATGGAATGCCAACTGCTGCAGGGCAGGGTAGGCAGAAAGCCAGCGGGAGAGGAAATGGAATGGAGCATCCTGCAAGAGGGTGTGGTTGGCTGGATGGCACCCTGACCAAAAACATTGCGTACTGCAGCAGGTTGTTGCAGAGCCCCCTTGTGCATCCAGGTTTCTATGTTAAGGGAGACCAGCTATGAGTGTTAGAGAACCACCTTTGCTCTTGTGCAATTTCTACTGTGGACTCCACTCTCAGTGGTGGACTGCCTCTGGTTGTCTCAGCGGCTGTGCCTATTTCTCTCAGCCCCTCTAGTTGCCATTGTCTTCTCTGCTCTGGGTTGCATTCAACCTCAGAGGAGACATGTAGAAAATGATGCAGGTGGGTAACTTAGGCCCATCAGTTTTAATTGGTCTGTTCTGAGTAGAAGTTGGTTAGCCACAACCCTCTGGATCCAAGGGAGACAAGTGATCATGAGCTTGTATCTCATAGACATACAACTTCAGGGTTCTTTTCTGGAGACAACTGCATGGAATTGAGGTTACTGCAACAGGCACAGTTACTTAAGAAATGCCAGTATTGCTTTTCTCACTTGTGGGAACTGGGAAGAACCAACAAATTACCAATATAAATGAATATAATTTCCACAAAATGGCAGGCAGTGAGTGAAACGGCTTTGCGGCTTGAGCTGCAAGTACAGAAATATAAAATAGCAAGAGATTTCGCAATTGCAAATCCCATCAAGTACCCAGGCCCACGTTGCCTGGGCCATAAAGTGAAATGGTTCCTATTGTGGGCAGGGGGCTAGGAGATTGCTCCTAATGGAGTGTGTCTTGGGAACTGGACAGAGTTGCAGTATGGACCGCAGTGCACCAGGCATTGGGGTCAACATGAAGGTTCAGAGACAGGGAGGGAAAGTGGAGAGAGACTCTGTTAATTACCTGTCCTGAGGAAGGGAAGGCAAAAAGAAGCAATATCCTGAGTTGCTGGCATAGGCAAGCATGGGCTCGTAGGAGGACAGTGCCTGGATATCTTGGAGAGCAGCCAAGGCTAGAAACATCCAGGAAAAGGGTTCAGAATCAAGCAAAGATGAGGTCAAATATATAGTTTGTTCATTAAATTTATATCCTACCCCTACCTCCTGAATTCTAATGAGTTCTAGCTCTGAGTCCTACAAATCAGTTCACATTTCCTGTCACAGAGGAGTGGGGAGGTCAGACGAAGGTGTGGGGGAATCAGAACCCACAGCTAGGTGATTGAGGTGCCCCTCATGGGGAAAAGATGGAGGCATTTCTTCGGAAATTTCCCAAGTGATGGCTTTTCCACACTTCCCTTTCCTCTGCTTATTTCCAGGCACGGTCCACACTTTAAAGCTCTGTGACCAAACGCAACCTCCCCGTTTTTCTTTTCGCTCCAGAGCTTTCTGAACAAAAACCTGCTCTTTAAACCTGAATCGGAGCAAATGGCAACCTGCAGAAAACCCAAATTGGTGTTTGCTCCGATTGAGTGTTGAAGAGTAGGTTTTCGTGGGAAATACTCCAGGGCAACAACAATGCTCTTATACGGAGCGTTAAAGTGTGGGCCTGTACCTGGAAATAGCATTGCAAAAGGTAAGTGTGGATAAGTCCTTAGGCTTAACTACCAGGGGAAGATGCTTGTTGGGGGAAGCCTCTTAATTTCTTTCTCAGAATTAACAGCTGAATAGAGGTATCTTCACTTGCTTATTATTTATTTATATAAACTATTTCCAGCCAGTAGGTAATCCCAGAGCAGCTTGCAATCATGAAACATTAAAACCTCATATATAGTAAAATAATAACAAACAAAACAGAAATCAATAAAAATAATAAAATATCAGATACACTTGCATTAGGTATAACAAAAGTTTCTGGGGACTCATTATGCTTGCAGTGGGCTTATTATACTCATCATTGTTCACATTGTGGGTAGGTGGGAAGACATGAAAGTATGGAGAAGGTCCTATTAAAACCACTATAGCTTCCTCTGGTTCCTTGGCAATGGCACCACACTCATTTGTTTGACTATGTGCAAAGTAAACAAAGGGCAGCATTCAGCTGTGTGTAGACTCTTTGAAATGAATGAGCAGAACTAAGTTAGGTCCATTGAATTTCAGTAGGTCTGCTCTGAGTGGAACCTAGTTGAATACCACCCACAGTTCTAAGGTTTTTGTGGAGCTCCAGCTGAACCAAGCTTCTCAATAGCAAGAGGTTTCCTGCTCTGGGTCTGAAGAAACTGAAGCATCTTCTCTAAGTCCCCCGGTGTGAAATAGAACTCCTGCTTTTGAATAATACTTTACTTTTACGGTACTGTGGCCTTCAATTAGAACCGACTCCCTTGCTGGCTTATGCAATTTGGTAATCCATCCTCCATGATGAGGACTGTGGCTGGGTGATGCCACCACACATCTCATACGGAAAAAGTGTCCCAGCTGATGGAGCATCCTGGACCCAGATTAGGGCACCACACAAACAGAACAGGCCCATGTCATTGGCAAAGTGAGGCGACTAAGATTGAGGGAAGATAAAGCAGGTCCACTTGATGTGGGCATTGTGCTTTTCTACAAACAAGCAGAGTCCCTGGCCGCTGCACTTTTTGCCTTAATCAAAGTAACAATGCCCACTTATTCCATGGGTCTGGCCCCTTAGTCTGGCCCTTCTTGGTCCTCTTGGGAGGATTTTGTGCCAACACCTTCTTTTACCCTTTGCCTAGCGTCTCCTTGCCACATCACCGAGACATCATCCGGAATTGTGCAGTCAGTGTGGATCAAATTCAAGACCTCCACTCTTCAATGTCTCCCATCTCTGAGAGCCCTGCAACTGCAGCCTACAGCACAGGTAGGAACGGTTTTCAAAGAGAAAATAAAAATAAAATGTTTATAAAGCATTTTTGTCCTGGTCTTTAGTCCAAAACTTTCTGGTCCTTTCCAGATTATCTTTTATTAAGTCCTCCTACGTAAATGGGCTGCGTAATTGTTTAGGGGACTCTTTTGGCAGAGGTTGCTGCTGTTAGTTTTTATCTTTATTTTGGATCTTTTGATTTATGTGGAAATTGTTCAGTTTGGTTGTGTGCTTTCTGTTGCTTTGTTTATTGTTTATAACTACTTTTTGTTATGTTGGAAACGGCATTGAGCATAGTTTTAGCTTTGGAAGGGCAGCATACAAATAAATGATAATTTATCTGCACAAAACTTGCAGGGAGGTCATATGATGTCAACTATTGAGCGTTTATTCTAATTTGATTTTGGGGGGTGGGGGTTATACTATGCTGTGTTAAGTAATTATTATCCCACACTTCACAATGCTTTTTCCGCAGGTTAAGTAGTCAAGGGCTGATTTCTTGCCCTATGATAAAAAACCCTTCTTCCACCTTTCAGGGGAGAATTTGCAAGTTTGGCACCATTTTTGAGTGAATTGGATGTTCAGATTTTTGATGAAATTGTTATAAAGCGGCAACATGGGCACACACAGATGATTGCGTGGACCTCATAACACGTTACCGTTGCAAACCAAATACTTGTTTTGCTGCCTGTGTCCACTCTTACAATAAAAAAAACACCCTTTCTCTACCTCTCTTTGCAGTTACTCGGCTAAAACCACAGACTGGCCAAGCGGGCAGTGGCATAACCCCGTCATCCCCAGTCATAAGACGCTCCAGTGAACCACAGCTGTGCCAAGGAAATGGTAGCAAGGCTGACCAGTCCGACAGCCCCCACTCGACCCCTTCCCATGGCTACTCAAGGGCCTCTCCTTCTCCCTCGGTCAGCAGCTATAGCGATCCGGACACAGGACATTACTGCCAGCTCCACCCTCCTTCCCCCGTTCAGTGGGACAGGCCAACTGCAGAGGGCAAACAGATGCCAGCCAAGAGCTACGTCGAGAGGCTAAAAGGAGACGAGGGCCAGAGAGGGCTTGCTCTGAATGGCTCTGACGTGGAGGTGGGGCCCAGGAAGAGGCTGGATCTGAACAGTGTGGGTTTTATTGTCCCTGTTGTGGAAAGGACCTCCTCCTTCAACCCAGCTATCTTCCAGTCGCTCCTTATCCCTCTGGAAAACAAGCCCCTGGAGATGGCAGTGCTCAAGAAGGTCAAGGAACTCCTAGCAGAAGTGGACGCCAAGACTCTGGCCAAACATATCACCCAAGTGGATTGCCTGGTATGGGATTTTGGGTTGCTGGTGGCCTCTTTGGGCTGCCTCTTGTTCAGAATAGGGCCAGTTAGTACCAGCTGTGCTGGTGGCATTGCAACAACAATAACAATAACAATTTATTATTTATACCCCACCCATCTGGTTGCTTTTCCCCAGCCACTCTGGGCGGCTTCCAACAAAGTATTGAAATACAGTAGTTTGTTAAACATTAAAAGCTTCCCTAAAGAGGGCTGCCTTCAGATGTCTTCTAAAAGTCTGGAAGTTGTTCTTCTCTTTGACGTCTGGTGGGAGGGCGTTCCACAGGGCGGGTGCCACTACCAAGAAGGCCCACTGCCTGGTTCCCTGTAACTTGGCTTCTCGCAGTGAGGGAACCGTCAGAAGGCCCTCGGAGCTGGACCTCAGTGTCTGGGCAGAACGATGGAGGTGGAGACGCTCCTTCAGATATACTGGACTGAGGGTGTTTAGGGCTTTAAAGGTCAGCAGCAACACTTGGAATTGTGCTCTGAAACGTACTGTGGTCTCGGTGGCTGCTCCCAGTCACCAGTCTAGCTGCCACATTCTGGATTAGTTGTAGTTTCCGAGTCACCTTCAAAGGTAGCCCCAGACAGAGCGCATTGCATTTGGACACTAGGAATTCTGTTTGGGTGATCAGCTCTGGGCTGACCTGCACATTCAGAGAAAGCACATGTAGGTTGGTCACCAGTCTTATATTCCACATTGACTTGATGTGACGATATGCCTGGGACCTTGTAGGAAATTAAAGTGGTGACCACCTGGAGCCAAAAAGAGGATTACCTCCACTGGACAATCCTGCTGGGAAGGGGTACTGGCATAGAAGGGGGGTCGCCTGGTGGTGGTTGGGGCACTAACTTATGAGAGGGCATACCAGAGAGCACCATGCCAAGGGCCCCCAGGGGCTTGTGTCCCGAACCCCAATTTTCCCTGGCCCTCCGTAATTCAATCACAGGTTCATGGAAAATTAATGGCTGCTAATTTATTTTAAGTCTCATTACACAGGATGGCACGCTCTGGGCTTTAAGTGTTTGCACTGTGATGCCCGTCTCTCTTGTCAGCGCCAAGTGTTTATTCACTTGCTTGGCAAGCAGACCTACCAAAATTGTCCCAGGAGTAAGGCTGTCCTTGGCTGGTCCGGAACAGACGCTTATCTGTTCTTCCCAGGCTGAAGCTGACAGCCTGTCACAAGAGAATTTTGCTGAGCCCGTCCCCAGATGTTTTGCACAGCAGCTGAAGCTGCCAGAGTGAGGGAACCGGCAGGAGGACAGCCTTTCTCCATCTTGCTTTCCTCCTGCTCAGAGACACCCCTTGCTCCAGAGGACACAGACCCAGCTCTGTGACCTGTTTAATTATTGCCTGTTATACAGGCATGAAGGACTCTGGGAAAGGGAAAAACCAGCACTGTCCAAGCCATTCTGTATGCTCAACACAGCTAGTGCGAGGAATTTTGAAGGGGAGGGTCAAGGCTCTGCGTTAGGCCCACTGCTGCTGCTTTTTTACAAAATTATTTTTAGTTCGTGCAGAAATGCAGAAAAGTGGGATATAAAGCTGAAATAGCATCAGTTAAGAACAGTGATTTGTGGCTGCAGAGATTCTAACAAATAACAATTGTTTCTTCAGTGACTTTTTTAGTAACTAAAAATATCATCATCATCATTATCATCATCGGTCCTTTGCATTGTGAAGATTCCCTTCTGCATCCAAGGATGGAAATCAAACCACTTTCCCCTCTTTGTCGCAGGTTGCTAGGATACTGGGCGTTACCAAGGAGATGCAGAGGCTCATGGGAGTGAGCTCAGGGATGGAGCTACTCACCCTGCCCCACGGACATCAACTTCGGCTTGATTTGTTGGAAAGGTAGAGTTCGAGGGGCAGGCAAACAAAAGAGATGCTTTGGGCTGGGTGGGCAGGTCCCTCGTTGCTAAGCACAGTCCTGCAATGTCTGTCTCTCCTGCAGAGATAAGGGCTGCTGCCTTTTAGGCAGCACTGTGGAGATTCAAGGGCAAGAAATGTGAAACTAGGTGCAGAGTTTAGCATTCTGGCACTCTGAGTTTTTGCTTTTAAAAAAAATCTAGCCCTTAAGGCCCTTAAGAAACCCATTGCCCAAAGGTTCTGAATACCCAAGTTGCTTGCTGGGGAAGTAGAAATCTGGAAACACTTCTTCTGCACCCCTTTCTTAGTTTCCAGCTGGCTTCCTCACTTTCTTCCTTCCCTCTTCTCCTTCCTTAGGTTCCATACCATGACCATAATGATTGCTGTAGATATTCTGGGCTGCACAGGAAGCATGGAAGAGAGGGCCTCCCTTCTTCACAAGACCATCCAGCTGGCTGCTGAGCTGAAGAGTACCATGGGCAACATGTTCAGTTTTGCTGCTGTGATGGATGCCCTTGAAATGACCCAGGTACTTGTGTGAGCACAAACAAGTGGCCTTTTTGTTGGCCACAGCCCTGCCCCTACCCACAGCTTGCATTTTTGCTGATCGCTGGGATCCCCTGCAGGCCACCAGAAAATTGGGCTACCTGCATCCTCATAGAAGGAGTTTGGGCTTTGGATACTACCAGAAGCTCCATTAAACAGGTGTGCAAGACACCCTCACTGGCTTTTTGAGTGCTTCCATAGTCAGGCCTGAAGAACTGAAGCAGGACAGATGTGCAGTTTTGGCTCAGCATGAGCCCCAGGCAGAAATTGCAGTGGATGTGCAAAGAAATAAAGGAAGTGGAGTTTCTAGGCTGTTACGCTTATTTGCGTTTCAGGATGATATCCAAAGCCCCTTTGAGAAACCATGAGAAGGAGCCCAAGGGAACCAGGGAGACACCCCAAATCACCATAAATCACCCCAGCAAACCTCTCAGTACAGGGGCTTTGTGAGCCAGGCCAGGTTTTATCCAGTATCCCTTCCAAGCATAGGTTGCTCACCTGCAGCCCCCACAATGTGTTTTGTGCTTTTATGTTGTGAGCTGCCCCGTGATCTTTGGGTGAAAGGAGGTATACAAATTTAATAAATAAATAGCTCTGCTTCAGTGTCCCTCCCCTTATGTTTCCCTTTCCCCCTTGGCTTTCAGATCTCACGTCTGGAGCAGACCTGGATGGTTCTACGCCAGCGTCACACGGAGGGAGCTATTCTCTATGAGAAGAAGCTGAAGCCTTTCCTTAAAAGCCTGAACGAAGGCAAAGGTAAGCCTTGGAAGTAAGGTAGCCAAACCCCATCTTGGTGAGCCTGCCCTCAGGTTTCACTCCCTTTTAGGTTACGCAGAGTTTGCTGTTCTGCTGCATCATCTAGTTTCACATGTTGTGTTTGTTACTTAACAGACATGGCCGGCTCTATGATGAGGCAAAGTGAGGCAGCTGTCTCAGGCAGCAGTTGCTAAGGGGTGGGGAGTGGACTGAGCTGGGAGTACAATGCAGCCTGCCCCTGGAAGGCACAGTCCTTTCAGCAGTACTGGAGTAAGGTTCAACTACCAGTCCAGTTGGCTTCTGTATATGCCTTGGACTAGAGTGCCATCATGTCTTTTGCCTCAGATAGCAAAATGAAAGAAATGCTTAAGTTTTGAAACTAATGATAATAATAATAATAGCTTTATTGTCAATGTACAACCTGTTTACAATGAAATTAACCAAGCTTCCCTTCCCCCCCACAAACACTCAGTCTCATTGCACTCTGTGTGCTTGTTACACAACACACCAACCCTGAAAGTCAGTTGCGCTATATTATTTTCCATTCAGCAGCCTAACAGCCCACGGATAGAAACTGTTTTTTAGCCTGTTGGTACAACTGATTATACTTCTATATCTCCTGCCCGAGGGTAGAAGATTAAAGAGGTGCTGGCCGGGGTGTGAATCGTCCCTGAGAATTCTTCTCATTCTCCTAAGGCAATGATCCCTTGTGATGTCATCTGGTGGGCTCAGGGGACAGCCCATGATATCATGTGCTGTGTTCACCACCCTCTGTAGAGACTTTCTGTCCGTGGCTGTGATACAATATGAGAGGACACTTTCTATTGTGGACCGGTAGAAGGAGGTCATCAATTGTTGTTTAACATTGTTCTTTTGCAAGACCCTGAGGAAGTGGAGTCTCTGTTGGGCCTTCTTAACCACCTGAGTTATATTGTTTTTCCAAGAGAGGTCTTCACTAGGCAAACTCCCAGGAATTTAAAGGAAGAGACTCTCTCCACACACCCGATATACAACAGGGCTAGTTCCCCTCTCTTCCTCCAAAAGTCCAACACCATCTCCTTTGTCTTGCTAATATTTAGGTGCAAGTTATTCTCTAGCCACCATGTAGAAAGTAGCCTTGTATATTTATCTGTCTAGTGTTGTTTGTGTGAGCATTAGCAAATATTTCATAGAATTGTAGAATTGGAAGGGACCCCAAGGATCATCTATTCCAACCACCTGCAACGAAGAAATCTCAGCTAAAGGATCCATGACAGATGGCCAGCCAACCTCTGCCTAAAAACCTCCAGTGAAGGTTTTGCTTTTAATTCTGTGCTGTGGTCCAGGGCACAAAGGAAAGAACTTGCGTGCGAGAGACATAGAACGATGGGAAGCTGCTTTATGCCAGGCCCATGTTGCCCAGCATTATCTGCTCTGATGAGCGGCAGCTTTCTAGAATCTAGACCATCATCACTATCCTCCTCTAAACCACTTTTACATTTTTCTTTAAGCATAGTGCCCAGAACTGGCCATAGTACTCCAGGCGAGGTCTGACTAATGCAGTACAATTTCTTTAATATTGCCAGGGAAGGGTTGGTGGGCATAGCCGGATTAGTATAGGGCAGACCAGGAACATCAAACTTGTAAACAGAGTATTTCTGAAGGGCTGCAGCTAGTCAAAAGCAAATGGTGCAGGGCAAGATATGCAGTGACAGCTCAGCTCCTCATATAAATAAATCCTTTTGTTTTCTTCTTCCAGAAGGCCCCCCATTGTCCAACACTACCTTCCCACACATAGTGCCCCTCATCACACTTCTGGAACGGGACGCAGCAGTTCCAGAAAACCCCGAGCCCTGGGAAAACTTGGACAATGGTGTGGAGGTAGTCATGGCCCACCTGGAAGCGGCACGAATGGTGGCTCATCATGGCGGACTGTACCACACCAACGCAGAGATGAAGCTGCAGGGTAAGGAAGGCCACGTGGAACAAAGCTCAGATAAGAGCATGTTGGGAAGACAGAGCAGTGTGTGCCCCATGGCCTGTTCTGCACTCCCTAAACTAGCCTGCAGCCTTCAGGCATCCTGATGCCAATGTTGAACTAAGATTGATCTGCCTGTCAACTTGGCTTCTGCATGCGGAATGTAGCAGGGGACGGTGGCATCTTCTCCTTTGCCTTGAGTAGCAGTATGTTTGGGGTCCTCCTGGATCACCACTGTCAGTGCTGGAGTTAGGGTGGTACAGGCGGTTCCACCCTACAGGTGTCAAAAGGGGGTGCAAAACAACAACAATCATCCCCATATTTATTGGTACCAACCAGAACGAAATGCTTGTCAAAATAAGAAATATTTGTGCCCTCAGACCCTTAAGCATTCCCATGTGGTTTCTCTCTTTGAATTAGAAATAATAATAATAATTTATTTATACCCCACCCATCTGGCTGGGTTTCCCCAGCTACTTTGGGCGGCTTCCAACCAAGTATTAAAATACAGTAGTCTGTTAAACATTAAAAGCTTCCCTAAACAGGGCTGCCTTCAGATGTCTTCTAAAAGTCTGGTAGTTGTTCTTCTCTTTGACATCTGGTGGGAGGGCGTTCCACAGGACAGGTGCCACCACCGAGAAGGCCCTCTGCTTGGTCCCCTGTAACTTGGCTTCTTGCAGGGAGGGAACTGCCAGAAGGCCCTTGGCACTGGACCTCAGTGTCCGGGCAGAAAGATGGGGTGGAGACGCTCCTTCAGGTATACTGGACTGAGGCCGTTTAGGGCTTTAAAGGTCAGCACCAACACTTTGAACTGTGCTTGGAAACATACTGGGAGCCAATGCAGGTCTTTTAAGACAGGTGTTATGTGGTCTCCACAGCCACTCCCATAGAATCATAGGCTTTGTCTATCAAGGCATTATCCAACAGTTTCTCTACAAGCACGCTTGTTCTTTCATTACAGGCTTCCAGCCTCAGCCAGAGCTGCTTGAGATCTTCAGCACAGAGTTCCAGCTGCGCCTCCTGTGGGGCAGCCGAGGGGCCGAGAGCAGCCAGAGTGAGCGCTACGAGAAGTTCAACAAGGTTCTAACAGCATTGTCCCACAAACTGGAACCGGCAGTGCGATCTAGTGAGCTGTAGCCCAACAATGTGAGCTCTGGGCACGAACAGCAAGGGAAGAGCAGGGTGCAGAGAGCTGCTAGCACATTCCTCTCTACATCAGCCTTGGTAGGATGTTGCCATTGAGGGAAGTAAATCTCAGGCTGGGCATGGGGAAGCCCCGTGGTTAGTTTCTGCCCATAAAAACATCTTAAGAACAAAGTAGCCAAGCCAGAAGTTGGCTGTAGTAAAATGGGCCTTTTCCTGCATGAGTTACTGACGATCAACATACGATCTGTACAGGGCTGGCTTCCTCCTTTTAAAGGCTGGCAGTGACATGGCTCCTCTCACCTACCACAGGCGCCTTTTCAAGCAGTGTATGAAGGATGCTTTGCTCAGATTGGTTTAATAGCCAGAGTAAATAGCATTTAAGGCCTATAGTGCGGTTCGTGGTTGGTTCAAAAACTCATCAGTATGAGGTAGAACCTTGCATCAACTTGCACCTGGTCTTTACACCTCACAATTGCATTTGAGTCCAGAGCAGAAATCTGGTCCCCTTGCTACCTTGCTGTTGAAGTACAATCTAGACTGGCCAGTTTCTCGTCAGCTCTTTGTTTTGTCCTCCATCAAAATTAATGAAGGCAAAAAGGCTCCTGGAATATCCAGTCAGTGCTGACTCCCTATTTTGAATGTTCACAGCTATTCCTGGGTCCAGTAAGTTAAGCACGGGGTTTCTTCAAGGCCACAACTCCAGGTATTTAGCAAATAAGGGCCTTAGGGGTTTTTAATTACACATAATGAGGAAGACATGGCTGCTGCTGACCATCATCCCGCCCACTGCTCTCCAACATTTGGTAAAAGCAACTAGTGATACGTCCTTACATTCAGCATTCCTCATAATGTGTAGACAGACCCTCACATATGCCTCTCTCCCCTGAAGCTTATAATATGCCTGAGTCCCCATTTCCACCTTTTAACATCTTAAAATTTTGTTTTATTTGGCTTTGCTTCAGGGTTTGTTTGTTTCGGGGCCTTTTTCTGCTTGTAAATAAAAAGATCCATGTTGGGAGTGTGAGTGTGTGTATGTGTGTATTTGTACTCAAAAGGGACATCTTGTAAATAATTACTTGCCTCTTTATTTTTTTTTTCCTTGTAAATTAATGTACATATACCATGGAGTGTCTTCTCTTGATTTTTGCATACAATAAACTTTTATGCTTTTTTTCTTCAAGAAATGTTCTTTGGTAGATTTTTTCAAATTATTTTATTTCTTTATTGTTTTTAAATTGCACTTCTGTACTCAAGTGCCCATAAGCGACTTGCACAGTAAAATATTAAAGACATTTTAAAAATAACAGCAACACACAAATGAGTATTTCTCATCTGACAATGTATTTAATTTGAACAAGTCCTACTAATCCTGCTTAAAAAATTAGTATAACTAAGTCCGCTGACATATCTAACCACCCTCCCAATTAAAAACCACACACCTGAGTAAATAGGAAATGTTTTGCCTGGTGCCTTAAAACACACACCTGTGTGGTGGTACCAGCTGTGCTTCCCTGGTGAGAGAGCGTTCCACAAAAGGGGAACCTGGACTGAAAAGGTGGTGTAGCATTTTGTATTAGGACCAAGTTCATAACACTGCTCAACCGCAATGTTCAGTTAGTGAACTTGGGCCAGTTGCTATTCTCTCAGCTTAACCTACTTCACAAGACCATTGTGTGGACAAGCAGATCTCTGCCACTCCATAAAGTCTGGAGGGAATAAGGTTAGAAATGCTCCCTGATATTTCTACATGTGCGTTTGATCTCAAACCCTTGGTGAAGTAGGGACTTTCCTTTCATGTGAAGACAGGCTCTGGTGGATTGAGTGGATGAGACCAAAAGTGTGTCCAACAGTCAAGAAAGTGGTTTCTGCACGTGCTGTAGAGGGAAGTGAGGGGCAAATGGGACTCATCAGCCTGGGAAGGTAGCCCGTATGGGAGAGGGAGGAAAACTCTCGATCCTAAGCCTCCCTTGTGGGATATCTTCGGGAGAAGAAAAGCCTAAGGAGTAAATTCTACATAAATGTAGAGTGAAATCTGTAAGATAGTTGGATGTCGCCTTGTACGCCTCCTTCCCTCAACTCCTGCAGCCAAGCTGGTGCCAAACATTGCTCTGCTTTCCTTTGGACCACATCAGCAAGGCCAAGGGGGTGGTCTTGTCGTATCGACAGCCCACGGCCTCCATACATACTGCCCAGGCTTGCACCATAGGGAGGTTATTTTGGTGCTGCTAACTGCAGTTTGACCACCCCCAGAAGGGAGGGGTTTTTTTTAACCTCAGTACTGCAATTCAAATTATTGGCCAATTGGTGGCAGTGTTCTCTTAGTCCCCCCCCCCCCCGATAGTTTTCAAACGCAGATTTTTGAGGAGAATTATTATATTATTATTTTTAGGATGGAAATTTAAAAGAGGAACTATTTTCCAGATTGTCCATCCTGATACAAATTTCATGCAGTGTAATAGGAGGATTAAAATAGTGTTGGACATGAAGTAACAGAATGTATTGAGCTAAGATATGAAAACAGAAGAACAAAATAGCAATATTAGTTTTTGTACAAAATATTTTCCCAGAAGCATCTGTGTTTTTGGAAGATGACTTTAATGCCAGGCTATATTGGCTGTTTGCCGTACTAAATATTGATTGATTGATTGATTGATTGATTGATTAATGCCAGACTGGGCCCCAATGATTAAGTGATTTATAAACATTTTGGTGACTGTCTCATCTATAAATGGTAAACAGATTTGGTGATATTGAATGTGGGAGGGGGGAGCATTGAGGGAGATAAATATGGTGAATTCACATATACATCAGGCATGGGGGCATCAACAATCG
Organism: Podarcis melisellensis; assembly: GCF_964234715.1. NCBI lineage: Eukaryota > Metazoa > Chordata > Lepidosauria > Squamata > Lacertidae > Podarcis > Podarcis melisellensis. The sequence goes on along the minus strand of NC_138547.1, from coordinate 3,926,510 downwards.
ACCACATAATGGTATCTCATAATCTATTAAACCTGCTGCCAAGTTTTAAGAAGGCTGTAAGTACTGAAAGTGATCACTTCCCTTTAATTGTAATCTTAAATCTTAAGGCGCAAGGTTTATATGCTGACTGTGAACCAGGGTCAAGATTGGCTGATTTAAGATTTGCTTGTGTCAATGGGACTGCTAAATAAGAGCAGGCCTCATTCCACCTGGTATACTTGGAAATCTGCCTCATTTTAAGAGACTCCCTGCTGTCTGTAAGATCACCAGAATATCATCAGAACCTAATTACATATCTGCAAAATTCTTATGTAATAACCACTAAACACCCCCACCCCCACATGTCTAAACCTTAGTTTGACAAAGTGTGTTTAGATATGAAGAAAAATCTTGTTGGGAAAGCTAGATATGTCATCTTTACCTATGGAATGGTTGTCCCTAAAGAAGGAATATGAAAATTAAATTAAGGAAAAAAGAAACAGGCGTTGAGATTGTTAATGGAGAAATCCGAGGGCTCCCTTGGACAAAAAAACAAGGACACCAGCCAGGAATACCAGAGCAAAACAGCAGCCAGTAGGCTTGGTCTTTATTGAAGACTGTCGTGATATGCCACATGGTGGAACAAGATGGAAGCCCTGAACAAAAGAAGACCCCAACTTTTATTAGTTACTAATCCCCCAATCTACACCCCTAGAACTACATCACAACTACATCACTGACACATCACAAAAAGGAGGGGTTGAGGAAGGAGTTGTGGAGGTAACCTGGTTCCTCCTTTCCCCCTCCCCATGAGTCATTTCCAGAGGACAAAGGGGAGTTTGCAGTTTCCTGCCCCCAGAGGGAAGAGCTGATCATTGTCCTTTGTTCCAGTCCGTGTTGAATCCACTCCCATATGCAAGTTCTTTGTGACCTTGATGGTCTTCTGTCTAGGACCATCAGGGTTGGCATAGCAACTGGACAGGGCTCCTGTGGATGTGCTGGTATGCTCAAGTGATTATGGCTGCCCTGTATCAAACCTCCCCCATTTTGTAGTCCTTCCTTCATGGAGTAAAATAAAAGTGGAACGGTGCAGATCTGATGTATGGTTGATTTTCTATGAATTTATAACAGAAGCGTAGCGTATGTCGTGTATGAGTGTGTGTCAGAGTTTGTACAAACTGAATGATTGGGGGTGGGTTTCCTGCGACAAGATTGAACTGGCAGAAGTTAATTGCTGCATCATAGACTCATGACTCAGCTACTTTCTGGAAAACAGATCCAGAGGTTGACAAAGTAGCACACATGGATTAGATTCGCATATCCCTGTGAAGTCTTGGGAATTGTTGTTGTTGTTTAGTCGTGTCCGACTCTTCGTGACCCCCTGGACCAGAGCACGCCAGGCACTTCTGTCTTCCACTGCCTGCCGCAGTTTGGTCAAACTCATGCTGGTAGCTTCGAGAACACTATCAAACCATCTCATCCTCTGTCGCCCCCTTCTCCTTGGGCCCTCCATCTTTCCCAGCATCAGGGTCTTTTCCAGGGAGTCTTCTCTTCTCATGAGGTGGCCAAGGTATTGGAGCCTCAGCTTCAGGATCTGTCCTTCCAGTGAGCACTCAGTGCTGATTTCCTTCAGAATGGAGAGGTTTGATCTTCTTGCAGTCCATGGGACTCTCAAGAGCCTCCTTAAGCACCATAATTCAAAAGCATCTATTCTCCGGCGATCAGCCTTCTTTATGGTCCAGCTCTCACTTCCATACATCACTACTGGGAAAACCATAGCTTTAACTATATGGACCTTTGTTGGCAAGTAATCTTGGGAATTACTTTATATCAAAAACATCAGAAACAAAAGCAATTATTGTAGCAACAGTAAAAATACAAAAACAGTACATAAAACATCAGTTAAAATTCTGGGAAATATATACCGGTATATATATTTAAATGTCTAAAATGTGTCTCTCCGGGCAACCCAGTCACGTGGCAGCTTATAAATAATAGTAATTTTTATTAAGCCTACATTTTATTAAGCCTATTCTGAGAAAAACCTCTGGTGCCAGACTTAACAAACAGGTAGGCTTTTTTGAAAAAGAAATGAAAAAAATCTAACGTTTTCAATGAATATATCCCCTCCACAGACACCTCTGTGATAAAGGCATTAAAATATCCTGTTCCTCTTCAATAAAAGAGAAAAAGGGAGACCAGATTGTATCAAAGGTATCTTTTTTGGAGATGCCTTTGATTAGTTGCCAATGGTATGTAAGGCGTACTGATACAGCAGGCATGTCCAGCTTCAAGTAGCCTGTGATCTATGATCCAATATCAAAAACAGGCAGTGATCTACCACCTAGGGATGGGTGCAGGGTGGGTGGGTGGGCGGGCGCTGGCTACTTCCCCCGAAGGGGTAAGGATGGGTGCAGGGTGGGCGGCACAGATGGGTGCAATTCCACTAAATAATTGGTCCATTGTAGCGGGAGGGCTGGGGGGCAACTTGACCACGCAAAAATTAAGGCAATTTTGCCAACTGGGCCCTTTATGACCTCAGTGAACTTGTTGTTTGGCCTGAATTCGGAATGATAGATCGCGGCATTATTTTGAAATTGTTGGAGTTCCTTAGGAACACTGAGAAATGGGGAGAACATGACTATGGAGAATTGTTTCATGATTTGATGTTGAAACCTGCTTTGACAAAGCCTTGTTAAGTTTCAGTCAGTCTTAGAAAAGGCTCCTCTGCCCCCGCGCTCGGTACTTTCTGATCCTGAAGAATATGACCCTCCCCCTTATGTGTCTCACCCCAGTCCTGTCCCTGTTGATGACACTCTTGTTCACCCTCACCTGGCGCCATCCCCAATTCAAGATGCACCCTCAGGCAGAACGTCCCCATATCAGACTCGCTCACTGGTTTGGTCTCAGCATCCTGAGGACCCTGGGAGCAGAGGGAGGGCAACCCAACATGGCTCCATTGGGTACCCCCTGGACAAGCTGAGGGAATTTGGTGGTGTAGGTGGAGAAACCAAGCCAGGGGAGGCCAATGAGGCTGGAATCTTCCTGTTGGATTGTGGTATAGAGGATTTGAGCAGAGCCTTGCTAATCTGGCTTGCATCCACATGGGTGGGCACCCCCTCTCACCATTCCATCTGCAAAGGAGGAGCACAGCTCACCTTGAGCACTGCCTCTAATGGATATTCTAACTTTTAAGCTTTAAGCCAGGGCAAGAGGCAGCAACAGCAGTTCCCACCTCTCCGCTGCAGACTGACACCAGGGCATCAGGGCACACTCGCTGCAAGAGGGGTCTAACTTGTAGGCAGGCAAGTCTTAGACACTCATTCAGGGGCCTGCTGGTGGTGCAGCAGCAGCAGCAGCCTGGCCCTAGGAGAGTCTCATTCAGTAAAGTTGTATAGGCTGTCCCCACCAAAGGCTGTCCCGCTGACCAGCCACTCTCTGCCTGGACACCATAGCTAGCTTGTAGGGTACCTGCCTGGCCTTATAAACAGCCCCGGAATGAGGAGCTCACAATGCCTCCCTTAGCTACTCACTGAGGTCTGCTGACCAGCATCCACCCCTCTGGCTGGACACCAGAGCGTAGCTAGGTCAGGAAGGGAGCCAGCCAGCCTTTATAGACAGGTGAGAATGGGGCTCCTTCTATAGGAGGGGAAGGCAGCCCAGTGTGTAGCCTCTCTTGCAGACCTTGTGATTTCTTCTTAGGATATAATACATTCTGTATTCTTGTACAATAGACATGGAGAGCAGTGCAGGTAACGTGAAGATGAGTAGCTGTTTGGAAGCTATATTTTATCTCCAGTTTAGTTTTAGGTGTGATTTTAGGAGGGCCACAGAGTCATAAGTTACTTCTAACTTCTTTATATTCTTTTGGCATCCAGGATAACTTGACATTTTTTATCTCGCCGGGGATGACAATTTTATAATCCCAGCAGTACTCAGGGGATAAACACTTTGGTTGGTTAGTTGAGGAGCTAATATTTGCTCAGGTTGCTTTTGTCATGCCACAGTGCCTCAAATTTGTGTTCCTTGTCCTCCTTGATGCCTTTATAGCATTGGTGAGTGGGGTTCGGGACACACAGTTGGTGCCTCACAACACAGCCCCTCTCTCTTCCTGGGCCACGACCTTCAACAGGAAGGAGTGATGAAAAGACCACCTATGCCCCAAGGCTCTTCAGCTCCATGTGCAGAGTATCATAGTCCCTTGCTACACGTTAAAGGCTCTGTGTGGCAGTATCATTTGTACCCACATGAATCTGAAGGAAGAGGTAGTGCTCAGTGGGCTTGATAACACTTGGCAACTTCTCCGCCACATCGTCAATCTTTGCACCTAGAAGACCCCTTCTGGCGCATCCTGTTTCCTCTGCACATTGCTGCCTCTGTTCCCCTCAGTTGGGAGACACCTATCACCACCACTTGTCTCCTCCTCCTCTGGGGAGGGCCAGGAATCGTTCTATGCACCGTGCCTTCCAAAGCCCGCTTGGAGCGCTCTAAGGTCTGCACCTGCTGCTCTTGAGTCTTCCCTTCTTGTCCATTGGAGCTTATTTTGATATCATGGGGATAAGTTACAAAGGCAGGAACCGTACGGTTTGAGTACTTCCTACAACTTCCTCTCGGCTGGCCATCTCCAGAGTGCAATTCCCTTTCTCCAACATCGTCTCCATGGAAGATAGTAACAAACTCCAAAGGAAAATTATGGTAACTATGTTTAAAAATGTGTAGGGAGCATTTGTGAAGATGAATGGTCAACCAGGAAGGGTGAACTGATCACCCTTTTCTCATCCCCAGGCTGCTCTTCCACCGTCCATGATGACATCATCTGATTCTGATTCTAATATTCTCCTCACTCCTTCCTCACATTCTGCAGGGTTACCGTAGAGACAGCAGGAAACAACTTTGCACCATCACTATTCTGTTGCTCACTTCTTACCGGACATCGTTCAGTAAGCAGTGCAAGGTGTGCTCTCAGATTAGATAAATGTGGTTTTTGTGTCATCATTCCTATCAACATGGCAGGTAGGAAATTGTGCCATCTAGATGCTCTCCTGATCTGCTTCGTTGTCCCATGAAGCAGACAGAGAAGCCAGCTGAGAAGGTAAGGATTTATAGCCAGGGAATGGATGAAATCTTTGGACAACTTAGAGACGGTAACATACATGCAAGTGGATGCTGTGATAGACAGCAAGAGAGAAGGGAGAAAGGCAGATTCCCTTAAAAAGCCACCCCAGTTAGTCAAGGTCCCAGTGCCCCCCATGGGGCTTAGAGAAGCCATGACTAAGGCCCATTCAATGGCCTTCAGTGGGACTTACGGTACTCTTGAATATATATTTCACTAGATGTGCCAATGAAGTCTGAGGCTCCTTCAAAATCACATATTTTCAGTACTACTGTCCGTCTACATTGCGTTTTGTAGAACAATGTACATTGCATTGTCATTGCAAATGACAACATTTTGGAGGTCCCAGGTCGCAAATTGGTTAGACTGGTCTCAACTAGGGCCAGGGCCTTTTCAGTACTGGCCCTGACTTGGTGGAACGCTCTGCCACAAGAGACCAGGGCCCTGCAGGACTTGACATCTTTCCACAGGGCTTGCAAGACAGAGCTGTTCCGCATGGCCTTTGGTTTGGACTCAGTCTGACCCTTATGTTTCCCTCCCCTTATGGTCTTGATTTATTGGCTACAGTACTTTTAAAATGAGGCTGCATTTTAAATTGCATTTTAACCTGTATTTTAAATTGTTTTTTTCTCTCCCCCCCCCCATTATGTTTTTACTGTGATTTTATTCGTATTAGCTGCCCTGAGCCCTGCTGAGCCCGGGGAGGGCGGGGTATAAATATAAATTATTATTAGTAGTAGTAGTCCAAAGCAGCTTACGAACCAAGAGTTTATAGGGAGCAACAACACAAAACATCAGTTTGGGAGGAAAAGCTGTAGATAAATACGCAAACATCCATAAATGATCCACATTGATCCAGAACCAAAAGCAGTTTGGTTAGATTCCGCTCTGGTGTGAGAGCCTGAAATAGCAATTGTTCTTTAGATGATTGATGATCTGTGTTGCTGTTGTAACCCCTATCTCACCAAAGTGTAGAAACAGGTGAGCTTAACAGGTATAAGATTTAGCCGGTGCCTAAATCTTTAGCCAGGGTGGGCCTCTACCATCATGGAACCTTAGCCCCCATTCCACAGGAACCGAGGATCCCCACTGTCCAGATTGGGAGCCCTGTCCCAATGCTATCAGCCACAAATAAGGAAATGCTTCTGGTCCTCCAGCAGGTAGAAGCCCAGACCACCCTGGGACCTCCTCGTACAGGAGTGGTTGCAAACAGAAATGAACAAAATCCAGGCCTCTTTTCAGAGGATACAATTTTATGCACCTCTAACCCTATCACAGCAGGCAAAATACTATGTACAGAGTTGGAACAGTTCTCCAGGGTCTCAGGATTGCAAGATACTTTTAAGAAAGCAGAGGTAATGCTTTTTCATACACCACCCCATTCATATGCAGTAGACCTTTACAGCAATGTTGAAGATTCCAATAGCTAGGAAAAGTTTTAGATATCTGGGGGTGCAAATTACCCAAAACTTGAACAAACAAATTGTATCAGTTTAATTATAGTACAGTTTGGAAAGTTCTAAATATGGATATAAAAATATGGGATAAACGAAGACTCTCCATTATAGACAAACTAGTTGCATTGAAAACAATAATTGTACCTCCATTTCTTTTCTTCCAGACTTGGGTGAATGCCTGAGATGGAGGAAGACCCTGGAACCTATCCCTAAAGGAATCCAACAAAGCCCACCCACCCGTGGGAAGCAAGATAGGGGAGACCTGGCCATAAAAGGGATGGGCATACCTAACCCCCCAAAAGAGAACCCCCAAAGAAAAAAATACAAAAGCCCCAAAAGTAGAGAAAGGGGGCATCTGAGGCATCCGAGGGAACAAAATAACCCTCGGGGAAAGGCCTAAAAAACACTCTAAAAGCTTCTTTCGGCTGATGCCCCCTCCCCAGCCCCCTCCCTGCTGAAGCCAGCAGCCCAATTTGGCCCTCTCCCTGCTCACCCATGTGGATTACCCCAGCTGTTAGCAGGACCATCTGGCTCGCATCCACATGGGTGGGCACCCCCCCTCACCATTCTCTCATCTGCAAAGCATTGCCTTGAGCATTGCCTCTAATGGATATTCTAACTTTTAAGCTTTAAGCCAGGGCAAGAGGCAGCAACAGCAGTTCCCACCTCTCCGCTGCAGACTCACCCCAGGGCATCAGGGCACACTTGCTGCAAGAGGGGGCCTAACTTGTAGGCAGGCAGGCAATTCTTAGAGACACTCATTCAGGGGCCTGCATCTCTGCCGGGTGCTGGTGGTGCAGCAGCAGCAGCAGCCTGGCCTTAGGAGTCTCATTCAGTAAAGTTGTATAGGCTGTCCCCACCAAAAGCTGTCCTGCTGACCAGCCTCTCTCTGCCTGGACACCATAGCTAGCTTGTAGGATGCCTGCCTGGCCTTTTAAACAGCCCCTGAATGAGGAGCTCACAATGCCTCCCTTAGCTACTCACTGAGGTCACAGAGCCTGTTCTGCTGACCAGCATCCACCTCTCTGCCTGGACACCAGAGCACAGTTAAGTCAGGGAGGGAGCCAACCAGCCTTTATAGACAGGTGAGAATGGGGCTCCTTCTATAGGAGGGGAAGGCAGACCTTGTGATTTCTTCTTAGGATATGATACATTCTGCATTCTTGTACAATAGACATGGAGAGCGATGCAGGTAACGTGAAGATGAGTAGCTGTTTGGAAGCTATCATTTTTATTTCCAGTTTAGTTTTACTCCTATGAAGGCTAATGCTGTGTAGTGTAATGCTGTAGTCCAGGCATGTCCAACTTCAAGTAGCCTGTGATCTATGATCACAGCTGTCCCTCCTCCCCCAAACCAGTGTGCAATCTCTTCCCCCCCCCATCAAAGGGAGCCTTGCAGCTGATGTGGATCCTGAGGTTGCAGAGAAAGACCCTGAGATCGACCAGAAACAACCCCACGGTCAACTGGGGGCTTGCGATTCTTGTGTTGTACATGCAATGTTCCAGATATTATTAACCCAACCTCTGTTGGTATATTAGAGGTTTCCTTCCATCACTGGGTAATAACTAACTGTTGTGAACAGTAAGGAAATTAATTCTTTAGATTTAAGCGTGGAGTTTGGGGTCAAATCTAGGGATAAGAAAGCAAGTGTCGAATCGGGAAAGATATATTGCTGGCAATTTTGGAGGTCAGATTAAAAGCTTTTTGCCAAAAGGCATTGACCACTTTCACGTTTCTGGGAGTGTACTGTGGCCCCGTTTCATTATCTGAAATTGGCAGGTTCACCTCTGGACTTAAATTGGGCAAAACCCCCAGGTAGTAATTACACACCCGCACCCACCCCTCAAATTACTAGTCAAACTTGGAATGGTGGGCACCAGTTTTTGCTGTCCTGTTCACATGTATTGATCATACTACATGTGCTCCACCAGACTGGGAGCTTGCAATCATTATCCCAATTTACAAAAAAGCGAATTCTAGACCAATCAGTCTCTTAAGTATCATCAGTAAGTTGTATGGTAGCCATCTTTTAGAGAAACTTTCTAGTTAAGATGGAGGAAGAAAATTTCCTGGAGGAAGAGCAAGCATGTTTTAGGTCCGGCTGCTCATCCATTGACCAGGGACTGGTTTTACAGCATCAGAAAAATATTCTCCTGCTTGTGGGGCACTTTACACAGCTTTTATAAACTTCAAGTCTGCTTTTGACATGATAGCAATAAACAGACTATGGGAGCTGATCTGCAACACCTGTGCCATGTTTGTCTTTTTGCTGCAGAGCACGCAAAAGTACATCTGTAGCAAGCGCAGAGAATGGAGAGCAGCTCCAAGCAAAGATGCAGCTTCTCAATGGAGCTGAGCGGACTGTGGAGGAACGGTAGCACAGACAGGTGGGGAGCCCCTGGGCATAGCAGTCAACCTTCCCCTTTTTTGCGGGAAATTCCCTTATTCCAGCGCCACTTCCCGCTGCTATCCCGGATTGTTAGATATCCGGTAGACTGTCCCCGGGACAGGTGAGGCTGCTGAGCCCTTATTTTCAAATCTGAAAGTTGACAGCTATGCCCCTGGGGAGGAGAAAGATTGCACAGGGGAGGAAGGTGAGTCTCAGAAGCAGGACAGCCGTTCGCTTCCACACGTGGGACACCAATTCTGGCCCAAAGGAGCAAGGGCAGCAGCTGCCAACCTCAGAAGACACCAAGGGGACAATGAAAGTGCACAGAAGGATCCCTGCCACCCCACAGAGGACAAAGGGGGGGGATCCTGCTTAAAAACCTTTGAAAGCCACTACCAGTCAGATGACCAATGGCCCGACTTTGTACAAGGCCTTTTGTATGAGGCACTGTTTCCTTTTTTATTCTTTTAAAAAAATATTGAGTTTTCCACTTCATACATTTTTTTCCCTTTCATTATTCCCATACACACTTCCCAACTTATCCCTTAACGGCATTCTAGGTTTCAAAATTAAACATTATCCTTAAAAATCCCCACCCGTCAATAAAGCGCCGTTTTTCCCCTCAGCGCCTTTCCCGCCTAAACCCTGCTTTGAGGTAAGCTCTCCCATCCTAACCAACAGCCACCCAAGCCCCGCCCGCCCCACCAGGCCCCACCCCTTTCCGCAGCGTCAGAAGCGAACTCTTGCCCAGTTACGAAGCTGCGCCCCGCCCTCCCGCTTGGGCCCCGAGGCAGGCTGGGAGCCAGATCGGCGGCGGCGGCAGCGGCAGCAGCAGCAGCGGCAGGCGCGCGACTCTCGGCAGGCGCAATGGATTGGGAAGGGGGCCGCTTGTTGCTGCCCTTCTTGCAGGTCGTCTTCCACCTCTACCCTCCGCTGGGGTTGGTGAGCTCGAGCGGCCCCTTGGATCTGAGCTCCTGGCACTGCAGCTTCTCGGGCACTTGCGAGTGCGACTTCCGGCCCGACCTGGCAGGTGAGAGGGGAGAGGAGGGGGGGGAAGGGGCTGGAGAGAGGCAGAGTGCGCAGGCGCGAGCACGTGCACCTCAACGGTTCGAAACTCAGCTGGGGTGGCAAAAGTTCTAGTCCCCACTGCGCCACTCCTTAAAAAAAAATAAAAATTAATTAACAATTTTAACATATCGAAATATCAAAACATATCATATTCGTTATTTCTCCCCATCAGGCCCTCCCCCCAGACTTCCCTCAGCTCCTCTCTCTGATTTTTCAACACATATTATTCTCTGCATACTGTAAAATTGTATAAATCCTTATATTATCTATCCACTGTGTTTACATCCACTTCGCCACTCCTAATCCTGTATCATATGCGCCTTCCTCCAAGGGTGGTTGTGAGGGCAGATCTTGGCCCCAGGGTCAGGAATGGTTGGGGGTTGGAGCTCCCAACAATATGTATCCCCATATTACCCCCACCCACCCCTCAGGTGCAGTTATTCGGGGGGGGGTGAGATGTGTGCGTTTTTTAAAAGCAGTGCAAAAAGAAGAATCCCCACTAAGCCTCTTGATTCATCCCAGGTCTAGAATGCAACTTGGCCGTGAACCTGGTCGGGCAGCAATTGGCAAGGGATCTTCTCATGAAAGGCCTGAAGGGATTTGTGCACAACAACAGCCCTGAGAAGCCTCTGGTGATGTCCTTCCACGGATCGAGCGGCACGGGGAAAACCTTTGTTGGATCTCTGCTAGTCCCCCACCTCTTTCGCTCTGGGCTTCGAAGCCCATATGTCCACCACTTCTCCCCGGTAGTTCATTTCCCCCATGCAGAACACATTGAGCAGTACAAGGTAAGGAAGCTGCCTTTCAGCACCAAGTTGCAGGCTTTGTTTTTCTGTGGCAAATCATCACACAGGTCCCTGTTTTTAAAATGCAGTAGGACACATGTAGTCTGGAGACTTCAGTGTAGCCTGACTTAATCTGTTGCTTTGTCACTTTTTGTGATCTGATTCATGTGCTAAACCAAAATGTGTCCTGCTGCAAACTCTTGTGTTGGCTCCTGGGGGTGTGGGGGGGGAGGCAGCACACAAATTTGCTCATTCTGTGCTTGTTCTGCTTTCGTACTGCATTGAGCTAAGCCATGGTTTGGTTTAGTGTGCCATACAAACCAGGGCTTGTGGTTCACCTCTCCCGAACAAACCGTGAGCAGTACCATAGGACAAATCTTAGTTTATGACTCATAGTTACTCTGGAAAGAACTAAACTGCAAGCCCTGGTTTGGGCATTATACGTAGCCAAGCCTTGGTTTAGGACAGCACAGGACAATTGAGGGTGAGCAAACAGGTCACTATGTGCGACTTAATGTAATGTGCAAACCTGGTCACCATTATTAGAGATGCAATAAATGCCACTGAGCAGATGAATTCTGCATTCCAACAGCTGGCCAAGGGCTTGGAGAAATAATTTTTTATTGGCATTTAGAAGCCACTGGGGAGGGGAAAACCAAACTTCCACATCCATGGCACCACCATGGAGAAGGACATTTGAGCGGCTATCCCTGAAGCCAGGAGAGCAAGAGGGATCGGTGCGCACCGATCCCTCTTGCTCTCCTGGCTTCAGCGAAAGCTGCGCAGCCTGCATTCGCTCCATAAGACGCACACACATTTCCCCTTACTTTTTAGGAGGGGAAAAGTGTGTCTTATAGAGTGAAAAATGCGGTATATTCTATATTGGGGATCAGCATCCTCTGGTTCTTCAGATGATGTTGGCCTCCAATTATCACCAGCCCCAGCCAGCATGGACTATGGTCAGGGATAGAAGCGTGTTATGAGTCCAACACCATCTGGAAAGCTGCAGGTTCTACTACTTGGGTCCATAGAAATACTCAGCCTGTTCTGTGCAGTTGGGACAAAGGGTGCTGGGATCTCATGGCCTTCCACCACACCACACTGCTACTACCTGGTTAATTATGGGCCTTGTGGTAGTCAAATAATAACATCCTTCAACCTGTAAACTTTTCTGAAAAGTATGTGTAAAAGGCCTTGCAGTTTGCAGTGGTCTTTTTTTCCTTACATGCTCGTGCTGTTCGTGTATTGGATGAGTATTCTTTTCTCTATCTTCTCCCAGAACGATCTGAAGAACTGGATCCAGGGAAATCTGACACGCTGTGGCCGATCACTGTTTATCTTTGACGATATGGACAGGATGCACCCAGGCTTGGTCGATGTGATTATCCCATTCTTGGGACCTTCCTGGGTTGTGTTTGGAACAAACTACAGGAAAGCCATCTTCATTTTTATTAGGTAGACACTGATTAAATAGCAGATATGAAAGGCAGGAGGTTGCCTTATACCAGGGGTCAGCAACCTTTTTCAGCAGGGGGCCAGTCCACTGTCCCTCAGACCTTGTGAGGGCCAGACTGTATTTTGGGGGGATAATTGAACGAATTTCTGTGCCCCACAAATAACCCAGAGATGCATTTTAAATAAAAGGACACATTCTACTCATATAAAAACATGCTGATTCCCGGGCCGGATTTAGAAAGCGATTGGGCCAGATCTAGCCCACGGGCCTTAGTTTGCCTACCCATGCCTTATACTGAGCCAGGCCATTGACCCATTTCACTCAGTAATGCCTACACTGACTGGCAGCAGCTTTCTAGGTTTCAAGCAGCTTTCTAGGCTCTTGCTGGGGATTGGTCTGCATGCAAGGCTGGTGCTCTGCCACTGAAATACAGCCCTTCCATATTGGACTTTGTGGGAAGTTATCTAGTAAGGAATTGCTTACCATCTGAAACCGATTCTTCCTCTCCCGTCTGCAAATTATATTTTCTGCCTGAAAGTCATGAAAGAAAGACCCCAGCTGTAGTGCAGTAAGAGAATATTTGACTTAATGATCCCATAGTGTGTACAGCACCTTCTTTGGATGCTAAGTGTTTTCAAAATGTGGTAAACCTTGTCTTTGTCTGCCTTCCTGCTCATTCAGCTAGGCCTGACCCCAAAGTCCTGCCCTGATAGCACCATTGCCTGTACATAAACTTCAGTTGATTTTGCTTTCTTTAAAATATGATTCTAAATGAAAACAGCCAGCTCTAACAGCATAATCCTATACTTGCCCATTGTGAAGTAGGTCTGTTTGAGTTCAGTGGAGCTTATTTTCAGGTAAGCAGGTTCAGAATTGTAATCTACGGGACTGATAAGTGCATATTTTATATTTATTTATTAGAAGAGTTCTATGTCTTCTGTACACTACTCAGAGCACCTTAGCACAAATAACAAAAAATCAGTTTCATGAAAACTTTGTTTACCTATCCAATTAAGCCCGTCATTATAAAAATGTCTTCAGTAACCAGCAAAAATGAAAAGGGAGGTGCCAACCAGACTTCACAGGAGACGCTCCAAAAAGCACAGCTTCCAACATGGCAGGGCAGAGAAAGGCTTCTCCTTCTGATCTTGGGGAAGTGGCAAGATGGCGTAGGGACAAAGATTGGGAACCTGAGCCCCCACCCCGGATTGCTGGACTACAATTCCCCCCATCCCTTTTGCCCATGCTGTATGAGATTGATAGGAGTTGGAGTCCAGCAACATCTGGAGAGCCACAGTTCCCCAAACCTGATATAGGAGCAGGTGATCCATACAGTATTGTTGTTAAAGCACTGAAGCACATCCTTATGAGTGAAGTGTGTGTTCTCACAAGGCATCTTTTCTCTTGCATCCTGTCTTGTTCTCTGATAGCAATGCTGGCGGGGAGCAGATAAACCAAATTACTTTGGACTTCTGGCGGGCCCATAAAGACCGTGAGGAGATCAGCCTCAAGGATCTGGAAGCACCAGTTTACAAAGCTGCTTTTGAAAACCCCCAAAGTGAGTATCATTTGAGAAACAGGAAACATAAGAACAGCCCTGCTGGATCAGGTCGAAGACCCATCTGATCTACCATTCTGTTCTCACCATGGTCAGCCAGCTGCCACAGTGGGAAGCCCGCAAACAGGACCTTAGTGCAACTCTCCCCATACATAATTCCCAGTAACTGATATTCAAACAGTAGAGGCAGAACAGTAGCCATAGGGGCCAATAGCCTTATCTTCTATGAATTCGTCTTGCCCTCTTTTAAAGCCATCTAAGTTGGTGGCCATTACTATATTTTTGTGGAAGCGAATTCCATAGTTTAACAATATGAAAAGGGAGAGAATACTAAACTCTTCCTCCCTCACTTCTCCCCTCAACATACCTGTTTCCCCACAAACTGAGTTTACTTGTAACCTCCAAGCCCCACCAGGAATTTGTGGAGGCAAACACAGGCAGAGAAGTGCTTGACCACCTGCCCACATGGCATTTTAAAAAACTACTGTCATTTTATAGTGGTAACCCTTTTGTGGGTGAAATACCTTTTGCCACATTCAGTGGCCTTGGGTGAGAGAACCATGCCCACAGCAAAGGGAAGATTGAGCTTTTCACACAAAAATGTGGGCAGTAAAACTCTTGCTGAGGAAGAAGGAGCCACACAAAGGCACTGTGGCCCATATTACCTGGAAGGAAATAACATTATCAGCCAGAGATTTATTTTGCAAAAATCTTATCTTTCCTGCCCCAGGGGTGGGATTCAGTGGTCCAGTTCAAAGATATGTGGTGCACTACTGGCCCCTTCAAGAGTACAGACCTTTCCCCTACTTAATTCCCTACTTAGAAACTTGATCTCTCTCTCTCTCCTGCAGATGGATTTTGGAAGTCTGGGATAATCGATCAGCGCCTTATTGACTTCCTCGTGCCTTTCTTGCCTTTGAAGCAGCACCATGTGAAACGGTGTGTGGCCAGTGAGCTCACCAGCCGAGACCTAGAGCCACAGCCAGATGTCCTCCAGGCAGTTGCTGACAGCATCCCTTACTTTCCAGCAGAGGAGAAAGTGTTCTCAGCCACAGGCTGCAAAACAGTGGCTTCACGGGTCCCTTTCTTCCTTTGATCTCTCCAGATTCTGGTCACTTGCCTGCAAAGACTTTGCTGGAGACAATTTTGGGGTTTTAAAGGCTCAGCACAAAGACTGCCTCACCAATTATCCTGATTGGCTTTAGGATCAAGGGAGAGACTTTCCAGAGCATAGACTCAAACAGCAATGCTGACTTGACCGACCAGGAAACCAAAAAGCACTTTATACTTTGCCCTGAGCCTTGTGCTGTGGACTCTTGAGAACAAAGGAGTAGAGTCTGTGATGTATTGGAAGGGAATCTTGGCTGCTCTCATAACACTGTCTTATATAGACTTTTTCTTAAAAGAAAAAGAGGCAATGATCACATTTCTAGATTCCCTAACACAGCACAATTTGATCAGTTTTCTTTGGAATCTAAAAATTTTACCTCTCGTACAATTTTTTAAGACATACTGTGATTGTATCAATGTGCCAGAAGCCATAGTCCTAGGCTAAAATGTTGTAGCAAAATCCATCTCATCTGAACTGATCCATACAGGATTGATTTGCCTTATTGTGATTACGTGCTGATGGTGGCAATATAAGTGACACCAGGCACTGTTGGCAATGGGGCTGTGGGGAGAGATGGTCTTCCAGTGCCTCCTTTTGTACACAAGAACTGGATTTTCACTCAAAAGTGCCTGAGAAGCCCACAGGTAAATAAAACAGCTGTTTTGCAGTGTTGTGTAATGCACTAGGGTGGGAAGACCTTAACCAGGTGGCAGACTGGATCCTTGGGTGGGTGGGAGCCGCCCAACAGCCAGTCACCTGACATCCCCATGGCACCAGTTTTTCCTTTGGCAATGCATCTTGAAATCAAGCCACATGGGAAATTACACAGGGCTTTGAAGCTGCTGGTACTCAGCTGCTGGGCAATGCCAGAAAAAAGAGTCACATCTTGACCTGATGTTATACAGTACAGTCATACCTCGGGATTAATACGCTTCAGGTTGAGCGCTTTCGGGTTGCGCTCCGCGGCGACCCAGAAGTAACAGAGCGTGTTACTTCCAGGTTTCACCGCTCACGCATGAGCAGACGGTCAAAATGGCATCATGCGTGGAAGCGGTAAAACGTGACACACCCTGTTGCGCCTTATGTTCTGTTCGGGATGCGAACAGGGCTCCGGAACAGATCCTGTTCGCATCCTGAGGTACCACTGTATATGGCAAAAGGTGTAGAGCAAGTGGATGTGGCTTGAGGAAAACTGCCTCATGGCCTAAATCAGGGCCTTTGCCAGAGCTAATTCAGCCCACAAGCTTCCCACTACTACGCTAGCACTACTAATCTAAATGGTTCCAAGTCGCTGAGCTTCTGTGTGCGTTAGTCACTATCCTGCAAGAATAGTGCATTAGAATTACGTAAATGCAAGTTATCAGATGACAAGATACTCTACCATCCCATTTGGGGTGATTCTCTCTTGCCAAATCAAGCCCCATTACAATACAAGACATATTTTTAGTGGGTCCCCGCTCCAACTCTCTGGCAAGGCTTTTCAGAGACACCATGGGGCAGGAGGAGATGGGAAAGATTCCTTGTGCAATCCTAGATCCAAACCAGAATACATTCAGTCTCCCGATTTATTGCCACTTAGTAACTGGCAAAAAGCCTCTGCAACTTTCTCTCCGAAAGGCTTGTGGTACAGACAAGCCTTTTCTGTATATTCAGAGGAAGAGGAAAACCATTGACAGAAGCTCCTATAATGATACCTTACATGTTTTTAAAATCTTATATTAAGAACTTCCCTAAAATGAGACCTTCACAATTGTTCTTTATTTCAAATTAAGAATAGACAATTTGCATCTTTTCAAGATGGAGGTCTATGAATAGGCATAGCAGTTAAGAGTGTTTACCAGTAAATCAGCCCAAACCTATATTTTTGTCTTGCTAAAGGCTCCTGTATAAATTTCCCTTTTAAAACTTATTGTTCCTGCAATAATCTGCAGACGAGCAGTGTGGGTGTCTGGGACCCTTGCATGCAGGACCTGTTTTGTTCCAAAACTGGGCTTGAGCTACAAGACACAGTTGCAGCTGTCAAGGCACAAACAGCCATTCTGCCTTAGTATGTTTTTATGTAATGGCCTTGGCTACATAAAAAATAATACTGGTATGTGCTTGCAGTGAACGTGATAGCTCCTAGACTAGACTAAACATGGTAATGGCAGAATAAGTTTTGTTTTCAAGAGGGCTCGCTCAACTGATACCACACTAGACAAAAAGTGCTGCTGTGTGCAATCCATATATGCAGAACAAGGCAGGGCTAAGTGTTCACGTATTTATCTGAGAGGGGGAAAACAGATTGGCCCACAACTGCTAAGTTGCTCCTGATTCCTCCATGAGTAGGTATGTGGAGCTGTGCAATAACTACTGCTGTACCTGAGAAAAAGTGTTAATTGTAGAATTGAAGTAGCCCCATGGCAAGTTTTGCACCAGCAGCTGGCGGACGTCTTGTGGACTGGGATCCTATCAACGGAATGGAATGGAAGACACACTACTTTGGTGATTAATACCATGCCACCATGTGCTTGCCAGAACTGGTGGCTGTAGTCTTTAAGTAAGTAAATGCATTGGAACTTCAGCCAGCCTGGTTCATGTCTACCTCTTTATGATGAGACTGCAAAAAAATGCAATGGTTGTAATATGAGCTAAAAGTGGCCAATGCCTTGGCTGAACTTGCGCCACTTGTAAGGTTCTTCTGAGTGCTCCTTTTCAGGCAGGTGAGGGCAAGGGTCCAGGCGGACAGTGGTAGGCTCCAGGGACGTGTTCTCTCGCGCTGCCTTAAGCTCTTGGTTTACCTGCCAGAGAGATGCAGCACCATTTTACATGAAATGTCAGTGTAGATCTGGCTGCCTTCTGCAGCTTTGCAAAAAGTGCAAGAGACCACAATAGTTAAATCATAGTGTTGGAATGGACCTTGGAGTCACCCAGCAGCTGCTCGTCAGAATCCAGCTCTGTACCAAGGGTTACTTCCAGCTCTGTACCATGGGTTTGGGGGTCGTGCATGTACAGAAGCACTAAATTGTGCTTTGCACATGCGCAGAAGTGCCGAATCGCAACCCGCACATGCACAGATGCGCCGCTGTGGGTTGCGAATGTGCATCCCGCACAGATCACGTTCGCAACCCGAGCATCCACTGTTTAAATATCTACTTCCAGTGCTCTGTTTAAATATCTACTCTTTAAATATCTACTCCCAGTGCTCACCAAACTCACTCAGTTTTTAGCTGAATTTTGCTTCCTTGCCATTTCCTTCTTAGTTCTAACCCTCTAGAGCAATAGGGGGTGAGTCTGCTCCAGCTTCTACTTGACAGCTTTCTGATATTTGAGGACCACTGTTTCATTTCCTCTGAAACTTCTCTTTTTCCAGGCTAAATGGAGAAGCTTCTCCACTATCACCATGTGCCTGTCCACCAGACCAAGCAGAAAAGCCTGGCAGGATTATATTAATAATAGGCAGGTGCCTCAGTTCTACTGTGCTGCCTGTCCAGGCATTTTATTTATTAAATTTCTATGTCATACTTCAAGGATCATAGCCAGCCCTGGTCTTTTGAAGGCTGCATTCAGCTTGGCAAGTATGTGTCCTGTTCTGGGCACTACAGGTTAAGGATGTCGACAAGCTCGAAGGTGTGCAGAGGAGGGCAACCAAGATGATCAGTGGTCTGCGAAACTAAGCCTTATGAGGAGCAGTTGAAGGAGCTGGGTATGTTTAGCCCAGAAAAGAAGAGACCGAGAAGTGATATGATAGCCATTCTTAAATATCTAAAGGACTGTCACATGGAGAGTGGAGGTTTGTTTTCTCCAGTTGCAGAGGGTAGGACCCAAACCTATGGATTCAAGTCACAAAAAAGGATATTCCAACTAAATATGAAGAGCTTTCTGAAAGTAAGAGTTAATTCAACAGTGGAGCAGACACCCACAGCTTTGCCCAAATCTAGACTGCCAACCAAGTCAGAGTAAAAATCTACATTTTCGTAATGTGAACCAAATGAATTATCTCAGCTGCACCAGATAAGGTGCTTCCCACTGCCCTAGAAGGTAATGATTGCTGAGACACAGAAACACAGGGAGCAAAGCTACCTTACACTAAGTCAAACCACTGATACACCTAACTCAGTATTGCTTATGCTGACTGGCTGTGACTCTCCAAGGGTCTCAGACAGAGGTGTCTCCCAGCCCTAACTGGAGATGCTGGTGGTTGAACCTGCATTGCTGCTGAGCTACACCCCTCACCATGTTAGACTTCTTCAGGCAGGTAGCCAGCTTCTCATTCAGCCTTTTCTCTTCAGCAGCCGTTTCCTGCTTCCTCTTTTCCTCCTCTGGTGCTTCTAGCTCATCATTTTGAATGTAGAAATCTTTGGGAGAACTACTTCCTTCTGACTCTGAACTGTGGGAGGGTGGAAAAGGGCAGATAGCAAAACATAAGCTTTGTGGAGGAGGACGTGCAATAGCAAGGCAATGCAAAAATATTAGCACTGGAGGTTTCAGGCCCAGAGGCTACATGCTACCCCACGCAGGCTGCACTTTGCAGCCACCAACACTTACGACCTTTGAGAGCTAAAGGTTGTCTCCCAGTTGTTTAAAACTTCAGATCCTTAAGGATATAATCTTTCTTGAACATCCATTGCTTTTCTGTCCTGTGCTTCATTCATGCATCTTTGGTACCATGATGCCATTCCCCTCTCCTGGTGAGAGGTGCATAGACTAGACTAGAGGCCTTCTGGAAATGCTTTCAAGTATTTTAATCACTTCACAAGAATATAGGTGCAATCTTTAAAACCACCCTCTAGGGCAGGTGTAGCCAATGAAGCCCTCTGAATGTTGTCAGACTCCCAACATCCCTGACAACTGGTAAGAGTTCATGGGAGTTGTAGTCCAACATTTGGCTGGGTAGAGCTTCTCTATCCCTGTAAAAGCACATATGGTGGTTGTGCCAAGGTGGATGAAGTGTTGCGGAGATATCTTTGATAACTGAACAAACCATTGCTCCATCTTTCCACCTGGCACCTTTGAGCCTGGTCAGAGGGTCTCAAAAACCTTTGGGCCACTGCCTCCTTGGCTCTATAAACTTATCTCTAGTGCTCCCTATCCCATAAATAACATTATCCAGAAGATTAGAACACAATAGGATTCAAAACAGTAACAATTAATTGCACATTTATTTGAATAAATGCATGTTTACTTGAATAAATCCAATTAAAACCATATAGTTTAATTAATTCAACATAATTTATTCACTTGATTCAGTGATGGCAGCTTTTCAAGGTCCGATAGGCATTTATACCTCCAGCACTCCTTGCCACCCCCTTACCTTTTAGCACCCCCACCCCCAGAAATCCCCACCCACCCAAGGGGCGACACCTCCCACTTTGGGAACCACTGCTGTAGATGGAAACAGAATGGGCTAGAAAAGTAAAAAAACCTCTCATCTATAAGCAGCAGCCATGGGCTCCATTGCCAAATCCTGGAAGATAACAATTTCAATTGCTGGCCTATTAGGGTTGATAAACTGCCCTTCTGGAAAAGATATCTCATAAAGCAAAAGAAACTAAAGGACAGAACTTATTGCACAAATACTGTGTGGCACTCAGTTACATAATGTCACCAATATATGTAAACAACTGGTTTGTCTGAGACTTTTTAGAACCTTTATTCACAATAATGGATCTCACAGGTGGAGACTACTTTCATTTTTACACATCTTTGTTATTTGTAAAGGGAATCTCTGTATGAGTCAAAGCTTTATTAACCCCCTGGAGCTGTGCTACATCTTTGTACATTTGCCCTTCCAGGCTGTGACGCTCCACGGTTTGCATTTTTTATTATTTGTTTTATTTCTTTCCGTTAACAAAATGAATAAAATGTGTGGGGGTTTTTTAAGGGCGCCAGGTTGGCTACCCCCACTGTAAGGTTTCATGCCCCTCCCATATTGGCAGATGGAGGGACTAAGGACAAGGGGACCGCACACAATGTGATCATACTGCAATCAGGAAAGAATCCTTTTTCTAGCAACAATGGCTCCTTTTGAGGCGGTCACTTGCACAGGGTGAAAATCACCCAAAGACACCAGTGGAGGAGCCTGGTTTTATGGCACCATGTTTGTGCTCACTGCAGTACCTTTTGTGGTTGGCTGAGGCCTCGAATATTGGGCAGGCTTTTAGCCTCCGTTCCAGAAGAGCTTTAGCAAGCTCTCCAATTTTACTGTCAAGGGCAGACTGTATGGGCTCTCCTGGAAACAAATTATTGGCCAGACTGTGGATCTGAAAAAGAAAAAAAGGGGAAAAGAAGAGAAGTGATTTCAACTGAATGGAATTTTTTCTTTTACTACTACTACTACTACTACTATTATTAAATGCAGTGCTCAGGTAGAGGAAAGATTCCCTTCTCTATAGGCATATGGATGCAGCAAGCATTCTGAAATGGTAGAAGACTGCTCAGGAACCCTAAGTACGTTTCATGGAGTTCCCTGATTTAAAAAAAAGCAACAGCCATCAATTTTCCTTGCCTCCCCCTTGCTTCACACCTTTCTGCTCACCTGCCCTTCTGTTTCCCCCTTCCCCTAATTTCCAGAGGCCTGTCCGAGGGCAGTGTCAGGTTGCCCCTGATTAAAGGACTGGGTGAGGGGAGGCTTTGCATTAAGGCGTAATGAATATGGCGCTGTTATGCAGCAGGTACCTCCTCCCTTGTTGGGTCCAGCAGGAAGGCTGTAATAAGGTCCTCCTTGGCTCCCATTGTCTCCTGCAGAAACAGGCGGGTCTTGGCTCGGTGCATGTAATACTTCGGCTCACGTGGGTTATTCTCAATAGCCTGGGAGAAATATGCTTCGGCCTGTGGGTATCGACTGAAAGCAGGGAGAAAACACCTGTTGGCATATTAGCTTACTTTATTATAATTATTAAAGGCCTGGCTATAGAGGAACATTTTTGCCTGGTGCCTAAATATATGTAATGAAGATGTCAGGTGAGCCTCCCTGGGGAGAGCATTCCACGAATGGGAAGCTACTGCAGAAAAGGTGTGTTCTTGTGTTGCTACCCTTCGGACCTCTTGTTGAGGGGGGCCCACGAAGAAGGGCCTCAGATCTCAGGGTCCAGGTCGGTTCATATGGGGAGAGTTCATCCTTGAGGAAAGTGGTACCTCTGGTTGTGAACGGGTCCATTCTGGAGGCCCGTTCGCAACACGAAAAGCCTGCAATCTGAAGCGCCGTATCTGCGCAGGGGCACAGCGTAATATGGTGCTTGTGTGAAAGCGTGGTTTTGCGTTTCTGCACATGCGAGAGCGGCGAAACCTGGAAGTAACCCTTTACAGTACAGTCATACCTTGAGTTAAATATACTTCAGGTTGAGTGTTTCCAGGTTACGCTCCGTGGTGTCCCAGAAGTAATGGAATGTGTTACTTGCGGGTTTCGCCACTCACGCATGCGCAGATGCTCAAAATGATGTAATGCGCGGAAGCACCGAATCACAACCTGCGCACGTGCAGATGCGCAGACATGGGTTACGTTCGCTTCAGGATGTAAACGGGGCTCCGGAATGTATCCCATGCACATCCAGAGGTACCACTGTACTTTTGGGTCACCGCGGGACGCAACCAGAAAAAACGTAACATGAAGCAAATGTAACATGAGGTATGACTGTATTGTGGTCCTGAGCTGTCTAAGGCTTTATAGGTCAAAACCAGCACCTAAGAGGGCTGCTGTAAGAACAACTGAGATGCAACATGCTTTGGGCATTTAGGACTGCCTCCTCCAGACATCATTGAGACTCCAACTCCCATCATCCCTACCAGTTGGCCATGCTGGCTGGGACTGAAGGGAATTGGGCATCTAGCAACACCTGGGGGACCACAGCTCTGCTATTATCGTGGTGGTTGCTCATTTATTTTCTCTGTTTATGCTCCCAGTGCATAGCATGAAGACATTCTTAAATAATGGGTGTGTCAAACCACACATAAGCAAAGGCCTGTCTCCCCCCCCCCCCCCAGGAGCTTTCTGGTAAATGTGCCGTTTGCAGGGGCACTGCAAGGTTACTTAAAGGATTCAGGGCACAAGCCCATGATAGAGATTTGCATAGCATTTGCATGTGCTAATTTATACAAGATATTGTCTGAGCAACCAGTGCTGTGCTTTTCAGGGAAGATGATCCTGGGTCCACCACCAAAGACCCTGGGTTGCCCCCCTACTGCATCCCGCCAACCTCAACATACCTCTCCCTGAACTCCTGCAGCCCCATCTCATCGTACAACCAAGCTGCGCGTTTCTGGAGGCTGGGGTCGAAAGGCTGTAAATCCAGGGCTTGCTGATAATCCGCCATTGCAAAATTCAGCTCACCCAGTTTAAGGAAGCAGTCTGAAGGAGAACAGCCAAGAATTCACTGGCAGCAAGCACAGGTTGTTTTCCTCTGTTATTTTAATTACTGGTTCAAAAGGCACTTTCAGCACACACACACACATACGCTGAGCTGTGGCTCAGTGGCAGAGAACCTGCTTTGCATGCAGAAAGCCACATGTTCAATCCCCCGCAGAGAAGGTAAGGCCTGGACAGCTGCTGCAAGTTTCTGCCTGCCACCCCAAGCAAAGAAAAAGAGGACAGCTGCCTGCCCCAATGATCTTACAGTCCACAAATTCAATCCAGAGGAGATGAGCCTCTTATTCAAATCGGGCTCTATGGGGGGGGCAGAATATTATAGAGGTGTACGGGTGGTGTAGAGCTTATTCAGTCAAAAGTAGAGCCTCTAATGAATGCCAACTGCTGGGCAGGAGCGGGGGCATATTTCATGCACTGCTTGTGGGCTTTCTGGAAGCACCCAGCTAACCACTTGGATGAGATGGACCTTTGGCCTGATGCAGCCCGACGGTTCACTTCAGATTCTTAGCTACTAAGCATAAGGAGAACTCAGAGATGTGCCTGCTGTCCTTTTATTTTATTTTATTATTTTATTTAATAACCAATTAAATTCTGTCTCACCGAAACTGTGCTCCAAGGACTACATAATCCTACAAGCTGCATAGACCTATTGTGCCAATGAAGCCTATCTGCACGATTTATTTTGCTTCTGCTTCCCCTGGAGTTGGAAGGCTCACTCCCCGGCTGCTGGGAATCTCATTTAGCTGAGGGCCCTGTCTGGAATCTGGCCTAACTCACAGAGTTGTTGTATTGAAATGGGATGGAAGGGTGGAAAAGCATAGATGCTTCCTCGAGCTCTTTGAAGGAAGGGTGATATAAAATAAATAATAATAATAATAAACCATTTCACACAATTTCAATGAAGTCTTTGCAGCCCTAACTTGCTCCATCAAAATTCAAAGCTGAGCTACTCAGTGAGATCTAGCACCCACAAAAACACTGCATTTTGGTGCTCCCACCCACATCTACACAGAACTAGAAAATATAGATGAGCGCCTCACCTCCTCTGTTGACATAGAGCCCCTTCTCATTTTTCTCCCCCGTGATGGCTTTATTCAGGAGGAGCACCGCCTCTTCGTAGAAGCCTTTGTCATAGCAGTGTACCGCAAAGTCGTTATAGGTGAGGAGCACCTGCCTCTGGGCCTCCATGCAAACCTCGCTGCCATCCTCCTCTCTGCTGAGCTCCACAGCTCTGAGGTAATCGCCAATGGCTGCATCAAAGTCTCTCAGCCTTCTCAAGATGTTTCCCCTGCAAAAGGGATCACAATAATACATCTCCTTGGGAGAAGGGGCTGTGGCTCAGAGGCAGACCACCTGCTTTGCATGCAAAAGGTCCCAGGTTCAATTCCCAACATCTCCAAGTAGGATTCGGAAAGACTTGCTTTCTGAAAGCATGGAGAGGCTCTGCCAGTCAGTGAAGACAGTGCTGAGCTTTGTGAATCAAAAGTCTGTCTTGGTATACAGTCGTACCTCACGTTACGTCTGCTTCATGTTACGTTCTTTCAGGTTACGTCCCGCGGCAACCCAGAAGTACTGGAAAGGGTTACTTCCGGGTTTCGCTGCTCGCGCATGGGCAGTAGTGCAAAATGACGTCATGCGCAGAAGTGGCGAATCGCAACCCGCGCGTGCGTGGACGCACCACTGCGGGTTGCGTTCTTTTCATGTTGCGAACGGGCCTCCGGAACAGATCCCATTCGCAACCAGAGGTACCACTGTATAAGGCAAGTAAAAGGTGACATGACAGAAGATTATGCATGGCGTGGGGAAGGTGGATAGAGAAAAGTTTTTATCCCTCGCTCATAACATCAGAACTCATGGGCACCCAGATAAACTGAATGTTGGAAGACTTGGAACAGAGAAAATATGCAGCACATAGCTGTGGAACTCACTCCCACAGGAGGCAGTGATTAAACAAATTCATGGAGGATTAAACAAATTTATGGAGGAGGACTGATAGCCAGATGGCTCTGCTCTGCCTTCACAGTTAGAGGGAGCCATATTTCTGAACCCGTTGCTGGAAACCACAGGACAGGGGAGAGTGCTCTTGTGCTCAGGTCCTGCTTGCAGGTTTCCCGCAGGCATCTGGTTAAGAACAGGGGCTGGACTACGTGGGTCATTTGCCTAATCCTGCCAGGCTCTTATGTTCCCAAGAATGGGGAAGGAAGGGTGGAGGCTAGCAATGAGCTGGGAGCGGAGCAGGACCAAGGAAGCTGCCTTATTCCAGGTGAATAACTCAGTGCCACTTACTCTGATTGGCAGCAGCAATCCAGAGTTTCAGATGGGTATTTTCCACTTCTGAAAAATCTACAGGGTGGTTTGGTATCAAGCTTTGTGTGAGCTGTTCCACCATATGGATCACTTGTGAGCCTACATTAAGCCACCAGGAAATGGCTATGGTTTGTCAGCTACACAAATAAAACAAAGACTGTTGAGACTTTTGGGGGTGGGGCACACAACAAGGGTGCACAAAATTATGCATGGTGCTGAGAAAATGGCGGAAGAAAGGCTTCTTCTTGCACCATGGTTGGCTGCCTCTAATAATTTCAAGCCACAAAATGGAAGAGATTTCTGGCAGGGAAA
The DNA here is from genome assembly GCF_964234715.1 of Podarcis melisellensis. NCBI lineage: Eukaryota > Metazoa > Chordata > Lepidosauria > Squamata > Lacertidae > Podarcis > Podarcis melisellensis. The sequence goes on along the minus strand of NC_138547.1, from coordinate 3,900,630 downwards.
CCCTGAGAGGTCCAGGCCTTCAAACCGTGCTGAGATGGTGGTTACCTGAAGAGGCAGTAGTCTGCCTGCAAGGGGTTGTGGTCAATGGCCCTGTTGATTTTCAGCAGGGCTGCCTTCAGGTTTCCCTTCACTGCCTTGCTCACAGCTTGCTCCTTGAACTTCTGAGCCTCTTTCCTCAAGCGCTCCAGCATCAGCAGAGCTTCACTGTGCTCTGGGTCCAACTCAAGGGCATCTTGGAGGTTGTGGAAACAGAAGGTGACCTATGGAGAAGGCAGCATGCTATCTGGAACCTGGGCTCATCCAATAAAGAAGGTTTCTTCGTCAAACTCCATGGGGGGCGGGGAGGTCATAGAATTGTAGTGTTGGAAGGTACCTCAAAGGTCATCTAGCCCAAACCCCTACAATGTCTTAACTGACAAGATGCCCTGACAAATGGACACCCAACCTCTGCTTTAAAATCTCCAAAGAAGGAGAGTCCCACCTACCTTCCGAGAGAGTCCGTTTCACCATGGATTTAAAGCATAGCTAACAGACATCATTTCTCCCAAAGAATCCTGAGAACTGTAGTTCCTCCCCTCAAAGAGCAACAATCCCCTGTACCCTCAACAAACCACAGTTCCCAGGATTCCTTGAGGGAAGTCATGTGCTTTAAATGTGTGTGGGATGTGCTTCAAATCTATGGTGCGGATCTACCCCATAGCTAAGACTCCAGAATTTGTAGTCACAGGAGGTGGTGATAGCCACCAACTTAGAAGTTTCTAAATAAATTTATAAAACATGACCAGTTTATGGAAGACAAGCCTATCAGCAGCAACTAGCCACAAAATGGCACCTCCAAGATCATGGAGCCTTTAAATACCAGCTGTTGGCAGCGGGATAGGGGTGGTGGTGGGGAACAACAGCAGGAGAGGGACTGTTGCATTCGTGTCCTGCTTAGCTGCAGTGCGAAACAGAAACCTGAACAAGGCAGGCCTCTGGCCTGATCCAGCTGGCTCTTCTTATGTTCTTCCCTGTTAGTTCCAGAGCCATAGAGAAGCAAGCAGAAATGGCACAGAGACTTAAAAAGTGGCCTTAGACCTGGTCAGTAATTGTCCTTGCAGTCCAGGGGTGGGGAACCTCAAGAACCTCTCTTTCTCTGGCCCTCAGAACTCCCCCAAGGCCTTTACACTCTTTGCTTGGCTGTAAAGTGTCCCTGTACTCTAATAAGTCCTTGCCTGGGTGGAGGATACAGAGTAATGGAGGGTGGGGCAGGGGTGAGTGTGTGTAGTGAACAGGTATTTACAGCTCTACAGTCACATCTTGTGTTGCGTCTAGTTCATAATACGTTTTTTTCAGGTTGTGTCCTGTGGCAACCCGGAAGTACCGGAAAGGGTTACTTCCAGGTTTCGCCGCTTGCGCATGCGCAGATGCACAAAATGACATCACGCGCATGTGCAGACGCGGCAAATTGTGACCCGCAGATGCACAGACGCAGGTTGCATTCCTTTCGGGTTGTGAACAGGCCTCCAGAATGGACCCCGTTCACAACCAGAGGTACCACTGTATTCATTTTTGCCACCCACCAGTATTGCATGGACCTTGAAAGGCTCCCCACAAAAGAATGTGGCCCTCAGGCTTGAAGGGATACCCCAACCCTTCTATCAACCCATTATCATCTAATCCAGGGGTTCCCAAAGTGGACTGTGGACAACTAGTGGCCCGTGAGCTTCATACAGGTAGGCAGTGGAAGAGCGTGGCCAGGGGCGCATGCAAAGAACAGCAGGTGCACCAGCTGCTCAGGGCAATAGGTTGACAGAACATTTGAAAGGAGCAGAGTCAATACATAGGAGCAAAGCAAGCAGAGAAAGGGGAAGAAGAAGTGGGATTCGTTGGTTCACACTGATTTTAATTGCATTTTTCTTGCTTCTTTTATTTCCTATTATATTAACATTCAAATTCTGTTTTTTAAAAACATGCTTGCATTTACCACAGTGCATTTTAATTGCTAAACGGCCTAGGACCCTTGTACCTACGGGACCTACCTACAGGACCACCTCTCCCGGTATGCCCCATGGAAGACCTTAAGGTCCATAAATAGCAACACCCTCGAGGTCCCGGGCCCTAAGGAAGTTAGATTGGCTTCAACCAGAGCCAGGGCCTTTTCAACACTGGCTCTGGCCTGGTGGAACGCTCTGTCTCATGAGACCAGGGCCCTGCGGGATCTGATTTCTTTCCGCAGGACCTGTAAGACAGAGTTGTTCCGCCTGGCCTTTGGCTTGGAATCAGTTTGATTCCCTCCCCCTCTTTCTTTTTTCCTTTCTCCTCCTGTGATGAGACTGCATTTTAATGTTTTGATGTTTTACTATTGTATTTTACTCTTGTTTTTAAAGTTGTATTTCAATCAACTTGTTTTTATTATTGGTTGTTAGCCGCCCTGAGCCCGGTCTTGGCTGGGGAGGGCGGAGTATAAATAAAAGTTATTATTATTATTATTAAACATAAGGCAGAAAAATAGTTAAGTGGTCTTCCAAGACCCGGGGAGTGGGGGTGGGAGCTCTTCCATCACCTGCTCCTTCACCTGGTCATAGCTTGCAAATGAAAACCAACCTGGCCAGCTCTTTACCTTTCCAAAGCACTGATAGAGTCGAGCCCTCAGGACAAAGAGATCTGGATTCTTTCTCTCCTGAGCAACTTCTTCATTGACCATCTGAAGGCAATCGTTGTATTTTTTCAGGGCAGCGAGGCAGGCAATGCTAGCAAAACAGAAAGGCAGAGCAAAGCCATGAATCTCAACCTGTGTGCTCACAAGGTTCTGCAAAGGTCACCTGGCCTGCTGAGGAAGAATGGAAGGAGGAGGCAGGTGGGGGGGGGACACACAGACCCTGAAGGCATGGACCTCATTAGAGGAACCACACCTATAAATTGGAGCTTTCCTTCTAAAGCATGTGGCATGTTTGAATAACTGGGGTGAGCGAAGAGATCCAGATCAGAACAGCAATGGTGGGAGATAATGTTTTTTTCAAAAAAATCCCCTCCACTACCCCTTAAAGGAGCCCCACCCAGATCACTGGGACCATCTCAGTTGTTTACTATTTTTCTTTTTTAAAGCGCAGTTGCCTCTTGGTTAGATTACTGCAACACTTGCTTTATATGTGAGGATGCTCCTGGAGATGGTTCGGAAACTTCAGCTGGTGCAGAATTCAGTGGCCAGGTTACTCCCCAGGGCAAGATGTTTTAAGCATATAATGCCAATCCTGGCCCGATGGCTCTGACTGCAGTGGCATTTGTGGAACACTTTCATCTCTTTAGGCACCAGGCAAAAACGTTTCTCTTCAACCTGGCTAATTAAGCAATCAATGGCCTTTTAAACTGTGGAGGGAGAGTATTGTTGTGTTTGTTATTATGCTATTTATTTGTTTGTTTTGTTTTTATACTGTAAACAGCCCTGTGCTCTTGGGTGAAGGGCAGTATAGAAATTTAATAAATAATTAATAATTTCACGAATAGTGCCGTGTCTAGATGGGGCCCTGAAAAGCAGGCCTCAGTTATTACGGTAACAAAAATGCTCCCTTTCGCCTGGCATGGCAACAGGTCCCCTTGAGGTGATAAAAATGTGGCTCTCAAGAGGGATCTCTTGCACTCTAATTTACTGTTTCCTCTCTGGAGGAAGAAATATTTTGAAAGTGGATTTGTTTTTTGTCTGCAATAAACCTGGGCAATAAACATAGCACTAAACATAGCACTCTCCTAAGTTGAGGCGAGTTGGGAGTCCACAACATCTAGAAGACACCAGGTTTTGCTCAACCTGTAATGATCTGTTAAAATTCCAGACTAATAGAATACTTTTTAAAAAAAGAAACAGATAGGTAGCCGTGTTGGTCTGCCATAGTCAAAACAAAACAATTCCTTCCAGTAGCACCTTAAAGACCAACTAAGTTAGTTCTTGGTATGAGCTTTCGTGTGCATGCACACTTCTTTAGATACACTGAAACAGAAGTTACCAGACCCTTCTATATAGTGAGAAGGTGGGGAGGGGTATTACTCAGAAGGGTGGTGGGAATGGGTGATTGGCAGATAGCTGTGATGAGCCTGTTGACGACTCTTAACGACTGCAATAGGTCTTACAGGAAAAAGCAAGGGGTGAGAAGGTGAAAAATGGCTTTGTCATGTATAATGAGATAAGAATCCAATGTCTTTGTTCAGACCAGGTCTCTCCATGGTTTTAAGTTTGGTAATAAGTTGCAATTCAGCAGCTTCTCTTTCCAGTCTATTTCTGAAATTCCTTTGTAGTAAAACAGCTACTTTGAGATCTTGTATAGAATGTCCTGGGAGATTGAAGTGTTCTCCTACTGGTTTCTCTGTCTTGTGATTCCTGATGTCAGATTTATGTCCGTTTATTCTTTGGCGTAAGGTTTGGCCTGTTTGTCCAATATAGAGAGCTGAAGGACACTGTTGGCATTTGATGGCATACACAATGTTAGACGATGAGCAATTAAATAGTCCCGAGATGGGATGTGTGATGTTGTTGGGGCCAGTAATGGTGTTGTCCAGGTGTATGTGGCAGCAAAGTTGGCATCTGGGTTTATTGCAGGCTCTGGTGCCAGTGTCCGTGTTAAGTCTGGTTGTAGTATTATTGTGGGTTAGGAGTTGTTTAAGATTGGGTGGCTGTCTGTAGTCAATGAAAGGTCTTCCTCCCAGAGCTTGAGAAAGAGAACTGTCATTGTCCAGGAGAGGTTGTAGATCTCTGATGATGCGTTGTACTGTTTTAACTTGGGAGCTGTATGTGATGATTAGAGGTGTTCTGTTATTTTCTTTTTTGGGTCTGTCTTGCAGCAAGTTCTCTCTGGGTATCAGTCTGGCTCTGTTGATCTGTTGTCTAACTTCATCTGCTGGGTATTTTAGTTCTAAAAAGGTTTGCTGTAGATCTCTTAGGTGAGAGTCTCTGTCTGCAGAATTGGAACAGATACGGCTGTAACGTAGTGCCTGGCTATATCCAATGGACTGTTTGGTATGTTTGGGATGGTAGCTAGAGGCATGTAGATATGTTTGTCGGTCAGTTGGTTTACGGTATAAGGTGGTGTCTATGCGCCCATCCTGTATTTTTATAGTAGTGTCCAAAAAATGTATTTCTTGCATAGATTGATTCATTGTTAGGTTGATTGTGGGGTGAAAATCATTGAATTTCTGGTGGAAGGTGTCCAGGGTCTGTTGACCATGTGTCCAGATGATAAAAATATCGTCAATGTATCGCTGGTACAAGAGAGGTTTGAGTGGTGTGTTTAAGTTGGTCTTTAAGGTGCTACTGGAAGGAATTTTTTTTGTTTTAAAAAAGAAAAGCCTTCATTGTTCAATCATCCTAAATTTAGTGCACACTTGCCTTTGCCAATCTGGTGCCCTCCAGGGACTGATGGGACTTATAGTCCAAAACATCTGGAGGGCACTAGGTTGGCGAAGGCTAGTAGTATACAGTGTGTAGTGTTGTGCCAGATGAGACTGAGACCCACCATTGTTCTTGAAACTCTTCTGCTTCTAAATGTGTACAGTGGTACCTCGGGTTACAGATGCTTCAGGTTACATACACTTCAGGTTACAGACTCCACTAACCCAGAAATAGTACCTCGGGTTAAGAACTTTGCTTCAGGATGAGAACAGAAATCGTGCTCCAGCAATGCGGCAGCAGCGGGAGACCCCATTAGCTAAAGTGGTGCTTCAGGTTAAGAACAGTTTCAGAGTAAGTACGGACCTCTGGAACGAATTAAGTACTTAACCTGAGGTACCACTGTATATCTTTTTTTCTGTTGCAAACCCAGTGTTACCTCCTCATGCGATAAAGCTTATTCTGAGGCTGAAGTTCCGAGGCACGAGTGAAGGATTCGAGAGCATCCAGGTAGGCGCTCTGCTCATACAGACACTGGCCCTGAAAATAATAATAATAATAATAATAATAATAATAATAATAATAATAATAATAAATTTTATTTATACCCCGCCCTCCCAAGCCAAGACTGGGTTCAGGGTGGCTAACAACCAATAATAAAAACAAGCTGATTGAAATACAACTTAAAAACAAGATTTAATTAAAACAATTAAAACATTAAAATGCAGCTTCATCACAGGAGGAGAAAGGAAAAAACAAAGGGGGGGGGAGGGAATCAAATTGATTCTAAGCCAAAGGCCAGGTGGAACAACTCTGTCTTACAGGCCCTGCAGAAAGAAATCAGATCCCGCAAAAAAACCAGAACCATCATAAAATTCTGGAGTAAGTAGCCGACACAGCCCAGGACATTCAGCTCCCTGAAGTAGGGTGGCATATTTTACAAGGTAGGCCTCTTGCCCTCAAGTGTGGGTACATCGTACACATGTTAATCTGGCACTTGAGGCAAAAAAATAAATAAGTCCCCTGATGTCTCACCCCATCCTTGACAGTAACAATACATTAATAATAAATTAAATAGCAAAACAACCTGCTGCCCTTTCAATTCAGGCAGAATCAGCTGCCTGAGGAGGCTGCCTCACTCCACCTAATGGCAGGGTGAAAGGAACAGGAATCGTGTCATAGTCCATTAACTTTTCATAGAAGCACAGAATCTTAGAGTTGGAAGAGACCACAAAGGTCATGTAGTCCAACTCCCTGCAATGCGTGACTCTTCTGCCCAACATGGGAAGCAAACCCATGGCCCTGAGATTAAGCGTTTCATCTCTGTTTAAACCCATACCCTTCCTTGGTTCCACCTACTAGGTGCCCAAAGCTGTTAATGAAAACAATAAATAAGTACAACCTAACAAATAACACAATGTGGCATGATGTAGTGGTTAGAGCACTGGGCTATGATGGGCAGAATCAGGTTCAAATCCCTACTAGGCCCTGAAGCAGGCTGGGTAATCTTGGGCCAGTAGCCATCTATCAACCGAATCTACCTCACAAGGTTTTTTTGAGGCGATTTTTGGCTTTTCATAGACTTCATAGACTGAAATTAACAGGAACTGTGAGATAGAGTCAGCACAGTCAAAAGAATGTTGCTTCTTCACACAGCACACACTTAAAACTGTGGACTTCATTGCCATGAGATGTGGTGAGAGCCACCAACTTGTTGTTTAGTCGATAAATCGTGTCCGACTCTACGTGACCCCATGGACCAAAGCACGCCAGGCACTCCTGTCTTCCACTGCCTCCATGCGCCAAAAGTGGTTTAGTCATGTTGGCCACATGACCCAGAAAAGCTGGCTTCCTTGCCAAAAAGTGAAAATCTGGACACAAAAATCTACACTTCCGACATGGGTTGCCATATGCCCGGGCGCTGTTACAGATGACAGAATCCTGGGTATGTCCGGGAAATTCCGGGTGTATGACAAGCCTAAATTAGAGTTTACCTTACTGTGGTGTATGTAGCTTCAGCACTGAACCCGAGTTCCAGCATGGAGGAAAGGCAGGATGGAAATATCAGAAAATAAGTAGTATTACACAATATTACTGCCCCCAGAAATGAAAAGCACGGTATCAAAAACTCTGTGGATTCTCTATTGATTATATTCAGATCCAAAATCAAACACAGGACACACACACACACACCACAATTTAAACCTCACAATGACCTGGCAAGGGAAGTGTAAATGATGAACACCAGCCAGCACAATGGAACCCAGTTAGCTTCATGTCTGAAGCTAGGATTTGAAATCACATTTCCCCGGCTCACTGGGCAACAACTCTGGCTCTGCTTTTGCATGTGAAACAGCGTCATCTAACAAGCCTTTTGTCAAACCACAATTATGTGATTCCCTCAGTGGGTGGGGGAAACCAATAGTGTGATGCTGGTATACATTTGTAGGAGGGGGCGCAGAGATGTGGCAGGGAAGCACTGAGTGAGCTGGGAAGGGATGCTGATCTTTATCTGTTTACCTGGAGGTGAAAAATGAAAGCGAAGCGGGATCCGATGTCCTCCTGATGTGATGACACTATATAGGCCTTCTGGAGGTGTAATGCAGCAGACTGGAAGTCGCAGAGCTGGAGGAGAGCTTCTGCCTTCTTCTCATACAGTTCTACCTGCAGAAAAGGACTGTCTGTGGCGTCAAAATGCCCCTACCCTTCCAGATACAACACACAAACCAAGGGTAGCCACATCTGTCCTGCTTTTCCCAACTCCTCCCCACTGCCAGACTGGAAGGAACACAAGGCTCAGCCTCTTACCTGGCAGATGCTTCTCCATCCCAGAAAGGGAAGGTTCCCTAGGAGCTCTTGTCTTAAGAGACTTCTCGGGAGCAACCTCTCTTTTCAGCAACTGGGAGTAGGGCTGCATGCCAATTTGGTCTGGGTAAGGCCAAATTTAGGACAGTGCAAGTGGTTCCCCATGCACAGGGTGCTAGGTTGAGGGGGTGCAAAATTGAGAAGATCCATAATTGAGAAGATCTATTTGGGGGTGCCAAATTTTGGCTCTGCACATGGCACAATATTACGAAAGATTACAAAAGTCCGCTCCTGGTCTGGGCAACCTGGGACAGATTCAGCAAGTTTTGCAGCAAGGGTGGAGAGAGCGTCAGGCCACGTCCACCCAGCCCAGAATTATCTACTGTGGATGGCTCCCTTGGCACATCAGCAGGTAGCCTTATCAAAGAGAAGAAGACTACCAATGGTTACTAGCTACAGTGGATGTATATTAGAGGCAGAAGACCTCCAAAGGTCAGCTGCTGGAACTCACAAGTGAGGAGAGTGCTGTTGTGATCATGTTCTGCTCATGGACTTCTAAGAGGAACCCCATTCAATGCTGTGGGGAGGAGGATGCTGGACCAGATGGACCTCTGGTCTGATCCAGCACGGTTCTTATGTTCAGTAGACGGTCTTGTGAGCCTGAACAATTCTCAACTCTACCTTATTACCTTGTTAGGATCCAGATTAAGGGCTTTGGTATAGCAGGTGATAGCGTTTTCCCACTCTCTCTGAGAGAAGTATTCTTCGCCTTTATTGCAACTGTAGACGCAAAAAAGAGAGAAAGCCACAGTTGTTAGCACCAGCAACACAGCAGCAGCAACACACCACCCACTTCTTGACTAGAAGCCATCTTGAAGAGCCTGAAAAGAACTATAGTCTGCTTCAGCCATAAAGCTATTCAGTAATCTCTGTGACTCAATCTATATTAGAGGTGAGGAACATATAGCCCTCTAGATCAGGGGTTGTCAACCTGGTCCCTACTGCCCACTAGTGGGCGTTTCAGGATTCTAGGTGGGCAGTAGGAGGTCCTACGGCACAAGCTGAATCCTCCTTCCATTGAGCACTGGTGGGCAGTAAGGAAATTTTACATCAAGAAAGATGCATTAGTGGGTGGTAGGTATAAAAAGATTGACTACTCCTGCTCCCGATGTTGCTGGAATGTAACTCTCATCATCTCTGGTCAATGGCCAAGTTGGCTGTGGCTGATGGGATGCAGAATCCAACGACATGGTTAAAGCGCCTACTGTAGCCCTCTGTGTATTTTTGGACTATGAACTCCCATCCTCCTAACCTTCTAGCTGTGCCAGCTAAAGCTGATGGGAGTCCAGCATCATCTAGAGGGCACCAGGTTGGGGACAGCTGGATCAGTCTGTCCGGTTAGCACTGGGAAGGCTGAGTGACCTGGGACTAGTCACCACCTTTCTGCCTAGTCTACTTCACAGGGATTTTGCAAGGCAAAAGCAGAGGAATGGTGAAAAGAAACCATGCAAGCTACCTTGAACAACCCGGAAGAAAGTTGTAATTAATTAAATAAAATCGCACCAATCCATAGTCAACATAAACCATGGTTTAGAAACAGACTGCAAACAATTGTTTCTGATTCTAGTTTGCCTGCTGACTGCAAACTATAATTTGGTGTTGTGCCCAAACTAAACCACGTATAAAGGAGGGGCTTCTATCTGCTTGGGTAATTTAGTTTAAACGTGAGAACACCATGTGCTATTACGGAGAATGGGCGACAGCACTCACTGCTCATCTATTTTGTTCTGCAGGATCCCTTCAAAAGTCCCCACTTTGTTGGGGTTCTTAACATGTTGCAAGGTCTTAGCAGCCCCAAAAATGCGACTGATCTTTCTCTGCCGGGCTTCCTCAAGCTTCTCTTCAGTGACTGCAGTAGGGAAGAACTCCAGGTAGACTGTTGACATCTTCACTTCCTGTAGGAGAAAGAGCCACCACAAAATGAATGAAGCAACCTGGGAGGCTGCCTTACACCAAGGCAGTCCATGGTCCATCTAGCTCAGTAATGTCTACACTGACTGGCAGCAGTTCTCCAGGGATCTGGATAAGGGTCACTCCCAGCCATTTGCGTAGCCAGGGGGGCAATCAAGTAAACAAACAAAAATACATAAGTAACTGACCAATTGCATCACAGATAATTTGGTTCTGCCCCACCCTAACAGAAATCCTGGCTATGCCCATGCTCCCAACCTCACCTGGAGATGCCAAATATTGAATCTGGGACCTTTCTGCATGACTGCAGGATGGAACACCATTCTTTTGGGTCTCTCATCTACTCCAGTGCCTCCCCAGCTGCCCTCTGCTAGGTTGCTGTTTGCTTCTGTCTCACCTTCACCTCCTGTGCCTCTTTCTCATTCTCCTCCTCCTCCTCCTCATCCCACTCCATCATGCCTGCCTCCTGGATCTCCAAGTCCTCTGGTTGCTATGCAAACAAAAAAGCAAACAACCCTTCAGGTGCCGCTGTTCCTAGAACTGCCACTAGGGGGGAGCCAGATAAGAATCCGAGCATCCTCACGTCTTTCTAGGTGATCTGAGGTTGTGTGAATATGCTTTGCTACAAATGCACAAAGACCGTTTACCCGCTTTCCTTCCTTCCTTCCTTCCTTCCTTCCTTCCTTCCTTCCTTCCTTCCTTCCTTCCTTCTTTCTTTCTTTTTCTTTCTTTTCTCTTTCTCTCTGTCACACCCACCCACACGTTAGAAAGTCCCTGATCTCCCACGCATTAAGTCTTGTATGTGTCTTGACTTGATTTGCACTATGAGACGGTGGTAATTATAATCCTTTGTTTTGTTTGCTAATTTTGGGGCTGGGGGGGGGGATCTGCCCAGCCTTTTCGTAACAACGAAAAACGGTTTTCCAGTTGTCCTGTGCTTTCTAGGCGTGGGCCCAAGTGGTTTTGCGTTGCCCCTTGAAAAACTGCATTTGACCATTGAATTGGACCAAACAGCATTCTGTGGAAGACCCAATTGCTGTAAAATGCAGGTTTTCCTGGGGAAAGCGCTGGGACTAAAAACAAAACAAAACCACTTGGATGTGGAGTTTTAAAGCATGGGTCTGTGCCTAGAAACACGGCACAATAGGAAGTCTGAATGAGCCCTCAGTTTTGTCTCTCTAGGATTTTCAGACATGGGGGTTAGTAACTGTTGATAGTTTTTTATCGTTTCATGGATTTGTCCAGGCTCCTTTAAAAGGTTTGATTTTTAGCCATCACATCTTGCCTCGGTGAGTTCCACAGTGCCTTGGCTGTACGGCGCAGCTTGATTTTTTCTGGGGGTACTCAAAAATACGCAGTGGCACCCCTTTTTCTATTAAAAAAAGCACTGTTTATCATTAACATTTACATGCCACAAATCCTACATAATTAAAAAAGGTGGTTAGATGTGCCAAGTAACTTTTTGTTGCTTTTAATTATCTTGCAATCAACAGCGACAAGGCCTCATCTTCCACCGGCACTTCCTGGCTGCAGCTCTCAGTTTTGCACCTGGAAACTGCTTTGCCCCTCCAGGTGTTATTGGGCCCTAAAAGGCTCACATCCACACCATACATTGAATCCACTCTCATTCCACGGCGGCTAGGATACTGCTAGCCCAAAAGTGGAAAAGCAACAAGATGCCAACTAAAGAAGAATGGCCAGGCAAACTTATGGACTATGCCAAAACGGCCAAATTAACTGAGAGATTAAGAGATAAAGACAAAAGAGACTTCAAAAAGGAGTGGGAACCAATTACCATGTATTTACAGAAATACTGTAAAGAAATGAGCTCACTAGCGGGATTTGACTAAACACAACAGAATAAAGAAAGGATCTAATTTAGAGAACACAATATTAAGATATAACCAAAAAGCAGGAGAAATTATTATGCAACAAACCAGAAGTTGAGGGAAGGGGCCTATTTGGGTTTGTGTTTATATTTGAGATTATGCTACTGTGATGAAGATAAAAATGTAAAAATCAATAAAAACTATTTTTTAAAAAAGGAGTCTCATTCCACTTTTAACAGTCGTGGCGTCCCACAAAGAATCCTGGGAACCGCGGTCTGTTAAGGGTACTTGCAGACATACAGATTCCAACAACCTTTAAAAAAACTTCAGTTCCAAAGATTCTGCATGTCTGTTAAAAGCGGTGGTATAAAGGTCGCTTGTGGGAGTTTTCGCCCACAAGAAAGATGGTGTAGCGCTCTTCAAAGCCCACCTAGTGACGTATTCACGCCCGGACTTCTGCGATAGGTCGCATGCGTGGGTGACGTCACACTGACAAATGAAGGCGGTGAGCCGGCGTTCTCCTCAGAGTGAGGCGAGGACCGGAAGTGTAACACCAGGGGCGTCTCCGGCAAGCAGGTGGGGGGGGGGAGGCTGATGTTGCTTTTCCGGCCCCTTCAGAAACTCCTTAGTTGGACTATGAATCGCCATGAAGAGGAACTGCGAACCGCTGGGAAGCGGGTGCTGGTAAGGGGGACGGGGAGCGGGGGAGAAGACGACGTATTTTGGGAATGTTCCTTCCTGTTCAGGGCAACTGCTTCCGGGTTATAAGTGGGGTCGCAAGCTGTCATAGGGATACAGTCGAATGAAGAGATAGGGGTTCACACATCACTTCCTACTTTGGGTAGGACAACCCTCCATATGCGGGGCAAGGGTGGCGGAAGTATCGAGAGGCGAATGAAATAAAAGCAAATTGGGCATAGCAGGGGATTGCTACTCAGCAGTATGAGGCAGCGTGTGTCTGCCTGTTTGTGTCACATACACAGGCGTACTTACGTTTATTACAGTGGTTAAAAAAAAAAAGATACCAAAGTCCTCCTGTTTGCTGCCCTGGTGCCATAGCTGTCAACTTTTCCCTTTTCTTGCGAGGAATCCTATTCGGAATAAGGGAATTTTCCTTTAAAAAAGGAAAACGTTGACAGCTATGCCTGGCGCATATCAAGGGCTGCTGTAGAAGCTGAGGTAGAGGTTATAGAATATTCAGAAAAGCAGCATCTTCAGCAGCTGAAGGATGTTACATATGAATATTCTCCATGCTGACCCACTTGATATTCATGTAAAGCTTATATATAGGTTTTCTTATTCTCTGTTCTCAAACTGGACTGTCATCTGCTGCAATAAATCACTGAGGTGGTGCTTCTCAGATACCTGTGGCCCTAGATATGCAGTTGGACTGTCATAAGCCCCAAAGGTAATGATTGTGGCTGTGCACATGCCATACACTTAAAACCTCTCACCCCCCCAAAGGATTATGGGAATTGTAGTTTGTTTAAAAGGTGCTGGGAATTGTAGAACTGTGAGGTGCAAACTACAACTTGAGGAAAAGGATGTATGCTTTAAATATATGGTGTGTATGAGCCATAGCCTTATAACCGTTGCAGGACCACAGCTTCCCCATTCCTGGCAAGGCACCTTTGGCTATTCACCACCTTACCTTTTCCCTGCACACTGAGCCAGCTTTCCTGCTTACTGTCCTTGATGGGTCTCACTTGCAGGTGGCAGGACTGGGCAATCACGGCCTGTGTGGCACCCGCCATAGTGTGGGCATGGCTGTCCTTAATCACCTGGCTACCAAGCTGAGTGTGGCTGACCAGTGGAGAAAGGACAAGCGTTGTTGTGCAGATGTGGCATTCACCAGCCTGGGAGAGGTGGAGTTGGTGCTGTTGAAACCCCGTAGCTTCATGAACATCAACGGCCGTTGCGTAGTCAGTGCTGGTAAGAAACAACCTTTTTATTTTCCTTAACCTGTGCAGCAGAGCTCGTCTTGCCCTCCCTCAGTAAAGCACATGTGCCTGCATGGCAGACAGGTAGAAACTGACATGAGGGGAGACCCACCCATAGGGATCCTTGTTCTTACTCAACCCAGCCAACATCTGGGTGGCTTCCAGCAGAATATTAAAATACAATGATTCATCAAATATTAAAAGCTTCCCTAAACAGGGCTGCCTTCAGATGTCTTCCAGAAGTCGGATAGTTGTTAATTTCTTTGACATCTGATGGAAGAGTGTTCCACAGGGCGGGCGCCACGGCCGAGAAGCCCCTCTGCCTGGTTCCCTGTAACTTCACTTCTCACAGTGAGGGAACTGCCAGAAGGCCCTCAGCGCTGGACCTCAGTGTCCAGGCAGAACGATGGGGGTGGAGACGCTCCTTCAGGTATACAGTGGTACCTCAGGTTAAGTACTTAATTTGTTCCGGAGGTCCGTACTTAACCTGAAACTGTTCTTAACCTGAAGCACCACTTTAGCTCATGGGGCCTCCTGCTGCCGCCGCACTGCCGGAGCACGATTTCTGTTCTCATCCTGAAGCAAAGTTCTTAACCTGAATCACTATTTCTGGGTTAGCGGAGTCTGTAACCTGAAGCGTATGTAACCTGAAGCGTATGTAACCCGAGGTACCACTGTACTGGGCTGAGGCCATTTAGGGACTTAAAGGTCAGCACCAACACTTTGAATTGTGCCCGGAAATGTAAACTCTAGTGAATCCAACGCATGCACTTCTTTCTGGCATAGTCCAACACATCAGGGATGGCTGCTCTGTTGCCCTCCAGATGTTGCTGGACCACATTTCCTACCATCCCTGATCATTGGCTGTACTGGTTGGCGCTGATGGAAATTAACAATAGTGGTGCAGCAATAAAACTGCTAGCGTGTTTGCAAAGCTAAGCAGGGCCCGGTGTGGTTTCAAATTGGATGGAGGATCACATGTTGGGATTCCTGCATTGTAGGGGTTGGACTTGGTGACCCTCGGGGTCCCTTCCAACTCTACGATTCTATGATTCTGTAGCCGAAGGGCCACAAACTTCCCATTTGCGTTCTGTGCCGCAGGTTGTGTTGTTCTTATTCTGCCCAGTAGAGGGCAAGCCACCCTGGTTCCTGCAATACCATGAGAGTGTAGCTGGCCAAATATTGAGCTTTCATCTGGAAATGCCATTTGTTCATTGTGTTAGCCTTGAAAGAGATTTTCTCACACAGGGAGATGAGGACTTTAAGAGAAGAGCAAGTACTGATGCCCTCTTTTGAGGCATTTTGAAATTCTGTTGCTTGTTTGCTGATGTGAGGCAGAGCAGACTCCTGTCCTCAACGAGCCTCGCCTGCTGCTTCTGAACTGCATTGCATCTGTTTCTGGCCAAGTAGAGATCTACTTGACTCCCCATTTGACTGAACCTCCTGGAACTTTTTCTCTCTTTTAAAGCGGAGATGTTCAACCTGGGCGCTGAAGATATTTACCTAGTTCACGATGACCTGGACAAGTCCTTGGGAAAGGTCGCCCTGAAGCTGGGAGGCAGCGCAAGGTAACTCTACATAATTATGAAGCTCCCCATGTACAGAGTGCATTATTATTATTATTATTATTATTATTATTATTATTGTTATTGTTATTGTTATTGTTATTGTTGTTGTTATTATTTATACCACACCCATCTGACAGGGTTGCCCCAGTTATTCTGGGCAGCTTCCAACATATACAAAAACATAATTAAACATTAAACTTTGAAAAGCTTCCCTATGCAGGGCTGCCTTCAGATGTCTTCTAAAATTTTTATTATTATTTATCCCCTTGACATCTCATGGGAGGGCATTCCACAGGGTAAGTGCTACTACCAAAAGGGCACCTTGCCTGGTTCACTGAAACTTCACTTCTCACAGTGAGGGAACTGCGAGAAGACCCTCAGAGCTGCATCTCAGTGTCCAGGCTGGACGAGGGGGTGGATAGAGACCCTTCTTCAGGGCTACAGGGCCAAGGCCATTTCGGGCTTTACAGGTCAGCACCAACACTCTGAATTGTGCTTGGAAACACACTTGAGAGCCAGTGAAGATACTTTAGGACTGGTGTTATATGGTTCCAGCGGCCACTCCTAGTCACCAGTCTAGCTGCTGCATTCTGGATTAGTTGTAGTTTCCGAGTCACCTTCAAAGGTAGCCCCACACAGAGCACATTGCAGTAGTCCAAATGGGAGATAACCAGGGCATGCACCAGTCTGGCGAGACAGTGCGCAGGCAGGTAGATGGAGCTGTGTCCAGTTGGCCTGGGCACAGAATTAACCTGTTTTAATGCAAAGGGGAAGAGCAACATGTGTGTGAGATCAGTGGGGTGTGTGTGGATGGGGGACTGATGTTGATATCTGGATGAGAAAAGTGTGGGGATAGAGAAGCTGTATGTCCTTCTAGATCAGTGGTTCTCAAGCTGTGGGTCCCCAGATGTTGTTGGACTACAACTCCCTCATCCCTGAGCTCTGGCCTTGCTAGCTAGGGGTGATGGGAGTTGTAGTTCAACAACATCTGGGGACCCACAGGTTGAGAAAGGCTGGTCTAGATGCTGCTGGACTCCCAACTCCCATCAGCCCAAGCCAGCATGGCCAGAGATGGTGGAAGCCGAGTCCAGCAACATCAGGAAGGAGACAAAGGCCAGGAGTGGATGGTGCCAGTGCAGAGACAGCTAATTCTAATTTCATCCCCATCCTCCTCCCTCCGGAGTTCTGCAAGGACAAAAGTGAGGCTAAGCAGGAAGAAACTGACCAGCCATGCTGCCCCCTAGACTGGTTGTAAGATGGTAAGTAGGTAGGGGCTGGCATGGGGCATGCAGAGGTTCATGGGGCTGTGCCCCATTTGCCCAAACCAACCAGCCTCCACTGTTTGTTTCTGACAAGGGATTCTGTGTCTTGGCAGCCATGGGACAAAGTCGAAATTTTGCCAGTGTGCCTTTTTTTCTGACAGGAAGAGGCAGTGAAGCCGCCCACAGCTGTTAAACTTCTGCACTGTTAGATGGCTGCTTCAAGGGACAGTGCCTCTCTTAGGAAAAGGACAGCCACTCCTGTCCTCAAACAGCTTGTTCAGTGTTTTTGGGAATCTTCTGGCCGAGAGGATGAGTATCTGACTTGCAACGTCAGACACAAGCAATCTGGACCATTGAGCAAATGTTTCTTGGCCCCGTCAGGAATAGGGTTCCTTTGTAGAGAGACTGACCGGAGGCTTAGACGCCTTGCTTCTTTTCTTTCAGAGGTCATAACGGAGTCCGTTCCTGCATCAGCTCCCTGAAATCTGATGTGAGTTGCCGCTTTGGTTCACCCCGCGTACCACCATTTATTACTATGACATGAGGTCTTGGTAGTCGTCCAAGGATGGGATTCTCGCATATTAGCAGCTGTGTCTGTCTGGAGCTCAGCTTACACCGGGCGACAACCCTTGCATGTTTCATGCTTGGCCCCAGGCCGGGGGTGGTGGAGGGAGGAGGTTATTTCAATTGGAAGCAGATGGCTGGCTGCAATCCCAGGACGCCAAGCTAAAAAACATTGCGGCCTTCGTGGATTGCTCTGTCTCCTTGCTAAGCCATAGCCAAAGTTTCTGTCTAGCCAAAGGGCAAAGGCTGGAGGAGACTTTGCAAGCTTGCAAAACCCACAGAGTCACTGCCAGCGAGAATATCAGATCCTACAACTGTATAGAGGAGTTATTCACAATTCCTATCATAGGAAGAAAATCCAATCTTGTAACCAGTCCTTTGTTGGAGGATACTGGTTTTATTGGCGTCTTTTTAAAGATGGAATGAATTCAAGACTGTTGGGTTGGCTTGAAAGCTTGTTACTTCTAATACCAGTTGTCAGATATTTGACTGACTTCATCAGGTTTATGAGGGACTTGCTTTCTCTTCTATCTCACTCATTTATTTATTTTTAGCTTGCATATAGGATTTGAATCCCCCCTCTCCTTTGCCACAACTGACTGTGAAAACAATGTTCTATTGATAGGATTCACATTAAGATGGTTTTCATTTTTTAATTCAGGGACTCCTATGTGAAGATTTGAGCATGGCTTCACTTAAGTCCCAATAACTTGAAGGCGAGCAAATCACAATAATCTTTATCTAAATCTAAGCCTATGTGCTTTAAAATAAAATAAAAATGAAAGCAGTAAAATACAACAGCCCTGGAAAATCAAATAAAAAGACTTCAGATATTCCTTAAAAGTATGAGACAATAGGTGGGAGGCAAAGCCTGTCCTGAAATTACAGCAATGCAGGTACCCCACCAAGAGAAGTGCTGAAGCTCAGTACTCAGTACTCCGATCGGAAGGTCGCCGGTTCAAATCCCCATGACTGGGTGAGCTCCTGTTGCTCTGCCCCAGCTCCTGCCCACCTAGCAGTTTGAAAGCACACCAGTGCAAGTAGATAAATAGGGACCACTGTGGTGGGAAGGTAAACAGCATTTCCATGCGCTCTGGTTTCTGTCACGGTGTTCCATTGCGCCAGAAGTGATTTAGTCATGCTGGCCGCATGACCCGGAAAGCTGTCTGTGGACAAACGCTGGCTCCCTCAGCCTGAAAGTGAGATGAGCACTGCAACCGCATAGTCACCTTTGACTGGACCTAACTGTCCAGGGGTCCTTTACCTTTCAACCTTAGGAGAATGTTGGAAGATTCAGGACAGATGAAAGCAAGTGCTTCTTTAAGTAGACCTAGTTAAGCTATGTTAACCTAGTTAACCATGTGAGATGAGAGTTCTGCTCTTGTGCTTGCATCCTGCTTGTGGGTTCCCAAAAGGTCGAAATCATGCTGGTAGCTTCGAGAACACTGTCCAACCATCTCTTCCTCTGTCATCCCCTTCTCCTTGTGCCCTCCATCTTTCCCAGCATCAGGGTCTTCTCCAGGGAGTCTTCTCTTCTCATGAGGTGGCCAAAGTATTGGAGCCTCAGCTTCACGATCTGTCCTTCCAGTGAGCACTCAGGGCTGATTTCCTTAAGAATGGAGAGGTTTGATCTTCTTGCAGTCCATGGGACTCTCAAGAGTCTCCTCCAGCACCATAATTCAAAAGCATCCATTCTTCGGCAATCGGCCTTCTTTATGGTCCAGATCTCACTTCCATACATCACTACTGGGGAAACCAGAGCTTGAACTATACGGACCTTTGTCAGCAAGGTGATGTCTCAGCTTTTTAAGATGCTGCCTAGGTTTGTCATTGCTTTTCTCCAGAAAGAACTTAAGAGCTTGGCTGCTTGATCAGGACAATGCCCCATCATGTCCAGCATCCTGCTCTCCCAGTGGCCAAACAGATGCTGCAGTAGGAAGCCTGTAAGCAGAACCTGAGCGCAACTGCATTCTCCCCACTTGCGGTTCCTAGCAACTGGCATTCAGAAGTAGTGGAGAGAGAACTTAGCCATCACAGCTAGGGGCCACTGGTAGCCTTATCCTCCATGAATTTGTGTCTTTTAAAGCCATCCAAGATGGTGGTCATCACTGCCTCTTAGGGTAAAATATTCCTTAGGTGGACTATGCATTGTGTAAAGAAGCACTTTCCTTTGTCTGTCTGGAATCTTCCAGCATTCAGCTTGCTTGGTTGTGCCAGAGTTCTAGTGCGGTGAGAGAGGAGAAAAACCTTTCTCGCTTCACTTTCTTCATCCTAGGAACTATCTTCTACTCCTCTATCATGTATCTCCCCTGCCCCACACTCACCAGCAAGTGAGGGTTGGGCAAGTTAAACACCAAGACTGTCAGCTGCCACTCTCAAACCATAAGAATTGGGTCACTTCTGTTCAGTCCAAAATACGCAGCCTCAACGTAGACACAACAGCAAACTATGGTTAAGGAAGCTTAACAGTCTTTTCACATGATGACTGAAATGACCAAAAATCAAATAAAAAACCATGGTTTACAGTCATGTGGGAAGCCGTACTCTGAAGCCAGTATTTGAAATTTGCAAACCATGGTTTGATGTGCTGTCTGAATTGACTGACAGTCGTTACAACAGTTGCCTCACCTTGGGAGGCCGCCACACCAGAGCTCTGAGCAGGTGGGCAAGCTGTTCTGAACTGTAGGTTGTATGACTGTGTTGTACATTTGGAAGCTATAACCATGGTTTGGGTTATGAAACTCTGGTTAGGGCAAACCATGGTTCAGTGTGCCTGCTGTTGGATCCAAATATATGATAACTGGTATGCACTGGTTATGAAACTCTGGTTAGGGCAAACCATGGTTCGGTATGTCTGCTGTTGGATCCAAACACATGATAAATGGTATGCACTGGTTATGAAACTCTGGTTGGGACAAACCATGGTTCGGTGTGTCTGCTGTTGGATCCAAACACATGATGACTGGTATGCACTGGTATGGTGTATGTTACTGGCCAGAACAAAACCAACTCCTCCCTTTCTCTCTCTCTCTCTTTTTCTCTCCCCCCTTCAGCGTATGGTCCGACTGAGGATAGGGATCGGCCGCCCAGTGGGAGAAGCTGCCGTGGAACACTATGTATTGGGCAGGTTCACCAGAGCTGAGCAAGAGATCTTACCGCAAGTCTTTGAGCAGGCAGTCACAATGCTGCTGGGACACATCCAGCAGAGGAATAGCAGCCCAGGGACCCGGATCACTTCTGGGTCACCAGCCAAGACACCTCTCGGGATGGAAGGCGCATAGCAATCGTGAATGCTTTGGGTGTTTGTGAGCCGGTGTTCCCGGAAAGAAAGTATTTGGGGGCTTCTGATTGTCAGAACTTGTGACCTATTAACACATCTGAACCCAGAATTACATGGGAGTAGGATGGGCAGGCAGTGCCCAAGATTCCTGAAGGGAACTGAGAGGGGGAAGGCAAACCACCAGAACCCAGCAAATGGATGTTATCAGAGAAACAGCAAGTCTCAGGCTATGGATATTCCATGTTTATGTGATCTTACCATGCATTGCCTTGCTACCTGGAGTATCCCCCAAATCACAGCTTTTATGGGGAAAACAATCCTTCTAGCCCTCATGAAAGCCAGGACTGAAATCACATGGACAGCAAGCACCTGGTTGTCAATACTAATTCGCCTTCGGTAAAGCTGGAGTTGGAGGGTGGGGGCTTCAGTGCTTTGCTTGCCCCTCCATGATGGGAGAACAAATGGCGCAAAATAAGAAAATGCATGTTTAATTTGCATAATTTCTTCTTTTATTCCACCCCCCCCCCCCAGCTTGGAACATTGAGTCAGGGTGGGATTTACCAGTTTTATCACTGGAGTGGACTGTGATGGGGTGGAGGTCCAAAGTTCGCTTTCTCTCGCCTGTGCCTTTCAGCTGCCTCGGAGCAAGTTCCCACTCAGAAAAGCCCAGATATTAACCCTTCTTTTGAGTAATACAGCTGGCTAAGGGCTCCCCCTAGGACAGGGATGGGAATCCTCAGTCCCAAAAAGCCTCTTGGGCCTCTTTATCTTGAACCTCTCTGCAGACCACTCTCTCTCCCCCCAGGCTTCACCACCCTTGCTTTGCAGCTGCCTTTTGTGTTTTTGCCTGGCTGGAATGTGCCCTTGAACCTGTGGCAATGCTTCTTTCTTGTCTAGGCTGTTGGTCGAGTCAAAGGCAATGTCTTCCCATGTCTTTGCTGGGTAAGTCAAGTGCAGGCAGCAAAATGGGTTAGGGTGTAGAATAGGAATTGTTGACTCAGGCCCAAACTGGGTCCAAAGCGCTCCACATATTTCTGGTCACCCAACTCCCATTTTCCCTGACCACAGGGTGCCACTGGAGAAACCTCTCTGGGTTCCTGTGAGGACAAGATGGGGAACATAAACTCAGTCTCGGTATTCAGCCCTGAGCTCCTTGGATGAGAACTGGGCCACAGGGCCACTACAGATGTCGTATTTTTTCCTTGTGTGTTCCTGATCATTTGTGCCCATGACAGTATGAGGGTGCTTATACAAGGCTGTTTACACCTGCAAATGTTACAGGGTGGACATACAGTTTCGCTTCTAATCAATGCACATCATGTAGCTTCCTGCTGAAAAATCGCAACCTCTTATACCACAAATGTTCCAAAGTTGGTGTTTTTGTCCTGCTTTTGTTATGCTGCAGTGCAAAGGGAGCCCTCTGGACTGCAATAATGCAAAAACATCTCATAAGCTTTGCAGGACAACTAACAAGGTGGAATGATGTGTGAACAGTCTACTATAATTCCATCATTACAGTGGTACCTCGGGTTAAGAACTTAATTCGTTCCAGAGGTCCATTCTTAACCTGAAACTGTTCTTAACCTGAAGCACCACTTTAGCTGATGGGGCTTCCCGCTGCTGACGCGCCACCACTGTGCGATTTCTGTTCTCATCCTGAAGCAAAGTTCTTAATCCGAGGTACTGTTTCTGGGTTAGTGGAGTCTGTAACCTGAAGCATCTGTAACCTGAAGCACCCGTAACCTGAGGTACCACTGCAATGCACTTTTGTTGCAACAAAGACCTTAATTGGGAGGAAGTGCATAGGAGGGGAGGAACGTCCCCCCCTTCTCCTACTCCTCATGACAAGCTGCAATGGTTACTTGTCCCAGATCTCCAAGCCTAGTAATACCCAATCTGTGTAGCATGAGAGAGTGTGGGCATTTTGCAGGGTACCATGTGAATGAAATAATTTTAAAAGCTTTTTGTGAGCTTCCAGTGCACTCACCCATAGACGAGGCTCCCTGATAATGCACAAAACAGGAGGGTGTGTGCAAAACAGCTCCCCCCCTTTTTTCTTTGGGGGTAGCCTTTATGGCTGAGGAGTGGCAGGTGGGTTGTTGTTTGTTTTTAAATGCTTTATATACAGAAATAAAATAGTTTCCTCACACCTGTAAAGAGTAAACCTTGAGTATAAGGGTTGAAGTGTGTCTTCCACTTTAATTCAGAAAGGAAGAAGAAAGTGGGAGCATATATCAGCTACCAGAAAGGCCGGAGGCCTCATATCCTAACTGGATCCCACTTCGCAAAGACCTGTTGTCATGCGGGAGCAGTGTGGTGGCCTTGCCCTAGGAAATCCACCCAGCCTCGGAACGTGGTTGGCTTAGAGGGCCGTTTGTGCCTCCTCCTCTGTTTGCTTACCATTTCTGACTCAAAACAGCTCAGTGGGTCTGTAACTTTCCCCAGACAGTTCTGCACTGACTTATTGGGATATAAAAGTCCTCAGAATTCCACCTGGAGTATCATTATTTCTTGGAGGGATAGGTGCTGATGCAAAATGAGAATACTGCATAAAGGGTTGCTTCTTTGCCCTTCACTATTCGTCCATTGGCTGCTGTGTAGCCAGTTTCTTACAGACAGCTTTCTCTTGTGGTTTGGTCTCTTCCTCTTTCAGCTCCGTTCTCCATGCTGCTATTAAAGGCTATGGGGGAAAGGGCAGGTGTTCAGGCTAGGGATGTTAAATCCACCACCCCTCACAATTTCACAGATGAAAACACAGATAAATGTACTCATAAAAAACAGGACCAGGCCTGAGGCAGAGGAGAAGGGTAGTTCTCCACAAAACGATTTGACAGAATAGCACCTGGACACGTTTATTTACCAGGCACATTTATATACTGTTCTTGGCATAGAAAATCTGAGGATGCTTTGGAACTTTTGTGGGTTTTTTTAAAGAACAAAGGTGGGAATCTGGGCCAGCCTACCCTACCTCATTGGGTTGTTGTGAGGATAAATGAGGATAAAAACTACAAGCCCCCTTGAGTTCCTTGGAAAGGGTATAAAAGGTGGGATAGAAAAGTAAAAATGAATGAAAATAAAATAAACACTAGGCTGTGTGCAGCCCATACAGCTCTGTCACCACAACAGAAGGGAAAGGCTTGTAAGGTCACATCCATACTATGCATTTTTAAAGCAGTATTATACCACTTCAACGGCCGTGGCTTCTCCCCAAAGCATCCTGGAAACTCTAGTTGTTAAGGGTGCCAAGATTTCTTAGGGAAGAGAACCATAACACATGGAGGTTCCCAGGAATCTTTGGGGGCAGCCATGACAGTTTATTTGTTTACTATTAAATTAAATCCCACCTTTTCTCCTAAGAGTTCAAGCTGGCGTACACGCTTCTCTCTATCCATTTTATCCTTGCAACCACCCTGGCTGATAGACCGGGGGCAGCAAATTCCATGCATGTCAGGCATTATTGCTCCAGCCTTCATTTCTGCAAGTTGCTTCCTGGAAGCCATGCTGTTGCCTAGGTTTTGGTTATTGCTTCCCACTTGGGGGCCAATAAGTCCTGATTCCCCACTCACCTCTGTGGCACTAGCGTACGGCCGGACAGTATCCTCACGGACCTGGGAGACGTTGCTCAGAGATGGCATACTGTGGACAGCATGGGTCCCTGGGATCTTGGCAACATTCATGTGCGACATGATGCGGGAAGGCTTGATAGCAGAGAGGCTGAGACACAAATATCTACAGTTCCATACCAGTTTGCGAACTTGCTTATTTATTTTACAAAACGTTCCTGTGGAAATTCAGCAGCATTTTCCTGCCAATTTCCCCTAACGCTCAACATTTCTACATGCAATTCTGCCTAACCCACACATTTTCCCAGAATGCTGCTGTCTAATGTGGTTCATTTTGTGCATGTGCTTTCCACTGGTGTATATGCTGTTTCCACACATGCTTTTCTCTCTAGAACATGCATTTTTGGCTGGAGAACTACACTGCAGAATTGAAAGAAGCGTGGATTTTGAAGAGTGGCTGCGTTTCGGTTCATGCACTGTTTCAGAAAGTGCAACTTTCAAGGTTGTTCTGAGGCAGCACTGGAGCCCATCTAGGCTTGTAAAAATAAAACCCATGTGCTGGAAGGAGTGTGGTGATGTGACTTCCTTTTTCCACACAGTAGCATGAGAGTTCTAGGATGAGACATTTGAATCATGTGCACATCTTTGGAGCAGACCCTTGCACTCCTCATTAGACATTAATATGCATAAGGACCCAATCTGCATTTTATTAACAGCAGCCAGGCTTGTAATGTTTGGGAAGTGGCCATTTCAGATCAAGGCATTGAATACAGAATTTTGGCAACCTGTGGCTCCCCCCCCTTTTCCCCCCATGTGCTAATAAAGGAGAGAGACCTTTTCATCCTCTTTCATCTCAGGAATGCCTGTGGATACGATTATGTAGACTGATAACTTCCACACTAAGCAGAGGCACAGAGTTTCACTCAACATTGGGGGTTTCCCATCATGGGCGACATGAGGTTTGTTGAGGCCTCCCACTGCTGCCACGAGGCTCAACAAGGGCTGTTACTGCAGGACCTGCCCCCTCCATATTGGAGGGACTCAATATTCAGCAGAGGCTGAATACATCTCAGCCCTATAGAATTGGTGCCTATAATGTTAAGCTTATATTGGGAACTGGCATATGACCTATGATTGCTGTAGACTGGATAGACTGGAATTATTGTCTTTGGTAAGACTATTTCCTTGGATATTAGAATCATAGAGTTGGAAGTCATCCTTAAGGCTCATATAGTCCAACCCCCTTGTTATGTATACAAATTAAAAATTTAATGGTGGGGGAAGAAAGTGTGGATTCCACAGTTTTGCCTTCCTGTGCTATTTGAATCAAGTTTCCTCTTCCATTCCTATGAGGCAGCTATCTATATTGTATTGCATCCTTTCACTAAGTAGCTCTGCCTGCTTGTCATTTTACAAGAACGTAACAGGCGGTGGCAGGACGCGGGTGTCCCTGTGGGTTAAACCACTGAGCCTCTTGGGCTTGCCGATCAGAAGGTCGGCAGTTCGAATCCTTGCGACGGAGTGAGCTCCCGTTGTTTGGTCCCTGAGCCTGCCAACGTAGCAGTTCGAAAGCACGTCAAAGTGCAAGTAGATAAATAGGTACCACTCCAGTGGGAAGGTAAACAGCATTTCCGTGCACTGCCGTGGTTCAGCAGAAGCGGCTTAGTCATGCTGGCCACATGACCCGGAAGCTGTACGCCGGCTCCCTCGGCCAGTAAAGCAAGATGAGCGCCGCAACCCCAGGGGTACCTTTACCTTTACCTTTACCAGGCGGTGGCACCCCTCCCAACCCTCATGGATCTCACCCCCTTTTTCTCTTACCTGCTGCCCTCTGTGGTGGTGGTAGGTTTGAACACCTTGCTCTCTACATAGAGAGTCCGGAGAAGCTGATTGGCCTCGATGCGTGCGATGCTTCTGTTCAGGAGATTCAAGGTGCCTTGCAGCACATCATTGCGCCTTAAGTGGAACATCACGTCAAAATGGCCATCCTCATCCTCATCAGATGGGCGTTCCTGTGGGAGTGAAGAGGAAGAACGCAGCTGCAAAACCCTCGTAGATTTCCACCATATTTGTTTCCCACACTTCAAATAAAATGCAAAGTTTGAAGTGGGCAAGTATGTGATCCCAGTTTGCCCAGCCCAAATGTTTACAGGAAGCAGACAGTTTAGGTTAGCTCATAGAATTGTAGCCAACCCCTTGCTCAATGCAGGACCTACAAAGAAGGAGATTAGCAAGAGTTTCGCTTTTACTAGCTTGATCCTGTTCACAGAATGGCAGAATCTCCTCTATGGAAAGATGGTTTCAGGCACCAGACCTGTTGGCAAACCAACTCTGTGTTACAAAGATTTCTGCAGATGTGACATGAAGGCTGGAAACAGCATCCCCACAGTGTGGGAATCACTTGCAAACGACCACAGTGCCTGCAGAAGAGACAGGTTGTGTATCCTTAGCAGTAACCAGAGAAGGAATGACTGCTGGGAGGAGCGCAGAGAGAATAAATGCCTGGGTGCACCTACAGCAGCACAACTGAACAACTTCCTTTGCCCCAGCTGCAACAAAACATGTCTCTCCCATATCAGTCTCTACAGCCACAGCAGGTGCTGTAACTCTCTGATGGTTTGACTTCATCCCCAAAGGTACACTCCTCCATTGTCTCCCGAGACAGACAACTCAAATGCAAAGAGATAAAAATCAGCCAAAGCTCAGAAGGCCAATCAAGTTGGATTTTCTTAATGTAGCAAAAGGTCTCAAAACCCTCCCAACAGTGTCCCTATATTCCCAGACACTCACCAGCAGCACTTCCTTGAGGCCCTGGGCAGTGTGCCTGAGGATCCTTTCAGCATTCAGCCGCAGCTGATGCTCCTCTTCAAGTGCCTTTGATTGGCTTTCCTCTTCACTGCTTTTCCGTTGCATCTCCTGTCTCTGCAGAGTCAGCTCCTCTCTGAGTGGGGCAGGAGAAGGCCAGACCAGGAATAGAAACAAGACAGTTAGTCAACAACCAGCAACGCCTAACCAGGAATGAAGCCTGGGCAGTTAGTTCAGTGAAAAAACTGACTCTGACTCTTGAGAGAGGGAGAGAGAGAGAGAGAGATGCCTGTACAGTACTAACTTTAGCGCCACGTTCTGCTGCTCCAGCACCTCATTGGTCTCCCGTGTTTGGGCCATGACCTTCTTCATCTCCATGTACTCTTCCACCTGCGCCTGCAGCTCCTTGCACTTGTTGGTGAGCATCCAGATCATCTGTGTACCAAATATGCACATGTGAGCATACCTGTCACATACACAGGTGATCAGCAGCCTGCATTCTGCCTTCAGCTGGGTGTGGAAAGGCTCAGCACCATTTGAATATAATATAGTAACTAATATCAGCAACCTGATGCCCTTCTGGTAATGTTGGACTCCAACTCCCATCATCCCCAGCCAGGATGGGCAAGGTTGGGGATGATGGGAGTTGGAGTCTACTAACATGGGAGGCACAAGGTTGGGATGTTAGAGGCAGCCCTGTTTAGGGAAGCTTTTAATGTTTAATAGGTTATTGTATTTTAGTGTTTTGTTGGAAGCCGCCCAGAGTGGCTGGGGAAACCCAGCCAGATGGATGGGGTATAAATAAATTATTATTATTAATAATAATAATAATAATAATAATAATAATAATAATAATAATTTATTTATACCCCATCCATCTGGCTGGGTTTCCCCAGCCACTCTGGGCGGCTTCCAACAAAACACTAAAATATAATATAAAATAATTTTATTTTATTAAATGTCTTTATTATGCCCTTTGCTTAGACACCTGGGCCTATTAGCTGGGTGGATTTACTCATGTGGTGCACAAAAGCATCAGCCCTGGATCATGTCACTGGCTCTTGTTATCCTGATGAGCAGAAAATGCAACATGGGAGTCAGCTGCTGTTTCATTTTCATGGGTGGTCAATGTAGGGTCCTTCAGATGTTTTGGACTACAGTTCCCATCATCCCTGACCATTGACCATGGTGGCTGAGGCTGATGGGAATTGTACAGAGGTGTCATGGTCCAAAGCTGTCCAATCAGCATGAAAGGGGAGCTTTCTAACCACTGAAAATAAGTATTCTCACCCTTTGTGCTGATTGGAGCCACTGAGGATGGACCACCAGGGTCACTCTGGAGAAGGTATGCAGGAAAGGCACAAAGGAGGAGGAGTTTGGCATGCTCCAAAGCTAAGCATTTAGCAACACTGAAAACAAAAGGAGCTTCAGTTTCAAGAGATTGGTGTGCAAGTTCTGTTACGTACAATGGAACTTCAGGGAAAGCACAACTTCAGTCACTCCAAAAGTACAGGTGAAACTCGAAAAATTAGAATATTGTGGAAAAGTTCCTTTATTTCAGTCATTCAACTTGAAAGGTGAAACTAATATATGAGATAGACTCGTGACATGCAAAGCGAGATATGCCAAGCCTTGATTTGTTATCATTGTGATGATTATGGCGTACAACTGATGAAAACCACAAATTAACAATCTCAGAAAATTAGGATATTCAAGGAAATCAGCAAAACAAGGATTGCAAATCGAGCAAGATTGGACCTCGGAGAAGTAGAAGCACATCTCGCTTTGCATGTCATGAGTCGATCTCATATATTAGTTTCACCTTTGAAGTTGAATTACTGAAATAAATGAACTTTTCCATTATATTCTAATTTTTCGAGTTTCACCTGTAGCTACTGGAGCACTCCAAATAATTTGTCCAGGTACATGATCAGAATACAGTAGATCTAGCTGGAAGGCAGTGCATGGAGGTTCTCATTGATTGTTGTTGTAAGAACGTAAGAGTCTGCAGGATCAGGCCAATGGCCCGTCTGTTCCAGCATTCTGTTCTCATAGTGGCCAACCAGGTGACCTAAAGGGAAACCAGGACCTGAGCACAAGAGCAACTTTCCCCTCCTGAGCTTTCCAGCAACTGGCATTCAGAAGCATCACTGCCTCAAACTGTGGAAGCAGAGTCTGGCCATCCTGGCTGGTAGCCATCGATAGCCTTCTCCTCCCCCACGAATTTGTCCACTCCTATTTTAAAACCATCCAAGTTGGCAACCATCACTGCCTCCTGTGGAAGCAAGCTCCATAGTTAGCCAAATGCCACATGAAGAAGTGGATTGTATCTTTTAAAGAAGATTGTATAATCTTAGAAGTGGATGCAGCTGTGAAGTTGTGTGGTTGTGACTACTTTGAAGGGAACTTCATGCACTTCTGAATTACCCACTGTGTTATTGGAGTCGGAGTCTAACAGCATTCGGAAGGTACCATGCTGGCCACTCCAAGCATAAATTGTGGCCCAGCCCGCAACTTTTGCAAAGGACAATTCTTACCTTCTGGTTGCTGAGGCTGTTCTGTGCCATCTTTGTCTCGTTTTCCTCCAGCAGTTCCAGCTGCTTCAGAGCTTCTGAGTGGGCCTCCTTGAGCCGTTCATTCTCTTGGAGGAGCTGGAGGCTCTGCTCGGTTATCTTGGTCAGCTGGAAGCTGATGGTAACATTCTCCCGGATGGTGCGCTTAGTGGTCTCTGCCATCTGGCTGTGGGCCACCTTGCGGAACTCAGCAGCCACCGTATTCACACGGTGCATCATCTCCTTCTTTAACCTGAGAGAGTAAGGAAGAAGAGAAGAAGAGTTTGGATTTGATATCCCACTTTATCACTACCCTAAGAAGTCTCAAAGCGGCTAAGCATCTCCTTTTCCCTTCCTCCCCCACAACAAACACTCTGTGAGGTGAGTGGGGCTGAGAGACTTCAGAGAAGTGTGACTGGCCCAAGGTCACCCAGCAGCTGCAGGTGGAGGAGCGGGGAAGCGAACCCGGTTCACCAGATTATGAGACTACTGCTCTTAACCACTACACCACACTGGCTCACTATACCAGCATGGAGCTGGCAGTAGGCACAGCTCCTGGCCTTGCAGCTGGGAGGTGGCAAAGGCGGATTGGCCAGTGTCTGAGTCACCTTGGTCCAGTTGGAAGCCCTCTGGAAAGCATCCAAGGATCATCTATCCTACTGCCCCAGGCAACATGTGCCATTTCATGTCATTTGTAATTTCAGTACCATCATAAGGCTGCTGGATCAGGCCAAAGGCCCAACTCATCCAACATCCTATCCTCACAATGGCAAACCAGGTGCCTGTTTTCATGCTTTTCTGCATTACAGGATTCAAGGAATTTGCAATCCAGGAAATGACAAAATATAGATTTTAAAAAATCACACTGTTGTCCTATAATAGTGGGTGGGTAACCTTTCAACAGCTATGGCCATTCCCGGACCAATAAAGACTTGCCACCATAGTTCATGCACCGGTTACTTCCACGACTGGATTACTGCAATGTGCTCTATGTGGGGCTTCCCTCACACTCAAACTGGAAGTTGCAGTTAATGCAGAATGTTGCAGCATGGTTGCTGACGGGAATGAGGCCTTGTCAGCATATAACAGCTGTGCTCAAAGGTCTGCACTGATAGCCAATTTGCTACCAGGTCAAGTTCAAAGTGCTACTAATAATACATAAAGCCCTTAACAACTTG
Organism: Podarcis melisellensis; assembly: GCF_964234715.1. NCBI lineage: Eukaryota > Metazoa > Chordata > Lepidosauria > Squamata > Lacertidae > Podarcis > Podarcis melisellensis. Next base: position 3,869,957 of record NC_138547.1, on the reverse strand, counting down.
GAACCAGCTTATCTGAGAGATCGCCTTACCCCACATGTGCCCACTTGACCACTTTAATAAGCAGAATTGGCACTACTACAGGTGCCACATAATACCTGTTCTGCATTTGTAAGAAATCAACCGCAGCACCTACCCTTTGGAACCCCCTGCCTCTTGAGATTAAGCAGGCGCCTTCAATGTACTCTTTTCGACGCCTGCTAAAAACATTCCTGTTTCAACAATCCTATCCAGATGCTTAGAAAAGAGAGGTAATTTTAATCTGTTCTGGTAATTTAACTTTCATATGTTTTAAAGTAGGGTTGTACATTTCCTTGATTTTACTGCTTTATTTTTTTGTAAACCACTTTGAGGTTTGTCTTGGGGTTTTTTTGGTTTTTTTTCCAACCAGTGAAATAAATAAATAAGAAACAAAAAGAGAGGTTGCCTTCAGCAAGCCAGCTATCGCCTGCTCTGACAGGCACTGGCTCTCCAGGTCTCTGACACCACTTGATATCTAGTCCCTTTCCCTATACTGAATCTTGGTTACATTAGAACCCCTGATCTGTAGTTTCACAGTGGGGATGTCTGGGTTTGGATAGGCAGGCCATCTCGGCAGAGCATGTCTCCACCCCTGGGCCCGCCATTTTGCCTGTAGCTCTTCCCCTCACTACTCTGCCATTATATTGCTACTAGCTCCAGTTGGCTGAACCATGAGGTCATTGCAAATAAATAAATAAGAACAAGAACAGTACAGGTCTGCAAAGCCTGTAGTCTGCATGTGTTCCATCCTACTGAACACCTGACACAATGGCGCCCTTGGTCAACCCCAGCCTTCACCAACCTGGTGTCCCCCAGATGTTTCAGATTACAACTCACGTCAGCCCCAGCCAGCTGATGGGAGTTGTAGTTCAAAGCATCCAGGGGGTACTAGGTTGGTGAAGGCTGGTCACCCCCATCCCACAGCACACACCTCTCTTTATCAATCACAGCTTTCCTCTCCAGGTTATAGATGTAATCCTTGTGGTCTTCTGCTTGCTTCTTCAGCTGTGCCTCGAGTTCGGCAAACTTCGCCATGATCTCATCTTTGTGGATCCTAAAATCCTCCAGGGCAGCCAGCTTGCCACCTAGCGACCAGAAATTCTGACTTTAGGCAACCCCCTTAGGCCCCAGTCATCATACTGGGGTATGAGCATAGCCAGCTCAATATATTTTTCTACCTGAGGTGAACAAGGAAACAGTGCCCATCCCTGTAACCTGTTATGCAGAGGTAGACTGCCCCTGAACCAGGGGGCTCTGTTTCTTTCCCTTTGGTTTTCTAAGTACAGAGAGCCCAGCCAGGCAGCCAAGTGATCAACTTGGCTGCCCATCTGAGGCAGCCTCCATGTGCCAGGATGGTACTCAATTGCCCACCCCACCCCTTGTCTGCCTGCCTCTACCTGCCTCTCTGCTGCCCAAGTGACATCACCTCAGGAGTGCCATTGAGAACTTTGTGCCCTCGCCCAGGTCTTGCACCTGGCCTGACCGCCTAACTCACCAGGGCAGCTGCCACCCATCCCCACACCCCACTCAGCCTGTTTGGGATCTAACTCCTTCCTTGTGCCCAGTTGCTAAAAGGAGGTATCAGTAGGGGCAAGAAAAAGAGGTGCAGCCATGTCCTTCTCCTTGGCACCAGGGTGCAAGGCAGGGAGGCAGGTGGGGCCCCAAATCCAAACCTGCTGCCCCTCCCCTCTCTGCCGCTGAAGCAACTGCCTCATCAAGGCTCCTGGTAGTGCCAACCTAGGTGAGGGGGTTTATAGGAGACACACATCCTCTTGCGCACGGGTAGTGCTTTTCTGACTACATAGCCAGTGGCATTTGCAGCCTGGATTGTGGAATTATGTACACATAGATTAAGAACAACAGAAGTACATGCTCTGATTTTACCTTCAGCATGCTTCAGAAGCTTGGTGTTATTTTTAGTTAACTGAAAATAAAAGTTTAAAAGTGCTGCAGATCCAAGGCAGGCACTGTTCTGGAAAGCAACTGAAAGCAATTCCTTTCTAGTGTGTTCTACACAGGCGCACTCTGCCTGCGGAGCTAAGCAGGGGAGCCTAAACCTCCTTCCCCTTTGCTTTTTCCAAAAAGCGGCCTGGCAGCCTTACTGAGGTTCATATTCTCAGAAGTCAGCTGGTCCTTGGTCTCCTGGAACTCGTGCCTCAGCTGGCCTAGCTGGGCCTCAAAGGCGTCCTTCTCTGTGTCTTTGGCTTGCTGGAGTAACTGGAGCTGCTCCGTCAACTCTGCAATCTCGTCGACCCGCTGGTTGAGCGTCTTCTTCAGAAAGGACACAATCTCCTTGTTGTCATGGAGCATCTTCTCGTATTCACTGCGGAAGATCTCCTCGCTCACCTGCATCTCGTCCCATTTCTTCTGGTATCTAAGCAAAAGGAGATCAGTCAAGAGGCAGGAACCCAGAGCCCATTCCAAATGCAGCGGGTTGTAACCCACTAACTTGACACCCACGAGCAGAGCCATTGAGATGAATGGCCTAAGGTGGCCATGGCCCATTCATTACGATGGGTGTACTCCAAGTAGGAGTAGCACATTGGGACCACCTTAGCATGCAGGAATCCAGCCTCTGCTCCAGTTTGTGTGTGTGTGGGGGGGTGCTCCTTCTGCACACTGGGGCCCCAGGTAGAGTTGGCTCAGTCGGTAGAGCATGAGACTCTTAAATCTCAGGGTCGTCGGGTCAAGCCCCACATTGGGCAAAAAGACTCCTGCATTGCAGGGGGTGGACTAGATGACCCTTGTGGTCTCTTCTAGCTTTCTGATTCTTTGATACTTCAGCCCCCAAATCCTACCCTGATGGTACCTCTGGCTACCAAGAAAGGGGATGCTTTCCATATGCCCCATCTAAGGAGCAAATGCATAGCAAAGATTTGTGGAAGTCAGTGTCTATGCGCTGTTCCAGCTGCCCTTCCCTATAGAACTCAAAGAATACAGTGTTCACACACACAAACACACACACCACACCCTTTACCCACCGGGCTAGTCGCCCCTCCAGATCTCGGATCTGAATCAAGTAAAACTCCCGGCTGTGCTCAGGTACGATAGCATCATCCAGCTCTGGTTCCTTGGCAGCCTCTTCCTTCTTGCGCCCTCCGCCTCCTCCTCCTTTCTTCTTGGGCGCCATTGGTGTTGCTGGGGTTTTCTCTTGCTGAGAGGGGGAGATTCAGGGATGGCGAGGTCGAAAAGGAATGCCGCCAGGGCCCTTTCAGAGGCAGAATGGTTGTGCCGTCACTAGGGTGGAGGAGATGTACATAGCAACAGTGGGAAGGGGGGTGTGCCCATCTGGAATGAAACCTTAAAGGGCCAGGAAACCTCCCTCAAAGACACCACAAGCAGTTTCCTTTCGTTTCCCTTCTAGCCCTACTAGAAACTGCTTTCCCTTCTAGCCCTACTAGAAAAATTAACCAATACACGGCAGAATCTGAGACCAGGGAGAAGAGTTGGCGGAAGAAGATTGGAAGAAATTTAAAGATTATCTTCAGAAATATTGCAAAATTAAGGAATGTTAGAATGATGCTGGATTGAAATTAAGTAGTTTCCAGCTGTAAATGTTTTAAGATATATGAAAAATTAAGACTTTGAAATAAGCAAAATTAATGGTGAGAATTAATAATTTGCTGAGTTAATAATTGGAACTGGAATATAAGAAAGGGAGGTATGAGGAGGTCGAGAAAACAAGTTAAAAGAAAATAAGCAAATGGAAATTTTATGTGTTTTTATTTTTTCTGTTTTTGTATTTTTTGTTTATTTTGTATTTCTGTTGTTTTTTCTTTTTGTTTTTTATGTATTGTTTTGAAAAAGTTTAATAAATATTTATATAAAAAAGAGAAAAATTAACCAATACAGTGGAACCTCGGGTTAATAACTTAATTTGTTCCGGAGGTCCATTCTTAACCTGAAACCACTTTAGCTAATGGGGCCTCCTGCTGCTGTTGCTTGCCGCTGCACATTTTCTGCTCTCATCCTGAAGAAAAATTCTTAACCTGGAGCACTATTTCTGGGTTAGCGGAGTCTGTAACCTGAAGCGCCTGTAACCTGAAGCGTATGTAACCCGAGGTACCACTGTATAAGCAAATGGATCCAAATAAAATCCACACTACATCCATAATCTAATCTTATCTATAACTACTAGAGAGTACAGTACTATAGAGTAAGTACTTAATTTGTTCCGGAGGTCTGTTCTTAACCTGAAACTGTTCTTAACCTGAAGCACCACTTTAGCTAATGGGGCCTCCCGCTGCTGCTGCGCCACCACTGCACGATTTCTGTTCTCATCCTGAAGTAAAGTTCTTAACCTGAGGTAATATTTCTGGGTTAGCGGAGTCTGTAACCTGAAGCGTATGTAACCTGAAGCATATGTAACCTGAGGTACCACTGTAAATTGAGACTGATACAGGGATAAATAGAAGAAGATGCCTTCACCCCGGTATGGTTCCTCTTTATAACATACACAGCCCAACAAGACAATGACAAGAATCCACCAACAGCATACAAATCAATATGGCTAACCTGATTCAAAAACACCCACCCACCCACCCCACTGACACATGAAAACAAAGACCACCACAGCCAACCACAAACAAACAAGGCCAACCCCAACCTCTCTCACCACCAAAGGAACACAAGTGAACAGCAGAGAACCTGCACAAGCAACGCTGACACAAAACCCCACACATACCTTAAGCAAATTAGAAACATCACCTCCTCACCCCTTTTTCTTCCTAATGTAACCCTAATGTAACCCTCAACAAATGAAACTGACCTATGGAAAATGTAACTTGAAAAAAGAGACATTGTGCATACCTTTGTAAACCAAGAAAACTTTAATAAAAATATTAAACAAAAAACAAGGGTTCGATTCTCCTTTACCATGAAGTCTGTGGACAAGGGCCTGGTTCCCACTGTGGGAAGGAATTATCACTTAACAACAACAACAACAACAACAACAATAATAGTTAATTTTTATCCCACCCTCCCAAGCTGAAGCCAGGCTCAGAGCGGCTAACAACAATAAAAGTAACACAGCATTCTAAAATCAATTCATTCTAAAATCAATTCAAAATAAAATTAATGGCAACCATTGGGCTAGAGTTCTGTGAGCATTACCGAAGGAGGGGGTCAGCCTGTGCCTTGGCCAAAGACCTGGTGGAACAGCTCTGTCTTGTAGGCAGAAAGATGTCAAGTCCCGCAGAGCCCTAGTCTCTTGTGACAGAGTGTTCCACCAGATTGGAGCCACAGCCAAAAAAGCCCTGGCTCTAGTTGAGGCCACCTCTCTGTGGCCTGGGACCTTCAAGATGTTTTTATTTGAAGACCGTAAGTTTCTCTGTGGGACATACCAGGAGAGGCGGTCCCGTAGGTACGAGGGTCCTAGGCCGTATAGGCCCTTAAAGGTTAAAACCAGCACCTTAAACCTGATCCTGTACTCCACTGGGAGCCAGGGCAGCTGGTATAGCACCGGGTGAATGTGATCTCGCAGTGAAGACCCCGTAAGGAGTCTCGCTGCAGCATTCTGCACCCGCTGGAGTTTCTGGGTCAGTCTCAAGGGCAGCCCCACATAGAGCGAGTTACAATAATCCAGTCTGGAGGTGACTGTTGCATGGATCACAGTGGCTAGGTCAGGGCGAGAGAGGTAAGAAGCCAACTGCTTAGCTTGGCGGAAATGAAAAAATGCCACCTTTGTTATAAGAAGCAGGATGCCCAGCTGCATGCGTCAAGGCCCTAGGTTCACCCTCGCAGCATTTCTGGGCATGGCTGGGCTCATTCAGTGTTGCTCTAGGACATTCTAGGATGTTAAAATGGGGGGGGCTGCCTACCCGGTGCTGCTGCCACTCACCACCAGGTACTTTCATTTTAAGGCTGTGCAAGTTTCTAGCCACGCGGGCAGCCACAGGTAGAACATAGTCTTCATTATTTGTTATATTGTCCATTATAAACAGAGCCTAGGAGATGCTTTCTAAATCCTGTTTGTTCAAGAAAGCAGCCTCCCCTTAGAAGAGGGTTCTGCGGTGGCTGAGTGACTCTTAACACTGTTGTGACTAACAAAGTGGCCCTTTTTGCTCTGGTGGCAAGGAAGATTAGGAAGAAATAACTAGACAAAACAGCAGTAAATTTAAATATACTGCATGTAGTCATGGAGGCTTCTCATTTATAGTCCCCCTTGCATTACATGGTCCCATTTGTTCAAGTAGAGGCTTTGTTTTTTTATTTTGATATTGTCTGTGCTTATGGTTTTGTCACAAGACCTATAGAATGCAAAATTTATCACTTTTCTGGCCAGGTATAAAAGCAGCTTCTATTAATCTGACCTAAAAGCACTGACGCAGGATTTGAGCATTGAGCATTGTCTATTGCTCCTTCAACTCATGTGCAATTTCATCAATATTTAAAAATAACTAAAATAACCAAGGCAAAATAAGAATGCAAATTTCTTTATGCATTTATTGTAATTCCGCCCGCCCCATAGCACAGCTACAATTTTCTCATCACATTAGTTTTACATGCTAGATTCCTGACCATCAGAACCCACAGCGGCTGAAGTGCAAATGCTCCAGGTTAGCATGTACCCTAAACATTCAAGGTTGCCAGATTTCCCTCCCGCACAAGGCCTTGTCCTGGTAACACCTGTACAAACTTATATTCAGCTGGTGAAGTCCCCTGCCCTGCCCAGCATGGAGACATGTTGGAGAAAACATCATAGGCCAGACTTCTGTTTGTTGTAAAGGTAAAGGGACCCCTGACCATTAGGTCCAGTCGTGGCCGACTCTGGGGTTGAGGCACTCATCTCACCTTACTGGCCGAGGGAGCCAGCATACAGCTTCCAGGTCATGTGGCCAGAATGACTAAGCCGCTTCTGGCGAACCAGAGCAGCACACGGAAACGCCGTTTACCTTCCCGCTGGAGTGCTACCTATTTATCTACTTGCACTTTGACATGCTTTCGAACTGCTAGGTTGGCAGGAGCAGGGAGCGAGCAATGGGAGCTCAAACCGCCGACCTTCTGATCGGCAAGTCCTAGCCTCTGTGGTTTAACCCACAGCGCCACCCGCGTCCCTCTGTTTGAAAAGGGGCCTTAAAGGGCAGAAGAACATTGGCAGAAAAGGTTGGCAATGATGGGTGATATCCAGCCAAGTCATACTGAGAGGACACCCAATGAAATAAATGAAATTCCTGAAGTCAATGGGTCTACCCTGGTTATGGCCAATGGATATCACCCCATAGCTTTGGAGAGGAGAACAAGAATACAGTGAAGATATGGCTCTGTACATTTAAATAAGAGATCAAACTTAATCTTCAGTTTGATTTACTAGTTTTGCCTTTTTAAGAAATGCAACAAAGAGTTGAGGAAATGTTGTGTCAGCGGAAGCTGACAGTGGAGAGAGAACTGGAACTGAAGAACTCCAGAGTCAACAGGCTTTCAGCCAACGTGGAGGCCCTATCTAATCCCATCCCTGCTGGTGGCAGCTGAACAACAGATTACTCAAAACTGGAGAACTTCGGATAATTTACAGTCGGCTGTTTGGAAGCAGGAGGTTTGCACAGCAGCTCTTATGGAAAAGCAAACCCAACAATTAAGAGCACTAAATGGACCACAAATGGAAAACAACTTCAAAGAAATATGGAACCACAGAACCATAAAGCTGGAAAGTACCCCCAAGGGTCATCTAGTCTAACCCCATGCAATCCAAGAATGTACAACTAAAGAAACCCTAGTTATCTTAAATGTTTTCAGTTATGCATCCTCCAGCAAGACATGGCCAGCTATGTATAGCGAGGTACATTTGGTTAGCCTTTGTTATCTTACTCTTCTGAGAGAAGTGTTCTTTCTTCTTGATTGTATGGGTGTTTTCTATTTTGCTATACTGTGAAAATTGTTGTTGTTTTAAGTCAAAGAGGCAGTCCTGAGGTCTCCTAGCTGTCTTAGGGGAAACATTCACTTACTAGCAGCCTTCTGGGGGGCCAGAGGCAAGAGTGAGTGAAGCATCAGGTATAACTTCTGCCATTTGTACCATAAGCCAGATTCCAACCATGCAAATGTTGAGAGGTTTTCCCATATACACATCCACACCTGTTGCTCCACCCTGGTAAGCAATAGCCACTATATCCCTGCTGAACAACACATTTCACCCAGGGAAGGGACTCAGGGGGTGTGTGGCTTCAGGAGGATGTCAAAGATCTTGAGGCCCAGAGGTTCTCCCCTCCTTTGGTGTTCAATGAAGACACTGTCTCTCTAAAGCATCCATGCTCCATGGCAATGCCAGGCAGTGCAGAAAACTCCAATCGCTGTGCAGATCATTTATCCAAATTGGACAGTCTTTTTTATATATAAAAAAAGTTGGAACGGCCTGTTCTGACAGCAAACATCTGCACAAACCAATCTACATCTCAGCAGGCTGCAGAAATTAGGTCTCTTGCAACTGCCGTGTGCGTGTGTTGTGGAGAAAGGAAAACAGCCAAAGGCACCCAGCTGGTGCCAATATCAGCTCCAAACCATCGTATAAGTGAAGGGAGCTTTTGCTGCTGGGAGAGCACAAATATTGCAGCACCCCAAAACTCCACCGTCATCCAAAAAGGGAAATTCCAGAGGCATTGGCAGAGCACAAACCGGTCTTTGATGCAAGTTTTGCACACAGTGCATTCGTTTCCCTGTTCAACACAGCTCAAGCAAACACAGTGTCCTAATACAAGGTGGTGAGTGGGGGAACCAATCCCTGATCTCTCGTCGTCTTCTCGCTCATGGGCTGCAGCAGGTACACCTGGGAGGGAAAAAGGAAGAGATGGGTGTTATTAGGACAGAGTAAAACCTACTGATAGAGAGCAGGAAGAAAACACTTTGGCATAGACCTGCTGCTATAGTTGGAGACATAGGCCGTGTGTGCAATGATAAGCAAGGTGATTATTCCACCAGCTGCTGTTTTTGCAGGGATTGGTTTCAGGGCACAGGGGCTAGGAACTTGTCCTTCGTTGCTGTTTAAAAGGAAGCCAAGATTCTCATTACTGACAAATTACAAAACTCTGCGATTTGCATGGAATTTCAAGGCACACAGTGTCAACATATAAACCTGCCCAATGGCAGCAATCATAGTAAGAGGCGTAAGATTAAGGCCACATTCATACTGTACTTTTAAAGTGCTATGAAACCACTTTAAACAAACACAGCTTCCTTTGAGATGCAGTTTGTTAAGCGTGCTGAAAGTTTATAAGGGATACCCTGTTCCCTTCCCAGGGTGGCTTAAACAATCAATCCCTCTTCACAGCAAACACTGGGGATTGTAGGTCTGTGAGGGGAATAGACAGTTTCATAGCATGCCAGTGGTGGGGCAGGGCCAAAAAAATGTGGGGGAGTCGACAACGAATGTGCTTTTTGCCTTTGTGCAATAGGCTAGTTTCTGCACACATGTGCAGACTGCCCTCCATCTAGGCAACCAAGAGGCATGATCAGAGTTCAAAGACACATTCCAGCCAGGCAAAAGCCCTCATGAAGGTCCCAAAGCCAAGGCTGGTAATGGGTGCAGCCAGTGAACAGTCACACACAGAGAGGCCAGGAGGGTCAGATTTGGCTCCTGAGTCTGAGGCTCCTCATTCCTGTGGCAAATCATTAACCAGCACATGCAAACTGGGACCCAGAAATATCTTCGTTGTAGGAAACTGATCCAGCTTATAGCGACCTGCGTTGCATGGTTTTCATTATTCTGTGGCTGCATTCTTGACACAGTGAACAGCAAGCGGGCTCCATTTCCTTTCCCTGGACTGTGCATCACCAGTATGTAGGATCTTTTTCAAAAAGTGGGGGTGCAGGAGGCAACAGCTGAGAACCAGCTGGCAGGCCAGACCTTCCTGACCCTCCAGCTGCAGGGAGCACAGAGCCGTTGTTTGTTTACCTCGGAATCTGAGCAGTTTCTCGGGATTTCCTGTCCTAGCAGCTTCAGGGAACTCACAAAAGCAGCACTGAGCCTCAGCACACGTCCTGAGACAGAGTCTTTTGAAACTCCTGCTTGTTTAGGCTCTGCAAGACACACGGGCAGTCCAGGGAAGAGAAAGAGTCAGCCAGAGTAGCAGAGGAAGCCCACGTGGCTTTTGGGAGCCGAGGCCAACTGCCTGAAATCAGGATAAGGGCATGAAGATTCAGAGCCATGCTCCAGCTGCTGAGTTTTCTCTGGTTTCCAGATTCTTTAGAGGGTCACAGGTTTTGCCCAGATGTTAGGCTCCTGCTAGTGCTAAAACCTCCCACACAAGCAAGGCACAAATCAGAGAAATCCATAGAAGGGGGAGAGAGGGTGGGGCTTGCGGAGAATGCATCCCTCTTTCCTTGGACTAAAAACTGCCAGATGTTTTCATTTACAAGGTTGTTTATCCGTGATGTGTTATGCAGTGGTTAGGATGTTGCACTAGGATCTGGGAGACCTGGGTTCAAATCCTCCCCTTGCACTTGGCCATGAAATTCATTGGCTGACCTTGGACCAGTCAGTCCTTCACAGTTCAAGGCCCTGCCTCACAGGGGTGTTGTGAGGATAAAACAGAGAAAGGAAAGAACCTTGTACACCACCTTGAACTCCTTGAGGGAATGGTGGGGTATAAATGTAAAAAGAAACTCAAACATATTAAAGTCTGCTTAACTACAATAACAAGTGTCCCTCCCCCTTTTTGTAACGTACACAATATCCTTTTCTGTTTTGTTTTCTACACAGGTACTATTTCTTGTTTCTTCTTCTTTGTGTCTTATCTTACTCTGTGCACTTGTAATTTTGTACTTTTTAATTTTTCAATGAAGAATATAAAATCCAACCCGATTCCAAATCACCCAAATTAGGGGCAGACAAGAAAAACAATGCAAAATTCACACATATTTCAGCTTTCTGTACTGTGGTACCTCGGTTTAAGTACTTAATTCGTTCCGGAGGTCCATTCTTAACCTGAAACTGTTCTTAACCTGAAGCACCACTTTAGCTAATGGGGCCTCCTGCTGCCACTGCGCCGCCGGAGCACAATTTCTGTTCTTATCCTGAAGCAAAGTTCTTAACCTGAAGCACTATTTCTGGGTTAGCGGAGTCTGTAACTTGAAGCGTATGTAACCCGAGGTACCACTGTATTATTCTGCTTCTTTGATTCATACGCAGTATTTATGGTGTGTGCTCCGCTACCCACAGCAGAAGGGACTTCCACTCCCTTCAGTAATAAACTGTATACATGATTAGAGGAAGCTGCAGTCATAGGCCCACATACCTGGAAGAAGCAAGCCCCTCTGAGCTACGGGAGGGGTTCACTTCTGAGTAGATGCAGACAGGACTCTGCAGGAGGATCATACCAAGTGCATGCAGTGTGTGGGAGAAGTGCAAAGTGGGTGGAGACATCCTCCTTTGCAAGATGAGGCCCCACACAGAGGGAGTATTGAGCAAAAAGCCTGCTTTCACAGCTAGGGGCATGTAGACAAGTGGTGAGAAAAGCAGTGGAGGTGGGCAAGTGGAAAGGGTGAGGTTGCTTCCTGGATGCAGAACAAAGCAGGGGTGTTCTGAGTGTGCCCCACCTCCCACCAGCTTTGCCAGGGGGCTCCTTGCCCTCCAACTTGGGGGGTGCTGTTCTGGAGTTGCCCCATCTTCCCTTTCAGAATAGGGGACCCTGCCCTTGGCTGGTGTGGCAACTTAGTTCTCCCCACCGACCAGCCCAATGCAGCAGCTCCAGAGCCTGAACATAAGAGGAGTCCTGCTGGATCAGGCCAATGGCCCATCTAGTCCAGCATCCTGTTTCTACAGTGGCCAGCGAGATGCCTCTGTTGGGGAGCCTGCAAGCTGGACATGAGTGCAGCAGGAACAACAACAAAAACCCTGTGGTTTCCAATAACTGGTATTCAGAAACATTGCTGCCTCCAACTGTGTTGGCAGAGCATGGCCATCCTGTCTAGCAACCATCAATAGCCTTCTGCTCTGTGAAATGGTCTAATCCAAAGCACTCCAGGTTGCTGACCACTGCTGCTTCCTGTGGGAGTTCCACAGCTTGACGTGTGTTCTGAATGAAGAAGTGCTTTCTTCTATCTTCCCTGAATCTTCCAACATTTGGATTCATTGGGTGTCCATGAGTTGCAATGCTTTGAGAGAGTGAGAAAAACGTTTCTGTTGCTAGGCCGTGCATAATTCTATAAACTTCTATCCTTGTCTCCTCTTACTTGTCTTTTCTATAAACTAAAAAATCCTGACTGCTGCAGGCTCTCTTCATAGTTGAGTTGCTCCATCCCCTTGATCATTTGGGTTAGGGTGAGGCCTTTGCCAAACTTTTGGGGGAGGCACTGCCTCCTCAAATGTGCCATCCCAGGTAACTACCCACTTTGCTCCCCCCCCCCCATAAATATGGAGGGAGAAAGAGCCTCACAGGACACAAAGACGTGGCCAGAAAAACAAACAAGAGGCCTGGCTTGCTGCTTTTTAAGAAAGATCTGCAGAAATGAGCAACTGAAGATGTAGAGCTCAATACAAAGACTTACACATCAGTGCATTTCAAGCAGCTGTTCAATGAGTAGCAACCAGTTTCAAACAACTGACAACCCTCACCAGGATAATTATTACTTTGCTGCCTTAATCTAAACAGCAACGATGGCAGAACTGAAGAGTCTTGGCAAGAATGAATACTTTGGACTTCAGCAAACTGGCGCCCAATGTCTCAGCAAAATTGGTGGCTCCAGAAAGACGGTTCTTAATTTATTTATTTTTTTAAGGGATGGAACCTTTCCAGTTAGCTCCATGACACGTTGAGGACACACACACACAAAGAACCCAAACAAACGGCAAGTTACATACACACATCTCTGCATACAGGCCTGCAGGAAGCCACCTACCCAGTGATGAAGGTGAGCCTCCTTGCAAGGTGCTCATTTATTTATTTTGGTCATGCAGTAAAAGTATTTATATACTACCCACTCATAAGGTATCAGGGCAGTGTACAGTAATATAAAAACATTTACCAGGCACTGCCTGGTAGGCAAGGCAGACAGCTTAACAGCTCCTTCCATGCTCGAAAAGAGCTTTCAAGCTCTCCACCTGGTGTGCATTTAATTTGCACAGTTTCAACCGGTCTGCTTTCAACCATGCAAGTTTGCAAATTAATTGTGCATAAAATGCCATCATGCTGTAGAAGAGTTGCAGGGCGGGGGCGGGGGGGGGCGAGGAGCAATCGCTTCTGGGAAAGGCTTCCTGCAGCCAACTGCCCTACAGCATACGGCTCTGCCCAAGCGGTTCCACATCTGCTGCACAGCTGTTTCCCAGGCCTTACTTACCAGCCAGATGTTATAGCTCATCCCGAGAGGCCGGGCGGAAGGAGTGGCCTGAAGTGCCTACGCTGCCATGGGTGTCTTTCAGTGTCTTTTGCGAGCCGCTCCAGCCCGTCTTGCGTGAGTCATCGTCCCAGATGGTGGAGGTTTCCGTGTCGCTCATCCACTCGGCATCGCCGGTGTAGTGGGTTGGGTAGGCGAGGTGGGGGCGCACAGAGAAAGCTCGCAGGTTCCGGTTGCTGAAATGCTTTTTGTATTCCTCACTGAGAGAGAGGGAGGAGAAAGAAGCATCAGCCTATTCTTCTGACCAGTGATTCTCAAAGGCTGCTCTGCATTATGACATCTGAACTCCAAGCCAATTCAGCCACTTGGCACTCTTGTGGCATCTTAAAGGTAAAGGTAAAGGGACCCCTGACCATTAGGTCCAGTCGTGACCAACTCTAGGGTTGCGGCGCTCATCTCGCTTTATTGGCCAAGGGAGCCAGGATACAGCTTCCGGGTCATGTGGCCAGCAGGACTAAGCCGCTTCTGGCGAACCAGAGCAGCGCACGGAAATGCCGTTTACCTTTCCACCGGAGTGGTGCCTATTTATCTACTTGCACTTTGACGTGCTTCGAACTGCTAGGTTGGCAGGAGCAGGGACCGAGCAACGGGAGCTCACCCCGTCGCAGGGATTCGAACCGCCGACCTTCTGATTGGCAAGCCCTAGGCTCTGTGGTTTAACCCACAGCACCACCCACGTCCCTTGTGGCATCTTAAAACCTTGCAAATTTGTTAGAGGTAGCCAACGTGGTGCCCCCATTGGGCATTGGTGGACTCCAACTTTCATCGTCTTTGACAACTGGCTATGTTAGCTGTGGGGATTTGGGAATCCAACAACAACTGTAAAATGTATTACCACGTACCTGGTATAAGTACAACATTAGTTCTTAACACTGAAAATAAATGTATTTTCAATGAGTTTCTAGAAATTTGTTTCAGAAATTTGTTTTCTCTCTTATGTATTTGTTAATAATTTGGAAATTCAATAATAGCATTTTTTAAAAAGTCATTCACCACCACCAACACAACAAACACCTTGTGGCTACCCAGTGTTGGCTAACCTAGCATAAACATTTATTGACTAAGAGTCCACTTCATCAGCTGCATGAAACTCAGTCCTAAACTGGGGTGGGTGGGGAGAGAAGTGAGATCAAAGGGAGCCAAAATGCAGACCACACTCACATCCCCATGAGCAAAGGAAGTGTTATTGACTACTCAGCAATATTTTGTTTCTTTGTTTGTTTATATATATATGTGTGTGTGTGTGTGTGTGTGTGTGTGAGAGAGAGAGAGAGAGAGAGAGAGAGAGAGAGAGAGAGAGAGAAATTGATTTTGCATTACGCAAATACAGAGCCAAAAAAGGCCAGGTGAAATTCTGGTTTGGAGCGAGAGTCTGGCACAGATGGAAAGTCTGAAAACACAGCCAGGAATCCTGGCTCAGCCTCTGCCGGCTGCCTGTAAATCACATTCCCGAAGTGTCTTGAGCAGAGGCCAGTGTAGCCCGTGGGAAGCCATGCAGCAAGCAAGACACAAAAGCTTCTCCTATCGACCCCACTTTCTCTTTGGGGCACAGCGTGGCTGCTCCATCCCACGTGCAAGCATTGCTTACTATGGTGACCCAGTGATGGACTCCAGATTTGGGAGAGGGAGGGGCAGGAGGGCTGAACAAGACCTGCCCCTGTTGCCCACTTGCTTGTTCTCTCCCACTGGGCCCAATCCGCACCAGCACACAGAGGAAGCGGGCAAGGCAAGTGGAGGCCAATGCTGCTCCTTGCTTAACTGAGAGGGAAGGTGAACATGTGGCAACTGCAAGGCTGAACAGACAGAAGGAGAGGAGGGCTCTGAAGGTCAACAGTGGGGGCCCTTACCACAGCGTGGGCCTTAATCTGTGCCTGTCAAAGCCAATCACTGCCTACTGACACAGTAGGGGAGGCCAGGAAAATAGCCCATCTGTCAAAACAGGGATACGGAGCCTGAAGCCCTCCAGATGTTGTTGGCTTTTCAGCATCAGCTAGGGCTGATGGGAGTTGGAGTCCAACAACATCTAGAGGGCCACAAGTTCCCCTTGTTGTGGTACAGACATTAACAGACAAGATACTAAGCTTTTCCTATATGCAACAACTGCAGCAAGAATTTTATTAGCACACAATAAAAGAGGCCCGTTCGCAACATGAGCAGAACGCAACCCGTGTCTGCACATCTGCGGGTCATGATTCACCACTTCTGCGCATGCGCATGACTTCATTTTGAGCATCTGTGCATGCGCAAGTGACGAAACCCGGAAGTAACCCTTTCTGGTACTTCCGGGTCACCGCAGGACACAACCTGAAAATGCTCAACCTGAAGCAAATGTAACATGAGGTATGACTGTATTGTAAAATTAATAAAAATGATATGGGGGGGGGACAAGTTCCCCTTGTTGTTGTTGCCGGCATTCATCTGTCTTGAGAGACAGTGGAGTGCACCTCTAGGGGTGAAGGCAAACTACTGCGTTTGCAGCACCAGAGTGACTCTGAAGTGCAAGCCTGGGCAGTGGGCATGGAGTTCATGTGCCGCCCAGGAGACAAGACCCGCCCCCCTCGGCATCACAGATGTGGTCCAAAGGAAAGCAGAGCAAGAGGTTTGGCACCAGCTTGGCTGCAAGAGTTGCCGGAAGGAGGAGTACAAGGCACCGTTCAACTGCCTTAGGGACTCCACTCTGAATTTGTGTAGGGTTTATTCCTTAGCTTAGCCTTTTCTTCCCCTGAAGGTCTCTCACAAAGAATCAGGTGTGGATCTTTCCTCTGGGTTTACTCCTGAAACCTTTCTCATGAATGAGTAGAGCCACAAGACAGAAGAGGTTTAGGATCTGGTGGTAAAGGGGAGTTCATCATTCCTGCCATTTCCTCACCAACAGGGGAGGCAACTTTCACATACCCCTCCCCCAACAGCAACCCCCCCCCCCATGCTAACCCCCACTGTTTGGGAGGGCACCCCAAGCATCAAGGGAAGATGTTTTGTGAGGGACATGAAGACCCGGTGGAAAACTGCCTCTTCTATGCCCCGACTTCTGCCCTAGAGCATCAGGAGGACCAAGGCTTCTCCATCCCAGTCCTAAGGCATGGCAATCAGCCACATTTCCCTGGCTCCTATTATGCTTCCAGCAAACTGAGCGAATGGCTATTCAAGAAACCTCAACACCCTCTCCTCCTCCTGGGGGCTGCTGACTATTCTTTTCCACAGACTTCTGCAGGCTGGAGGGAGTGAAGTCATAGGAACAGATGTTTTCCCTTAACTGATGCCGGAGCAGTGAAGGCAGGGATTGGTGCGGGGCGGGGAGAGAGGCGCTTTTCTCTTTGCTTACAAGGCATGATCCTGCCCAATTTATTCTGGAGGCCTTATCTGTGTGTGTCAGCCTTGACGTTTCTGAGCACAATTCAAAGTGTTAGTATTGACCTTTAAAGCCCTAAACGGCCTCGGTCCAGTATACCTGAAGAAGCGTCTCCACCCCCATTGTTCAGGACACTGAGGTCCAGTGCCGAGGGCCTTCTGGCGGTTCCCTCACTGCGAGAAGGAAAGCTACAGGGAACCAGGCAGAGGGCCTTCTCGGTAGTGGCACCCGCCCTGTGGAACGCCCTCCCATCAGATGTCAAAGAGATAAACAACTACCTGACATTTAGAAAACATCTGAAGGCAGCCCTGTTCAGGGAAGTTTTTAATGTGTGACATTTTGATGTCATTTTAATCTTTGTTGGAAGTCGCCCAGAGTGGCTGGGGAAGATGGGCGGGGTACAATTATTATTATTATTATTATTGGAGATTTAGCCTCCCACCCCTGACTGGTTGGTGCTTGTTTGGTTTTCCCAGACATATGCTGCCACGTCATTGGTGCAACAAGAGTACAATAGCTGTGGATTTGTGCTGGACCGCCCACACATCCTTCCCCATCATTAGCTCTTTTGAGATACTTCCTCCTATGTTGCTGCTTTATTGCCCTCTGGATTACTAAGCTTTTGCACTGCAGCACAACAAAAGGAGTATTTGTGTTAACAGGATTATCAGCAGGGAGCTGCGCGACACGGAAACAAAGCAAGCATGTCTGCCCCGAAACATTTGCAGGTGCGAACAGAACTGAAAGTGGGATAGTGCATAACTGCCCCAAAAGCACCATGAAAACAAACAACCACAAATTCACAATAAAAATGGGGTCTAGAGGGGCCCTGAATGTGTGCCCTGAGCAGTGGGACAGAAAAACCAGCGAGAAGGAGAAATAGAAGGGAACATCCTGTAAAAATGCATGCTTATCTGAATGTTGCCCTGAAGAGAAGCATTACGAACTTACAGTAAGTGCTTTGAGGCTGGATCAGGCCCATGGCCCATCTAGTCCAGCATCCTGTTCTCACAGTGGTCAACCAGATGCCTGTATGAAACCTGCAAAACCTGAGCACAAGAGCAATTCTCTCCCTTCCTGTGGTTTCAAACAACTGATATCCACAAGCATTACTCTCTCTGAATGTGGAGGCACAACATAGCCACCATGGCCAGCCATTAACAGCCCTCTCCTCCATCAAATGTTCCACACTGCAACGTTTTGTCGCAGGTCCCACTCACACATTAAATCCTACCACAGAATTGCCCATACAGACAGGGTGCTTCTTCAGTGCTTCCATGAGAACATCAAGGCAAGGTTGCTGTTCTGTATTACTACATCTGAACTCCAAGCCAATTCAAACAAACCCACAATATTTCAAGCTCCTTACTTGGGGTGCTTGTCATACATGATGGGCAGGAATTCATCCACAGGGAGGATTTTGGAGAGCGGCTGTGCATCAATCAGTTTCTGAGCCCCTCGCCGTGAGATGATGTAAGCTAAAGTCCAGTAGGAATATCCAGGCACCACAAGATTTCGTACATCCTCCACCAGCTCCTCATCCTCAGCGTTCACTTGCTTCCGGCCCAGGTAACTGAAGAAGACAAATCGGCCTTTTTAGTGTTCACCCATTTCCTTCTGCCTACACCAAGAGTGGGGAACCTATTTGCCCCAGAAAGCCAGATCGTCATCTCCCACCTCCAAAAGCCAACATGAGCCCCTGGGCAGTGCCACCAACCTGTCAAAAGTTGGTCCTTGTTAGGATATTGATGTCCCATTCCACCCTGAGAGGAGCAGATATGTGGATTGTTGCATGCCACATGTCTGTTTACATTCCAGCACAGCTTGCTGGGAACTTTTGTATATTGCTTTTGCCTATGCTGTTTGCTTGGACACGAAGGGAAGCAGACATGTTTTCCTTTGTCTGCTGCTGAATAAAATGATGTAAATATGCTTACATATGCCTCTGTCCGCCTCTTCCGTTGCAAAGAGTTCTTATCTCTGCTGGCTTGCGTGCTTAAGCTTTGAAGGCTTTTGAGGCTTGAGTCGCAGTTTTTGATGCTGTTCCGAGAACTGGAGTTTGCCCGGCTGCTGGCCAATGGCTGGAGCCAGCTGGGGGCCTGCCAATTGCCCCCGTCTCCCCAGACGCATCCCAACAGGCCCATGGGGATGGAGATAGTAACTGAGCAGAACTGAGGAGACCTGGCAGGCCAAACCTGGCTGGTGGGCAGGAAGGTTCCCCACCCCTAAATTAACAGACCGACCTCAGGGAGCTGCTGCTAATCAAAGCACAGTGTTCCAAGCTGGACAGATCCCTGATCTGTCCCGGTATAAGGTGGCACCATTTGAGGGTGGTGGGGAGGATCCACAGCCTAGTGGCAGCACACTTGCTTTGCATGCAGACAACCACAAATCCCCAGGTTAGAGGAGGGGCCCTTATCCATGTGCAACTTACCCAGCCTGCCCCACCTCCCACACCATATGACCCTGGTTTCCCCAGCTCCTCTTCTCCCAGACACATCTCCCCTCCCTCAATATAAACAAACAACAACAACAACAAGCCTTCCACAGATTAAAAACAGTTAAAACAATTTAAAACAGTAAAAACAACTGTAGCTGCAGCTCTGTCTCAGCTTTGTGCTGCAGCCAGAAGATGCAGGTTGGCTGCAGGTGCAGAGGGCTGGCTTGTGATCTAGCGCAGAATGCTGCAGCCCGATTGCTGACAGGAGTGAGGCCTTGCCAGCTCAGAGGCCGGTGATTTGTTACTGCACCAAGTTCAAGTGTTTCTGTTAATATATAAAGCCCTTTGCAACTTGGGACCAGTTAACCTACAAGATCACCTTACACCAAATGTGCACACTCCATCACTTCAATCATTGGAACTGCTACTACTTTACAGGTGCCACATAATACCTGTTCAGCATTTGTAAGAACTCAGTCAGTGTGACAGCGACTGCACTTTGGAATTCCCTGCCTACTGGGATCAAGCCTTCACTGTGCTCTTTTCGGCACCTGCTAAAAACATTCCTGTTTAGGCAAGCCTACCCAGGTGCTTGGAAAGTTGAGATGATTTTAATCAGTTGTAGTATTTTAACTCTTGCATGTTTTGAAGCAGTGTTGTGGTCTTTTCCTAGATTTTTTTCTTTTGCCGGTGGCGCTGTGGGTTAAACCACAGAGCCTAGGACTTGCTGATCAGAAGGTCGGCAGTTCGAATCCCCGCGATGGGGTGAGCTCCCGTTGCTCGGTCCCTGCTCCTGCCAACCTAGCAGTTCGAAAGCACCTCAAAGTGCAAGTAGATAAATAGGTACCACTCCGGCGGGAAGGTAAACGGCATTTCTGTGCGCTGCTCTGGTTCGCCAGAAGTGGCTTAGTCATGCTGGCCACATCACCCAGAAGCTGTACGCCGGCTCCCTCAGCCAATAAAGCGAGATGAGCGCTGCAACGACAGAGTCATCCGCGACTGGACCTAACGGTCAGGGGTCCCTTTACCTTTACCTTAAACCACTTTGCATAATTTTTATGAAATAAAGAAACGTGAATACAGGAAATAGCTTTCTAATGATTCAGACCATTGGCGCATCTGGCTCAACATTGCCTCTGGTGATTCCGCAGGATTTCAGACAGAGTCAGGATCTCTTTCCCAGCCCTACCTGGAGTTGCCTAGGATTGAGCCAGAGACTTCTGCATGCAAAGCACAGACTCTTAACAACTGATTCATTGTCCTCCACCTAAAACTAAATATTCCAGCCCTCACAGTTCTGAATAAAGGGATGAACCAAACAGGAACACAGGAAGTTGCCTTATGGAGAGTCAGGCTATACATCAATCGAGCTCAATATTGCCTAAACTGACTGGCAGAAGCTCACCAGGATTTCCAACAGGAGACTTTTCCAGACCTTCCTGGAGAAACCGTTGGGGATGGAACCTTAGACCTTCTGCATGCAAAGCAGGTGTACTGCCACTGAGCTATAGTTATTTTGGCATTCCAAAGTGTAGCCAAACAACTAGGGCTGTTTTGCAGCTGAGGACCTCGCCCAACCCCACCAGCTAACCCAACATACATCAGGTCCCAATCCAGCTGTGCTTGCTCCAGTTCATCCATGAGCCGCAAAATTCGCTTCTTGAAATATGCCTCAAACCGAACATCATCTTCCAGCACCACAGACTTCTCCAGACCCCGTTCGACAATCTAAAGGGGGGAGAAAAACAGCGCTAGAGAGTATGGGTGAAAGAGACCTTAAAGTTCCATCACAGAGCTCACCCAGGACTGCAGCAAGCAAAGGGACACCAGCACCTTTACCAAGGGAACTTGCTGTGTATGCTATAACAGCACAGCTCAGAGATGGAGAAGCTGTTGCTCTTTAGATGTCTTGAGATCTACAGCTCCCATTAGCTGTGGGGCTGAGGAGAGGCCAACAACATCAATATAGCCACAGGTTCCGCATCCCTGGTGTAGACCTTGTTGAGAAATCCAAAAGACCTTTTTGGGGAAAGCGCAGGGCAGAGAGCAAATTTTATCATATGCTCACAGGCTTGGATTAATTAGGAGGATTGGAGCCAGGACCAAGGAATAACATCATCTCCTGATAATCAGAACACGGGAAGTCACCCAAAATTGTTTAATTTGGAACTGGATAATTGGCTCTTTTAATTGTATTGTGATTTGATACTGTATTAATGTGGCTTACATGGGATTGTTATTAACGAAAAAATAATAATAAGTTATCTAACAAAAGAACTACTTTGGAACATTGGGAAAGAGTTTGACTCCTGCGCTACTGCAGCTTAGACAAGTTGAATGCCAGGGCCACTTCCTACTCTTCAGCTCTATGATTCCAAGTGCAAAAGTGAGAGGGCAATGAATTCCTGATGCATGCGTCAATCTGGGAGGTAAGGGTCAGGTCAACCAGTGTCAGGATCTGCAAGGATTGGGCTCCCCCAGCCTCCCGGCACTTCTCCACCCACTCTCTGCTACGCTGTACAACGTCGAGCAACAGCCAGAAACACCTCTCCTACTCTTCAGCCCAGCAAACCAGGTGACCTGAGAGACACAGTAGGAGCCTAGCTGGACCTAAAAGAAGAATTTGGACTTGATATCCCGCTTTATCACTACCCTAAGGAGTCTCAAAGCGGTTAACATTCTCCTTTCCCTTCCTCCCCCACAACAAACACTCTGTGAGGTGAGTGGGGCCTAGAGACTTCAGAGAAGTTTGACTGGCCCAAGGTCACCCAGCAGCTGCAGGTGGAGGAGCAGAGACACGAACCCGGTTCACCAGATTACAAGGCCACCGCTCTTAACCACTACACCACACTGGCTCTACCTATATAACCATTGCACAGGGCTTGGCCCCAGATCTTGAGTAGCCAACAAGAGAGAAGCTGATGGGCAGGCTCTGCTGGACTACATCGATGGCCCTTCCCTGCACCGAACCAACCCAAGCCCTTGACCCTTTCGTCCAACCCAGCCCAAGCCCTTACCTCATTCCACACATGATGGTGGCTCAGGAAGCAGCCCACCTCCCCTTTGGTGAGTGTCCTGCCTGAAAAGGGGTCAAAATAACCTGGAAGCAGGTCCACACCCAGTTTCTTGATGTCACTGCTGTTTAGGGCACTGGCAGAGGAGATAACAGAGGTTAGCAAAGCAGCACTCCCAAGAGCGCAGGTCAAGAACCAGGACAGGCAGCATGGAGCGACACAGCCCCGTATAGATATCCCACCCAGCCTTGGGTCCCCCAGGTGTTGTTGGGGTGCCATTTCACATAAGCTGTTGCTGGCATGGAGCCCACGTGCTCCTCTCTCCAGCTTTCAGGTGCAATGGGGTTCAGACAACTATATTTATTGCATTTCTTCAGGAGCATTTCTAGTTAAAAGTTCTGAAAGCTGTGTACAAAGAACAGCATAATAAAAACAGAGAAAGTGCATTTAAAAAGTATTTAGAGAAGAGACAGTGGAAGAAGGTTTAAAGAATATCTGAAAAAATATGTTAATATTTAAATCTCAGAATAGCTTTGGAAGTGGATATAGACTGTAGGGTTACAAGTAGAAGATAGTGTATTTTAAAATAGTATTATTTGTAAGTGATAAAATGTGAAGATTTTTATGGTAAAAGTAAGCGTGATTTTTTAAAAAATGGTTAAAAATTATGATATATGTAAACTGCTAAAGATGAGGTAAAATGAAAATCAGATAGTGGGGACTTGGGGAAGCCTACCTAACAATGCTTAGAAAAAATAAGGATAAGACAAGAATCTGTTCGTATTGTTTGTATTTTCTGTTTGTGTTGTTTAGTTGTGTTATAAAATGAATTTAAAAATTGTGGGGGGGGGGAGTATTTATATAAAAAAGAGAGGAATTCAGCAAAATTAGGGTCCGATCTTATGGGTCAGGGGAAGCCTGGGCAAAAAGGTTTATCTTCACAAAGATGACTAAAGCTAGTGATGAAAGAAGCTGCACATACAGCAGAGGGAAAGGCTGGGCTATTTAGGAGCATGTGAAGATGGTCCTTCTGGACCACAGGCCCATCTTGTTCAGCATCCTGTTTCCACAGTGCCAAAGCAAATGCCTGCAGGAATCCCACCAGTGAGGCACACAGGCAATGGCTTCCCCCACCCTGACTTCTGCTCTTCACCTAACAACTGATATTCCATGGTACACTGGTTCTGCAAGTTCTGTAAATCCATCATGACTAGAAGAACTTGATAGTTGTTTCCTGAATGGACTTGCTCCTTCAAATCTATCTACAGTGGTACCTCTGGTTGTGAACGGGATCCGTTCTGGAGGCCTGTTCACAACATGAAAAGAGCGCAACCTGAAGCGCTGTATTTGTGCGGGTGCACAGTGCAATGGAGCTTGTGCGTATGCATGAAGCGCAATTTAGCGCTTCTGCGCATGGGTGAGCGGCGAAACCTGGAAGTAACCTTTTCTGGTACTTCCAGGTCACCGTGGGACGTAACCTGAAAGAACATAACCAGAAGCAAACATAACATGAGGTATGACTGTAAATAATAATAATAATGATCACCACCATCATATTTTGGCCTCAGTATGTTCCCCTTTCTCCTATTACATTTGCATTTTTTAAAAGCTACCTAAGCCTTGCGACAGAGAGGTCCACCAGTTGCAGCAGCCCCATTTCATGCTAAAAACTAAAACAAAGCACCCCAGAAAGAGGCGTCAGCCAGTCACCTTCCATCGACAGCGTTAATCACCAAGGGCTCTATCTCCAACTCAAAGAGGGAACTAAGCATGCGCTGCCGACGGTCTGGGCGCCTTGCCAAGTTGATGAGGAAAACCTAAAAGGAAAACAGAAGGTTCAATTCCTTTTTTCAAGTACTTATATAAACCACTTTTCATCACAAAAGCAAGCTTACAAAGAAAATCAAATGCAATTAACTAATGAACTAAAGTGGAATATGTAAAACAATGAAGCTCAAAAAAAGCCATAAAATAGGATTCCACTTACTCAAAACTCACAAAATTCATCACATGCATTCAGGCATACTCTGACTCAGTCACTCACTCACAGCCCTCACAGGTGCTGACAATTTCTCTCTTACACACACACACACACACACACACACACACACACACACACAGAGAGAGAGAGAGAGAGAGAGAGAGAGAGAGAGAGAGAGAGAGAGGGAGAGAGAGAGAGAGAGAGAGAGAGAGAGAGAGAGAGACTTGCTTACCTCGTCAAACCCAATTTTGGTTGGATGCTTCGGTGGGAGGTAGACATGGCTGGAGGGGAACATTGGGGTACCATCCACTGCAAGACAGATGTAAAGCTTGGAGAGGAGGCCACGTTGCTGCTCAGGTTTTTAACCTGTAGAGTGGTACCTCGGTTTAAGAACAGTCCTGTTTGCGAATGATTCGGTTTACAAACTCCGCAAAACCGGAAGTAGTGTCCTGGTTTGAGAACTTTACCTCAGTCTAAGAATGGAATCCAAATGGTGGAAGGGCACCGGCGGCAGGAGGCCTCATTAGGGAAAGCGCACCTTGGTTTAAGAACGGTTTTGGTTTAAGAACAGACTTCTGGAACGGATTAAGTTTGTAAACCGAGGTACCACTGTACTGTACTCATAAGCAAGTGAGTTCCATAAACAGCTTGCTGTTATTTTGCTGGTGTGTTCTGCCAATAACTCTAAACCAGCTCCCAAAACTTTCTTTCCTTCCCTCTTTGAATTGCTTATAATAGGGCTTCCACTGTGTTGTTGTTGTTAATTATTAGCATTATTAATTATAAGTGGTAGTAAATGGAGAGGGAGAAACGGTTCCAGGTTTGGATTTCTTGCGTCAAGCAGGAGACAGACAAAATGGCCTACAAGGCTCTCTCCAGCTCTTTGGTTCTAATTTCCCTTGAGCTTGAGAAGGTTAAGTTATTAATATTATTACAGTGGTGCCTCGCAAGACGAACGCCTCGCAAGACGGAAAACCCGCTAGACGAAAGGGTTTTCCATTTTGGAGGCGCTTCGCAAAATGAATTTCTTTATGGGCTTGCTTCGCAAGACGAAAATGTCTTGCGAGTTCCTGCGGTTTCCCCCCCTTTTTCCCAAGCCGCTAAGCCACTTATCAGCTGATCTGCTGATAAGCCGCTTAACAGCTGATCGCTAAAAGCCGCTAAACCGCTAATAGCGCTAATCCGCTAAGCTGTCAATGGGCTTGCTTCGCAAGACGAAAAAACCGCTATTCGAAGAGATTCGCAGAACGGATTCTTTTCATCTTGCGAGGCACCACTGTATTAATGAAATTTGTGTACCATCCTATACCCACAGATCTCATGGCAGTTCACAACATAAAATCACAATATAAAAAACACATAATACATAATAAGAGCAAAAACAAAGACAACCCAGTAATCCCCCCTTCCACAACACATTTAAAATGACATCAGATGTCAATCAGCCAAAGGCCTGGTAGAAGAGGAAGGTTTTTACCTGGTGCCTAAAGGTGTATAATGAAGGCACCAAGTGAGCCTCCTTGGGGAGAGCATTTCAGAAACGGGGAGCCACTGCAGAAAAGTCCCGTTCTCGTGTTGCCCCCTCTGGACCGCTCATGGAGGAAGAACATGATGAAGGGTTTCAGACGATGATCTCAGGGTCCGGGTAGGGTCATATGGAAATAAGTGGTCTTTGGTGTATTGTGGTTCTGAGCCATTTAAGGCTTTATACCAGCACTTTGAATTGGACCAGAATTGGCATAATATGCTCAAACCTATCTTTCTCAGGTAAACCAGAGAAAGATAGGGGGCCATATCCAACAAAATTCTACTCAGAGCAGACCTACTAAAATTAATGGGCACAACTTATGGTGCTTCCAGACAACCTGCTTACTGAGCATTCATCCCCATTTGTTTGCAGGGAGGTTAGACGCTGTTGCACCAAAGCAAATGCGATCCCTCACTTTCCTTACCACCAAAAAGTCTGATCTTTTGGGGAAGCAGGTTTGCAGCACACGCCCTCCCAATGGAATTTGATTATGCAGCCTGAATTTGCCAGCACGTGACTGAATCCCACCTGAAAATAGTGAGGGTCTGGAAACTCCTTTAGTCATGGACATTAATTGCAATGGGTTTGCTCTGAGTAGAGCAAGCACTGGGTACATGCCATCAAGTGTAGGCCTATCAAGGTCCCGCAGCCAGGAAGAAAAATACCCTACAATAACCCCCAAGAATGATTCTCTGGTGGGCTAGGGCAGTATTAACTCACCCATTGCCTCCAGGATCAGGTGCACAAAGTTGATGCTTTCATCCTCCAGCGTCTGGTGAGATTTCACAGGGACATTGATATATCCAAACCGCTGCTGGTTACATAAGTACATCTGGGCTCCTGCACAGGAAACAGAATAATAACTTAAAAGTATGCTGCTTGACAATTCTATGGTTCTGTAAACGAGCATTTAAGATAAAGTCCAAACAATTGCCACATCGCCAGCACAGGCTCCTTGACAGTGGAATACCTCTGCTCCGCCCAATGCCACACCAGACCGCCGTGCTCTTCTGCACACCTTGGTAGACAGAGCATGGGCTGTCCATCTCCCTTTTTTGCTTGCCCCAGTTTGAATCAAACATTAGAAAAAAATCAGGGTGAAATGGAGCCTCCATGTCCAGTAGCAGTATAATGCTAAACACGAGCTGCAGGGAGGGGGGAACAGAAAAGGCCTGATGCTTTCATGCTGTTTGAGGGGCTTCCCAGAGGCACCTGATGGCCACAGGTACCTCTGGACTAGAAGGGCGTCTGGTCTGAAAAGCTCTTATTACAGTGGACCCTCTGGATACGAATTAAATTCGTTCCAGGGGTCCATACATAACCTGAAAAGTCTGTAATTGGAGGAGCCAATTCCGCGCACATGCGTGGTGCACAGAGCGCTTCTGCGCATGCGGCGAAACCCGGAAGGACAGTCATACCTCTTGTCACGTTTGGTTCAGGTTACGTCTTTTCAGGTTGCTTCCCGTGGCGACCTGGAAGTACTGGAAAGGGTTACTTCCAAGTTTCGCCGCTCACACATGTGCAGATGCTCAAAATGACGTCACGTGCATGCGCAGAAGCGGTGAATCATGACCCGCACAGACGAGGGTTGCGTTCTGTTCATGTTGCGAATGGGGCTCCGGAATGGATCCCATTCACAACCAGAGGTACCACTGTATACATTTCCGGGTTTGCTGCGTTCACAACCCGAAAGTTACGTATCCAGAGCGGTACATAACTTGAGAGTCCACTGTATTATCAAGCACTTTCTGGACATGTGGAAACTCTATACAATTGCTGGCCATGATGGTCTGCCTCCCCCTTTTCCTTCCTCACTCTCACCTGCAGTTTGGCAGGAGTAGGCAAAAACAATGATGTCATCAAATGGCCAGGTATAGCTGGGATGGGGCGGGTGAAAGGCCAGGTCAGCAGTGTCGTCCTTCCGCAGATCAATCAAGAAGGCGGCATAGACCATGGAGACAGCAAAGCACCCGATCCGCTGCCTGTTCTTGGTGGGGAAGTAGTCTGCTGTCCTACGGTAGTAACCCTGGAACGTGCAAGAGAGTCTCATAACCCAAAGTAGCCCAGTGCCGTGCCAAGAACTGTCTGCCACCCAATTAGGAAACCATAACTCTAAACATGAAAGGTCCTGCGGCAATGCAGGCTTGTCTACCAATCACAGCCGCCAAACCCACCACCTGCATCTTACTCAAAATTAGCCCGGGGGTCGGGGATGGGGGGCAGCATTGCCTGTTTATCCTCCTTAGAGTTGTATCCAACCAAATCCTACTCAGAGCAGACCCATGAAAATTAATGTGCCACTGTGATATTGACTCTGCTATTATAACCGATAAATTTCAAGGGGTGCCAATTGGTTTCTGGGCCCATGCAAAGTGCTGGTTTTGACCTATAAAGCCTTAAACGGCTCAGGACCGCAATACCTCAAGGAATGTCTCCTTCCATTTGAACCTACCCGGACCCTGAGATCATCCTCTAAGGCCCTTCTTCATGTGCCTCCTCCACAAGGGGTGTAAAGGGTGGCAACATGAGAACAGGGCCTTCTCTGCAGTGGCTCCCCGTCTGTAGAATGCTCTCCCCAGGGAAGTTCACCTGACGCATTCCTGATACACCTTTAGGTGCCAGGCAAAAACGTTCCTCTTATACCAGGCCCTTGGCTAAATTGACATCTGATGTCATTTTAAATGTGTTGTGGATTATTGGGTTGTCTTTGTTTTTATTATGTATTCTGTGTTTTTTTTATATTGTGATTTTATGTTGTGAACTGCTCCGAGCTCTATGGTTATAGGGTGGTATACAAATTTAATAAATAAACAAACAAATAAAATGTACATTGCCTTTAGTGGACCTACTCTGAGTAGGACTAGCACTGAATGCAACGCTTGGGGCAAAACTATAATGACCTACGTCTACCTCTCATTCGTTCTGGCTCTGCCTACTGTATGTCTATGACCCTCAGCAGTGACCCAACAGGCCTGAAGGAATTTCAAGCATGGCTGTGCCTTTTGGGAAAGGTAAGTGGAGAGGGGCAGGTGTGGAAGGAACACTAAGGATGTACTGCCATGATCCAGTGGTCCAGAAGCTTCAGCTGGCGCAGAACACAGAGGTCCGTATGCTGGAGGGAGCTCAATGCTTAGAGCACACTAGGTTTACATCAACTGCACACAATGCAAAGTGTTGGTTTTTACCTTTGAAGACCTAAATACTCCGGGGCCAAGTTATTCCATGGACCACTTGCACCCATACGAGCCTGCTATAGAGACCCCCTTCTTGCAGACCTGCCAATCAAGCAGGTGGGAATAGGAGGCAGAGCCTTTTGGGTGGTGGCTCCTCACCTATGAAACTCCCTTCCCCAGGAGGCAGGTTTGGCCCCATCCCAGTTTTCTTTCAAGCAGGCCATACACACATAGGGTTATGTCCAACTAATTTCTATTCACAGTAGACATTATTTTTTTAGCATAGTTTTAAAACGTTGCAAAAATAAGAACAACTTAAACAGGCTTTGAAACAAAAATGTCTGTAGAAATAAAAATGTCTTCAGTTGTTTCCAGAAGAACAAATAGTGGGTGACTTCAGTCGAAGCCTGGCTGTATTTATGATATATATTTGCTTTTATATTGCTCTGATGGTGCATGCATTTTCACTTGCTGAATTGACTCTGTTGTCTCTTTGTAGTGCACCTGTGGTCCTCCAGATGTTGAGCAATGACTCCCATCACCCCTGGCCACTGCCCTACATTACCTGGAGGGCCACAGATTTCCTGCTCGTGCAATAAATAAATTCTGCAAATCTGCTCAAGCACCTCCACCAAACGGGCTTACCTGAGGAGTAATTCCACACCAGAAGTTGGAGTAATAGGTCTGAGAGTCCAGCATGGGAGCAACAACAGATTTGTTTTGTGCAATGAGGAACTTCAGAGTCTGGTCATTTGTCAAGATGCTGTCTGTGTCTGTGAACTGGGGACAGAATTAAAAGTGCACACTTTTATCTTGACTGAAACCATGTCTGAAAACTAAACCCCACCCCTGAGGGAGCCTGGCAGGCACAACTGAACTGCAAAATAGCCGGCATGGATAGAAAAATCTCACCAAGTGCTCCAGTGGATTTAAAAATGCCCCAAGCAGAGGAGCACCAAGCAGTCAAGGTTGGAAGGTGTGAGGCAAGATGTACATTTGAAGAAAACTAAGGAAGGAAGTTGTCTGTGGGCAGGTGATGAGGAAGAAAGCAGGGTGTGGGATGCCCTTGGTTTGAGGGGGAAGGAAATAAGGTGACACAGGAGCCCCCCCACCCCACCCCGCAACCTGGACTCCATCTCTCATCAGCTCCAGTAGCCACTATGACCAAAGGTCAGGTTTCATTTATCTGCTAATTAGTGGCTAGGAGTATTGCTTTAATTGTATGAATATCAAGCCAGGCTGAACTGATACTACCCTTGCTGGTACCTTTCCCGGGAAAATCAGAGGCTCACCATGTCAGGTTCCTATTGGAAGACTGGACAAATGCTACAACATTAGCAGTGGCAAAGTTTTTATCGGTGGTTGCAAGAACGAATGAGCCCTATATTCTGAACAAAATGCTTGTTTAACCTGGAGGTAGGCTGTATGAATTGTGTATTGCTTTGTAACGATTTGTTGGGTCTCTGAACCTTAATAAAGAAAGAGAGAGATTGTATGAACATTGCTAAAGTTGTTCACTACCATTTATGCAGCTGGCATGTTGCTTCCATTTTACAAAGTTGTACATTATGTGAAATATTAACCTATTATATGATCTTGCCCTCCCTCCCTCAGGGTATTATGTATGTGCATACATATGTCTTTCTCTACTGTAAGTCTCTTGGAGACCTTCCCGATAACAAGCAACAAATAAGCATGATAAGTAAATAAATAAATTGTGGCAGCAGCATTTGTAGAGCACCATGTTGAAGAAGGCTGAGGTAGTTGAGAATCAGGTCCACCCAAAAGTGTCTTCTGGCGTGGACAGAATGGAGGAGACACGCGTTGGACATTTTCCCACCTCCAGATGATCAGACTGACTTACCAAAATGTAATCTGCCCGCTCAGATCGGGCAAAGCTCAGAGCTTCCTGTTTGTGCCTCATTACGTGCTCAAAGCGTGCATCGCTCCAGTGTTTGGGCCCATGTTCGTCAGGATAAGAGCTGCAAGAGGCAAGATGGTAAGCAGAGAGTGCAAGGCCTGTTCCTCTCCCCTTTGCGCTGAAGCACCTATTTTATGCAAGCCTTCGGGTTAGCACAGCCCTTCCATACTGTAGTTCCAAGAAACACAAGAGCACATTTAATGGTTCACTGGAGGGAATTAGAGAATTCTGTAGATGGGAAGATCCCCGTGAATAAACCAACTCAAGTTCTCTACCCTAAAAAGGGATCATGGCGTAAGAGCATGGGGGAATGGCAACAAAATGTTGCAGCATGGTGCACAGTCCCCCTAGGCCTGCTCTGGCTTCAAGGCTCCATTTATGTTCCTTAAGAGGGTCTGAAGGCATTCTACCAACAGTTGTTCCTACAGCAACTCGCATTGCCTCTGAACGCAGATCTTCCTATTGACTTTTCAACGAAGTTACAGCTGTACCAGTTCTAAGAAGTACTGCAATTGTTTCTGGGTATCCAAATCCACCGTGATCTTCTTTAATTCCTGACCTATGCATGCTTCTCAATTATTTATGAAATTCAAGTAGGTCGGCACGAGTATTCCAAACTTACCTGGGCTCATCTACGGATCTCCACTCAATGTGCCGGTAGTGGCCTTCCACCGCAGTCAGCCACTCATGCAGTATTTCTGTTGTGTTGTCCACATTGTGGTCAGTGGCGCACCTGAGAATCCAAATTGCAAGTGAGGGATCTGTTCCTCCTCAATTCACCGTTAGCCAATTTTACCCAAAAGCTGGCAGAAAAAGCAAAGAGGGATCTCAAAGGGGACCGGTGGTGGTAGTTTGCACATAGAAATCCAAGGCTGCCTGTAGCCTTCCAGTTGGTTTGTCCGGCTGCTGTTTGCCATGCACAAAACATCGGCACTTTATGTCAGCAGAAAAACCCACTAGAACTGTAGCTAGCTGGAGTCCAACAGTTTAATGCCACATAAGCCAATTTAATTACAGTGGTACCTTGGGTTACACACGCTTCAGGTTACAGACTCTGCTAACCCAGAAATACAGTGGTACCTCAGGTTAAGTACTTAATTCATTATGGATGTCCGTTCTTAACCTGAAACTGTTCTTAACCTGAAGCACCACTTTAGCTAATGGGGCCTCCTGCTGCTGCCGCGCCGCCAGAGCACAACTTCTGTTCTTATCCTGAAGCAAAGTTCTTAACCCAAGGTAATATTTCTGGGTTAGTGGAGTCTGTAACCTGAAGTGTCTGTAACCTGAAGCATCTGTAACCCGAGGTACCACTGTAGTGCCTTGGGTTACAGTGGTGCCTCGCAAGACGAAAAGAATCCGTTCCGCGATTCTCTTCATCTAGCGGTTTTTTCGTCTTGCGAAGCAAGCCCATTGACAGCTTAGTGGATTAGCGCTACAGCGGTCTAGCGGCTTCTAGCGATCAGCTGTTAAGCGGCTTATCAGCTGTTAAGCGACTTAGCGGCTTAGGAAAAGGGGGGGAGCGGGGAAAAACCCGCGGGGGGACGCAATATTTTTTCGTCTTGCGAAGCAACCCCATAGGGAAATTCATTTTGCAAAGCGCCTCCAAAACGGAAAACCCTTTCGTATAGCGGGTTTTCCGTCTTGCGAGGCGTTTGTCTTGCGGGGCACCACTGTATGTACTTTGCTTCAGGATGAGAACAGAAATTGTGCTCCGGTGGCGCGGCAGCAGGAGGAGGCCCCATTAGCCAAAGTGATGCTTCAGGTTAAGAACAGTTTCGGGTTAAGAATGGACCTCCGGAACGAATTACCGTATTTTTCGCACCATAGGACGCACTTTTTCCCTCCTAAAAAGCAAGGGAAAATGTGTGTGCGTCCTATGGAGCGAATGCAGGGGGGGAGGCAGGCGGGAAAAGCCCCCAAGAGCCGCACACAAGCTCCGTGCGCTCTTGCAGGCTTTTCCACAGGAGGGAGAAGGGACTGACTGGCCGCATCAGTCCCTTCCCCCACCTCCCAGAAATGCCAGGAGAAGCCGCGCAGCCCCTTTAAAGAGCTCACGGCTTCTGCGGGCTTTTGCGAGAGGTGAGGGAATCCCCCCACCTCCCAGGAAAGCCAGGAGAAGCCGTGCAGCCCTTTTAAAGTGCGCACGGCTTCTCCCGGTTTTGCGGGAGGTGGGGGAATTCCCCCACCTCCCAGAAAAGCCAGGAAAGTCCTGCGCAGCATCTCCCGGCAAGGAGAGGCTGTGCGGGGCTAAAGGGGAAGGCAAAACAGCGAGCGGGATCCATCCCGCTCGCTGCCTTGCCTTCTTCCATAGCTGCGCGCAACCCCTCCGCAAGGAGACGCTGCGCGGGGCTAAAGGGGAAGGCAAAACAGCGAGCGGGATCCATCCCGCTCGCTGCCTTGCCTTCTTCCATAGCTGCGCGCAACCCCTCCGCAAGGAGAGGCTGCGCGGGGCTAAAGGGGAAGGCAAAACAGCGAGCGGGATCCATCCCGCTCGCTGCCTTGCCTTCTTCCATAGCTGCGCGCAACCCCTCCGCAAGGAGACACTGCACGGGGCTAAAGGGGAAGCCAAAACTTGGCTTGCTCCATAGCTGTGCGCAACCCCTCCGGCAGGGAGAGGTTGTGCACACCCTGTACGCTGCTCTTTGGGGCTGGGGGGGGGAAAGATTTTTTTCTTGATTTCCCCCCCTAAAAACTGGGTGCGCCCTATGGTCCGGTGCGCCCTATGGTGCGAAAAATACGGTAAGTACTTAACCCGAGGTACCACTGTATACACATTATTGGTGTGTATATACCCTGTGTATATTTGATACCTTGGGATGGCAGGCATGATGCAAGTGGAGGAAGAAGTGGAACCTGCAATGTGGATGGCTCCTATTCGGGGGACCAGCCAACCAGGCCCTCTTCCAGCACACTCCATTCCATTCTCCACTTGAACATTTGGGAACAAAAAACGGAAAACCTGCCAGGTCAGTGTGGGTTTACCCTTTTTTATTTTGAGTTAGAATAAAGGCAACCTGGACTTGAAAGCTGACAAACCCTCTCATCTACTGCAAGGTCCTCTCAGTGCTGGCTAGGAAATCTGCAATTTAGACACTATTGCAACACAGTCAGTTCTTGAAAATTACATGTTAATTTCCCAAAGGGCTCCTGACTAGAGCATGGCTATGCCAGCACATCGTCTCTGAGCATATTTATAGCTAGTGGCATGTATTCTTCGCCAAAACTTGCACTAGCTGGCATGGGCACTTTTTAACAGACCTTCCAAAGCAGAGATTGGGGGATCTGTGGCTTTCCACTGGTCTATAACGCCTATCATCCCTGACCATTGCCCATGCCTTAAATGTGCTCCATATTGCTCCTTATAAGTGGGGCTTATATTGGGCACATCCTAAAGCAGGAATCGAAGCCAGTGTGAATTAGTCTGCAAGCCCCAAGTGGGTCACCCAATGACATGATGAAGCAGGGTGGATTTGATTTAAATCAAATTGGTTTAAAACATGATTTAAATCACGATTTAAATCACTAGTCAGTAAGACTTGATTTAAATCATTATTTTTACAGAAAGACTCATTCTTGCTGGTATAATCTTAATATTTACAACCAGATGAAGATTTCATTTGTGGAATAATAAATTTTACAGTTATATCAAAAATTACTGGTTCTGTGTATATAAATTTGCAAAGGAACAATGGGATTAAGGTTTTTTTCCTCAACTCTGTATGTTTATTTTATAACATTTTTCCTGTGAAGGAAAGGCATGTTATCCCTGCAGACACAAATTCACACTTTTGAGAACTACAAAAACAAGCATCTGTGATAATATCCTCTTATTAGAAAAACTGCCCCAAATAATCTTACGGAAACCTCTGGAAGAGCATGACATTGTGAATGGATTAATGGAATTCATTTACCAAAAAAAATTAAACATTGCATATAAAGCCTCATGCTACATAATTAAAAACAAATCCTTATTTCCTGATGAATAAAAAGCAGCACTCTGAACGGGGCTCAGAAGCCCCCAGTGCAGCCACAGCAGAGCCAGTGGCGAGACTGCTTCAGTTCCTAACTCAGAAAGAAATGTATGCAGACAATTTGGGAAACTTTTTCCAATCTCGAAACAAACCCCAATGTATCTCAAGGTAGTGAAATGTCCCCAAAACAAAGGAAGGTGTGTGGTATCCAAAGAAGGACCCATGAGTCTGCTTCCCTAGATTGGTTTCCAGAAGGGGAGTGTTGTCAGTTCACCGCTGCAAAAATACAAAGGATAAAAATCACCAGAGTCTTGTGGCACAAATTTATTAAGACAGACGCTTTTGTGGTACAGAGTCCTTGCCATATTGTTTCCCTGCAACCTCAATCCTCTCTCTTCTCTCCTGCCAACCATGCTGGTATATACCGTATTTTTTGCTCCATAAGACACACTTTTTCCCTCTAAAAAGTAAGGGGAAATGTGTGTGTGTGTTATGGAGCGAATGCAGGGGGGAGGCAGGCAGGAAAAGCCCGCAAGAGCCGCACACACAAGCTCCGCGTGGCTCTTGCGGGCTTTTCCCCAGGGGAAAAGCCCGCAGGAGCTGTGCGCTCCTTAAAGGGTGTACAGCTCCTGTGGGCTTTTGCGGGAGGTGGGGGAATTGCCATAGCCGTGCGCAGCCTCTCCCAGCCAGAGAGGCTGCGCACGGCTAAAGTAGCCAAGACAGCGAGCAGGATCCGGCCGGGAGAGGCTGCGTGTGGCTATGGTAGAAGCCAAGACAGCCAGCGGGATGGATCCCGCTCGCTGTCTTGGCTTCTTTGCTCTTTGGGGCGGGGGGGGGTTAATATATTTTTTTCTTGACTTCCCCCTCTAAAAACTAGGTGCGCCTTATGGTCCGGTGCGCCTTATGGAGCGAAAAATACAGTACATTTGCAAATTTAGGATTACACTTCATGGATCTGAAAAAACAGACTTCCATCTGCATGTGCTACAGGAATCCCAGAAAGGGAGTTCTCTCTGCCACACGGACTCCCTCCAGCAGTGTTGAACAAGCCAAGAGCCACTGGCCCAAGAACGAAACTCGAGGAAAATTAACTTGGTTTAAAAGAAAGAACAGATGCTAATATATAGCAGATTAAATTGCAGGTCTAGGATGCCGTCTCTCCCAAACTGGACTGAGACATCATTAAGAGGCTTGTGCATCAGTTTAACAGAGACAGCAGATGGAAAACAGCTCATGAGCTCTTAAAAAAGAAGATTTATACTACCAGGGTAAGGTTTCCTACAAGATCGTAGAATAGGCTATAAAACACGCCTGAGACAGAGAAGCTTTGGAACAGAAAGGAAGGGAATTCTGTTGTCTCTGCAGAGTGCTGATACATGGGGTGGGAGGCTGGAGCAGAGCAGTCCCAGCAAGGTTAGAGAAATTGGGCTGCAGGGTGTTGGAAATAAAAAGGCAGGCAACACGGAGGGCTCTCTGGATGCCATTCAACAGGGGTGGGGTGGGGGACATGTGACCTTCCAGATGTTGTTGGACTACAGCTGCCATCATCCCTGGCGCTTGGCCATGCAGGCTTTTGGGGTTGGAGGGAAGAGCTGGAGTCCTACAAAAGCCAGAGGGCCACAAGGAATAGCTAGGAGTTGGAAAACAGGAGACCTGCCTGTCGCTTGACTCATGGTCTGCATGGATATGGAGTACCCGGCTGGCAGAAAAAACTGACATGCCAACTGTGAGTGACCAAGGAAAAATTAGACCAGAATAGGCAGGAACACCATGAGAAGAGACAGAAACAGTAAGAAAAGTCACACTTGCTGGCCAAAGGCAAGTTTTCATGTTCAACCAAGTGCCAGCATGCACTGCTGAAACAGCTTTCTGTAGCCTCCATAAGGACTAGAGACTAGAAACGCACTTTTTAAAGTTATAAAGACTAAAGACCACCACAGACACAGAGACATATTTGGAGAGACTTCCAAATCTTCCATGCTATGTGTCTTAACGATCCTCTGTAATTCATTATAGCTGCTTTCAGCCTTTATGAAACAGTGGCCATACTACATTTGTTTATCTGTTTACCCCACCCCTGAGGTAGAGGTGAAGGGAAGCAGCCACT
Organism: Podarcis melisellensis; assembly: GCF_964234715.1. Classification (NCBI taxonomy): domain Eukaryota; kingdom Metazoa; phylum Chordata; class Lepidosauria; order Squamata; family Lacertidae; genus Podarcis; species Podarcis melisellensis. The sequence continues at coordinate 3,833,132 of NC_138547.1, read as the reverse complement.
GCTCAGGATCTGCTACCCCTCTTAGGATCCCCAGGCTTCCCAAATGTGTAGCCTTGCAAGTATTACGCTGGATGCAAACTCCCATCATAGCTCCGCCCACTGGCCATGCTGGCAGGAACTCATGGGAACTGGAGTCCAGCAGCGCCCACAGGACCACAGGTTTCTCATTCCTGCCACATAAGCCTCCACCCTAAAATGTTGGTGTGGTTCCTACCGCTTTCTTCTGAAGCTCCAGTGTAACTAAAAAACTTGCCATTCTAGCCCGGGGATGAGGAAACTGTGGTCACCTGGGTGTTGCTGGCCTACAACTCCCACCATCCCTGGCCACAGTAGCAAGGGCTTATGGGAGCTGGAGTTCAGCAGCACCTGGAAGGCTACAGGAACCCTGTCCCTGTCCTAGCATGTCAACATAGCCCAAAGCATTACAAACACTTTTGATTACAACCACCCCTGTGTATCCTTAGAGAGGGCTTATATGTACACAAAAAACTTCTAGAACTTTTGTTCCTTCCAACGGGAGGTTTCCCTCCTCAAAGAGGGAGGGGGTACATTAAAGAGAAAATGTGTTGGGGGGTGCATTCGGCAACAATTTCCTGACCTCATCAGTGCCCACCTCTATAAAATGAGGTCTTCTAAGAGGCACCAGCTCTCCCCACTGATCTGCATCATAGGAGGAACATCTCTGTAGCCTTTCAGATGTTGGAGGCCTCAACAACTGGAGGGCTACATGTCATAGCTGTCAACGTTTCCCTTTTTTTAAGGGAAATTCCCTTATTCCGAATAGGATTCTTCGCAAGAAAAGGGGAAAGTTGACGGCTATTCTACATGTTCCTCACCTCTGATCAACACAACAACAGCTCCATTAGATCCCATTGGGTCTGGAAATGAGCAGCCCTGAAAATGGGCAGCTGGCCCTGCAAAAACAACACCAACACCTCAACACAAGTAGCAGCAACAACAAACTAACACTCCAGGAGACAGTCCAGATACCATGCCAAACTCAGCACTCCTTGTTCAGGCACCCCAAAGAAGACTTCCAGAAATGTACATGCTCCTGTGCCCCCACACTAGACACCAGAAGTAATCAGGGCTCGCCCAAAATCACGCTTACCTATATACTCCAAAACTATGTGCTGCAGGGCGGCAGAGCCTCTGAGGACCTGCTCCTCCCTAGACACCCATAGCTGCCAACGTTTTCCTTTAAGGGAAATTCCCTTATTCCAAATAGGATTCCTCGCAAGTAAAGGGAAAAATTGACAGCTGTGCATCCTCCCCCCACGCTGAGGTCCTGAGGCACACTTTTGGACGGCCTGCCCAAGGTTGAAGTCCCTACAAGACAGGCTCAAGCACCCACAAAACTTGCACTCACACTACAACTGGGGATACCTACCACCACCCCGAAATTAACTAGGATCCCCAACAACTAACCCTCACGCTCATAAACACTTTTCTAGGGCGTCTCGAATCAATCCCAGATTGGGCTGGGAAGGGGGAACCCCTAAAACTCCATCCTGTCCCCGCTTGCCGCCGCCTGCCCCCCCCCGCACCCCAAAGGCAGTCAGCGTCAGCGCAACTTAAAGTTGCTGCGCCCCTTACCAGATGGAGATGCGCTCTTTGGGGTAATCCATGCGCTCCAGGGCCCCCAGGTAATGGGGCAGAGAGTGCTGGGAGTTGCGAGCCAGAATAGCGAACACCACGGTTGGAAACTCCTCCCGCGGCCCGGCAGGGCTCCCCGTCCTCTCAACATCTTCCCCCTCCTCACTGGGTGGGGTAGAGACCCCCAAACCGGAGCGCAGAAGGAGAAGCAGGGCGCAAGGGAGAAGAGACGCGGCCGCGGGAGAAACCATGTCTCGGAGGCTGCAAAACTTATGGGCGCGCAGGGTGGGGGCGAAGACCGACGTTTGGGAGGGGAGAGGCGGGGAGAGGGCCAAGGGGGGCGGGCCCAGGACACGGGAGGGGGCGGGGCCGAGAAATCCAACATTTTAGTAAATCGCCTTAAGTTGAATCATAGAGCTCAATGTTGTCTGCGGCTCTCCAGAATTTCAGGCAGGGAGATTCCCCCGCCAGTCCAGGGCCTGGATGCTTTGGAATACCGGTTGCTGGAAAACACGAGTTGGGAGAGGGCTCTTGCGCACCAGTCCTGCTTGCGGTGTTTCCATGGAGCATCTGGTTGGCCCCTGTGAGAAGAGGGTGCTGCACTAGATGGGCCATTGGCGCGCGCACACATCATCATCATCATCATTATTAGTAGTAGTAGTAGTAGTGGTATTAGTACCCCACCCATCTGGCTGGGTTTACCCAGCAACTCTGGGCGGCTTCCAACAAAGACAAAAACACTAAAATCTCACACATTAAAAGCTTCCCTGGACAGGACTACCTTTAGATGTCTTCTGAATGTCAGGTACAGTGGTACCTCGTGTTACGTACTTAATTCGTTCCGGAGGTCCGTTCTTAACCTGAAACTGTTCTTAACCTGAGGTACCACTTTAGCTAATGGGGCCTCCCGCTGCTGCCGTGCCACTGCCGCACGATTTCTGTTCTCATCCTGAAGCAAAGTTCTTAACCCAAGGTCCTATTTCTGGGTTAGCAGAGTCTGTAACCTGAAGCGTCTGTAACCTGAAGCATATGTAACCCGAGGTACCACTGTAGTTGTTCTTCTCTTTGACATCTGGTGGGAGGGTGTTCCACAGGGCGGGTGCCACCACTGAGAAGGCCCTCTGCCTGGTTCCCTGTAACTTCACTTCTCGCAGTGAGGGAACTGCCAGAAGGTCCTTAGAGATGGACCTCAGTGTCTGGGCTGAACGATGGGGGTGGAGATGCTCCTTCAGGTATACTGGGCTGAGGCCGTTTAACACACACACCATCATCCCCAGTCCAGAGCCAGAGAGAAGCATCACAGCAAGGGAGACCCACCCATGAGGCAGCAGGATCCACAGGGGCAGCACCTCCAGCCTCGAAGGCAGGGGTGCCCAAACCTTTTTCAAAGAGGGCCAGATTTGATGAAGCGAACATGTGTGAGGGGCGACCAGAGTTCTGACCTTTTTTTTAGGATTGAACTTGTTGAGCTTTTATTAGGATTTTTTTTTTTTTGGTTATACATTTTTATTATTTTTTTTAAACATATCATTTCCAACAGTCATTTAACATACTTTCTTATCTTATATAATACTTTGGACTTTCGTCAACAACCTCCGAAGATTTTCCATTCTTTATCACTTATTCTGCATTTTTTACTTTCTCTGTTACTTTTAATTATCCTTAACTAATAATTCTCTTCATAGTCTTCCTTGCAATATTTCACATAGTCATCCTTACAGAACGTCTTGCAGTCCTACTAGCGTAATCTGTTTGTTACAACTGCTTTTCAAATAGTTCAAATATTTACCCCAGTCTTCTAAGAATCTCTGGTCCCAAAGTTTTCAAACCCTTCCTGTTAATTTATCTAACTCTGCATAGTCCATTAATTTCATTTGCCACTCTTCTTTCATCGGTAATTCTTCTTGCTTCCATTTTTGTGCCAGTAGTATTCTTGCTGCTGTTGTTGTATATAAAAACAATTTACAATCCTGTCTGTTAATATCCTCTCCTACAATGCCAAGTAAAAATGCTTCTGGGTTTTTTTAAAAATAAATGTATATTTCAACATCTTTTTCATCTCATTAGATATCATTTCCCAGATGTTTTTCACTTTCTTACATTCCTGAGCTTTTTTTAAGGATTTTACCCCAGGAGATAAACTGCCACAGGGGCCGGATTAAATGGACCAGAGGGCCAAATTAGGCCCCCGAAACGGACTTTGGATATGCTTGCCTAAGGAATGTGTCACTTGCCACTTCTGCCGCCATGACAGCAGCAACTTTTGGCAAATAGAATGTGCTGATGGCGTCCTCCCTCCCTTGTTCCCAATGCTGATCTCCACTCACCCCTTCTTCCCTGCCTAGGGGGTGGGGTGCCATTTTGTTGTTCACCTCAGGACCCAAAATGAATTGGGCTGGCCCTGCATCACAGCCACTGAAATATATTCAGAGTCAAGCTGCGGAGCTAAGCAGAATCCCACCTTCATCGCCACTGAAATATACTCAGAGTCGAGAGTGGATTTCATGCTCTTTATTCAGCTCATAGTGGTGAGGAGGAATGGAAGTTCCCCCAGAATGTCTGCTTTATATACATTATTTACACAATGGGCCCCACATGATTGGCTAATTCCGGGAGTCTCCTGTAGGCCAATCAGGTTGCGGATTCACCCACCTGGAGCTGGATTGGGTGGCTCCTGCGGACCAATCAGACTGCTGCATTCTGGATCCTATTGTTCTAGGACCAATCAGACTGCTGCATTTTGGGTCCTATTGTTCTAGGACCAATCAGACTGCTGCATTTTGGATCCTATTCAACTCAGTACATAACAGCCACCATCAAAGTGCCTAGCTACGCAAGGGCCTGCTCAAGACATCATGGCACCAGAGGCAAACCACAAAATGGTGATGCCACCCCACCCCCTCCAGCCAGGGAAGAAGGAGTGAGTGAAGATCAACATGGATAACATCAGGAACAAAGAAGTGGGGATCAAATCAACCTTAACTGACGATCAGTGTGGAAATCAAAGGCCATCTTGGGGTGGGGGGGGGGAAGGGACCCACATTGAATCACACTGGGAGGGTGCAAATCCCAGCAGACTCTGGAAGGGAACCTGCCCCCACCATTTCTTCCCTAGAGGTACGAGACCAGCAGCACCTCCTTTTCACTGAAAGTTCACTGTAGAGACTGCACTGGAGGTGGCTGCTGAGGGGGGGGGGGCAGATCCAGCCTCCAAGGAGTACACCATCAGGTGTCAGCAAACTTTCTCAACAGGTAATTGGTCCACTGTACCTCAGACCTTGTGGGGGGCCGGACTATATGCGCCATGATTATGACCCGCATTTTTGGCAAAAACCCTTATTGGGACCAACCCCAACATTGCTCGAATATGATTGGGGGGGTTCCCTCATACACCCACGCTGCTTCCTTTGTGTTTTACGCGTTGACAGTTATTATTTCTCTCGTAAGGTGGGGTGGGGGGCTGAGGTAAATGTGCCATTCCTGTCAGCCCTGGAGAGCGTGTGCGCATGCGTGGGTGAAGGGAAAAGCCGTTGTCCAAGCTAAGTCAGGGCAGCGCTGCTCAAGCAAAAACGTTCTTTTCCCCACGTGAGGGAAGACGAGGTGGCGGCGGCTATTTACCCTTCCATAGCTTGCACCATGTGGCTAACAAGCGGCCTCCCCAGCAGAGCACAGAACTGCTTCAGAGTGCAGCCGCCCAGGTGCTCCCCACTTCCTTTGGCAGGGAGCTTCTGCCACCACAAACACTGATGGGCATCACTCCTGAGACGCCTCCAAGCCCCTGCCTCCGCAACTGCTTTTCCTGAGGTTAGTCGCCAGCAGCTCCATGGTGGCTCCTTTTCCCTCTTCCCCACCACCCACCCCAGAATAAAATATTGCTGCGCGCACGACGGATGGAGAATGGGCTGGGCTCGAGCAGCCGTCTGCCTCACTTTTGACCCCCAAGCCTGGCTGAGTCGCCAAAACCATCACACACACATGCTATGCTGGCTGCCTGGATTCCCAGACCGTCCGTGGGCTGGATCTAGAAGGCAATTGGGCCTGATGCGGCCCACGGACCTTATTTTGCCAACCCATGCTACAGACACTGTGGTGGTGGCGGCAGCAGCAGCAGAGGAGGCATTCCTTGGAGGGCAGATCTGCTGCCTCTGTGGATCCTGCCGCCTGAGGCAGACGTTTCACCTTGCCTCATGGGTGGGCTGGCCTTCTGCCAGACATACGTGCTTGGGGAAAGCTAATGGAAACACTCACCCATATCAGAATCTGGCTGAGAACCAGGATGACATGGGTTTATCCAGTTTCTGTAGGAGCTCTTCCGGCTGTTCCAGATGACCTGTTTATTCAGCAATCAATTTGTTTGCATGGAGGCTAGACAACGTTGGCTTTTAATTGAGCATTCATTCAGTTTTGTTTGCTGAGTGTTTAGATGGTGCTGAGTTACCCCATACCTTCCAGTGCATTTTGCCGTCACTTTCCTTACCTTCCTTTCCTATCTTTTGAAGATGTCAGTTCCTTGCACAAGACCACCCAATCCAGTACGAATGCACAAACTTTATTTCCTGGCACATGATTGCATCCCACCTAAAAACAGCAAAAGTCTGGAAGCCCCCTCAATCTGACCTGAATCATTGCTGAAGCTCCCTGCTCTACCACACTCACTTTCCTGAGTTTGAAAACCCCTTCCGGACTCCTGTCGCCTGATTCTGCTACATGTCCAGTTAAGACCTGACTACAACACTCCTTTGCAGGAGCACAGCATTAGAAGAACACTTAACACACATTTAAAGCACAGAACTTCGCTCAAAGAACCTTGGGAAAGGTAGTACCCCTTGCAGAGCAGTAATCCCCAGCATCCTTAGCAAACTACAGTTCCCAGGTTTCTTCCCAGTATGGGTGTGACCTGGAAAAACAGAGTTTGAGTGGCAGGAAATTGTGATGGGCTTTTGAACTGACATATTACTATCTAACCACACCAGCTTCTGTGCAAAACACGGGTTTGGTGGCCTGTTTTACGTGGTTGTTCAGAAGGGGGGGGGTGTCTTAGTTCCACAGTCTTCCCATCTGCTCTTCCCATTCACCCCTCACCTCCCTCAAATGATGTTTGGGTTCAGCAAATGCTTCTCCCAGTAGGGTGCTGCCATCTAGTGACCACCATTGCATCCTGCTTTGAGTTTTATTTTCACCCCAAAGGCTGTTTCCACGCAATGGACTTTTCGAGCATTTATCCTGATTGACTGGTTTGCACAAAGTTTGTGAGGCAAGTTAGATGATGTCTGCTTTTTACTTGAGCATTTGTTCTGATTTGTTTGCATTTATATGGCGTCGCACCAAGGCAAGACGTATCACGCCATTTCCCAGTGTGTTTTCCTGTTGCTTTCCTGTTGGGACTCTCTTTCATTGGAGGTTTTTAAGCAGAGGTTGGATGGCCTCGTGGATGCTTTAGCTGAGATTCCTGCATCACAGGTGATTAGACCAGATGACCATTGGGGTCTCTTCCAAATCTACAATTCTATGATTTCATGATTCTGTGACACAGAACAGGGAGGAATTGCTATCCCCTCAGAAAACAGGAATGCAATTCAACATTATCTCAATAGAATAAAAGACTGGACTGTAACAATGTGAAGCTCAACAGAGCATGGGAGTAGCCAGGATTTATGTTGGGGGGGCAGAACCGATTTGATCGGTCAGTTAGTTAAGTATTTGGCAAGAGTTCATCTGTCTCTTCTTTATCTAGGCATTTTGAAACAGGTGTGCATCTATCTGGGACCAGTAGATGGTGCTAATGTACCAGGTCCAGCAAAACACATGTTGCATGAAGAAGCATCGGTTCCAAAGGGATCCAATCAGGCAAGACGTGCCATTAAGATTTTATATATCTATCTGTGACTCTTGCCTCTGGCATTGGGGATCGGAAGCATCTGATTCTCTCTCTTAACGCTACACGTTTTTTTTAAAAAATATTTAATCATTTTTTCAATACAAACAACCACAAAAGGTACATAAAACCATAACAACACTAGTAACAGTTTGACGATTCAGATTTGAATACACTGAAATACCTATGACTACACCTTTTTAACAATATTTTCCCACCTCTCTCTCCTCCCCCTACTTCCCACCACTATCCGCCTTATCACTTAAATATTCCTTCCAGATTTCTTCATATTTATCCATTCTTAATTTGCGTCGACATGCAATTCATTCGTATGTAGCTAATTTGTCCATATTGTCAACCCATGTGCTCAATGGAATCTTTTTGTGGCTCTTCCAATTCATCAAAACAAGTTTTTTTGCTTCTAATATAGCATGGTCCATCCATTTTTTTTGACCCCTTGTAATCTCCCATGTTTCCGGAATATAATTTAGAATTAAATTCAATTCCCCTAAATAAAAATTTCTTTTTATTACTCTTGCTCTCTTAACTCTACACTTGATGAGCAGGGGTCCAGCAATGTGATGTGTGTGTTCTGCTTTGGTCCCTGTTCATAGAATCATAGAATTGCAGCGTTGGAAGGGACCACGAGGGTCATCTAGTCCAACCCCCTGCAATGCAGGAATCTTTTGCCCAACGTGTGGCATGAACTCGCAACCCTGAGATCAAGGGTATCACGCTCTACCGACTGAGCCATAGTGACCACTAGGATCCATTCATCAATTGAAATTATTTAATTTCCACCTTCACTACGAGGCACAAGACTGCTCACAAAAATGCAAATAATAAGAACATTCTTTAATCTTATTTTTTAGAAAAAAGAAATGTAGTACTAATTTAACAGATTATTTTTTTAAAGATATTTATTAGAATTTTCAATATTAATACAACAAAAATCAAAAAGAGAAAAATAAAAAATACAAAAATAAAAATAATTAAAAACACACAAATTTTCCATAACTTATTTTCCTTTAACTTTCTTCCCAGACCTCCTCATACCTCCCTTTTTTGTATTCCAATTTGAATTGTTAGTTCAGCAAATCCTTATCAATAAGCTTTAACCTAGTTCTAAACCTTTTTTCCATATTCTCTTAAAACATTACAGCTGGAAACCACTTAATTTCTATCCGACATTGTTCTAACATTCATTGATTTTGCAATATTTTTGTAAATACTCTTTGAATTTCTTCCAATCTTCTTCCGCCGACTCTTCTCCCTGGTCTCGGATTCTGCCAGTCATTTCTGCCAGTCCCATATAGTCTATCACCTTCATCTGCCATTCTTCCAGAGTGGGTAGATCCTGTGTCTTCCAGTACTTTGCAATGAGTATTCTTGCTGCTGTTGTAGCATATATAAAGAAAGTTCTATCCTTCTTCAAATTTAACAGATTAAACGGACATGAGAGTGCCCCTTTAATTAAGGCAAGTAGCAAAGAAAGAAAAAGTTCTGTATTCAAAGTCCCCAAGTCCGATGGCTTGCAAAAATGGCACATATTGAATCACTATACAGTAACATAATGAGTTGGGAGACCCCTCCTAAACCCTAGAAATTAATAAATAGTAGGGTTTTTATTATTTGAAGTATTGAAGGGAAGATTGGAGGCCAGCGGAAAAATATAAACCCGGGCCTCACCTGGGATAGACGGTTAACATGACAAAAGGTGTTGATGACCCATCTAAGAGAAATCTTGGGCCTGGGCAGACAGAAGGTTGCCAGGCTAACTGGGTGGGAAGTAACAGGAAAAGAGGGTCTTTCACAAGGTGTGCTGGGAAGAAGAGGGGAGAGAACAGACAGAGATCCATCTTGGGCAGGCTGGCTGAAGACACATCTTCAAAGTCTTACAATTTTTTAATTTCTAGGGTTTGAGGGGATCCCCCTCCCCAACTCACAAAACTAATTTAGGCCAGGCATGTGTTGCATGTTTATTTGTAGCGTAGGCCATGAAAGACACTCTCTAAAAGGCGCTCAAAAGGACTTACATACAGTGGTACCTCAGATTCTCAGGCAGCTAGTCCTATACAGTGGTACCTCTGGTTAAGTACTTAATTCGTTCCAGAGGTCTGTTCTTAACCTGAAACTGTTCTTAACCTGAGGTACCACTTTAGCTAATGGGGCCTCCCGCTGCCGCTGCACGATTTCTGTTCTCATCCTTAGGCAAAGTTATTAACCCGAGGTACTATTTCTGGGTTAGCAGAGTCTGTAACCTGAAGCGTCTGTAACCTGAAGCATCTGTAACCCGAGGTACCACTGTATTTTGATGACTGAGCTCACAAATCTTGCCCCATATGCCTTGTGTGGCATTGGGAGCAAAGCAGTAGTATTGTGGAAGAAGGCACTAGTCTTAGCCCCTTTCACTTATTTGCTTCTTCTCAACTGAAATGTCAACCAACGCATTTTATTCTCCCAAAAGCATATCAAGGTCAAAAGCATGCCCAAGCATCTTGCATCTTCCATCATCATTACCTATTTATTATTATTATTATTATTATTATTATTATTATTATTATTATTATTATTATTATTAATTTTATTTCTATGCCACTCTTCATCCAAGGATGACAGGGCATTTACAATATAAAAACACAAAACTATATTCCATAAGGTAAAGGTAAATGTATCCCTGCCCGTACGGGCCAGTCGTGACCAACTCTAGGGTTGCACGCTCATCTCGCTCAAGAGGCCGGGAGCTGGCGCCGTCTGAAGACACTTCCGGGTCACGTGGCCAGCGTGACGAAGCTGCAGCTGGTGAGCCAGGACCAGCGCCGCACACGGAAACGCCATTTACCTTCCCGCTATAAAGCAGTACCTATTTATCTACTTGCACTTAAGAGTGCTTCCGAACTGCTAGGTGGGCAGGAGCTGGGACCGAGTGACGGGAGCGCACCCCGCCGTGGGGATTCGAACCGCTAACCATGCGATCATCAAGTCCTAGGCACTGAGGTTTTACCCACAGCGCCACCCGCGTCCCCTATATTCCATAGTAACAAACAAAAACAACACTCCCAAAACACACACAGTTTAAAAGGCATATATTGTTTAATTAGTCCAAGGCATGCCTGCTGGTGGAAATCTCAACATGCTAGGGAACCAGGATTTTTCTCTTGTTCATTGTTTTGCAGTTCCAGACCAAAATAAGACATTTTGAATTCTCAAAACATTCAGATTTACTGCAATGCCAGCAGAAGGATGTCTGCCTCCATTTTTACAGCTGCAGAATTTGAGGTGCCAGTCTCTTCTCTCTCCACCCCCCCCCAAAAAAAAAAGTTTTGTAAACCTATAAAAGCAACTGGGAAAGGACAGGAAAAAGAGACAAGAAGAAGCACAGGAGAACAAACTGAGGATGACATTCTGAAGATGCCCCAGAGAAACCAGGAGAGCAGGAAGAATGGTAATTTTTTAGCAAGCATCTAGGGTGCTTTTAGTGTGGGAGATCAAGTCTTCCCACAGTGCAGTTTTGTTTCATTTTTGTTGCTGTTCTTTGCATCATTGGCAACAAAAAGCCAGCCCCTCCCCAATTTAATTCAGATTCAGATTTATTCTTTTTGGTAGAAACACACTAAAATAAAAAGGAGGGGAGGCCACTCTGCAACATTTCAGTGACCCATTTACAGTATTACTCCTGAGCCTGGAAGCAATCCAAGTATGGAGGAAGCACTCTTGCTGCCTTCCGCAGCTTTTCCTGTCACCAATTTTGACATTTGGACAGCCTTACCAAGTAAACCCCCCCTTCCCCCAATTTGCTAAGGATTCACTTGGTTATCCTAACACAACAGTGCCCACCTCAGCTGTACATCACCACCTGATCGCCATAGTCTAGAAACACTCCAGTTTGTCAAAGTTCTTAAGATGTGGCATCTAGAACTGGTCCCAGTACTTTGAATGTGTGCTGGCCAGCACAAAATAGAATGGAACTACAGTGGTACCTTGGGTTAAGAACTTAATTCATTCCGGAGGTCTGTTCTTAACCTGAAACTGTTCTTAACCTGGAGCACCACTTTAGCTAATGGGGCCTCCCGCTGCCGCCACACCGCCAGAGCACGATTTCTGTTCTCATCCTGAAGCAAAGTTTTTTTCTGAGTTATTTCTGAGTTAGCGGAGTCTGTAACCTGAAGTGTATGTAACCCAAGGTACCACTGTACTGCTTCTTGTGTTCTGGACATTATGTTTTGTAACTCACCATCAATTTATACGACATATTTCAAAAGGTCAAAGCAACCAAGATACAAAGAGCCCAGCTGGACCAGGCATAGGGCTCATCTGTTGCAAACTCTAATGTTAATTGGTATGATTTGTTGGCTGAAAATGGACAAAGGTTACAGCCCACGACTTTCCCATCATGCTCAGTGCACTTTTTTTGTGTACATTTAAAAGCAGCTTCAAATAATAAATATGTTGCTCAGATGCAGGTGGACCAGAAATGCCTCTTCAAATAAACAGAAAAGAAGCACCAAGGCAACCTACAGTTACGTAAATTCTGCTGATCTCTCCTCTCCAAAAAACGATGGTGAAGCCAGGAAGAAGCCAGAGGAGAACACAGGAGAATAATGATCTGAGGAGGATGACATTGTCAAGATGTTCTATTATTACAATTCGGGGAACAAAATTTCTAAGTATTGAAGCATGGCCAAACAATGCTGGTCACGACTTTCTTGGAAGAAAGTTTCTGCCTCCTTCCACGCGTCCTTTTTACTGTGCATTTATATAAAATCCTACCTTCAATACTATTTGCACCTGCAAAAGTTTCAGGGCAAACATACAGCTGCATTGGAACACATCCCATAACTTTCTCCTGAAATTCTGTAACTTTCCACATGCCAGATGTCCCAGATTATTATTATTATTGGCCCTGCCTTTGTTGTGCTGAAGTGCAAGAGTGCCCATCTCTCAAGACGGCAACAATGCAGAAACACCGAGGAAGCATCACAGAACAACTGGAAAATGTTGTGTGTGTGGTCCAGGACAATTCTGCCACTAATGCACTATTATTGCATCAGTGGCATGTTGCACAACAGACCTGAACACAGACACATCAGTTGGAAAAGCCCCATCAAATATACAGAGGGTGCTTCCAAGTGGGATGGGTACTGCTGCTCATGCGTCTTTAAAGACCTAAACGGCCTCGGTCCAGTATACCTGAAGGAGCGTCTCCACCCTCATCATTCAGCCCGGACACCGAGGTCCTTCTGGTGGTTCCCTCACTGCAAGAAGCGAAGTTGCAGGTAACCAGGCAGAGGGCCTTCTTGGTAGTGGTGCCCGCCCTGTGGAATGCCCTCCCATCAGATGACAAGGAAAATCCTACTTTTAAAAGACAACCGAAGGCAGCCCTGTTTCAGGAAGTTTTTTATGTTTAATGCTGTATTGTGTTTTTAATATTCGATTGGGAGCCGTCCAGCATGGCTGGGGAAACCCAGCCAGATGGGCAGGGTATAAATTATTATTATTATTATTATTATTATTATTATTATTATTATTATTATTATTATTACTATTATCATTATCCGCACAATGTCACTGGTATCAAAATACCGGATTGTATCTCTCCTCTGCCCCAACATTTAATCCTGATTTACCCTTCCAGACCCATTTTAAACATTAAGCTCCAATCTGGAAGCACCCAGGCTTGTTTGGAGTAGTGATTATTCGAAGGGGGACCCAACACATTATTAATTTGATCAATGGGGTACAGGATATCAAAATCTATGTGAGGGGTTGCCAACCCATTTTGAGTCTTTGAAAAGATTTGTAAACTAGAGAAACGATCATGGGCATGACATACACATACCATAGCTAAGCATAACCACAAGCTATTCTTTTTAAAAGCATAAACAAAAACCCCACTTTTTCCAAATTATTAACAAATACAAAAGTGGAGGGGAAACCAAATTTCTAAATACACAAAGGTAGATAAACACCATAGGAAACCACAAGCTATTCTATTAGCTATAATAGAATGTTTCTTTCAAGCTTAGGGTTGTATTGAAAGAATTTGTACTCAGAGTAGACTCATTGAAATTAATGAACCCTAATTAGACAAGTTCATTAATTTAATGAGTCTACTTTGAGTAGGACTAACAATGGATACAACCCCCTAATTTTAGTTGGCAAGAGGGGACCCCTGAGGGAGTGCCAGGGAAGGCTCCTGCGGACACATAAGCATTTATGGATGCAACAGGGCTGGCCCATGATCTATGCTATCAGCGATCAGTAAAACAAGCCAACGTATTGCAGGGGGAAACCTGTGGCATACCTTTGAAGATGCCTTTTCTATTAGATATCCATTGCTATTGGCTAAAAAGAATCAATTGTTGGTTGATTTGATTACAAATAAAAGAAAAACAGTGACGGCAAGATACTGTTCCAGATATCTCCATATTATATTATAAACAGGACAACAAAGAGAAGTCAATTTTTCACAATCTCTGCACAGTTACAACATCTTGAATTCAATTTAACATGTCTATATTGACAGTTTAAAACCTGTTAGGTCAATGCCATCCTGATAGGTAGGTCTCTGGAAAGTGGGGCATGTCTGTAGCATGGAAATAACCACACTAAACCATTTAGCCCCTTATGGCAAAGGACAATATTGTACTCCCACCTCCAATTCTTCCACCACCTGGAGTGGTGGCTGAATTATAATTCAAAGACCAGCAACAGGGCAGTGTGTCCTTACTTGGGTAGCATCCTCCACTACATCTGAAGGCAACAAGGCAGGCATACAGGTGCAAGGTACACAGTTCATAACTCTGGACATCCAATGGGGTGAATGTAAGAAGATTCAGAAAGGATAAAAGAAAGTATGAAAGATGGGTAACTACTTCCATCCTTTAGTCTTTTTATATATTCCATTTATTTAGGATAGACTCTTCTGGTTTCTTACAGGCCCACGGAAAACTCTCACAGTGACTTGCGCCATCTGATGCAAAAACCCTTTGCTCTCCATAAAATACTGCTTCAATTAAAAAGAAGAAGACAGCTTGATATCTTCATTGTACTTTGTGGCTCAAGGTGTTTTATCCCTCATTTAACTCGCAGCATAAGTTTCTAAATTCTACAGATCCTCTATACATCTGGCCTAATTCTTTGAATGTTTTTTTTAAAAAATAATAATAATGGGAGGAGTTTTCTTTTTATCCTCTTCCCGCCCCTAATAAATTCCATCACTTTAAAAGAAAGAGGGGAAAGGAGGGGGGAGGGGAGAAGGACCCCTTCCAAATTCTTCAGCTAGGCTCTCTAAAGTCTGGACACAGAAGTGTTTGGCCTGGAGGGGTGGGAAAACCCTCTAGGAAGCACTGACCCATACTTTCCCAATCCCCCCTCTCCCTCCTTTCTCTCCCACCCACCAGGACTTCGGTCAGTCCTAGTCCAAACCCGGGCAGCTGTGACCAAAAACAAAGCTATTTTCACACACAATGCCCTTCTGTCCATTCCCAGATGCTGACCGATGCAGTGGACAGAGGCCGAAGCTAGAGCCATTCAAGGTCCGTGCCAGGACCCTGCTGGCAAAAGACAATATTGGCAGTGATGAAGGGTAGATATTCTCAAAAGGATTTGTTGTCATATGACCCACAGAGACAGGCTGACCCTTCAACACCCCCCCAACCACCCAGGCTCCACCGCCCCAATAGCAACTGTCCACATTCCTGACCTCGGGAGGGGGGAAAGTTTAAAAACTCTTAGTGGAGAAACAATAACAGTGTCATGGAATTGATTTAGGAGGGGATTCTTTCCATTACAAAGGATGGACAAAAGGACTTAGAGTGGGGGGGGGAGAGAGTGCTCCCTCGCAAATCTCTGGAAGGAAACCGAATGTAGATAGAGCAACCATCTTTTGATGGACTGACAGTGGGGGTGGGGTGGATTTCACCTGTTATCCACACAGTCTTCTCCCCCCGCCCCAACTGTCGTCGGCAACTCACCCAGATTTCGGGGGCAACTCCAAGTTGTATTACATTTTAATCTGGTATGGAGTCAAATCTCCATGTTCTGTATTGCCACCTTTAACTCCCAGAGGAATCCCATTTACCCACCCACAGCCACTCTGAAGGTGGGGGGAAAGGACAGACAGGAGGGAAAGCAGAGAGAATCATCCTATGGACCCCTCCAGGCTGGTTTTCTGCTCTGTTTTCTTCTGACGCGATTGAAACAGTAATAGTGTGTTGGTGGTGGATGTATACTAGACTGTCCACACATCATTCTGCTTTTTTCCTTTTGCATTGCTTCCCTGATGTCACCACATTGCTATTGTTCAGAGGGGAACTCTTGCATTACAGCGCAATGAAACTGAGACCACAAAATCCCCAACAACCCTGGAACACTTCACAGGATTTCAGGAGGAAGCTACAAAGCACAGACAGATTGGAAACCAAGGAACCGTGTCTGCCCTGAAACTTTTGCAGATGCAAACGGTGTTGAAAGCAGGGTGGCATGTAACTTCACCAATGCCATCATGAGCACAAATCATCATGAATGCACAATAAAAAGGACACCTGTAACTTCCTGTTGAAATTCCATTGGGATGGTAGAGCTTACTTTTTATCTTATTTAAAGCCAAATCTACCAAATTCACACTCATGTGAACTGAAACACAGCTGTCCTTTGGAATTCACACTCTCTGAACTTTGTGATCCAGTTCTCCAACCAAGCAATGTTTACAAAAGTGATTACATGAGGTGAAATCGTGCATAAAAATAAATATAATGGTAAAATTAACATACAAATTGTTTTACCTTCAGGGTATTTACTTGCAAAAAAATGTGTACATAAGTTAAAACTGCATACAAAAATGTGCTTAAGGAGACAAATTTGCATTAAAATGCTCGTTAATTTTCATAAGAGTATTTTTAAAAAAATTTATGCAGAAATGTGGAATAGCAAATTTAAGATTGGAAAATTGAGAAACTAAGAAAACCAGAACTAACAGAACCTTCCATCCTGAGCAAAAATGGTCCATTTTATTCTTGTCCCACCTTTGTTGCACTGAAACCTTAGTTGATCAGCAGCAATAATGTGGCAGCCAGTGCTATTTTTCTAGAAAAAGAGGTGCAGGAACTCACCATTAACTCACCAAGAACACCTCCCTTGTTCTCTTAGAATGTCAATCGTGCCCACCTGAGAGCTTGTCAGGGAGCTACCAGAACAGCACAGCTGCTGTTTACAACACTTGCTCTGGAGATAGCCTATATCTACTGTCTACTGTTATTCTCCTTCTTCTATTCCCCACCCCACCCCCCAGACTGTATTTTTCATTTTTGTGTTATATTGTATGGTGTATTTTTTACTGCTGGAAACTGGATTTGCTCTAAATGAGCTAAAGTTACATTGGTAGGGAGCTAGCAACGAACTGTACACCACGTGTCTGCTACTTTGCTGATCAAAGGAGACGGGGGTGTCTCTGTTTTTGGAGCACCGTTTTCTCCTCAGAACTGGGTTCTGGCTGGTTCCAGATGGAAAAAAAAATGTCCTGGTGGTAGCCTTGAGGAAGCATCACAGAACAAACTAAAGCAAAATAAATCCACCACTAATACACTATTATTGTGTCAAGAATGTGTTTCAGAATACATTCCCAATAAAAAAATAATCTGAAACCCTGGAGACCTGTTGCCAGTCAGTGCAAACAATTCTGAGTTAGATGGACGAATGGTCTCACTGAGTCCAAGGCAGCTTTCTACGTTGCTAAAACAAAACACAAGCACGCTAAAGCTGGTGCCAAAAGGCCTGCTAACACATTATGTTTGTTCAGCTAGTGCACACCTGAAGATTTGCATTAAAAAATGTGGAGTACAGGCCAAATGAGACACTACATGCAGGAGCAACAAAGGCTTCTAGCCTGGCTAGTTAGCTGAGCTTATATGTCTCTGTGTGCATCATTATCAAACAGGCACAACCAGAAAACTAGACAAGACTGCTTGCAAGACCTTATTGGTTGGGCAGTGTATTAACCTTGCTTGTTTATAGGGGATCAGAGCTTAGCAGAATTCCTTTTGTAGCATGATCTGACATAACGCCATATACACAGCAGTTAAGTGAGCAATTACCATTATGATGTATCTGCTGTTTTTTGGCACAGGCACCTCGTCCCCGAAGCTTTTGAAAGCAAGGACTCATGCAGGTAATGCTTAAGTACAAAGGTACACTACAATATCATTTCTGAGCTTTCTGAGTCAACCATACCCTTCGATGCTCAGCTGGAAATTCTAACAGCACCAGATGTCTTAAACTAATGAAAAAGAGACAGCCAATCAAGGGCCCGGTTAACGCCATAGCTCAGTGATGGAACATTTGCTTTACAAGGATAAAGTACCAGGTTCAACCTCTGCCATCTCCAGCAAGAAGATCTGGCGAGATGCTTGGGAGCCACTTGCTGGGCTAAGTGGAAAAACAGTCTGGGCTGTATAAGGCAGCTTTAATCCAGCAATGTACCCAAATGGAGTTGCAGAATTATAAACTCAGGACAGAGATGCTTCCCAGAGATAAAATATTACCATTGGTACCCAGTAACTTGGTCCAGGGGTGGGGAACCTTTCTTAGCCTGAGGGCCACATTCTGTTCTGAACAACCTTCCAAGGGCCACATACCAGAGAGCAAAAAAATGGGGCAGAGCAACAAATGTAAATTTCACTTGTAGCCTGGTTTCTACACACCCACACCCACAAACACACACACCCTCCATCCAGGCAAGAAAGAAGCATCATCAGAGTTCAAGGGCACATCCTAAAGGTAAAGGGACCCCTGACCATTAGGTCCAGTGGTGACCAACTCTGGGGTTGCAGCACTCATCTCGCTTTATTGGCCGAGGGAGCTGGTCTACAGCTTCCGGGTCATGTGGCCAGCATGACTAAACCGCTTCTGGTGAACCAGAGCAGCGCATGGAAACACTGTTTACCTTCCTGCCAGAGTGGTACCTATTTATCTACTTGCACTTTGATGTGCTTTTGAACTGCTAGGTTGGCAGGAGCAGGGACCGAGCAACGGGAGCTCACCCCATCATGGGGATTGGAACCGCCAACCTTCTGGCTGGCAATGAGGTGTGTCCTGGGGCAAGTTCCAAGGAGGGCCACATTCAGCTCCCAGACCTGAGACTCAGCACTGCTGGGCTGTGAGCAACCTAGCCTGATGCAGTCGCAAAGCTGGAACATGTCAACATGACTCAACTGGGCAGCAATTCCTGTGCTTGTTTGGTAATTTGTTTGTTTGTTTTTGTCTGTTTAAAAAATAAAATGTTTAGTCCTCACAGCTAGTTAGAAAATCATGGGTGTTCTACAAACAGTACAGTATCTGGTGAAGGCTTAACCTTCCAATCCTTGGAAGAAAGAGGGTGGCAGCACAAGGATGGGACCTTTTCTGTGGTGGCTCCCCATTCGTCAGATACTCTCCCCAGGGAGGCTCACATGATGCCTTCATTGTCTTACCCATAGAGGCTAGTAGTGCAGGGCGCAGGGGCGCCAAGTTCTGGAGGGCGCCAGGGAAGAGGCAGAGGCTGGATGCGGCGCCTCCCGGCATAGCTCACCGCCCTCGCCCACCTCCACCATGCCCGGAGCCTCTGTCTGCCTTGGCCACCGTGGCATGAAGCGGCAAGGTGGGCAGCCCTGCCGTCCTCCCTAAAAAACTCTGGGAAACGGGGGGGGGGGGCACCAGAGGGAGCTTCGCACCACAGCACTGGATATGCTTAAGATGCCCCTGTTCATTACATATCTTTAGGTGACAGGTGAAAATGTTCTTCACTCTGGTCTTTGGCTGATTAAACAATCAATGGTATTTTAAATGTTTCTGGGGTGGGGGTGATTGTTTTGCTATGAAGTTACGTGGTTTTTGTGTTTTTATACTGCCAACTGCCCTGTGATCATTGGATGAAGTGTGGTATATAAATTTATTTATTTATTTATTTATTGAATAATTTGAATTCAGGCCTTAGGTCGCAATTTGTCTCTCAGGCTCAGGTCCTACACCTCTATGGGGCAAATAACATTGCCAAGTCTAACAGGTTCATCTTAAGGATCAGCATGATAAATTTAAGTTGAGCACTTTGAACACCCTGAAATCACTACCTAAATCCAAATATCATCAAAGGAGCCAGAGCATCTCTCCTGCATGCAGCAGGTCTCAGGTTCATCCTGGGCAGCATCTCCAGTGGAAAAAGGGTGAGGAAGCAGCAAGTGCTGTGGCCACGACCCTTCATTGCTGGAGTCTTTGCAGAGTGGCTGCTATTCAGAACAGACAACACGGCTCGATGGACAAATGGTTTGGCTTTCTCTAATGGCCCTGCTTTTGCATATATAAAGGTTTATCCCCTGCATTTTACACTGTACTATAATTTTATGTTTTGATGTCTGCTTTTCAAATGATTGGACACTACCTTGGAATACAATGTCGAAGATGGTCAAGAAATATCCTTAATCGATAATAATCGGGTATCACCACACATGCTCACACGCCAAGCAAATATTGCCCTGCTTGGGGAAGTGGAGAGAGTTCATGTTATGGGGATATTCTGGACAAAAACTGTCCCCAGTGTGTTCACATTTCTCAGTCAGATGTCCTCCTGAACTTGGGCCACATTCACAACACATGTTTAAAACACCATGACACCACTTTCAGCAGCCATGGCTTCCCTCAAAGAATTATGGAAGCTGTAGTTTGTTCAGGGTGCTGAGAATTGGTTAGGAGACTCCCTGCTCCTATTCCCCTCACAGACCTGAATTTCCCAGAGTTCCCTGCTAAACTGCAGCTCCCAGAATCCTTTGGGGGAAACCACAACTATCCTAAGTGGCACCATAGCGCTTTAAATGTGGGAAGCGGGGGTGGAGGAGAGAGATGAAAAAGGGGGAAAGGGGTGGAGAAGATTTTGCAAGAAATGTAGGGCCTTCATCAGAGGAAAGCACACATCCACTCCTTGCATGACTTAACCCTCTCAAAACCTTGCACTGACTTAAATATGTTTTACATGTGTTTCTTTAAAACATTTGCAGTGCCTGCTTTCTGCAGCAGAGCTATTGGAAAGAGCTGCAACTCCATAGCAAAGCCAACTATGTTTGTTCTTGGTGTGAGCTTTCGTGTGCATGCACACTTATTCAGATGCACACAAAAGCTTATACCAAGAACAAACTTAGTAGGTCTCTAAGGTGCTACTGGACTTTTTTTTAAATTTTTAAAATATATTTCAACTGTATCAGACCAACACAGCTACCTACCTGAATCTAGATCCATAGCAGAGCATCTGCCTTAAATCCATCCGCCTTAAATCCTGATTCAATCCCTGGCATCTCCAGGTGGGGTTGGGAGAGCCTCTGCCTAAAACCCTGGAGAGCCTCTGCCAGTGTAGACGGTATTAGGGTGGATACAACAGCATTCCAACATACCATATGGCCACTTCCTGTGCTTTTTAACTGGACCCACCCTTATTTTTAGGTGAAGGACAGCAGCTCAGCGGTGAAGCACCTACGTCACATTTTCCATAGAATCGTAGAAGGATCTCCCCCGGTTCAGTCCCTGGCATCTCCACATCGATGCTTGGAGGAACCTTAGTCTGAAGCCCTGCAGAGCTGTGGCTAGTCATTGTGAGCCAGAAGTCTGACTCCTATGTTCGTACATCTCAGGGCTAACAACGATCAAATTGAAACAACAAGATGTAAAAACTAAGAGGAAACAGCATTTTTCTGAAAGAAGTGGAGGGTTAAAAGTAGCTGCCCAAACCAATTTCAATAACATAGCTTCTGACAGGTCAGCAACCCCACTAAAAAAAATTCTAACTAACCCACTTCTGGCCCACAACCCATAACTTTATTTGTTCTGCACTCTTTTTCTTTCATGGGACAGAAGAGGAGATGAAAGAGTTCTCTTCCGTGTGTGTGTGTGTGTGTGTGTGTGTGAGAGAGAGAGAGAGAGAGAGAGAGAGAGAGAGAGAGAGATTGCAGGGGAGACAAAAGTGACATATACGGTACGCACACGCACAGTACGAGGAAGTCCACTGGCCTAGGAAGAGAATGGGTAATTCATCTTAAGGCTCAGTCAAAAGTCCTTTGTTAAGGCCCTTAACCCTTTGGCAAGCCTTGGAGATGTTTGCAATCTGCACCACCAGACACACCAGCGACACTGGGTCTCTCCCCGCCGCACCACCAGACTTATAACACAACAGTGGCTGAGATTACTGACAAAGAGAGAGGCAGAAAGGACACAAGAAAGGTGGTATTCAAGTAAACTTTACTCAATGGTGGCTCTATTGATTTCCAAGTTGAACATGGCTGCATACAACTAAAGTACATGTCGATCCCACCAAGCCATTTCAAGTGAAATTGTTCCAATGAGCAGACAAAAGTTTGACCTTGATTCAAGCTACAATGTGCATCTTTCTTTCTACACCAGAAGAAACACCTAAATAAGAATTATGTCACATGGCCTAAATAATATTATTTATTAATTACGCATATTCTGGAGTGCATAGGGTGTTATGGGAGGGGTAGTATCTCTGGTGGGGGCATGCAGTGCTCCTTCTGGGGTAGTTCATCCCCCTTTGGTCCCCACCCTGCAATCAGCTCTCATTGCAAGAAGTGAAGTTACAGGGAACCAGGAAGAGGGCCTTCTCAGTAGTGGCGCCCTCCCTATGGAATATCCTCCCATCAGATGTCAAAGAGATAAGCAACTACCTGACATTTAGAAGACATCTGAAGGCAGCCCTGTTTAGGGAAGTTTATAATGTGTGACATTTTAATGTATTTTTAATCTTTGTTGGAAGCCGCCCAGAGTGGCTGGGGAAACCCAGCCGGGGGGGGGGGGTTACAAATAAATCATCATCATCATCATCATCATCATCTGTGGGGTAGATCAGGTTCAGAGACAGAGTGATTGGTTAAAGATTCACATACAAGCAGGGACCTGAATTGAAAGTTCAGTCTGTCGCTATTTCCACAACCTCACAAAACCTGGCTCTTCGTGGCTGTTCTGCTATATATTTGAGGCTCTGCTTATTTCTTGTCAACTAAAAATGAGGTGGCATGATAGAAGATAAAATGAAGCATGGCATGGAGAAAGTGTATAGAGGAAAGTTTCCTCCCTCTCTCACAACCCCAGAACTCATAGACATCCCATGAGCAGAATGCTGAAAGATTCACACGTGGCATAGTTAAACCATGGAACTCCCTCCAGGGATGGCCATAAACTTGGATGGCTTTAGAAGAGGATTGGGAAAATTTATGAATAACAGTTGCCGGAAGCCACAGGAGAGGAGAGTGCTCTTGTGCTTGGTTCCTACCTGAGAGTTTCCAGGTGGACCCTGTGAGAAAGGATAGCTGGACTAGATGAGCCATTGGCCTGGTTGAGAGGGGTCTTCTTATGTTCCCATGATCCTTATTAAATTAACTCTGACCACCATTTTCCCTTTCAGCCCTTCTACTCTCCTTCGTGAAAGGTGCATACGATATCTGTACTCTTGAGGAAACCCTTCCTGATACCCCCGATAATAAATGGAGAAAAATTGAACTTCTAACATGTCTGCAAATATAGTAAAACAGTTTGGAAAAAATCTCCAACTTACAGGGTTTTCGCAAGGCTGGTCTCTGCTGCCATCACCATCACTTCAGCACTGAAGACATTCTGCTAAAACAGTTATTTGCTTCTAGAGGAGAAATATTTGTCCTGCTTTTTTGGAAGGATCAGTAGAAGGGGGGGGGAGAGGGACTGGAAATAACTTCACTGGGTTGCGTTTTCTGACTGGCCCCTCCCTCTTGACCTATTTTCTTTCCTGGCAAAGTCAGGAAGGAAAGGGGGAAAGTTGGCACATGTGGGATTTATTCTATTTACCTTGCCAAAAGAATCTGCCTCTGTTTGGGGATTTTGGAATAATCTGATTATTGTTTTCAGTGGATCTCCAAAATGAGATTTGTGCCAGAAGAGAAATGATTTTTAAAAACACAACAACCAAAGGCTAAATAAAGTGGGTTGGGTGCCAGGGGCCCAGGTGACCAGTATTTTGGTTTCCTCTCCTTGTCCACACCAGCCACTTGGAACCTAAAAGGCAGGTGGAAGGGCGGGTTACAGCACTCTATTTACTTTGCTTTCATATGTCATATATGGTTTTTTCCAGGTTGAAATTTCATTTGCAGAAATTACATCTGCAGAAAGGATGCCTTTATGCTTCGGGCTGCAAAGGAAATATAAAAAGAACCTGCTGGATCAGACCAAAGGCCCTTCTAGGCGACATTCTCACTTACCTTCCAATGTTCCTCAGATGAACACACACGGACATTTCTCACTCTCCCCACAACTGACCATCCTATAAACCCCCATTTTTTTTGCATGTCCCCCTCCCCCGGGCATTTCCTATCAGAAGAAGGGCAAGTGCCTCCACCACGACACCAAGAGAACACAGAACACATGCCCTCCAAAGTCTTGAGAAAACCCTTTAATCCCAAACTTATGTTTATTCTTTGGTAGATTTACAAAAATAAAAACACCCACCAATACAGTCATACCTCACGTTACAGATGCTTCAGGTTACAGACTCTGCTAACCCAGAAATAGTACCTCAGGTTAAGAACTTGACCTCAGGATGAGAACAGAAATCGTGTGGCGGCAGTGGGAGGCCCCATTAGCTAAAGTGGTACCTCAGGTTAAGAACAGTTTCAGTTTAAGAACGGACCTCCAGAACGAATTAAGTTCTTAACCCGAGGTACCACTGTAAATAAATTTTTAGAAAGGGGCAGGATTAGACATGGATGCACAAAGCATTTTTAAAAACAATCAAGACTCTTTGTGCTCCACTCTCCTCCCCCTTTCTCCCCGCCAGGGCGGCCCTGCCCTCTGCCTGCCCCTCAGAGTTGGAGTGTCACAAAGGGCGGGGCCTCGGCAGTGGCAGCCCCTTCTCCTCCTCACCTGCTCTCCAGCAGCTGCCATGAGCTGCCCAAGGCAGGAGAGCAGTGGCAGCAGCCACGGCAGTGGCGTAGCGTGGGTTGTCAGCACCCGGGGCAAGGCAAATAATTTGCGCCCCCTAACCCGTGGATTTGCGCCCCCTAACCCTAACCCCCAGATTTGCGCCCAGTGCGGCCGGCCCCCCCTGCACCCCCACGCTACGCCACTGAGCCATGGAGAGGCAATGGGATGCCCCCCACAGCTGCCACCACCACCATCGTCATCGCTTGGGACAAGTGGCAGCTCACCCTCTTCCCTGAACTCAGCGGAGGTGACACTGGCAGGGGAAAATAGGAACATTCCAGGATGAAATCAGAAGATGGGATGGCTTTGTGATTCCAGAACTGTCCTTGGAAAATCGGGAGACTTGGAGGGTGTTCTTAATATACATGATACCAGTTTAAACAGTCATGGTTCCCCCCCAAGGAATCCTGGGTGCTGTAGTTTGTTCAGGGTGCTGAGAGTTCTTACAAGACCCCTGCTCCTATTCCCCCAAACCAAATATTCACACGCCAACTAAATATTGCCCAGCTTGGGGAAGTGGAGAGAGTTCATGTTATGGGGCTATTCTGGTCAAAAACTGTCCCCAATATGTTCACATTTCTCATCCAGGTGTCCTCCTGGACTTGGGCCACATTCACAACAGACATTTAAAGCCTCATGACACCACTTTCAGCAGCCATGGCTTCCCTCAAAGAATTCTGGAAGCTGTAGTTCAGGGTGCTGAGAATGTTTTCTGGAATAACATATATAATAAAATACCGCCCCTTACAATTATGCTAAAACTACATTAGAAAGAAGGGAAACAACACTTTTTTTAAAAAGAAAGATGAAAAACAGGAGGGTGTGAGCAGGAAGAAAGCAGCTCTGATGGATTGGAAGAACAGGGAAGCCTGAGGAGTTTCAGGGCCTGCGTGAAAGGAGTGTTGATCTGGAACTAGCTAAGAGCAAGCTAGTGTGTGAGACACAGGCCTTCTCCAAGTGCTCTGACCTGCCTGCACAGAGGTCAGTCTTCACAGAGCATCCGTCCTGATTTGTTTGTGGGGCAGTGTTATATGACAATGATCATTTGTCCTGTTTTCACTGATCACTTACATGTCTTTCCATTAATCACTTGTTCACTCTATGCTTTCTAATCCCTTTCCCCACCACATTCCTAACCGCAAAAGTCTGCTTTTGTGGGGAGGTGGCAATGGCTTTAAAGTGGATTCATGGCACCTGGGCAACAGAGTGCTTTAATCAGCTTGTATTGGTTTCTGGTATGCATTTGCATCCCTCCTGCCTAATATTGGCAGTCTTAAGGCAACCAGAAAGGCCACAGAGGCCTCTAGGGGAACATTCCTAAGTAATACTCACCAAATTCTCCGTGATCTCTTTTGGATGAATGGATGAAAGCATTTAATGTTGTTTTCCAATGCTGCTCCAAAATCTTCAAGATTTGCAACTCACTTTAGCTGGATCATGGCCTAATCAACTCTTTGGCACCTGCAGAAGTTTCGACTTACTCGTTGATTCTACATGGGCTTTACTATAATGGAAGGAAAACATCTTATCCTCTGGAATTTGTGCCCAGAGTTATAGATTCTCCCATGGAACAATAACATTGAGATTCTTAGCAACCTTCCCACCATCCTGATTTGGATGAAATAATGTGGAATCCAAAAGTTTCTCCTTACCGGAGGCATTTTCCTCCTCCCCTTTCTACCGTCCCCAAAGGTTCAAATGGGAGGTTCAAATTTAGTCAAGCGAAATTTCTCCCTCTTCTTCCTGTCCTGGCCAGGGGCTCCAGAATCTTCAGGTTCCCTCCTTTTGACTTTTCCCTGTTAATTTTGTTTAGCCGCTTGTCAGGATGGTACATAAATGGGGTGCAAAGATCAATCCAATCTTTTCAGCACTGTGGGAAAAAAGTATTTCACTAATCCATATTTATTGGTGTAAGAGAGTGAAGGGGTAGCCCCCTCTCACCCCACACTGGTCAGGAGCAAAAGACAGAAGGGACGTTTTTAAGACTGCCCTTTTTCATACAAGGGTCACATGTCACCAAAATCTTTAGCTTTGTCTTTGAATTGGTTACATTTTGTCCAGACTGTGTGTGTGCGCGCGTATGTATGTGTGTGTTTCAATCGGGGTTGCCAAGCAACTAGAAAAGACTAGCTAAGATATTTTCTTTATTACAAGTGAAGCAGAAAAGCATCAAGGAAAGGACAGCTTCTTCTTCTGCTGCTGCTGCTGCTGCTGCTGCGGCTGCTTTTTTAAAGGAAGAGACATTTTAGACAATTAATATGTATAAGATCACATAACTTAATTAATTCTGACACTGATTTTGAGGGAAGCAGAAAATCAGGAAAAAGAGAAGACGAGAACCATTAAGAAATAAAGTTCATAGAGGGACACAGAGATATTTCCCCCATGACCTTTAAAAAGTTGTCATCAACTAGCATCACCTATTATTATTATTATTATTATTACTACTACTACTAGTACTAGTACTACTACTACTATTTTTACTACTTTAGAAGCTCAGCTTTAGGCATGGGCAAATATATCACTTTCAATTTCTCATGTTTCCAATATTAAGTTCAATTCTCATTTCCACATCAGTTTGCATCTTCTTCTTTTTTAAAAAAAGTCCTCAAAAAAATCACCAGCATTTTAGTGTGGGTTTCTACAAATATACATGTTTCTGGAGCACATTTTTCCTAAATATAATGCATTTTTGTATGTTATTTTTGCTAATATATGCATTTATACTTTATCCTAGTATGTGCATATGTGTACACATTACTTGGCTGGAGAACTGCAAAATTCAAAGAAGTGCAAATTTTGAAGGATGGCTGTGTTTCAGTTTGCAAGCTGCTTCCAAAAGTGCGAATTAGCCAAGTTTGTCCTTAAGCATGAACTGAAACAAAATTTATCCTCAGACTGTATCCCCATCCCAACTCATGGCCCAAGTAAAGCGAGGGAGAAGTGTGCAAAAGCTTGGTTAGTCATTGCAGTGTAGATTGTACAAGAGTATTTCTTGATAGATTTTTGTGTGTTTGTTCCTTGTTGTTGCTTAAAATGGACAATAAGGAAAAAATCAGAAGCAAAGGCTTTCCCCAGATGTTACACAAGCAGCATTTTAAAAGTCACAGATGAACATTCATTTCCCTTTAGCATTACATTGGTTAATTTACAGCCCAATTATGTGTAAGTTTACTCAGGAAGACCCAGATCAGGGTGGTGGTGTATGTGTGTTAAAGTCTCCTTCATCAGATACATCATTTTTACAGATACATTATTCTGCAAGCTTTCATGATGTATCTCCTAGCTTCCAATGGGATACATGACTATTGTTTTGTCTCTGCTGCAAGCCATGGCTTGATGGCTTACCCCTCTGCTCTGATTGAAAAGATATCACAATCATTTTTCCCAGCACCACAGAAGTAGCCAGTGACAGAAAGGAGGATTTTAAGTTGTTTCCACATCTTCTGGTGTGCTTGCTTTTCAAAGGTAGGAAGAAAAGGAGGCCCTTGCCGATTGACTTACTGACAAGGGAAATGATCCAAGTTGGGTTTTCTTTTAAGGGAGGCAGGCACCATACCCACAACGCACCTGGTCAGCTCCTTCAGGTAAGAAGGCATGTGGTTGGGCAAACAACTGCACACACACACACACACACACACACACACACACACAAGTCCACATACTCAGGTCACTAAAGCTGGAAATGATCCCACAGAATCAGACCAAGCTGTCCATTGTGTACCCAACTTGAATCTGTCAGAATCATGGCCTCGGTTCAAATCCCCACTCCGTCAAGAAGCTCACCTGGTGACCTTGGGCCCGTCACCCTCACTCAGCCTAACCTACCTCACAGGATTGTTGTGAGGATAAAATGTTGGAAGGGAGAATGATGGATGCCACTTAGAGCTCCTTAGAGAAAAAGGTGGTAGGTAAGTGTAAATAAATAAATAAATATTAAAAGCTTTACACATATATAGCACAACCATAGTTGCCATTCATGACAAAGGTGACCAAGTTAATAACACACACCATACATGGTGTGAAGGCCTGGGATTCGGGCTTGGATGCTGAACCTGAGGGATCCCAGCCTGCACAGGATTCCCCATCTCCAGAACCAGCTGAGCTGGGGCTGGGGCATGAGCCTGAAGGGTCCTCACCTGTGTTGGATCCTCAGCTGCAGGCATTAGCAAATTGCTCTCGCTCCTGAGGTGATGGAGGACCCATTGCCTGCAGGTGCTCCACTCCCAGCCCCGTCAGGGGAGGCTGAGGTTGCCTCTGGGTCCAGTAACCCGCCAGCCTCTCCTGAGCTGCAGAGGCTCAGGGCAGAGGCAGAGGGAACTAAGTTCCCGCAGGAGGAGTACTCGCCTCCAGGCCAGGAGAGGCGAGTCACCAGAGGATCGGGGCTGCCCTATGCCTTGGGGCAGATAAAAGCCTGCCAGCCCCAGTACCAAGTTGCGGGAGCAACATTGTTGGTTGCTAGTTCCTGCCTGAACCCTGTCCTGCTTTCCTGCCTGACCTCCTGACCCGCTTGCATACCTGCTCCTGACTTCACCTGATCTTCACGCACCCCTTCTTCTCAGGTGGGGAGGGGGCACACCTTTTGTGGACCACCTCAGGTGCCAAAATGTCTTGGGCAGGCCCTGGTAGGGTACATTGTAGCCATGCAAAGCCAGAGATTTATTCACATATACACTCCTGTCTAGGCAAACAGGAGGCATTACCCCAGCTCAGCAACACTCCAGCTGGGTAAAAGAGCCAGGACAGTAAGGGTTGGCGTTAGTGAGGCCACATTTTGCCTATGGGTTAGAGGGTCCACAACCTTTCCTACAACCTTTCACAGAATCTCCTGTTGCTCCTCCACATGATGGAGCATGCTTCCCCCAAAGGTTCACCAGAGCTTCAGCTTGAGCTGTGCTCAGCTCCTTGAATAGAATGCCATCATATATATAATATACAAAATATTTTTTAAGAGCCCTTCTGTTTTATAAGGCATCATGGTGGGTTCAGGAAATTGTGGGAGTATTTTTAATTAGCTTTATAAAATTGTATTTTTCATGATCCTACCTGCTAAGCCTTGAGATAAGTAACTCTCAGATAAATAAGATATCCTTCGGAATAATAATAACAAAAATATATACCAGAAGAGATTTTGCAAAGTTGATTCAGCCAAAATATGATGACTGTTTTCTTTGTAGTAAGAGCTTGCTAGATCTGGATTTACAGAGAGGCCTGGCTGAGGGCTGCCTTTTGCTCTGACCCCCCAAACCGTTTTGTTTAGAAAGCTATGGTAGGGCACAATTTGGCTAAAATTGGGCAAAGTCATTAAGAGCCCTGCTCCATTCCCTCTCTCAATTAAAACACTGAGTGCCCATAGGTTCTGAGGTGTTTGACAACTACCACCCAGTCCCTAATAAATGCTTTTTGCTTACGGCACTTGAGAGGGTGACAGTCTCAGTTACAAGCACATTTCCAAAAAGCAGATTATCTGGACTCATGCCAGTCTGGGTTCAGGCTGGGTTTTGGCACTGAATTGGTGCCAGTCATCCTGACTAGTGTTGCCAGAACTGCAGATCTGTCCTGAAGTCTCCATATTTGCCTAGCTTCCTTCTGGTGGTAGGTGAAGGGCCTCAATCTCCAAAGTGGGTGAGAGCACTGCTCTCCTCCGCTCCCCTCTTCCAATTAATCTCTGTCCCCAAGGCCTCCACCCTAAAACATCACCAGGGGGCTCCCCTAGATCTCGGGTCTGGACCCTGAAAACTGTCGCTCAGCGGTAAATTAATCACGCAGAGTCCTCTTCATAAACAGAATAAAACTTTACTGAAGAAAATAAACTTGTTCAGAAACAGCATAGTTAAAGAGCATACGCAGAGTGCTCATAGCAGCTATCTGACTCTTCACAGAGGCACAGGCTTAGTGATTAATTGGAGTCCTGGAGCCGCTCTGTCTGCAACAATTATACTGTACACAGGCACATACTGACCCTCTGAACCGGACTGAAGAAGGACTGAAACCCATAGAGAGGCTGGCTACTTTTTATAGGGATAATGACTCATCACCCAAGATGAGTCACGAGTCACAGTGACTTAGCAGTTTGCTGTTAAAAGTTAACAGTTAGCAGTTCCAGGCTTGATTGTGTAGGCCTTGTAGGCCTTACTGCTTCTTCTGCGCTCAATAACCTTTGTCTCATGACAAAAACATCAGGGTCTAGGATGCTCCTGACCTGGCAACCTTATACTTGGCAGTTAGCCTCCTTGGAGGAAGAGGCAGAGGGAGTGCCTCCTGACTTTGAACCACTTGGCAACCTCCAGGACCATCTCCATGAGCTGCGAGCTGGAGGCATTGTTTTACAGTAGTTCCACTGCTACCCACATGAATGGTAGAAGAGAAAAGCATTGGAAGACCACTAAATATCTTCATCTTGGCAGCTTAGGGGTGCCACAAGGTACTGCATTATCCCCAGTGCTATTTAACACCTAAATGAAACTGCAGGGAGCAATTATTAGGAGGACTGGGCCACAGCGTTATCACTATGCTGGTGGAACTTGCCTCTACTTTTCTAGTAAATCTGAGTCATTCTGTAAAATAAAAATGCAGCTGATTTTGTTCTTATTTTGAATAGTGCTTGCAAGTGGTTCAGGTGCTAGCAATAAAAGGAACAACAATGGAGGGCAGACTTGATTAATACCTTTATGTGCATCAAATGTGGAAGGAGTCCTGCCCATTAACTCTTAACTGCTGCCTTGCTGTTAGTATACAGATAATGTAATGCTATGAAAGTATAATCCAAGTTCAGTAGATACAAATAATTCAAAAGAGCATCTAATGAAGAAATCACACCTTGATTCCTTAACAGTTTTCCACAATATACTGTATTTGGCAGCCTATGTATGGGTTCTGCTATATATCTATAGCAAAACCTACTTGATCTGCATTTGCCAATCTATTAGTTAAAGTGCCAGTGAATATTTTAGGATCCTGCCCAATGAATGAAATGGGTCTATATATGATTCTGGAGTCTCTTCATCTTTGTCTCATTTCAATATTACCATTATTCTAAACTCTTTCCAATATCTTGGGAGCCTTGCCCTGTTAAGACTGCTGTTAAACAACCTGCTGATATGGTGGATCAATGTTTCAGAAAATTTCTTATAAAAGTTACCTGTCAGATCACATATACCATGGCACTGGTAGGGGACCATGGCACTTCTTTTGTTCCACTGAAACTTAGTGCCATGGTCACCCACGTCCACAGAGGTAAAAACACCTGATCTAAGGCATGTCCATGGCTATGAGTCAGGCCAAACTTATTCAGGGACATCCCCATGGAGGCCATGCTTTACACAAAGTCCTGAGAGTCCCCTTGTAAGGTTATGTCGGCATGGATGTTAAAATCCCCCAGGACAACCAAACTAGGTATTTCCAGGAGAACATGTGTCATGACCCGAGGCAGCTCTGGCAGGGAATCCTTGGTGCAGCGAGGAGATAGGTCCACAATAGGAATGCTGTACTGCTCCTATTGCCCAAGTTCTAGAACATGCACTCAGAAAACTGGGTTTCTCTCCCTAATAGGACACTTGATGATAACTAATAACTTCCTAAAAATCACTGCCACCCCCCCTTCCTACTCACATGCCCTGGGTTGCTGTGCATAAGAGAAACCTGGTAGACAAACAGGAGCAAGAACACCTGCTATGTCTAACCAAGTTTCTGTTATACATGCCAGGTCAACTCCTCCATCCATGTTCAAATTATGGATGGCAGTGGTCTTATGTATCTTTGACCTGGCATTGCACAGCAGCACCTTAAGGTCATGTGGGACATCCTTGTTGATACCTGTATCCTTCTAGTCAGGACCAGACCCGGAGGCAATGACTAAACCTGCCTCCTTGGTAATGAGATGGTCTGGCCCTTGAGTACCGTATTTTTCGCCCTATAGGACGCACCGTCCCATAAGGCGCACCTGGTTTTTTGGGGGGAAATAAAGGGGGTAAAATTATTTTTCCCCCAGGCGCGGGGCTGGGGCAGGGGAGGCCTGAGCTTCCCCCGACCCCAGCCCCCAAACAGGCAGCTCTCTGCAAGCCGTGGGAGCCCAGCGCTAGCTCCCACTGCTTGCGGAGAGGTCCATGAAGCCTGGACGTGCTGATCTCAGCGTGCGCAGGCTTCAACATGCAGGCAACTCTCCGCAAGCAGCGGGAGCACTCCCGCTGCTTGTGGAGAGGTCCGTGAAGCCTGGAGAGCGAGAGGGGTTGGTGCGCACCGACCCCTCTCACTCTCCAGGCTTCAGCGAAAGCCTGCATTCACCCCCTAGGACGCACACACATTTCCCCTTCATTTTTGGAGGGGAAAAAGTGCGTCCTATAGGGCGAAAAATACGGTAACTCCTCCTCCTGCCCCAATCACTGAGATTGGGTATCCCAATGCATCCCCCCCTGTGGAACTTCCCCCAGACATTGTGTTATACACCAAAGAAAATCCCACGTTCCAAAACAGAACACTCTAAACAACAAACAACAAGTTGGCTAATAATATACTGACAATATTTTTATAACATTATACTATTTCAAAATTCATAAACAGAAGACATATAATATGTGCATGGAGTCACAAACACCATCATGCAGATACAGACCTACACGGTCCAATGGGTTAATCAGAGACAATTTGAGGAGAGACCATGTCAAATTACTGCACCAACAAGAAACCAGACTGATATACCTATTTAAATCCTTGCACCCGGGGAGGGGGGTTGAATACTGAATTAGATTTCAATTGTTTTATTTAAGTTTTCTGACAAGATGGGTACTGTTTGTATTCTCTTTGCTAGATTTTGGATACTGTATCTTTAAATTTCCTGAAATTTGATGTGATTCATTGCACCTGTGGGTAGCCTTTATAATGCTACTAGGGTTTTGCAAACAGTATCAGTTTGCTACACTTTTAGGTGATTGCTGATCCATAGCCTTTTGATGTACCTTTGGGGACAGTTTATTTGGTATGTATTTATTGTTGGTTGTTTATTGCAGGCCTGTCTTTTCAATTTCTGTTTTGCATTGGAATGTAATGGATTTCATTGTATATTATTGCTAGCTGGTGAAGAATTATTGAAACAGTTCATTATCCTGGAAGAACTGTTCTGTCTGCTTCTGTGCTTGGAGCACCCTATTGCAATGTTCAGAGTACCCATTGTCTCACATTTGGAGGATATTGACTGTGGAAAGGCATTCTGCTTCCATTTTAGTGATCATTGGTAGTGACTTACCACTCCTACCATTTCTGTTTACCAGACATTGTGTTGGCTAGGACCCACTCCTGGGACAGCCAAACAGATTACATAATTAAACTAATAAAACTAATAAAAAATAGAAAAATAAGTGGTACCTCGGCTTACAAACACCTCGGGTTACAGACTCCGCTAACCTGGAAATAGCACCTCGAGTTAAGAACTTTGCTTCAGGATGAAGTGGCAGTGGGAGGCCCCATTAGCTAAAGTGGTACCTCGGGTTAAGAACGGTTTCAGGTGAAGAACGGACCTCTGGAACGAATTAAGTTTGTAACCAGAAGTACTACTGCAATATAGTCTTCCATTAACATGGCCTTAACTGTACATGACTGTGGAGGCCAATTCTGGAGTCACACTTCCTTCCACAGTGGGGACATAGGTTTCTGTGTGGGAGTTGATCAAGGTGAGGGTTTGCTAAGCATGCCTTCCTCTTAGCTTATTTCTCCTTTTCCCCCTGAGTTCATGCTTCTTCAAAGTCCACAGCACCATTGGTAAAAAGGCTGTTCTCCAATTGGAGCACTCACTGACATGCAGCGTAAATTAATAATGCAGAGTTTTAAAGTGAAAGAATAAGAGCTTTATTGAGTTAAAATAAGCTTCTTCATAAACAACATGGTTCCAAACAGTTTGACTGAGATTACATACTGACTCTGACTGATATCTTACTGAGAACAGAGAGAAAATGGCCGCCACTTATAAGGAGAACGAGTCACATGTCAGAGTGACTCAGCAGTTAGCAGTTAGGCCTGAATAACTTTAGTAGGCCCAAATGATTTAGTAGGTCCCAGCACTTCCCAGCCTGCTTTGCTGCTTCTGCTCTTATATGTCTTTGTCACATGACACTCACAGGCCAGTGTTTCCCAATTATCAGTGTTTATACTGAAGGGGACAGGTTAGGTTACCCAAAAACCTGTGTAGTCACACCCCACCCAACCAGGTCTCAAGACTTTTAAATTACTTTCTCTGAGGATTCAGTAGCTAAAAAAGCATTAGCTTTGCTGTAATTTAAAAGTCTTGAGGCCTGGTTGGGGGGGTGACTACACAGGTTTTTGGGTAACCTAACCTGTCCCCTTCAATACTACATTTTTTTTAATTTGCCTTGAGAGCATCTTTAAACCTCTTATTATTCACTGGTATTTCACTTTCAATTCTTTAGTTGCTTTTGGAAAATGATAATTAGGCATCCAAACAACATGACCAGTCCAACGAAGAATCATTGAAGAATCATTGCTTTGACAATGGTGATCTTTGCTTCTTCCAGCACACCGATATTAGTTCACTTGTCTTCTCAAGTGATGTGTAAAATTGTTTGGAACCACCGTTGATGGAATCTTTTGAGGAGTTGGAGTTTATGTGGACCATGTTTCACAAGCATACAGTAAGGTTGCTAGTACAATAGCTTTGTAAACAAGCATTTTGGTTTTCCTCCGAATGTCGCGGTCCTCAAACACTCTGCACTTCAATCAGGAGAAACCTGCACTTGCAGAGCTCAGGTGATGCTGGATTTCCGGCATCAATGTTGGCCCTTGTGGAAAGATAACTGCCTAGGTAGGAGAAGTGATTGATATTTTCCAATGTTACACTATTAAGTTCGATTTGTGGCGCTGCAGAGGGGTTGTTTTGTGCTTGTTGGTGCAGCACTTTGGTTTTTTGGATGTTGAGCGATATGCCAAGCTTTTTGGTAGCTTCTGTGAAGATATTTAGAATGGTTTGAAGGTCATCCTCTGAGCGTGCACACACTACGTTGTCATCAGCATACTGAAGCTCTATGACGGAAGTTGCAGTAACCTTACTCTTTGCTTTCAGCCTGCTCAGATTAAATAGCTTTCCATCTGTTCAATATATGATTTCTACCCTGGTGGGGAGTTTCCCTTCAACAATGTGAAGGATCACCCACCATCATATTATTATGGAGGAGCTAAAGGATGTTCACAAATTTATCTGGGCAGCTGATTTTCAGAAGCACAATCCATAGGGCAGTGCAATTTACAGTGTCAAAGGCCTTAGTCAGGTCAATAAATGCCATATACAGAGATTGGTTTTGCTCTCTGCATTTTTCTTGAAGCTGTCAAACAGTGAAAATCATATCTGCTGTCCCCCTAGAAGGTTGAAAACTACCGGTATTTTGGGTTTCAGGAAGTGTATCCTTGGATATAGTTAGGAGATGGTTTGCCCAGATCCTTACAAATAATTTTGCTGGTTGCAGCTAATAAAAAGATGCTTTCATAATTTCCGCAGTCCATTCTGTCATCTTTTTTAAAAAAGATTGATGTTTTTGGGATCCCTAAAGTCTGCTGGAATCTCCTCTCTCTCCCAGATTTTGTTTTTGTTGTTAAAATTTTATTCATTTTCAATAACAATCTTCCAATTAATGACAAATCAAATCAAACCAGTCCAAATTACAATAATACCACCAATTATATATTCCAATTATAAAGATTTTGGGCGGGACTTCCCATGTTCCAGATGTCTAGAGGTAATCGTCCTCATTCATGTCTCTGCATTTTCGGCTATTTTTCAAATTCAAAACTAATATTATCCATCCTTATTCTCAGTCTGATCAGTCGGTGTTTCTGTGGCTCACATATTCTGTAGCAAAGTTTTTACAATGTTAACACACAGGAGGCATTCCCCCCATCTTATTCTCTGTCCAATTATATTGGTGTTCAGTCCTCTTATATCTCCTTTGTTCGTCAAGTTCTCATTAAAGGCACTGGGCTTCGTTCCAAAAATAGAGTTTATAAATGGCAAGTCAACAAGTTCTCTCTGATGTCTCTTAATGAGTTGATGTCCGTATATGTCTGTATATAATGCTGTATTGTGGGGCATGTTTCCCAGCTGTATATTATGTGAGAATTATTTAAATTCCTCCAAGAATAAAAGGAACCCCCCCCCAGCTCCTCCAGGCCCTTGAAGAGGGATCCAGCACTCTCTGTCCTTCTGTACACAATTTCTGTCCACAATCATGTATAAAATAATCCATACAAGCAGATGTATTTTAGAACAAAGTACACCCCAAGTCCAAAGGAGTTCTTTTCCGTAAGAATTCCTTTCTTTTTGTAACTGTTCAATAATGATCGCCATTTTGTTTCCGTCTTCAGCCCAAGCTGCCATATTTGATCTTGTTTTGCCAGCTCTAATTCTCATTAAAGTTCTCCTTTGAGGGCTGTGTATCACACATTCAATTATAATTTTTGCCTCTTGTGTTTTATTTAAGTAATTAAATTCTTTCTGGCTGAGCTTCGCCAAATCATGATGTAATATAACAAGTATGGAAAGATAGTGGTTGCTCACCTCCTTAATCCACGTTTCAAGATGAGAGTCAATTTAAAGTCCAAAATTCAGCATCCAACGACTGTATAATTTGGTAGTTTT
This sequence comes from Podarcis melisellensis, assembly GCF_964234715.1. Taxonomy (NCBI): domain Eukaryota; kingdom Metazoa; phylum Chordata; class Lepidosauria; order Squamata; family Lacertidae; genus Podarcis; species Podarcis melisellensis. The sequence continues at coordinate 3,796,041 of NC_138547.1, read as the reverse complement.
CTTCTTTATTCTCCTCCATCTGGAACATGCCTATTTTTTGTCAAAATCTTATTTTAAAAAACAGGTGTCTCCTGCGTGTAGGAGTGGCTCTGGAGAGTGCCAGCCGTGCTGTGCTCTTAGACCCAGTGTCCCTACTGCTCACACCTTGATGTGAGCTGACAGATCATGGACGATCTGCGGGTTTGTGAGGCAGTCCTCCCTCACCCTGGGGAGTCTGCCAGGGCTAATTACCGTAACCCCATATCAACCCTGAATTACTGGCATGGCTGGGGTCCGTTCATGTGGGAGGCAGCCATTTCCCACAGCAGGAAATCGGAAGTCCTCTCCCAGATTTTTTCAATGAGCTTGTGAAGTTGTTGTGTTCAATTCTGCCCACTTTGGTGACTTTGGCAGGTATCCCATCAGGTCCACTGGCTTTGTTCATTTTTTATGTGGTTAACCAAATCTGGAGATACTGCAAGCACATTTCTAATTTGTTTTTGTGGAATTTGTGAAAGGACCTCAGCAGTACAGGGGAGTTGCGATTAGGGAGATGCTCACAATGTTCTTTCCAGCGCAGTGCAATAGCTTCTTTACCATTTAAAAGTGTGGTACTGTCTGTTGAGTATAGGGGGCATATGCCATGATTTATTGGCCCAAAGAGGTTCTTTGTGGCTGTAAAGAAACTCTGTGCATCATGAGTGTTGGCTAAGTGCTGGATTTCTTGAGCTTTTTTATCCACCAGGTAGTCTTTAGTACTCTGGTTCTTATTTGAACCTCAGCCTTTCACAACCCCATCAAAACTGGTGCACTTTTTCCAGCACCTCCAGATACACAGCCAGCTTGTCTCACAATTCTTTGTGCAAGGTATCCTTGGGCAGTGCCTAGTTCAGGACAACGTCAGGCTGGCTAGGGAGATTAAACTTGTCCCTTGGGTAGAAAGTGGACAGGCTCTCATGCTGCTGCTCCTTGAGCTTGAAGAGCCCTTCCAGGCTGCAGGTGTTGGGCATGGGGCCCAGACTGTTGGAGAAGATGGACTTGCCCACCTCCCTTTTCCAAGCCTCAGCATCCACACTTGCAACAAAAAGCCACAGCTGTTCTCTATGTGTGACTGATCTTCCTGGTGGGCACCAGCATTCAAATGGTATTTCTCTTGCTATACAGAGTTCCATGTTTTAATAAGTTTTTAACACCTAATGTTGTTCAGCCTGTTGTTGTTGAGCAAATTCTTTTCTCAAGCTCCCTTCTGTCTCTCATGGGGGAGATTCCATGTTATCTTCAGCGTGTTCAAATCGTGATTCAGCTGTGCTCTTTGTCTCCTGGAGTTTCACAAAGTTTGTGAGATGTCCTTTATTGCCTTGTGAAGGACATTGATATCCAGGCATGATATGCTGCCCTGAACAGCCTGCGAACATGATATCTAAAGGATTTTATTATTATTAAGAAAATGTATAAACAGCTTGCTTTAAAAATAAATAAATCTCCAGGCAGTGTACAAATTCAAATTTACATGAAACACAGAAATCAATTCAAAGCACCATTTTTATGAATAATGGAACTGGCACATTCTGCATCTGTAAGAAATTGATATTTTAGTGTGTCAGTACCTGCACTTTGGAACTCCCTGCTTATTGACATCAGACAGGCTCTTTCACTGTACTCTTTTCATTGACTGCTAAAATGTTTTTGTTTAGACAAGCCCACACAGATATGTAGAATATTGGTGTGTGTTGTAATCTGCTTTTATTTTACTGCTGGTTTTAATTTTATAAAATATTTTAAACAGTTGTTTTTAACTGTTGTTCTCTCTTTGTAAATCACTTTAAGGTTTGTTTGTGTTGTGTTTGTTTTTTGCAATCAAGTGGTGTATAAATTTTATGAAATAAATCAAGAAAATTATTAGAAACAAGGATAAAAATAATCAGTAAAACATTTAAAGCAGCTGTAACTTAGATTATGTGCCTGGGTAGATTTGCTGAAACAGAAAAGTTTTCAGCAAACACCTAAAAGAGTACGATGGAGGTGCCTCCCTCGTGTCAGTAGACAGGGAGTTCCGCACAGTGTTTTTTTCTTTTTCTTAAAAAAGAAAATGTGTAGGGGTATTCTCATTTTCCTACTCATATTGAAATACTGCCCCTCAATGAGGCCAAACTTAGATTCACAAAATGTTTAGGGGTATGCATACCCTTACGTCCCCCCAGGAAAAAAAGCAAAGCAATGACTCCTTGTCAATTCAGAATAAACTTTGGTTGCAACGCTCATTAAAGTTCAAGTTGCCTAATCCACTGTGATCTTCAGGCAGGTACCTCCACCACCTCTGGAGTTGAAGCATGTAGAGAGAATTGTTTTCTGTTGTTGCATCCTGGCTCTTCATCATGCTCTCCTAGGAAGCTTGCGTGACCCTTGTTTGGGACACCAGGAAAAGGCCTTTCTCTTTCCCCAGAGCATTGCAGATCACTGATCAGCTATTTTAATCTCTGGTGCTGTTCTGTTACTGCTCTTTTCCTGCTAATTTATTCTTATTTATTGCTTTGCTGTTATTACATGGCTTATTGGGTTATATTCACTGCTGTTAAAAACCACTCCACAAGATCTTTTTAATAAAAAAAGACTAGAAATAACTGTTTGGAGCTCTGCTCTGGGTGCCCCGATCTCAGGAACTCCCTCCCGAGATGCATTAGCCTGCCACCAACGCTGCTGTCCTTTTGGTAACATGTTGAAAAAAACAGTCTTCTTCTGTCAAACTTCTCTGATGATCAAACACATCAACCAGCTTTTTATTTTTAATGGTTGCCTAGCTGAGCCGTTTTAGATGCTTATATGGTTTTAGGCTGTGTGGGTTTTTCCTGGCCTGTTTACTATGGGATTTTACACTGTTTGCAAATGGAGTCAGCTACCTGCTCCCAAGGCCAGTGGACAGATGTGGGGGAGAGTGGAACAAAAGGGGAGGGTATAAAACATTTGTTATATCCCCTATCACATGTCAGCACAATACTTCAGGGCTCTAAATTTGCTTGTGGTCAATCTATGTCTCCTTTTTATCCATAACCCTAAATTTTTGCACATCTGATACCTTAGCCATTGGAATGTGGCCCTTCAACCTCTTTTGGATGTGAGGCCTCAGACTATTTGAAGCCATTTTAATGGCAACAGTGCCTTGGAGCACACACAGAGTGCCTCTCCTTCAACACTAGAGCAAACACAGCCCACATCTCATAACCTTGGGACAAAGAGATGGACATCCTGACTGGCTTTCAGGCAGATTTGACTCCTGGGCACCACCACCTAAGCTAGCCTAAGTTACTGGTTTACCTAAAGAGCATATTGCATTGGGGATGGGGGAATGAGCAAGATCTGATCATGCTCCTTTGCAGAGTTCTTTTTTTAAAGGGGGGGGGAATCCTCAACAGCTCTTCATCACCTTCTTGGAGGGGAAGTTCACTTACCTGGCCACCCATCATTGCAATAGTCAAGAGTTCCCCTTTCTCCATCCCCATTCATTGCCTTTCTGCATTCCAAGAGGTTAATCTGGACCTTTTGCTCATCTGGCTGTTTTGTTTGCTGGTTTCATTTATTTATGTATTTACAGGCTGCGACCTCAGTCTCTGCACTCTTTCCCCTACACACGCACGCACACACTTTCTGTCCTCCCTCCTTTGATAGGCTCTCTGCCTCCCAGCACCCAGCATCTAAGTGAGCACTGCTGATCTAGGATTAATCTGCTGCAGCTGCAATCCAATGGGTGTCAAGTACTATAGTATTCATGAGTTGAAAACAATGAGTATTATTTTGTGGCTCCCATTTCTGCTTGCAGCGGAAGGCAAAGGCCCAAGATGTTGGGCTCTTAAACAACCACTTTAAGAAGCCAAGGTCCCTACTGTTGAAAGGCTATGTTTGTGTGTTCACCTGCTATTTAAAGTGAATTTAAGTAGCAACATTTTCCTGCAATGTTCCTATACAAAGATGCAAGTCTTCATCTGTTACCACCTAGCACCACTACCGCAACCATCTTTGGAGCGGCTGTGTATACACCCCTCAAAGGTTGTATTTTAAAAGTTGTAAAATGGTTCCAAACATATAACATATGCCTCTGCTTTGAAGGCCTGCAGTGCAGAGTGTGTGTGTCTTTTAAAAAGCTACGGCTGCAATATTGAAGTAAAAATGTTATCCTTTTTGGGGCTTACTGCTGAGTAGACATGTGAGGTATGTGTGTGTTGGGGTGTGTCTGTTCAACTACGGATTTACTTGGATTCTATGTGAGCATATGTTTCCTGCATGCTGGAAATCAATTACTCCTTTAAATATGCAGACATAATTAAAAAGGCACCATATGATCTGTGAAATATTGTATACCAGACCTGCAGAAATCGGTATCCCTTCCTAACACTTTCTCTCTGTTCACTTTCACAAAATCTTATAGCAAGAAAAGAAACACAAGGATGATAGGTGCTTTGCAAAATACAGTTCACAACAAACAAACCTTTAAAATTGTGTGCTTCATCAAGGCTGCTTCGTTTTTTAAAAGACAGAGAGAATGGATGCCTTGATTGTTTAGGATAATATCCTTGTCCAACTTTTATTTTTATTTTTAAAGAATGAATAGAAATATTATCTCTTTCTCTCTTTCTCTCTTTCTCTCTTACACACACCCACCCATCATTAGCTGACTAAACAGCTTGGCTTCCTTAACTTTGGGCCCAGGCTTTGGGTTGCTGTGTCTTTAAGAGATGGCCGGCTCCAGGTTGCAGCTGCTGTTTCTGAGCTCTGAAGAGAGCGGGAGATTCATTACCCCCTAAAACACAATAGACATTTATCACCCTGTGGTGTTATTCAAATCCAGTACCAATTGCAGACCATCCCCATTCTTTGCTAGCCCTCCTCTGCAACACACTTATTGTTGCCGGGCTCCAGTAAAAACCCTGCTCCAGCCAGACCCAGCCTCCAGTTAGCTGCTTCCTGAGCGACTTCGTGCATCACAGCTCCGGAGGCCTTTTCTGGACCAAGCCAGAGGATGCTCTGCCTCGCCGGAGCGCGCTCGTCTCCTGCATCCCCGGCAGCGAATGGGAAGCCGGCAGTGGATGCTGCTCGCTCGGACGGATTTGCGGGAAGCATCAAAGGATACAAGGCAGAGAAGGAGGGAGGGAAACGATGGGGGGGGGGAAGCGAAGGGAGCAGACGGGGGGCGGGTAAAATAAATAAAATAGAAACCTTTCCAGAGGCAAAACAACCCGCGCAGGAGATTTGGGAAGGGGGGGAATTTGGAAGGAAAACACCCAGCGTCTTGATATTCCGGCTCGCTTCCCCCCTCGCGCCCCGCTCAAAAAAGAAAAAGTCACTTGGGGATGTCTGCGAGCTGCTGCAGAAAGGTCTTGGCCAAGATCCACGTGCACGCTGCCTGGCTCGGAAGGAAAGGGGTAACAGGTGTAAGGATGGAAGGAACTCGGCTGGCAATTGCGGGTTCTCCACGTTGCATGGATTGGCAATGCGGGGGAGTGGAATCGTGCTTAGATATTGCTTCGACAGTAACTTTTGTAGACCAGTGTTAAGAAATACTGTATACTATTATTATTGTTGTTGTTGTTGTTACTATCTATTATGCTGCTCTCGTTTTTGTTTTAGTGTTTTGTTTCTTGATGCTTGCCCCCGCTTCCTTTCCTATCGGTAGGCGATTGATAGTCTCACCGGTATCTGGATGAAAAAATCTAAGGCATTCCAGGGGGTTAAGGGAGAGAGATAGAGAGTAATTGAGTGCACATACCAAACTAACGGATCAACAGCTGTGTCTGTTGGGATCCAGTCGCTCCTGCTTCAAACTGCCGCGCCTGTGTTTTGTTTTGCTTTCCTGTAATTATCATTATAATCGTCATCAGTGGTGTGTGGGGGTTTCAAAAATATTAAGGCTTCCCCTCTCTTTCTTTCTCTTGTCATCTGGATTGACTCTTATATAATCTGACTATTTTAATTTTCACACGTGTGTGTGTATGTGTGCCTGCGTGGGAAGGGGGGATTTGTAATATTTTCCTCTCCGCTAGCGACTCCACTTTAGGTTTACTAGACCAGTTCTGTGTGGCCCGTCTCCTTAGAATCAGCTGAGATGAAATTTCAATCTCCATTTGGACCCTTTCTGCAGTTTTCTAGAGGGCAAGCTGAGTCTCAGATGAGAGGTCTAACTATTTCAAGGGGAAAGAGAGGCAAATGAGCGCTTAACCACTTCTTTACAAAAGAAGTGAGGCTTTTCTAATTCGGATACCGGTAGATTCAAGTCCAGGGTGTTTATTACAGCAATAAAAAATAAAACACCGGACCACTGCAAAGATAAACCTTTAGGTTTGGTACCAGCAGGGAGAAAGAGACAGGCGACGTGATGGGTCATTTGCTGCTCATCTTTTGAATCCCATTTTTGATCATGCAGTTGAAACAGAGAAATGAAATAATGTGGGGTCAGGATTCGATAGTGCAAGAGAGCCTGCACGATGATGTTATGAAGGGAGGGGGATTTCATCCTGAAAATTGGATGCCAGGCCTTTGCTGCTAGAAGCAGGAAAACTGCATCTAATTTTTACGGAGAAAAACTGGATTTGGAAAAAGAGTGAGGATTCTGGAAGAGAATCCCAATTGCATTTCCTTCTTTCTGGTCCTGTTAGACCAAGCTGGGAATGAAATGGTCCAAAATGCAGAGCCACTATATTTCACACACACGAATTTTCTTTTTTTTTAAACAATCATTTTGAATTTTTGTGACAAGGTGGTGGTGGTTGGAGATGGGAAATGTGTTCTCCGGAGGATGTTGGGCATCTCGGAGCCTGGCAACCTGTTCCGAGATCCCATTTAAAAAAAGAAAAGAAAGAGTTTTATCCCGAAGGTGATATCTTTCACTGCACCCGCGAGGAAGGGGGTCCACAGTGATCTCTTCAAATCTTCTGTGGGGTTTATGTGTGGAAGGGAGTACGAGACCCACTCCCCCACTCACACGCAATCCCTTTTATTTTATCACTTAAGCACACAACTTGGGCGTTCTTATTTTAAAAGCCTAGTCGGTTTTACTGCTAAACAGCAGAACAGCAGAAGCTTAAAAGGGGTGGATCCCCTAAAATGCGTTTTCATCCCTCCCCCCCCCCCCCGCAAAACGATCTGGCGAATTAGATGAAAAGTGAGAAAGGAGGAAACGACGCGAGAGGCAGAAAGTAGGAGGAGAGAAGTGGGAGAGGGAGGGAGGGAGAGAAAGAGATAAAGAGAGAGGACCGAGGAGGAGGGCAGCTGTGGCCGAGAGGGCAGTTTGGGCACACTGCATTTTTCCCTAGGAAAAGAACTATTTTGGTTTGCTTGTTGCTGCTGCTAGGGTTGGTTTATTTCTACCCTCGCAAGAGAGATGTCAACACAAAACACGGAGAGATCCTAGAACCTTTGCTTCTGATTGTCCAAACGCAATTCTTGTTCAGGAATACTAACCAAGAATTGTGTCTGGACATCTGTGGCCGAGTCTTCAACTTCATCGTCAACTCGCTCGCGTCGGCCTTCCGAGAGGCAGAACGGCGCCCGAATGAGCTCCTTCGCGTCTACGGCAAGCAAGGTAATATTTGCCTCTTAAACTGCTCTCTTCTGTGGAACTGGAATGTCTCAAAAGTTGGGACCAGCGATTTCGCAATGAAATAGGTGTGGAGTTATATTATGATCGCTTGTTCTTCAGCTGACTACAGGATGCCCCCGAAAAGCCCGACAGTTTGAGCGGTTAAAATATCTGCTTTATAGCAAGAGATTTTCCCTTGTTGGAAAAAAAAAAAGACATTGAAGTAGAATTTAGATATCGTTTCCGTGTGTGTGTATTCGTATGTTTTCGTTCTTTGCTTAATTTTCATTTAATTGTTCTGAACCTGAATAAAGAATTTAGACTAATTTCCCATTGATTTTTTTTTATTATTCTTTTCTCTGTTAAAAGAAATAAGGTACCGGATTTTTTGAAAGTCGATTTAAAAAAAAAATGAAGCCATTGGTTTGAAATTCAATGGGATTTTAAAATTATTATTATTTTAAGAAGGGAAGGAAGGGAAGAAAGAAAGAATGGGCAGAATGAACTGGGCGCAACGTTCAGATAGGAGAAACTGCAGCCAGGCAGAGTACGGTGCATCTTGAAATTTCCCTCCGTGGATGAATTTGAGTAACTCCCGGATTAAGCGCGTGTGTGAAGTCATGCAAATTGGAGCAGAGAGCAGCGCCCGGATTGTTTCGATTTTATTTTATCTTTTTTTGGAAGAAGAGTTTGAGCTGCTTAAAAATGTAATATAAACATGAACGTGGTTGGCGCCCCACGTAGATTAGAAGGAACAAAACATCGCTCCATACCCCCAAATTCTCCCATCTTTGATTCTTCCTTCCTATGTAGAGGTGGAGAGAGAGAGAGAGATAATAATCTGACAGCAATCGAAATGAGGTCTCCTTCCGTCATTGCCAGGGACGAACGCCTTTTGGAAATTATGTTTTGTTCTGGAGCGCCTATTTAGGTGTTCTGTTGCAGTTTTATCTGGCGCAGGCCACCAAGGTGGTAGGGGCCAGCCAGGACCCGCGGATCTTCTCCCCTTAGTGATGTAATGTTGATGTGATGACTGAGGGGAAAAACCGAGACAGTTGCTGGCTGGCAGAACCTGGAAGGGATGAGGAAGAAGGTGTCGCCACGTGGTTTCAAAAGGTCCACACTCTGGGAAATAGAAAGAGTCGCACATACAAGGGAGGGGGAGGCTTTGCAACGGTCCCTGGCCCTTCCAAAAGCAACGCATCTGGATCTCCCCACCATATAACCTCCTCCTTGTCTCCATTTTCTAGAGCTTCCAGCTTCTATAAATGCTCCTCTCTCCCCGAGGCTATGAACTGCTTATATTTTAACTGTGCAGGTTTTGTAAAAGTCAGACTTCACCTCACAGTGAATAATTGGGGCTGGTGATCCTGAGAAGGGTTGGGGAGTCATTCTGTGATGAAAACCAGGTTGGAGGTGGACGGTGGTGTTGGCGGGGGGAACCTAAGACACACATTTTGTGTCGTGCATTTGTGCAAGGAGGTGGTGGTGAGTTAGAAAAAGTCCAAGAATGTGTCTGCTTTTAAGATAATAGTCTTTTACTGAAGACTGCCTCCAAGTTTGATGCAGCCATTTCACAGATGAGACACATCAGTCTTCCAGCTGCTAAACCCACGACACAGACAAGGCTTCAGTGCAAGAAGAAGTAAAACATCTACCAATACAGCCTCTAAGATGGAAATCCTGTCCATGTGTATATCAACGGGATTTACTTCCAGGTGAGTGGGCAGAGGACTTGAAGCCTAAGGGTGTTTTGTGGGGTGACTTAATTTATAGGACAAAGTCTCCATTCTCTCCTGGAACCCCATAAGAGAGGCTTAGCCTCTTATAAACCCATGCCATCCTAGCCTCATAACATTCCTTTAGCCCTCAGATTTTAGGGCCCTCTGTTTAGCATCCTGTTGCTTTAAGTTATTTGGAGTTTTTATCGGTCCTTTCCCACCATGCCAAAGTCTCAGAGCAGGAGTAAAGGGAGAAACGAGAAACTATGCACCTCCATCACCTGAAATCCTGCTATCAAAATCAGGCCCTGAGCAGCACAGGACAAATATATTATAGAATTTCTGTTATAGCCTCTGCCCCCAAACCCTCCCCATTCAACACTTATCTCCCCCAAACCCAAGAGCCCATAGAGCAGGTCACCCAGTATAACCATTAGTCCTGTACCTGTGCCTGTGTCACTTATGAAAAGTCAGGTTGCCTCACAGTCCCATATAACCCCACAGGAGAATGGGGAGCAGTCCTAGGCCACAGAACAGATGCTGTGTGTGTGTGTGTGTGCGCGCGCGTGTGTCTGTGCGCGCACGTGCATGTCTGTGTGTCCGTGTCCCCTCTCCCATCAAATCCCTTTGTTGCACATGCCTTTGTTTTTTTAACATTGCAATCTAGCCATCTTTTGCAACCAGTGAAAACCGGGGTAGGATGCAGAAGGGATCATATTGTGTTGCAATGTTGGGAGGACACACACACACACTTCTGGTCCCTTTGATGTAGTTCAGAAGTGGGAATTTCCAACCAATGTAGCTTCCCCTGTGCTCTGTCAGGACTAAAAAAAGCCTCATAAACCCTAGAATTATCTTTTCTCTGTGACACATGGACACACATACCTTGATTTAAATCACCCTAGAGGAACATGGTGTGTGTCTTGGTGAGTGTGTGTGTGTGTGTGTGTGTGTGTGTGAGAGAGAGAGAGAGAGAGAGAGAGAGAGAGAGAGAGAGAGAGAGAGAGAGAGAATATCAGTACCTGAAACTTACAAAGATATATTCTTGCTCAGGGCTGACTGAGGCCTCACAGTGCAGGGTAAAGCTTGATCCTGGGGTCTGTATGCACGTGTGTGTGTGTGTGTGTGTGTGTGTGATATAATTATCTGAGTTAGAGTTGCCAACACACATCCACAACTGTGGCTCATGTATTTCCAACCATGTACATGTAGGCAGATTATAAATACTCTCTCTCACCCCCCCACCCCGATGTCATGGGCAGCACAGCAAACAAACAGTTCTATGCCAATAAGTAGTTGCAGATATCCCCATTGTACCCACAACAGTTTTATGGCTCTTAAGAATCCAGTTCATGGGTGGGGGGGTATTATAGGGAAACCGCACCCATTAAAAAAAGTGCAGCAACACAATTCACTATCATCAGGATCTCTTCTTGTGTATGTTAAATGAAGTGAAGTCCTCTCTTACTCTGTGTCCAAACCCAGCAATAATTTAATTACTTCTTAATCTTATTTGCATCCTCACCCTTCATAGCATTCATAATGCACCTATTAATTTATGGAACTCCCTGCCACAATATATGGTTTAGACAGCTTTGAGGTCCACCCAGCTCCCGGAAATGCTAGTCTTCTACTTGCAGTGAGAGGTGTGTGTGTGTTTTTTTACATGTTTAAATAGGGAACCTGCCCAGCTACTGTGGTACAGCTGACACTCAGAAATCCACAGCCTCATTCTGCAATACATGCGGACTAAGGCTCATATGGAATAGAGACCTTGGTGGTTGTATTATAACCCCATGGGAAATTGGTTTTATATGCTAAAATTATCTCTTCCCCCAGATAACTCAAGTGTTTTGTCACAAGCTAAATTACTCTTCAGATGGTAGGTACTGTACGCCCTGAAGAGCAAAAACTAAGCAAAAGTTGAAATAATCTGTTTCTCTCTGCTTGAAAAGTGAAAGACAGCTTGGTGTAATTGAGAGGAACGTCCAGGGATCTGCGTACAATATATTGTTGGAGATGAAGCATCATAGGGGCTGGGTGTACAGAGGACTAGCCACAAACTTCTTGGTTACTGCCGGATACAGCATGTGAGAGACGGAAGCACCCAGTGAATACAAACTGAAGAGGCATAGCAAAATTGACTACCAAGAATTCTTGGAAATTTGGATAAGAAGGTTCCAGTTGAAAAACGGTTCCAATAATGTTTGGGCAGATTCTAATATAAATGAATTAAATTATGTTTGGGGGATTCTAACACCAGTATATAACAGGATGCAAAGTGGGTGAGATCAGTTCCTCTGAATGCACTTGGAAGATCATCAAATGCTTTTGGAATAACAGGTGTAATACAAAGTAGTAAGTGAACTTGTTGCCTTTTTTAAAAAAACAGTGCTTGATATTTTATTAGGCAGCAACGGTTCAAGGACTGTCTTGTTATCTGATCATGTATCATTTTGTAATTGTGTCAAATAAAATCAAGTCCTATCAGTATTGTGGCAGCAGTAAGCGCCATGTTTCAGTTCCTCTTTGGTTCTTATTAAGAGGAATGTCAGAACATATATTTTAGCTTGATATTCAGTAACTTAGGATACCAGTTTGGAACAGAAAGAACCCACTGTTTATGAAAGGGGAGAGAACCAAGGTATCTGTGGGTCTTGACATACACTGCAGTTCCTGTCCCCAAGAACTTACTTGAAATCAGTTTCACTGATGCGTTAGCAGTGCAGTCGTAACCATGTCTACTTAGAAGCAAGTCCTATTGAATTCAGGGGAGCTCTGCCCCAGGTAACCTGGGGTTAGGACTGGACACTAAATGGTTTTATGTGTAAAACAACAACCTATTAAAATAAGCAGTGTGTGGTGTACATATAAATAAACAAAAAGTTGAAAGGTTATACCCACATTAAAATTTCTGTGGGGCCATAAAGCTAAAGATATAGGTTTGAGCAAAGCACATTCTCTAAACCGAACCTGTCATATCTATCTGTATACATGCACATGAAGTTTGTGATAGGGTTACTTCAGTTGAATTACAAGTAGTAACAAGTACTGTCACTTTGAATGAGACATTCATTTGTAATAGTTGTTAAAGAGCTCTGTGTACTCCCCCCAAACCCATATATGTGTGTGTGAGAGAGTGGGGGGGAATAAATACATTTTAAAATTTGTATCCTGGTTTTGGGGAAGAGAGCAGCAAACATAGCAGATGGAAATTCAAAACACAGTTTAATTCTTTTTTAAAACAAATTTAAAGTTACAGATAGGTAGCCGTGTTGGTCTGCCATAGTCAAAACAAAATAAAAAAATTCCTTCCAGTAGCACCTTAAAGACCAACTAAGTTAGTTCTAAGTAAGTAAGACCAACTAAGTAAGTTGGTATCTGAAGTGTGCATGCACACGAAAGCTCATACGAAAGCTCACTTTTTATTTTGCACACGAAAGCTCATTTTTATTTTGTTTTAACAAATTTAAAGTTCCTTAAAACACACCAGTACATAAAAACAACAGCTTAAAAATTGTTTCCTAAAAGCTGTGGAGAACAGATGGATTTTCAGAACCTGCTTTAAAATTTGTAGGGCTGGGGCTTGCCTGATGTCACTTGGAAACAAATCCCAGAGATATAGGGCTACTATATGGGTTCAACTGAATGCACCTACACACACTTTCACCAGATTTACACCTCACTGTCTGGAACCAACAGCTATGGACTGTTTGCCACACACAGTGTGGGGGTGATGAAGTCATCCACTTCCTGTTGTTCACCTCCAACTTCCTTCAGCATTGGATATGGAGACATCAGGACTTGTTCTGTTATCTTCGACCTTGGTTCCTCTGTCAGTTATTTTGAAGATTTGCATATACACGTGTATACGCCATAAAGCACAAGGGATGTTTTGCTGGAGTGCTTTTGATCACTGGAAAATTTCCCCAAACCAGTAAGTTCAGGACAATCTGATCATCTAAGTCCTTTCTCCTGAAATGTAAAAACATCCTTTCCATATCCTCTCTCCTCCTTACATATCTTGGTATCACCTTCCAACTTACCTCACTGAACCAACCCAACCAAAGTGCATTTTCTGTACCTCTGCAGTTGCCAAACACTGCGGTAACAGACACCTAATTATCTAATCCAACCCTCTGCAATGCAGGAATAGGCAGTTGTCCCATATGGGAATTGAACCTGCAACCTTGGTATTATCAGCACCATGCTCTAACCAACTGAGCTATCTAGGCAGTCCCACCCCTCCCCCAAGCAAGCTCTTTGACAGTTGTTTACAGCAGGGATGGTGGCATCTGTGCCCCCCCCCCGAAGTTATTGCACTCCAACTCCTATCAGTCCTAGCCATCATGATAACTGGTCAGGGGTGATGGAGTCAAACGAGCTGGAGGGCCACAGGCTTCCTAACCATTCCTTAAAAAAAAGGTAAAGGGACCCCTGACCATTAGGTCCAGTCGTGGCCAACTCTGGGGTTGCAGTGCTCATCTTGCTTTATTGGCCGAGGGAGCCGGTGTACAGCTTCCGGGTCATGTGGCCAGCATGACTAAGCTGCTTCTGGCGAACCAGAGCAGCGCACGGAAACACCATTTACCTTCCCGCCAGAGCGGGACCTATTTATCTACTTGCACTTTGACGTGCTTTCGAACTGCTAGGTTGGCAGGAGCAGGGACCGAGCAACAGGAGCTCACCCCGTCGCAGGGATCCGAACCGCCAACCTTCTGATTGGCAAGTCCTAGGCTCTGTGGTTTAACCCACAATGCCACCCTCAACCCTTAACCATTCCTTAAAGGGACTTAAAATTATTCCCAGGAAAGATTCAAATTCTGGAAGTGGAAAAATATTACACCACTGGTACAAGTTTCCTGGGGACGCGGGTGGCGCTGGGGGTAAAACCTCAGTGCCTAGGACTTGCTGATTGTAAGGTCGGCGGTTCGAATCCCCACGGCGGGGTGAGCTCCCATCCTTCGGTCCCAGCTCCTGCCCACCTAGCAGTTTGAAAGCACTCCTAAGTGCAAGTAGATAAATAGGTACCGCTTTATAGCGGGAAGGTAAACGGCGTTTCTGTGTGCGGCGCTGGTGCTGGCTCGCCAGCTGCAGCTTCGTCACGCTGGCCACGTGACCCGGAAGTGTCTTCGGACGGCGCCGGCTCCCAGCCTCTTGAGCGAGATGAGCGCGCAACCCTAGAGTTGGTCACGACTGGCCCGTATGGGCAGGGGTACCTTTACCTTTACCAGTTTCCTAGAGACCCACAAAATTAATCTGGTTTTGTCTTGTTCTGCACCAGTGTATTCATGTTCCCCCACCCCATTTTCCATGGTGCTCTAGGTGAAGGATGTGCTCTTCTGTGTCTTCACAATAACCTTGTGTGGTAGGCTTGGCTCAAAGATGCAGTGACTAGTTGAAAGTTACCCAGAAAGCTTCAAGGGCAAGTAGGCTTTTTAATTTAAAATATTTTTATCCCACTGTCCCACATTTATTATCAAAACGGCTCATCTTTTTTTAAAAAAACACACACACAACAGCAGCAGCAGCTCACTTAAATAATAAATAATACACAATTTGAAGCCAGGTATCAGCATTCCTAGGCTGAGATGCTTAAACATTAAACCGTTTTCCATTCAGAATTTTGCTGTTCTTGTACCTCTTCTTCTTCTTCTTCTTCTTCTTCTTCTTCTTCTTCTTCTTCTTCTTCTTCTTCTTCTTCAGCAACCCATCACAAGCTTGTAGAGGATGTAACATTTAAAGGAGACCCAAGCTCAACTGTTGAACCCTAGTCAAGGCTGAACCAAGGTGGGACTACACCCCCCAAACAAGAGCCAGGGATGATGCAGGTTATAGTTCAGCATCATTTGGAAAGCCACAGGTTCCTCATCCTTGGTTCAGAGGGCTACAGCTGCATATTCCAGACACTTTAAGCCCCTTACCTCTTTTTCGGCAAAACACAAGAATCTGAGGTTAGCTGTTGCATGGGCTACTCCAGCCCCTTTAAACACTACTGTCCTCCTTTCCTGTGACCATAATAAGCTGCCATCAGACCACTGGCTCATCCAGCTCATTATTGTCTACACTGGCTGGCAGCAGCGCTCCAGGCTATCAGAAATGGGGCAGCCCTAGTACTACCTGGAACAGCCTTTCTCAGCCTTGGGTCCCCAGATGTTGCTGGACTACAACTCCCATAACCCCTGACCATAACCCCTGTTTCCTGCTTGGCAGGGGGTTGGACTCGATGGCCCTTGTGGTCTCTTCCAATTCTATGATTCTATGATTCTATGACCACTGGTCCTGCTAGTGTGGTAAGAATTTACCTCTATACTACCTCTGTCCGTTACCCAGGTGAGTCACCACCTTTTAAATAAACGACAGAACCAAGGAAACTATTTCAAGTCCAGCATCCAGATTTAGGGACCTGGCACTTTTATTTATTTTATTTAGCTATTCTATTTCAATAGGACAGAGCTCAACTCAATGTGCCAGTTGAGAAGTTCTGCCCCGAGGCACTTCCGGACAAAAGCTTGTTTAGTAGTTCAAACACAGCTAACAAAGAGTCACAAGACATATTATTCACATACGTCAGGAAAGATTACAGGTAATGGGATAGCAAACACATACAGCGTGTTCCTGCTCTCTACTTCCCCTGCTATCCCCTTGGCGTTGGCCAGAAGCGCCTAGCCCTTTTGCCCATTTTAGGTATTGATGTCCCATGTTGCCCTGGCAATCTAGTCTATGACCAGTCTTTATTGACATTTCTCCATCTATCTTTCAGGAAACTTCCACGGATTTCTGCTTAGCACCCTGGTACTAACTCATTCTGCCATTTGTGCCACTTTCAAGGTCAGGTAAGGAGATGGAGTGCGGCATCGGAAGGAGAGGCTCACAAACGCATATCTCACAAAAATCAAGCCTAATACATTTGAAAAGGTTAAATGCAATTGAAGTGAAACACTGAAACATTATAAATAAATAAAATACACCTGGGGTCTCTTAATTCTTATATCACTAGCTACAGATGATGGGAGTTGTAGTCCAGCATCTGGGGACCCAAGGCTGAGGAAGGCTGACCTGGAGGATTGAGCCTGGGACCTTCTGCATGCATAGCAGGTGCTCTTCCACAAAACTGCACATCTCCCTTTTGTAGCCAGTGGTTTGCAAAAACTGAATTGCTTTCTGTGCAAAAATTACAACTCGAGGGGAAAATTCCCACAATCCAAAAATACAAAGCCATTTCCTTTACTTTAAAATTTTCTATGCACAACGGCTTGACAACGGAGATCCTTAGTTTTATTTATTTCGCTCTTGGAAAACAAATATCCAGGCTGCAAATCCTGTGCCATTAACTCGCCCTCTTGCTCTTGGGCAAATACAATGCTTGGTTTTTCCCCCCTGTACTGGAGGTATATAATGCTTTATAAAAACTACAATAAAGTGAGAATTAATAACTGTAACCACTCTAACGCCTGTCATTTCTGAATTTGTTCCATTGTTATG
Source organism: Podarcis melisellensis (assembly GCF_964234715.1). Taxonomy (NCBI): domain Eukaryota; kingdom Metazoa; phylum Chordata; class Lepidosauria; order Squamata; family Lacertidae; genus Podarcis; species Podarcis melisellensis. The sequence goes on along the minus strand of NC_138547.1, from coordinate 3,779,289 downwards.
AGCATGTGTAACTCAAGGCTGATGTCTCTGCTAGTTGTTTACTTGGGGTGAGGTGCCGGAGGTCAACTGGAACTATTTATTTACCATGTGTGTGGAACTTTATGACATGAGTGTCTTTTGCTCGCAAGCAGCTTACAATGGGAAGGAAATCACACACAGGAGAGGGAGGTGGAGGCAGGATTTGCATTCAGTTTCGTATACCATGGGGTTACCTCCAGCACGAGCTGTGGACCGAGGGGGTTGTGTCAAAGGCACCGTCGGAAAAGGTATGTTTTGAAGAGGGATTTGAAGCTGCATCATGAGGCTATGCACAGAAGCTGTTCTTGGCATGAGGGAGAAGAGAGGGCAGGCTGAGTGGTTTGCAAGCTCATACCTCAAATTTCAAATACAAAACTGATTAAGATTACATAGTAGCAAGAGAGGCACCCTGCGCATGGCCCGGGGCTAAGACCAGGCATTAAGAACAGGTTCCAAGATTGAATTCTAGCTGTAGTTTTCTTTGCAGGATAATCCCTATCTGTTAGTCAAAGTAGGAGGTGCTGAGAGCCTTTCCCCTCCAGGGATGCCAGCAGTGGAAGTGGCCACCCCACTCTCTCACAAACCTACATGCCATCACTCACTTCTGCTCTATAGCACATGCTCTCCCACAGGTGCACTCAGCTGACATGCACAGAACAGCTACCTCCCTGCTCATCAAACAAGGATTTGATGACTGGGGAAGGGGCAGTGTGTATGCCCATCAGAGTGCTGTACAGTAAAGGAAAACTGCCCAGTTTGGACCTTACAGAAATATGGGACATGGCAAAATGGTTTGTTCAGCTTCCCCTCCCTCCCGAGCATGTGGGGGCACAAGGTAAAATCATTGGCTTAGTGTAACACCTGAACAGGGAATTGTGGTTTTTTACACCAAACCAAACCACAATCTGTAGCCGAGGTTTGTTTTAGTGAAACTAACCACAATCTCCAGTTCACATGTAACATTAAGCCATGCATCATGATTTCTTTCATTCATATGCCACCGTGGAGGGGCAAAGTGGGTGGAAAGGGGGTGTAAGCGGTAAACCATTACCTATGGTTTACTTTGACACATGAACCACGTTGTTTCATTTAGTACTAGCATCCCAGGGAATGATTGGACTATAGAAGTTCCCAGACAGCTCAATCTATCTTTCTGCAACACAGTGCCCTCCAGGTGTTTTGGACAACAATTCACATCATCCCTGACCACTGGCCATGGCTGATGGGAGCAATAGTCTTAACATCTGGAGGGTGCCATACTTGGGGGGTCCCTGTAGGATGGACAAGGCAAGGGTAATAAGACAACTCTTTCCCAAGTGAAGTATCCACACAAGTCATCCCAACTGTTAACGCTGAAACCTAAGCCAACCGTTGTCATGTTGTTTTACTGGAGATGAAGAGTCTGGTTTCCTAGTACTTCAGAGGCCATATTTCCCCAGATCATAGCCAACTGGAGCAAGCAACAACGTGGGTCTTCCTGCAAGTCCTTTAGATGTTGCTTGAATTGTGGACGAAGCAAGCAGCGTTTTTATTTAAGACTCAAAAAGCAGAAAAGTGGCATGCTTCTTCTGCAGTGAGAGAGAGCTCAAAAGAAACTCAAGTGTTTCCCTGTTTCCAACAGAATCTCAAGGACCACCTCAAAGCACATTGCAGATCAGAGGAGATCCTTGGCCCAGAATTAAAACAGAGACAACACCAACCAACACAATGCAAACTGTGAATCATCACAGGAACTGTAGCATTGGTACCATTTACTCCTACACTCAGAATCGTTTCACAACTTTTATTGTTTATTGTCACAACCATCCTGCAGAGTAGATCATTTCAAATCTCACTTTACACATGTGGAACTAAAGTTAACATGGAGAGCAACTTGCTCAAGGCCACCCAGTGAAGTAAGTACATGGCTGAGGCAGAACCTGAGTCCAGAACACCCAGCTTCAAATGAAGCACTCAGGTCTCTGAAACACATTGCAAAACTTTGCGACAGAACAGTGCAGAACAGACAATTTGAAAAGGGAAATCAATCGCATGCATATGCAGCTGCTGCTGCAGAACAGGATCAAAACAACAACAAACAAACCTATGGTCACATAAAGCATCCTCCATAAACACATGAGACGTAACCGGCTGTGTTCTTAGATAAATATGGTATACTATTCAATGTATCAATTTGTAAATTTCAACAGAAGTAACTCATAAAGTTCAACAAATGAACAAAGCAGAAGACCCAGTGGATCAGATCATTCTCCAGTCAGTTCATGCATTACACAGGTCCATCTGTGTAATGGTGTCTATTCCACCTGTCTGTTCATAAAGTCCAAACAATCCACATGAAAGGTGGTTACACTTCCACAAAATCTTTTCACAGAGTCTAGACAAGGATGTCCAGAATATTGGCCTTCATCAGTAGTTAAAGCACTAAGTAATGCAAAAAAATACAATATCATGATCTCACACATTTTACAGCAAAAATAGTATCAAACAATAAACAACTGTACATCAAAGGGACCTTATGCATGAACTGACTAGAGAATGATCTGATCTATTGGATCTTCTGCTTTGTTCGTTTGTTGAACTTTATGAGTTACTTCTGTTGAAATTTACAAATTGATACAATGAATAGTATACCTTATTTATCTAAGAACACAGCCGGTTACGTCTTGTGTGTTTATTGTTAATGCAGAACAGGATCAGGCAGTGCCCCCAGAAGATTAAAAAAAACCAGAGCATCATAGAATTGTAGAGTTGGAAGGGACTCAACCCTCAGAGTTTCTTTTTCTTTAAAAAAGGCAGGCAAAAGTGCACTTCATAGGCATCAAAATTCAGAGTAACCATTTGTGAGCTGGCTCTAGATGGGTACTTTTAAAAACTTTTAAAAACCGAACTGAAATCCATGCATGGTAAATCAAGAGCAGATAGGCTGAGGGTGTCTTGCATCTGCCATCTTCCTTGAATGCCCCCCATATCCCTTAATGACTGTTAATGGCTGCAACCTGATCCAAGGCTTGGATTGGAAGGAAAAGGAGGTCCCCTCTTTGATCACAGACCTTCCCCTGCTGCTGCCAAGGAGAAGCCAGCAAACAAGTGTGACAGCCACAGTGAGCTCAGCCGTTCCACGTGCAAAGCGGCTCATTTTCAGCCATTTGTTCCATGGTGTGCGCCTCCTGGAGCAGGGAAGAGGGTGACCAAGTGCAGAAATTATTTCGATCTTCTTGGACAAAAGAGGCGAGAGCTGAACCACTGGGTGGGAGGAGCCAAGTGTCAAAAGGGCAGACTTCATTAAAGAAAAGGAGCTAATGAGAAACCAACTCTGATCTGGGGTGACAGCCAAGAGAGCAAGGAATGTTTATGCCTGGGCCAGGAATCCCGTTTGCAACACCAGCACAAATATTCTTTTTCATACTCCCAGCAGTCTAACCACCATGCAAGGTGGAGATGAAAACAACGTTATCTTGGTCTTGGAGCAGATAGTCCAGCTCCCCCTGAATGAAGAAAAAGAAAGCAAAATGAGAATGATTTCTGTATCATTTACTTTATATGAGAAATGGGAAGTGTTCAGCTTTCCAGATGTTGTTGGACTTTAACCTCTATTAGCCTGTCTGGCTAACAGTCAGTGATGATGAGAGCTGGAGTCTAGCAAGATCTGGAGAGCCACATATCTTCCCCATCCTTGCTCTATACGTTGACATCTTAATGCTTTAGCTTCTGTTGCTTTTATAGTAAGAGCAGCCAAAACTAGACCAGAAACCTGTTTTGCACTGCGGCCAGTCAGATGTCAGTTCATTTTCAGGCCAAATTCAAGGTATCCTAATAATTTTAAATGTTAATAATAATAATAATCCAAGATGCACTAATAAATTATTATTATTACTACTAGTAGTAGTAGTAGTAGGAATGCCTCTAGGAATCCCACAAAATATTTTATTTAGTTCTGGTGTCTATGCACCACATTTCTTGGCATGAAGCAGCTCATACACAAAATTTAAAAAACATAAAAACACTACTAAAAACCATCTCATTACAATTACAAAACTGAGGTAGTCGTACACAAAAGATCAGAAATCCAGGCACCATTTCCTCCCTCCCTCTAACAGTGGTCAGCAAGAGAATTTGCAACACAGTTCCAAATAAACAAGATCCCCAAATGGCAGAATCCATACAAACCATCAACTCCCAATCTGCATCATTGATCAGCACCAAGATTCCAGGCCGCCTGCAACAAAACAGAGAAGCTGTTGACAGAACAGGGAATAAGTCTCTGGAGGAGGAGGGGAAGGGCTGTCGCTCAGTGGGAGAGCACCTGCTTTGCATGCAGAAGGCTCCAAGTTCGATCCCTGACACCTCCCTACCTGAAACCCTGGCAAGTCAGTTATGTAGACTACACTGAGCTAGGTGGGCCAATTAGGAAAGGTACTAATCATAGATCTAGAGCAGTGGTGTCAAAACTTTTTTCAAAGAGGGCCAGATTTGATGAAGTGAAGGGCTGTGAGGGCCGACCAAAAGGCGAACCAAAGTTGTTAACCTTTTTTTTAATAATTTTTTTATTAAGGTTTCCATAATTTTACAAAAACAAAGACAAAATAAAAGAATACATTAGACACAACAAACAAAAAACAAGTACAATTTCAAAATCTTATTTTCTTGTAACTTACTTCCCCGACTTCCTCATACTTCCCCTTTCCGTATTCCAATTTCTAATCAATTATTCAGCAAATCCTTCCCTTATTTTAATCTTAGATTTAAACTTTACTTATTCTCTTTAACTTATCCTTTTCCGCTAATAACTGCTTATTTTCTAATCCAACATCATTTTAACACTCATTAATTTTGCAATAGTTCTTTAAATAGTCCTTAAATTTTTTCCAATCTTCTTCCGCTGCTTCTCTTCCCTGGCTTCGGATTCTGCTCGTCATTTCTGCCAGTCCCATATAGTCAATCACCTTCATCTGCCATTCTTCCAAGGTGGGTAGATCTTGTGTCTTCCAGTTCCTTGCGATAAGTATTCTTGCTGCTGTTGTAGCATACATAAAAAAAGTTTTATCCTTATTTAACACCCCCTGGTCGACGATACCCAAGAGAAAGGCCTCTGGTTTCTTCAGGAAGGTATATTTAAATACCTTTTTCAATTCATTATATATCATTTCCCAGAAAGCCTTAATCTTTGGGCATGTCCACCAAAGGTGAAAAAAAGTGCCTTCATTTTCTTTGCATTTCCAACATTTATTGTCCGGCAAGTTGTTAACCTTTTTTTAGGATTGAAGTTGTTGAGCAGTTTTTTATGATTTTACCCCAAAGTTGTTGAGCTTTTCTTAGGATTTTACCCCAGTTGTTGAGCAGCTTTTTTTAGGATTTTACTCCAGTAAATAAATTGTCACAGGGGCAGGATTAAACCGACTGGCGGGCTGGATTAGGCCCCCTAAATGGACTTTGGACACCACTGATCTAGAGGGTGTCTTGTAGGTCAAGTCCCTTCCTTGAGGCAGGAAATCCAGAGATCTAGAGCATTCAAAGCAGACCTAGTCATCAGCTGTCCAGCGTCTGCAGTGAGGGAGAGTCCAACTCTAAGAAATTAGTTCCAGTGTTGAACTCTTAATTTGCAATTAAGAGGCTTCTCCTAATGCTCAGCACACATCAGTCATCCTATAACTTAAGTCTATTAGAGCTAGTCTTTGCCTTCTTCTGTACAACAGTCCTCTCGTGCCGAAATGACACCACCACGTCTCTCCTCAGTCTTGTCTTCTCTAGGCTAAATATGCCCAATTCATTCAACATTTCCTTGCTGGACTTGTTTTAATACAGGTCGTATCCAACTCTGAGTCTACTCTAACTGAGTATGCAACTGTACTATTACTGCAGTCCTCTGGAACTCCTGAAAGGATATTTATCTACATCCCTCTTAAAGTGTGGCGTCCAAAAGAGAGGACCAGATTGGTTACCTTCTTGTGGCTTGAGAGCTGCCTGTGCGGCCTAAAATCACATTCAACTTTTCTTTTTCTTTTTTCAGCATCATGTTCATCTTGTGATTTACTGCAGTTAAAGCTTATTTTAAAAAGAAAAAAAATATCCTCCATTTCTTCAAAATGACTTTAATATGGCTAACAACAGTAAACTAAAACACTTCCAAGTCATCCCGATATCATTTTTACATGTACCACAGCCAAACATCTCCCATTATATTCATTATTTAAGCCAGATTTTGCTCTGGGTCATTGTGCTCTCTGAGCAAAAGACTTTCAGACCTTGGGTTCATACATTCTCCTCTTCCCAGAAATGATGAAAAGCCTTTTGAATGATAAAGAACTCCAAACTTCAGATTAACACCTGCCAATTCTTAGGGAGTGGAATGATCACAGAATGAATGCTGCCTGCCGCCTGCCAAAATGCAAGCACAATTTTGAGCAAAATTTGAAACGCAATGCAGAAAAAGGCAATTAAGTAGCTGAGAACTATACAGTGGTACCTCAGGTTAAGAACTTAATTCATTCTGGAGGTCTGTTCTTAACCTGAAACTGTTCTTAACCTGAGGTACCACTTTAGCTAATGGGGCCTCCTCCTGCTGCTGCTGTACGATTTCTGTTCTCATCCTGAAGCAAAGTTCTTAACCCGAGGTACTATTTCTGGGTTAGCGGAGTCTGCAACCTGAAGCATCTGTAACCTGAAGCTTATGTAACCCAAGGTACTACTGTATAAGCTTTCATTTTTGAAGTTTCTGGATCTCATGCTTGCAGAGTTGTGACTGAAAATGTACAGCATCTGAAAAGCAGCCTTATACCCGGTCAGACTATTTCTCCATCAAGACAAATTCTACTTACTGATGGGAATGATCTGTTACTGTCAAATAGAGATACCATTGGAGATTGAAGTTGGGACTTTCTACATGCAAGGTTGATGCTCGGCCACTGAGCTATGGCCCTTCCCCTTCTTCTGCCATGTACTATCTGCTTACTGCTGAAAACTCAGTACCTGCTCAGCAAATGAGATATCACTAGATGCTGCCTTAGCATTTTTCGAGCTTAGGTTATCTTCACCTCCCTATTATTATTATTATTATTATTATTATTATTATTAGCACTACTAGTAGTAGTATGCATATAAACATACACAAACAGAGAATGCCCTGCTTTTTTGACATCATATGTTCCACAGACTAGCTCTATTCCGTCTTTAAAACAACTGCAGAGATTAAGGATCTTGAAATCTGTATTCAATACCAAATTTCACGCTGGCATGGTGTAATCACAGAATACATCCAACAATGACCATTACTTGCTCCTATGCTTGTGTGTAGCTTGTGTGCTAAATATACATCATTTCCCCAATTCATCAAATGGCTCAAGGTTTATTTATTTATGCCACCACTTCTCAGCCAAGATAGGTTCCCAAAGCAGTTTACAGACACTCATGATCCACCACAAAATACTGAATCTAACCCCCTCTACAAATTAACCCCCCCCCCAAACCCTGCATTGCTTCATAGGAAAGGTGATTCAGTTTCTTTGCCATTTCAGTGGTCTTTTTGCTGGCTCTACAACACCCTCTTGGGATTGTGTGTATGTGAGGCAGGGGGTGGGGTGGGGGGGCTGACCGAAATGGCACTTTCCCCTCTCCCACAAAATAATCCCTTCAGTTCTACAAAGTGTTCTGAAGGGGAGGGGGTGTAATGAATTAAAACAAATGGAAGAAACTGCAAAATGGAGGTGATGGGCACTTGCCCATTGCAAGCTTGGAGAGGAAGACCAAATTCAGAGGCAAATTGCCCCAAAGATGGCTGTGAACGAGCGGCAGCTTTTTCTCAACACCACGCAGCCCAGTCCCGTAATTGAAATCTGTTCCCTGCAAATCGAGCACAGGGTCAGGTTAATGCGGCTAGAGTGAGCAACTGCAGCCACTTCGCTAAATGGCTGTAAACAGCCAGGATCAACTGTGAAGCCTTGGATCAGAGACAGAGGGATTCCCCCTCTTCTGACTGCCAACAATTGTCGCTGCCAGGAGACTTGGCGCACGCTCCAGCTCACCACAGAGCAGTGACGAATGTTAAGTACGCAGCCGCCCCCACTCGCTGCAGAGGAGGGCTCTTCCCTGCTCCTAGAGGATGGCAGGGGGTGGGGGAGGACTCCCAGGAAGGCTCTGCTAGTCAGCACTTCCGTCTTGAAAAGACAGAGGCGGCGCCTGTGTGAACATAGGTGGCAGAAAGCACAGGACGTCATGTGATGCTAAAGTGAGGTGCTGGTTGACCGAGCCCATAAGAATAATATGTGGGGTTTATTTTCCTTTTTCTGCCGTACTAGAACTGCTGTGGGAGCAAGGCTATCTGCAGAAATTCCACAGCCTGCACACAAGGCATTTGCTGGATCAGGATTTGCTAAAGGCCACCCATCTAGATGGCTTTAGAAAAGGTGACTAAATGCTGCAATGCGATATCCCAGGGCTTGGGGGCTTTTTTTTTTTTTTTTTTAGTCCGAGGGCCGCATTCCCTTTAGAGCAATGTTCCAAGGGCCATATGCCAGTGGTGGGTGGGGCCAGAGGCAAAAGTGGGTGGAGAAACAAATGCATTTTTCAGCTGTGTACAGTAGGCTGTACCCCAACCCTCACCACTCTCTCCCCTCTCTATCCAGGGAAGCAGAATGCACCCTCAGAATTAAAGGACAAATCTCAGCCAAGCAAAATACACTCTGGGAGTGTGTGCACCCTGGGGAGAGGGGTTGGCGCTGGCTGGGTAGGAGCTTGTGGGGCTCCATTTGGGCCCTGAGCTAGATGTTCCCCACCCCTGCTGTACCCCCTTGTAAATGAGAACAAACCCCAATGAATGCAGAAGGCCTTACGTGGGAGTAGGCATGCCTAGGACTATGGAGCAAGGCAATTTCATGGAGCACAAGGAATCCACCAACAGCTATATGGAGTCGCAGCATCCCTCTAAATCAGGAACAGCCAACATGGTGTCTTGCAGAAGCTGTTGCGACTCCAACTCCCATCAGCCTAAGCCAATGGTAAAGGGCTATGGGGATTGTAGTCCAACAACATCTGGCTGTCCCTGCTCTAAATACTGGTTGATTTTTAAGGTGGGGGAGGCAAACAAGTGGAGGGGACAGCTGCCTTCATGTCCACCCTTCCTGGGGACATCCAGAATAGGACGACTTCTGGGCAATCACAGTTACTTACACAGAATCTCCCTGCACAAACAGTTCCGGCCTCTCTTTCAACAGGTTCTCTTTAATCCACACCAGCAGGTTTCGAACATCCCCTGCAATAATTTTTTTGAGGGGTGGGGTGGGGGATGGGGGAGAAAAAGAAAAGAAAGAATTAATTTGGATTGTGCTTTAGCAGAAGTGCCCAGTAACATTTTCCGCCCATATGAAATCAGAACACAGTATTGCTAACATTTCTTCCTACCCAGATAAAAGCTGATTAAGAAAGGAAAGTTGTCACTGCAGTAATGCCAGTAAGCGGAAGGAGCTACCTGCAAAAGGACGCTGGATGACCAGGTTGATGCCACCTCATTGCTTTCAAGTATTTGCAGGGGCACCCCATCATCTCACACCAACTCCAGTCTCATTTTATAAGCACCCCATGCACACATCCAGAACCCTGGCCTGAGGAAATGGGGAAGGGGAACTAGAAATAAAAATAGAAAGGGAAAGTGAAGAGGCAGCTGTGGAAGGGGTAAAGCACCCACTTCCAACCCACTTCTCCTCTGCAAAGCACACTACTCAAATGCCACGGTGGGGGGTGGGGGAACGATAAAGGACCCCTGACAGTTAAGTCCAGTCACAGACGACTCTGGGGTTGCGACGCTCATCTCGCTTTACTGGTCAAGGGAGCCGGCATACAGCTTCCAGGTCATGTGGCCAGCAGTGCTAAGCCGCTTCTGGCGAACCAGAGCTGCGCACGGAAACGCCGTTTACCTTCCCGCCAGAGCGGTACCTATTTATCTACTTGCACTTTGCCGTGCTTTCGAACTGCTAGCTTGGCAGGAGCAGGGACCGAGCAACGGGAGCTCACCCCGTTGCGGGGATTCGAACCGCGACCTTCTGATTGGCAAGCCCAAGAGGCTCAGTGGTTTAGACCACAGCGCCACCCGCATCCCTGGGGGGAAAGGTAGCGGTTGGGATTTCCAAATGCAAGCAGTCCATGGACATGTTGTCCTGCCTTTTGACCATGCATGGTATACACAACGTTTGTTCATGTTTCATTCTTCTCAATGATGGATTCTGTTGCAATGTCAGGGTGGCTTTTGGTTCAGGTTTGTGGGATCTACTTTTGGCAGTATTCAATGAAGTTTTCTTCAGAGTAGACCCACTGAAATCAATGGGACTGACTTAGTCATGTTCATTAATTTGTTTTTTTTTATATTTTTTTTTTATTTATATGCATTACAAGAATTATTCAATCATAATTTTAACATTTTTTACCCCAACTCCCTTCTCCCTCTTTCTGTGGTTCTTTACATTTATTTTTGACCTTTCCTGCGTGCTCCAAATTATCTTAACTTATTCTTTTATTTATCTATTCTGACATACAGCTCATATATATATATATTTGAAACTGCAGGTTTTTATAATCTGTTTACACTTTGTTTCTAAATACTCAATAAACCATTTCTATTCCTTTCTAAAAAGTTTGTTATCTTGATTTCTTATTCTTCCAGCAAGAATGGTTTCTGTAACCATTCTTCTCTCATCAGGACCTCTTCATCCTTCCATTTTTGGGCATTCTATTTGTGGTCACATACATAAATAAATTTCTATACTGTTTAGGTAGTTCTGATCCCATAATTTCCAAAAGAAAAGCTTTGGGTTTTTTTTTAACAAATGTTATCTTAAACATCTTTTCCAATTCATTATATATCATTTCCCAGTAAGCTTTGACCTTATTAGAAGACCACCACATATGAAAGAAGGTACTTTCTTTTTCTTTACATTATCCAACACTTTTTAATTTTTATTTATACTTTTGCCATTCTACTGGATGTTAGGTACCATCTATATAACATTTTCATATAATTTTCTCTTAAACCATAACATGCTGTAAATTTTATACCCATATTCCATAATCATTCCCATGCTTCCATTTCTATATTATGACCAATATCAGTTGCCCATTGTATCATTGAAGATTTCACTCTTTCATCTTTTGTGTCCTATTCCGATAACATCTCATACATTTTAGACATCACTTTAACATTATAGTTTAACAGGTCTCTCTCTCTCTCTCTCTCTCTCTCTCTCTGTCTCTAGTTGTGGTAGTTGTTCCCCAAACCCCTGCTTCATATCCTTTTTTAAAAAAATTAATTCAAATGATGATACTGTAAGCATGTTGTTAACATCCCTGATAAATCCTTAAACTCTTTTAATTTAAGTTCTCCACTCTCATGCTCATTAATTTCAACAGGTCTCCTCTTGAGTAAAACATGGTTGAAATACCACCCTTTATTCTTAGGAGAACCCCTGAAATATAAAATGGCAGCTCAGGCAAATGGACATACACTAAGAATTAAGGAACTTTACATGCCTCTGAGAACGGCTCAAACCAGGAATTTGTGATCAATGCCAGAACCAAGCTCACCAATTCCTTTTCCCCCCCAAAATACACTCCTGTTCCCCATTTTAAAAAATAACCTATTTTTTTTTCGGGGGGGAGAGGGGAAACTTCTTAGTTGCTAGTTTAAAGGAAAGTACTTCTTCATGTAACATATAGTTACAACTATGGAACTGGGTCCCATGGGAAGGCAGTGATGACCACCATCATCAGGGCTACTACCCATGATCCACACCGGAAGGCAGCCACGCTTCTGAATACCAGTTGCTGTTGGAAACCACAGGAGGGGATCTCCAGCAAGGAAGACAACTTTGCCAGTTTCCTCTCTCATTCTTTGAAAAATCAACAACAGCCCTTTGTCTTTGCCCTATTCCTTATTAAAATCCATCCTTTATCTATATTTAGAAAGCTGACAAGGAAGATGGGCACTGTGGGTTGTGGTAGCATTAAGGGTGGGAAAGAGAGAAGAAATGGGTGGCAGGCTGTTTTTCTTTTCATACAATCAATTTGACTGAGACAGCCAAAGAACAATTTATTTTAGATGGTGATAGCATCAGTTCATTTCCTACTGGACAGGTGAGAAGCAACAGAAGAAAGAGAGAGAAAATAATTTGTTAAAAGGATTTTAAGAAGGTGACATGTTGCCAATGTGGAATGTTTTTTGTCTTGGAGTCTTGCCTTCATATTTTCACAACTTGCCCTGTTTTTAAAGACACTCATCCACAAGCAACAATGTTCCTTTATTATTATTATTATTATTATTATTATTATTATTATTATTATTATATACCTCAAGTGGACCTGAAGGAGTGTCTCCACCCCCATCGCTCTAAGGGTTTCTGTTGGGAGCTGCCCAGAGTGGCTGGGGAAACCCAGCTGGATGGGCGAGTATAAATATTATTATTAATATTAATACTCCACCCTTTTCCCTGACAGGGTGTCAAGGAGGTTTACAGATAAAACTAAGAACAGCTAAAAACACAGAAAAAAACACCATTAAAAATAATTAAACATTGATAGAGTTAAAGCGCGCACACACACACACACACACACACATTTTCATCCATTACTGCAGCCTGTGAACAAACTATTGGATACCAAACCAAGAAACACCAGGACTGGTTTGATGAGAATGACAGAGAGACTGAACCAATATCTGACAAGAAAAGGAAGGCCTTTCAGATCTGGCAAAAAGATATAAACTACAACACTAAGAAAAAATCTATGCCAATGCTAAGGTTGAGGTTCGAAGAAGAACCAGAGAACTAAAGAACACCTGGTGGATAAAAAAAGCTCAAGGGATCCAGTACTTAGCTGACACTCATGATGCACAGTTTCTTTAAAGCCACAAAGACCCTCTTTGGGCCAAAAAATCATGGCATATGCCCCCTACGCTCAACAGACAGTACCACATTATGAGCATCTCCTTAACCGCAACTCCCCCGTAGCTGCCAGGGTCCTCTCACAAATTCCACAAAAACAAATATAGAGATGAGCTTGCAGTATCTCCAAATCTGGGAGAGTTGTGTACAGCTATTAAACAAATGAAAAACAACAAAGCCAGTGGACCTGATCGGATACCTGCCGAAGTCTTCAAAGTGGGTGGAAGAAGTGTGTAGGAGAAGAAGGGTGAGACAATTCAGACAAAAGCCACAGAAGTCAAGACAAAATGGAAGTACTGCTGTCTTGGTAGCTCAGTCAGAAGAGCACGAGACTCTCAATCTCAGTCCCATGAGGTCCAGCTCTGAGGGCCTTCTGGCGGTTCCCTCACTGCGAGAAGCCAAGTTACAGGAAACCAGGCAGAGGGCCTTCTCGGTAGTGGCACCCGCCCTGTGGAATGCCCTCCCACCAGATGTCAAAGAGAAAAATAACTACCAAACTTTTAGAAGACACCTGAAGGCAGCCCTATTTAGGGAAGCTTTTTAATAGGTCTAATAGGTTTAATAGGTTATTGTATTTTAGTGTTTTGTTGGAAGCCGCCCAGAGTGGCTAGGGAAACCCAGCCAGATGGGCGGGGTATAAATAATAATAATAATAATAATAATAATAATAATAATAATAATGTTGGGCAAAAGATTCTTCCATTACAGGGGGCTGGAACAGATGACCCTTGTGGCCTCCTTCCAACTCTATGGGGCTATGAAAGAGGCACCATCATGATGGTCAAGCTGGTCACTAAGGAGGTGGCTGAGCAGGTGCTGCACCTATCCTTCAACTGCCTCCTCTGACCCCCTCCCCATGGACTACCGCTTTCACCCTGACATCACCCTCCTATTTTCTTCCTTTCCTCCCTCTCCGCTCCCCACTCCACTCGTAAGAATGAGATCATTTATCATACTGACCACGGCCAAGCTCCAATTTGCTGAGGTCACTAACTCCGGCCAAGCGTCACCTTGCCTACATTCTCAGCCACCGTAGTCATGACAAAGCTCTCCCACCCTCACCCCCGCCACTTGCCTCTGTCGAGCCTCTTCCTTTATTCCGGGTTGCATGGATGGGAAGAGCACTTACAACCTCCAGCAACTGACAGATGACTTATTCTTTCAATACTGGGGGGGGGGCAGGGAGGACAGGAAGCCAAGCACCTCCCCACCCCCACACCAATGCATTGCTCTGCAAGAGATGGGCCCTTTGCCCAAGAGGCTGAATTAAGGGCACTATTAAGGCAGGAGCATTACCAAAGCAGATTACTCACAAAATAATCCAGTGCGTCTTCACATTTTGATTCCCTCCTCCCTGAAAAAATACCCAGATGGTTGAGTTCCATAAGCAAAGCAGAACAGAGCTGGGGCTGGATATGCTATAAGAAGCCACCTTATTGCAGGCCAGGCCAGGGGTGGACTTAAGTAATTTTAGACTCTGGACTTAAATAGAACTCTTTAGATCAGTGGTTCTCAAACTGTTTACTCTGGGCCACACTTTCAGAATAAAAATTTACTCATGTCACACCCAATTCTTTGATAAGAAATTCATTGGGAAACAAAAAGAAATAACTCCTAGTAGTGCTTGATTTATAACACAGAACACAACTACTTTATATGATCATAGATCATACTATATCCAGAAAGTATAAAACAATGCAGCTAGTTAAGAACATGAATAATTCCCAAAATAAAGTAAACAAGCCTCTTAAATATGTACCTTCAGTATGTCTACAAACTCAGTGAGAGGCTTTGGCCAGGCAATCTCATTTATATCATGTCTAATTTGAGTTAAACACACTCTCATCTCCTCACAAACACAAAGAAGCCTTTCTCTTTTCTGATCTTGATACTATACTATACTATACTATACTATACTATACTATACTATACTAGTGATGGAGAACCTTTTAGAGACTGAGGGCCCAAACTTCAACCCAAAACCCACTTATTTATCGCAAAGTGCCAACATGGCAATTTAACCTGCATATCTCATTTTTTCGGTTTGTTTCACGTTTCTTCTTTATGACTGCTGTTGTAATGATTAATCCTTCATAAAATTTATTGTATTACATTCTTCATTAAATTATCTTTCCATTGATATACAGTGGTGCCCTGCAAGACAAATGCCTCGCAAGACGAAAAACCCGCTAGACGAAAGGGTTTTCCGTTTTTTTGATGCGCTTCACAAGACGAATTTCCCTATGGGCTTGCTTCGCAAGACGAAAACGTCTTGCGAGTCTTGCGATTTTTTTCGCTCCCCCCCTTTTTTAAGCCGCTAAGCCGCTAATAGCCTTTTAGCCACTAAGCCTTTAATAGCCGCTAAGCCACTAAACCGCTAATAGCGCTAATCCGCTAATAGGGTTGCTTCACAAGACGAAAAAACCGCTAGACGAAGAGACTCATGGAACGGATTATTTTTGTCTTGCGAGGCACCACTGTATAATTTTATGGTATAACTCAGTGCTTTTTTTCTTAAAAAATGTTTAGGGGTACTCTCATTTTGACTTAAGAAAATCACCACCGGGGGGGAAATATATACAGTTCGAATCAGGAAAAATAAATACAGTGAATTTCTTCTCCCGTTCAATTCACAAAATGTTTAGGGGTATGAGTCCCCCTGCGTCCCCACAGGAAAAAAAGTATCACTGTACACTGAAATGCTTAAAGTTTCTATGATGATCCTTTAATCTTCCTGCTACACTTGTGTGTTGAACCTAAGTGAAATGTTCCCAAAGGCCTGCAAACACTGTCTTGATAGTCAAGATAACCGCAGAAATAATTTGTGGTTGTTGTGAAAATAAGCTCACATGTGTTTATATTTCCTTGCTTTGATATATGCTAATTGGCTCGCTTGATGTTGTGCTTATTCTGTGGACGGTGGGATGCTGGGCTCTGGGCCCAGGAAGGAGAGAGGCTTTAGAGAACTGGCCACCTATGGTCCCACCAACCAGGCATGATGGGAGGTTCTGGGCAAACTGATATGTGCTGCTTTATACACTGAGGCTTTATGAACACTTACTTGGGTGTGGACAAGTCATGGCAAACTCTCACTGCTGCTGTGTCCATCCTACATCTATAGTAGCAGCAAGGCCTGGCAGGCTGATTTACTGGTAAGTCTTTCAATTAATACAGCACTAGAACCGATCACTCTAGCAATCCATTTGAATCCTTCTTTCATATACCTGCACCAAACCACTCCCATGAGCCCACCTTTGAGTCAGTGGATCAGGACAACTTGCCACCCTCTCCTGCCACACCCTTTGAAAACCACTGCTTTAGATGATATTACTTCAAAATATGTTAAGCTGAACCTTCTGCATTTGGGGTGACCATCATCATTCACTTCTGGTGAATTGGCTGGACCCTCCAGCTTTCTTAAGCAGGTAAGCAGAAGAACTTATTTTTTGCCTTCCCCCCCCCCCACTTTTTTCTCCAAGGAGTCCATGAGTCCCCCCCTCCTCAGTTAATCCCTACAATGACCCTCTGAGGTAGGTGAAGAGGCTGTGATCCACTCCAAGGTCACCCAGCGTGCTTAATGACTGAGTGGGGATCCGAACCCTGATCACCTAAGGCACACCACATGGGCT
This sequence comes from Podarcis melisellensis, assembly GCF_964234715.1. Taxonomy (NCBI): domain Eukaryota; kingdom Metazoa; phylum Chordata; class Lepidosauria; order Squamata; family Lacertidae; genus Podarcis; species Podarcis melisellensis. The sequence continues at coordinate 3,762,722 of NC_138547.1, read as the reverse complement.
TCCCAGAGTACTTCTGCTATATAAGTTAAGCAGCTAAATAAATATGGGGAAAGCAGAATGTCCCTTAGAGAAGGATCTGAAACATTTTCCTTGAAGCTTGAATTTGTTTTATTCTGGATTGTTTTGTTGGAATTTTAAATGTGTTGCAAACCACTCTGAGGGACACGGGTGGCGCTGTGGTCTAAACCACAGAGCCTAGGACTTGTCAATCAGAAGGTCAGCGGTTCGAATCCCCGCGACGGGGTGAGCTCCTGTTGCTCGGTCCCTGCTCCTGCCAACCTAGCAGTTCGAAAGCACGTCAAAGTGCAAGTAGATAAATAGGTACCGCTCCAGTGGGAAGGTAAACGGGGGTTTCCATGCGCTGCTTTGGTTCGTCAGTAGTGGCTTAGTCATGCTGGCCACATGACCCAGAAGCTGTATGCCGGCTCCCTTGGCCAATAAAGCGAGATGAGCGCCACAACCCCAGAGTCGGACATGACTGGACCTAATTGTCAGGGGTCCCTTTACCTTTAAACCACTTTGAGATTATTTTCCAAGATAAAGCAGCATAGAAATGAAATGAATTAACAATAATAACAACAATAAATTCTATTTTAAAAAGTATGGCGCCTAGACATTATGTGGTGGCGACCATAACCAAGGTTTAAGGTGCCATTTGGCAATTAGCTTATCTCTCTGCGTTTCTCACACTGCCAGCTCCACATATTACATTCAGTGGTGTGATTCATTGGGTGGCCTGTTTGATCCGAACCCAAATTATAAACCCACCTTGGTCAGGGCTTCTCTCCCAGTTTTAATTCCCCGTTCTGTAAAATGGGAAGAGGGACCGACTCCTTCAAAGGGCTGTTTCAAGAATGGGGGGAAATCGCAACATCTGACACAGGGCAAAAGTCTTTTCAAAAACCTAAGGTCACTATTTCAAGATGCAAACCGCCTGAAGCAGGGACCTGCCCCCTTGTAGTCTGTAAGATGCTGCTACAATAACAACAAATTGTAACACATTAAAAAGTGTCTGGATTTCTAATTCATACAATGTACAGATTTACTATCCGGAAAGATTATTCAGCTTTTGTTCCTGGCCCTAATGTTCCTAGTCTTTAAGGCTAAGAAGATACATTGGGAAGTATATGCATACATAGGAAAGGCCTGTTTGAGAGGAGGAATAATTGGCTGTTGGGAGTTGGGAGCAGACAGAACCTCTGGGGGGTAGGAAGGGGGCTCAGTGGCCTGCATTGCTTTGTGCACATGACCAGCAGAAGAAACACGATGCAGGGCTTTCTTTCCACATGGATCATGGGGTTCAGCTTTAAATGACAACAGGGAGGTAGGAATGGTTAAGAGACAATGACTGGCCCATAGTCACCCAGTAAGCTTCATGGCTGAGTGGGGTTTTGAACCCGGCTCTCCCTGGTCTTATTCCAACATGATATGCAAACTGATATGCAACTGATTTGGATGAAAGCAGTATATAAACCCTACTAAAATAAATATAAATAAACAAACATTCCTACCCAGCTTTCCCTAAACTCTAGATGTCCTCCAGATGTCTAAAAGTCTGGGACGTTGAGTATTACAGTCCAAAACATCTGGAGAGCACCAGGATGCGGAGGGCTGCTCTAACCACTGCACCAGGGTTGGCTTTTTCAGTCCCTGGGTCAGACGCCCCTCCAAGAGCTACAGTGGTGCCTCGCTAGACGAAAAGAATTCGTTCCGCGATTCTCTTCGTCTAGCGGTTTTTTCGTCTTGCGAAGCAAGCCCATTGACAGCTTAGCGGATTAGTGCTAGAGCTGTCAAGCGGCTTCCAGCGATCAGCTGTTAAGCGGCTTATCAGCGGAACAGCTTAGGAAAAGGGCGAAAAAAGCAAAAAAAACCCCGCCGGGGGACGCAAGATTTTTTCGTCTTGTGAAGCAACCCCATAGGGAAATTCGTTTTGCGAAGCGCCTCCAAAACGGAAAACCCTTCCGTCTAGCGGGTTTTTCGTCTTGCGAGGCGTTCGTCTTGCGGGGCAACACTGTATGGGCCTGCAGGGCATGGAAACAAATGGTCCTTCTTTTGGCTTTGGAGAGAGCATCTCTGAAGATCACTTCTCAATCAGGCTGGTGCACCACTTTCCATGGCTTGGAGGGCTAGATGAATTTTAAAAAGTGATCTTGGGTTTCAATAACTTTGGATCTTAAGAGGATGCCTTGTGTTTCTCTTCAGATGGCACCTTCTGTGGATAGATTTGTGAGTACTCAATTGAAATGAAAATTAAAAACTGCTGCCCAGCTGGGGCCACCCTTTTACAACTATAATCAAAATATTTCAGTTTATTAACTAACATTTTGGGTGATAAACCTAAACTAGCTGCATAGTTTATCCCCCATTTAAGAGAACTTTTATTTATGAATTCTTAGGTCTTCGCAGTGAAGTGCATTCATTGCTTTAATTGAATTTTTTCTTTGTTTGCTTACTGCCACATTGTTGTTGTTGTTGCTCTTTTACTTAGGACTGATGGTAAAGCTAGTTATGTGCTTATTTCTGGTGCTTCATTCACTGCTGTGGGCTGAACCAACTTGGTGGGTGGGAAAGAGGCATACAGTCGAGTTGAATTTAAAGTCCCAACAGGCTCTGGCAGGTGGGCAGGGGAGAGGCATCTTCCAATACTCCCTTTAGGACATTCTCCTCAAGGGCAAGCAGCTTGATTAGCTGACCCACTGGGCCTGTGCATGGAAGTGGTGGCCATCTCTGATGGTCTTCTCCACCCCACAAGACCCACCAAATCAGACTTCTCAGCTTCATTGCGGAAAGCCAGTGAGAGGGATGGGTGGGGGGGAGCAAGGGAGATTTACAAGTGAAAGGGATTGAGAATGGAGCAGTTTGTGGGATAAAGAGACTGCAGAAGGGGCTTTACAGATGTGCAGGGGAGGGGCGGCTCATTGTTTAATTAAGCAGAAAGTGGCTCTTTTGAAAAGCAATTTTGCACAGGAGCCCCCAGCTCAGCAAACAGTCCCTGGGAGGGAGGGCAGGGGAAGGGGGGTGAGGAACAGCTGGCACCACGAACCGTGTGAACTAAACCCGAGCAACTTAAAGGGCTTGTGGACCTCCTACAAACTTGCACACAAATACACAGACACACCACCATCCCCTCCTCCATCCATCCCACTCGCACCACCACCAATTCACCCTCCTACCACCTTTAGGTGTCATACCAGGACGGTGGGGATAGAGAGGTAACCCTGATCGATTACTGTGCTGAACTCTAAAGGAGCTCAAGGCAGTGGCTTTTTCTTCCAGGATGCCTTCATTCAACACAGCTCCCTTCCAAGGAATGGCATGGTTGGCCCACACCAGCAGGACCAGCTCCTCCTACTTGCTACGGCAACCCGCTTGCCCACCTGCCCCTTGCTCTGGTCCAGATGGGGAAAGCTGGCAAACAAGTGCCAGAGGTGAGGAGAAGGAAGAAGAGCTGTCCGCCAAGCTGCTTGCTCAGCAGTGGCAGCAACTGTGTGGCAGAGGAGCAGCAGCAGCTGGCAACAGTGACCGCGAAGGAGCAGGCTGGATGAAGGCGGGTGGGCCCACTGAAGGCACCTTGCACAGTAGCCCCTAGAAGAAGCTTAGAGCTGGCCCTGGGTGTCCCCTCCCTGACCCTCTTCTTACCCTTCCCACAGCTTGGCCAAAGCCCTCCTAGGGATTGGCTCCCGAGGGTCTCAGCCTCTGCCTCCCACCCTCTCATCAAGTATGTGGCTGGGAGCAGGGGACAGCCAAGACAATCTGTCTTAGGCCATTTTCTTTCTTGTGCAGAAGAGAGAGAGAAGCTTGATTTGAATAGCTGACACGCCTTGTAAGAGTCCCTGAGTCATAGTTCAACTACTGTTCTCCAAAAGGCCTTGCAGGAAAAGGCTGAGAAAGAGTGTCAGTTGATTATTACCAAATAATCGAAGCGTGCATGTGGGGCGGGACACCCTCTGGTAATGGGGAAATTCCTTGTGTGGCCTAGAGAAGGCCATTCCACTTATGGATGTGAGGTTTCTGTAAGATCAACCCTGCAAGGTCATTGGCATAATGTCCCATCTTGGCCACCACCCTCTTTTAGCCTCACACTCAACATCTGCTCCTCTCTTGGAGGATGGATCTATACATGCCACACAACCTGCCACGTAGTCCTAAACTAACCTGCTGTCCCCTGGTGAAGTGAAGGGCATTATCATTAAGAAGGCCATTAAGACAGCCATTAAGAACCTACGAAAAGCCCTCTCATTCCTTGTCAGGCACGATGGAGGGAGAAGAGGAGGAGAGGGAAAGGTGAGCCTATTTTGGACACCAAGGGAAAAGTTGTCCTACATTTCAAGTTTATGTTTGGAATGATCTCTCTGTCTTCAAACAGTTGCAGTTCAGCATTAAAACCTGAATTTTTTACTACAAGAAAATCCGGGGGAATTCTAAGATTCAGAAGGGAACTATGCAGAAGGGGGAAATGTTAAAAAACCAACACCACATACTTTCCCCCCATGGCTTTTGAGGCAGCTTGTTAAACAACAGCACAGAAGGCCCACAGTCCAGTGGAAAAGCCTGCACTCCAGTTCCCATTAGCCCCATGAAGTATGGACCAACTGCCCAATGAGGAATAAAAGAGCTTCCTATATGCTCCTATCAAACATACCAGCAACTGAAAGAAAATAATAATTCTAAATAATGAACAGAAGAGCAACAAAGCAATTGAATCAGCCAGCAGTGTAAAACTACACCACCTGCTGTTCTCCAAAGGCATGTGTGAATAAAACAATTTCTATGGAGTACCAAGTCCAGTGCTAGGGAGCTGCTACCGAGAAGGCACAATCAATGGTTATCACCTGCAGGGAAAGCCCAAGACATTCTGTTGCCTGAAGCAAATGGCAAGCGGTTGCCTCCTCCCAGTCCCATGCCATGTACGAAAGCTCGGCAGACTGCTGGATCTTATTTCAACATACTTCACTGTACCCTGAGGGCAGTGGCTTATTTAGTGGATGCAGGTAGGTTGCATAGCATGCACACACAGCTCTCTCCACTTGCTGCCCTTCGATATTTGCCACCTGAGGCAGCTTGTCTCATGGTAAGGCCAGCTCTGATCACCTGCCTAACATCAGCAGGTGGGCACACCCAAATCTATGTATCCCTGAATGGGCAAGGAGGCAGCCCTCCCTTGAGACACAAAGGGAGCCCCACACATGATATGAGCCATATGTTGAAATAGGCGCTTTTGCTTTGAGGCCACAAATGCAAAGGAAGCTTGTGAAATTATTACAATAATAATTATAACAATAATATTTTTTTTAATGCCCCGCCCTCCTTAGCCAGAGCCAGGCTCAGGGTGACTAACACCAATAAAACTATAATAAAACATAATGGGGAGGGGGGAAATCAAATCAAATCAAAATGTTTATTCGGCTTTACGCCCATCATGAAACACACACACACACACACACACACACAAAGGGGGGAACCTATTTATTAAAATACGGGTTAAAATACAATTTAAAATGCAGCCTCATTTTAAAAGTAGCCGATAGATCAAGACCATAAGGGGAGGGAAACATAAGGGTCAGACTGTGCCTTGGCCAAAGGCCAGGCGGAACAGCTCTGTCTTGCAGGCCCTGCAGAAAGATGTCAAGTCCCGCAGGGCCCTGGTCTCTTGGGAGAGAGCGTTCCACCAAGTCAGGGCCAGTACTGAAAAGGCCCTGGCCCTAGTTGAGACCAATCTAACCTCCTTGCGGCTTGGGACCTCCAAAGTGTTGTTATTTGTGGACCTTAAGGTCCTTCATGGGGCGCACCAGGAGAGGCGGTCCCGTAGGTATGAGGGTCCTAGGCCGCATAGGGCTTTAAAGGTCAAAACTAGCACCTTAAACCTGACCCTGTACTCCACTGGGACCCAGTGCAGCTGGTAAAGCACTGGATGAATGTGATCCCATGGCAAGGACGCCATAAGGAGCCTCGCCGCGGCATTCTGCACCCACTGGAGTTTCTGGGTCGGCTTCAAGGGCAGCCCCGCATAGAGCGAGTTACAATAATCAAGCCTAGAGGTGACCGCCGCATGGATCACGGTGGCCAGATCAGGGTGAGACAGGTAAGGGACCAATGGCTTGATACGGCGGAGATGGAAAAATACCACCTTTGCTGTGGCTGCAACCTTCGCCTCCATGGAAAGGGAGGCGTTGAAGGTTACACCCAAGCTCTTGATAGAAGACACTGGCACTAATTGAGCCCCTGCAAGAAATGGGAGTTGGCCCCCCAACCCCATGTTGTCCTGACCCAGCCAGAGGACCTCTGTCTCCAAAGGATTTAACTTCAACCAGCTCACACACAGCCATCCAGCCACAGCTTCCAAGCATCTGGTCAGTGTGTCCGGGGCCGAATCAGGGCGGCCGTCCATCAACAGATAAAGCTGAGTGTAATCAGCATATTGATGACAACTCAGCCCAAAGCTCCAGACAAGCTGGGCAAGGGGGTGCATAAAGATATTGAAAACCATAGCGGAAAGGATTGCGCCCTGCGGGACTCCACACACCAAGGAATGTCGTGGTGACAACTCCCTCCCTAGCACCACCCTCTGTCCCCAACCTGAGATAAAGGAGCACAACCATTGTCGGAATGCCCTGAATCCCCACGTCAGCAAGGCAGTGGTCCAAAAGTTCATGATTGGCCATATCAAAGGCTGCTGACAAATCTAAAAGAATCAGCAATCCCGACCCGCCTCGATCCAGCTGTCTACAGAGAACATCTGTCAGGGTGACCAAAGCCATCTCAGTCCCATAACCAGGGCGGAAGCCGGACTGAAATGGGTCCAGAGCTGATGTTTCATCCAGAAATCTACCAAGCTGTTCGGCAACCGCTCTCTCAATTACCTTACCCAGGTACGGAAGATTCGAAACCGGGCAGTAATTGGATAGATCTAAAGGATCTAGAGATGTTTTCTTTAAGAGCAGACACACCACTGCTTTCTTCAACTCCCCTGGGAAAGTCCCTGTACCAAGGGACTGATTGATGATGTCACCCAGGGCGGCTGCACCTTGTCTGGACACGCTCTAATCAGCCAGACGGGCACGGGTCAAGGGGGCAAGTGGTGGGCCTTCCAGCTCGGAGGAATCTGTCTACATCAGCAGGGAGTATCCAATCAAAGTGGTCCAATATCAGACCTGAGGACAGTTGAGGGGCCTCCAGTTCTGTTGCTATATCCAAACTGGCAGGGAGGTCACGGCGGAGCAGCAAGACTTTCTCCGCAAAAAGCTTGCAAATGCCTCAAAGCTGTGGGTCAAATTCGTATTTAAATTTAGCTGTTCCTCTAGGGTTGTTAGAGACCTAATTATTCTAAAAAGTTGCGCTAGGCGAGAGCTAGCGGATGCAATGGAAGCTGAGAAGTAAAACTTCTTTGCAGCTTTCACTGCCATCTCATAGGCTTTCATAAGCGTCTTATAAGATGTTCTTGAGGCTCCGTCGCGAGCACACCGCCATACTTGCTCTAGCCATCTGAGGTCCCGCTTCATTTTTCAGAGCTCCTCGGTAAACCAGGGGGCCCAGTATCAGCAAGGTCGCAGAGGGCGCTTAGGTGTGATCTCATTGATGGCCACCAAGAACCAGCTATTCCAGTTCTCAACAAGCTCATCTAGTGAGCCACCAGGGGGAGCAGGGTCCCGCAAGCCCTGACGAAATCCATCAGGATCCATCGCAGGCAAGCCCAAATAGGCTCACCACCCAAGTGGGGTGGAGGCAGGAATCCTGGCTTTCAGAGCATAGTGATCAAACCATGGCACTTCCACAAGTGAGGACATGATCACATCTATACCTGCACCAAAAATCAAATCCAGCGTGTGGCCTGCTTGGTATGTGGGACCCAAAACAAACTGGGAGAGCCCAAATGTAGCCATGGAAGACACCAGGTCCACAGCCCATGAGGAGGGGGTGGCATCAGCATGGACGTTGAAATCCCCCAAAACCAGTAGGTTAGGGAACTCCAAGGCCCAGCCTGCCACCACATCCAACAGGCCTGACAGGGTGGCTGCTAGGTGGTCGGTACACCAGCCAGACAGCCAAGCTCTCCTTGGTGCCCCACACTAGGCCAACACATTCAATGCTGGAGACTGATGGTGGTGGCAGAGCACTGAAAGAGAAATCCTCCCGGATTAACGCTACTGCTCCTCCCCCCCCGACCCACAGTCTGCGACTGGTGGAGGACGGAGAAACCCGGGGGTGCTATCTCATGCAGGGCGACTACTTCCCCTTCACGCACCCTGGTCTCCATCACACAAGCCAGGCCAACCCCCAAAGAGATAAAAAAGTATCACAAGGTGGTGGTTTTATTGCCTATAGACCTGGCATTGCACAACACCAGTGACGGAGGTGGGTAATCCCTGCTCGGGATGGGGTGTAGACTGGAAGGGGTTTGGGCATCACCACATCTCAGAACCCTTTGCCTATAATATCTACCCCCACTGCCAAACCTCCCTCGCCCTTCAATGGTGGTGATCCCAAACCCTGTGTTGGCCTCCTCTATAAAGGAGTGATATCCCCTCACTAACAAGTCGTCCCTGGACCAGGTCTCCTGAATCAGAAAGGTATAATGTTGAGATACAAAATCAGCAGGACAAAATCCCCAATAGGTGTAGCCCATCCCGCCGCACCCCAGGCAAGGAGGGCGGCCCCACAGTGGCCCGCTAGCTGTCAATCCCTCCCTCCTTCATGGGATGGCCATGGGGCTATTAACTCTTTCTGAGCCTTTGGGAGTATTAAAAAGGCATATGCTGTAAAATGGGGATCACTAGCCAGCAAAGAACCAGCTTCATGCTCAGGAACTCCACCAGTCCTATCTTGCCAGTAATGCAATAGGGAAGAACGGTCGTCCTTGTAGATTTTGGGAGTGTTAAGCAAAAGTCCGGATATAACCTGGTTGCTTAGTTTCAAGAGTCTATCAGCGACCTGAGGTTCTTTGTGAGTTATTAAAATAGGAATGTCAGGGTCGCCAGACTCCTCCTCTTCATCGCTATCGCTTAGGAAGAGATCAGAGAGTTGCACCGATGTCCTTCTTCAGGATGGAGAGCTGTTGGGCATATATAAATATTGTGTTCCAGGCTCTAGTGTCCTTATATTTTGAATTGAAATCTCAGACTTTATACTTAATAATCTCCTCTTCAGTTCTTGTATTTCTGAACTCACGGATTTCTCTTCCTCCTTCGGACTCGTAATGTTTCTATTGTTTAATTTAGTTTCCCTTATCGGCATTTGCTTTGATTTCTGCCAGGGACCAACTTTCTCACTGTTTCATCTTTGAAAACCCTTATCGGGTGAAGAAAATGAGACCACCATAGGATGTTTTTCATCTCCCTAAGTCAAGATGGGAAGGCCGGTTTACTAAAAGTCATAAGTAAACGTTTGGTATTTCTTGTGTTGGGCAAGAAATGGAAATTTTCCAGATCTACTTTTTAATAATGGCAGTTCAAAAGCTGGGATAAGATTCATCCACCTGCGGTGAATCTCAGCATTATCTAGTTCTTTTGAAGAACTTGGCAAGACCTTATTTAGTCCATGACTCATCTTGGCAAATCGCTAAGATAGCTATGCCTTATCATCCTTTTAGCCCTTTGAGAATTTGTCAAGTGAGGGCAAATATCCAAGTTTTCTTCTATGTTAATTATTTTAGCGAGAAAGATTGTGATGGGATCTGGAGTGCCTCTTTCAGGTCCTCCAAACCAGGAATATAGTTGGATAGAATGTCATTTTCCCAAACATATTTACCTGCACTGACATGAGACCTCTTTGCTCTCCCACTGTTTCGACATCTGCTCCTTTTGGGGCCCTATAACCCCTCTGGGTAGAGGAAAGCTGTTGACATGACATTGAAGTTACCCTGCAGGTATCACCATTTATAAGCTACTTAGATGTTACAGCAGCAGCAGCAGCAGCAGCAGCTAAGCAAGCCCACACATGGGACTAAATAGATGTCACAAGGAGAGCAAAGCCTGACTTAGAAGCTGCCATCTATCAGAGCTCACCATTGAAAGAGTTAAAATTATTCCTGGATTGTTGTTTAGACACAGACACACAGAGGAGAAAGTGATGCTTCTTTTGACGACAGACAAATGCTGCACTGTATGGCTACAGGAGAAGGAGGCAGTTGCTCCGACATCTCTGGTTGCTGCAGCCATACAATGACCCGCTTCACTACTGAGTGTTGGTGGAGTTCACAGCACTCACATCCAGGAGGACACCAATAAATAGAATTCTTATCTTTCATGATTGAGGGCTTCCAGTTTATTCTCCATTGTCTGCAATTGTCTGCATCAGAGGTAGGCGCTGCAGGGTAGCATGACACCCCTGCAAAGGGGGCACTGCTGCCTGCCTCGCTTTCTTGAGCCAGGACAATTCACCTGTCCTTCCTGAGCTGGTATGCAGGAGCAAGGAAGAGGAGCCAGGGCAGCAGCACCCCCCTTTTTGTTGGGTTTCAAACAAATGGAGAAACCATCAACAATACAATGGCAATAAAACAACCATATGGGACAGGAGGTACAGTAAAATGGGGTTGTCAAGAGAACAAAATAAAAGTCAGTAAGTAAGAGTGGAAAGAGCTATCTCAGTTCACAGATTGCCATGATTCATTGCAGAGGCTGGACTATATGATCCTCAAGCTCCCTTCCAACTCTACAATTCTATTATTCTACATTGATTACAAAAATAATACACAGAAGCAGACCAGCATCCTTCACTTGCCTTGTGCTCCTTGTCTCTGGACAGTTGTATGGATTTTGTCCCAATAAAAAAGGGCAGATGGGTGGGTACTGGGAAACATCCTGTGGAAGTTTACTCAGAAGAAAGCCCCACAGAGTTCCCGGGTAAGTGTGTATAGGACTGCAGCCTTAACTAATGAAAACCTCAGTTCAGCCAGGAGCAAGGTGAGGTGAGAAGACACCTCTGGCTCATGGGCCCCAATTCGGGGTCCCAATTTGGCCTGAAAGGCCACCTTTCCAAGCCATGTCCATATGCCCAATATATAGGATGTCAGGTTTGGGGCAGGTAAATATGTGGTTCCCCACGTCTACTTAAGTTGTTCAATCAGATGGCTCCACTGATTAAGAAATCCCACTGTGGAGCAGGACTTGACGAGGCTTCTGTCCAAGAACTGGCAACAGCGGAAGTCAGCAAGACTGAGCTTGATAGACTAGCGGCCTGACTTGGCGTGAGGCAGCTGAGTATGCCCATAAGATTTATTCTTATTTATTTATTTACAGCAAATAATTGTGTGCCCCATTCAATTAAAAAATAATAATTAAAGCAGTTCACAACAACTGAATGTAAAACCATACAATAAAAAATTATATAAAGTTAAAATCAGAGATTGGAGTAACTGTTGCAGAAAGTTGTATTAATTATCCACAAAGGAAAGTTTCAGAAAGGTGTTTAAAAGCTGGAGCAGAAGGTGCCTGCTGAATCTGTCAGAGCCAGCTTTAGGGACTGGGAGTTACTTTGGTCAAAGGCTCGCATCTCCTTAGTTTAGGCTTCAATCAAATTTTGATTAAATTTTAAAACTAAAACAATTTACAGTAATATGAGTTTTAAGTTTGCATTAAGAATGTAAGAACAGCCCCACTGGATCAGTCCGAAATCATGCCCAGTCCAATTTTGTTTTCCATTGGCAAAGCAGGACACAAGTGTGATGGCCATTTCCCATCACTGCTCCCCAGGAACTGATATTAAGAAATCTACCATTTCTGACCTTGGAGGCAATATGCAGCAACCATAAGGAGTTTGCAGTAATCCAGGCCAGTTCAAGTTGGCAACCCGTACCTGTGGCAGCAATTTCCATAGTTTGACCATGGGATGTGCAAAGCAGTATTTCCCTTGGTCTGTCTTGAAGCTCTCACCACTCAGCTTCACTGAATGACCCTAGATGTTTGAATCTAATTCTTACTCCCAAGACCGTGGCAGGTGACCAGATATTCTCACACATATTCAAAAGCACATAACTTGGTAAAGGCAAAAAACATCCTCAGCTGCAAAGCACAGTGGTGGATTGCTTCTGCCACTCACTTGTTCCTTGAGTCAGGAATCCCACTATACAGGAATGAGTAGAAACAGGAGATCCTGGACCAGTCACCACTTCTCTGCCTAACCTACCTTACATGGCTGTTACATGACCCTAGCATACCCTGGTTGTGTCAAGTTTCTTCTTGATGCCCTATTGTTTACACATTACTGCAAAGGTATAGGGGGCAGCATCAGCATCTCATTTCTCATTTTCTCCCATATGCAATGATTTATTGCTGCATTTCTTCCATTGTGGAACACAAGGTGTGGATCCCTAAGCCTCCTCCCATCCAGGAGCAGATTAGACTCAGATTAGGCTTAGTTGCAGAGAGGTTGCATACATCACCTGCCTTCAGACTGTTCTCTGGGACCTGAATTTCAGGGTACCACCCCCCCCCTACAGATGAGCAGCAGAACTAGCTGGGTGAGTCAGAACAAACACTGCCTGTTTCTAAGAGCAGCCAACTAAATATCTCTGAGAGACTCACAAACAGGGCATGATATGCCCATGGCACTTCCTGCCTTCAGTCCCCTACAGCTGGTGTTTCAGAGGAATACTGCCTCTGTATTGGGAAGCCCTATTATAATAGGCAATAGTCACTGATAGAGCTAACCTCTAGGAAGCTGTCTAATCCCAGGGGTTGGTGTGAGAAGTCACACTTTGTTCTTTGCAGTAGCCTTCATTTTGCAGACCAAAAGCACTTCACTATATCCTTGCCCAGAAACATGCATGAATAGGGACCAGAAGCCACCTGGATCAATGAAGCAGCAGCTGAGCACCTGATTTCCCTGAAGAAGGTCCTTGGCTCCTCCAGTTAAAGCAGGGGTGTGGAACCTCCAGGCCAAACCTGGCCTGCCAGACCTCCCCATTTGGCCCATGAGGCTGTTTTGGGTAAATCATGCCCACCACCCTACACTCGACATAAAAAATGTCTGATGTGGAGCAAATAATGGCTTGAAAGGAGCTCCCAATTGTTCCTTAACATGCTCGCATCATCCATCATCACTTCTTGCTCCATGAAAGAAAAGCTGTTTCCAAGGCATGGATACTCCTTTTCCCTCCCAGCGCTGCTACTTGAACCTCTGGTTTTTGGAGATTCAAATAACAGAATGGAACTGTTTCAAACAAACCATGCTGTGCTTTGAAGTTCCAGCAATCAGGGCTTCAGAATGCATCACCCCCTGACATCACAGCAATGTTGAGTTGCAGGCAACTGGAGAGGGCTTTCTCTGCCCAAAATCAAGGAGACATCAAGCCTAGGAAGTGGACAAATAGTCTGATCTACCATAAGGCAGTTTCCCATGTGCCATTGGACCTCGAGTTTAAAAGCTTCACAAATAGAACAGGTTTTCATTTTCATCTTGGTCCATCAATAAGAACCAAGTCTGGGCCAGAAGAAGACAGAACAGTCAAAATACTCACAAGGTTTTTTCTGGCTGGGCAGAGTCACCTGATGTTTTCTTATCCCATCAAACAAGAGCTCTGCTCCACCTCTGAAAATTTAAGACAAGAAACACATAATCAGCAACATTCTGAAAGACAAAAATCATAGAGGCACCAGCCTTTTATAGTGCATGCATAATTAAAAACAAACTAAGGTGTTTCCCCTCTACATACCCCTCACTTCATGTGCATTACTTCATGTGCAAATGCAATAAATTAACTCATTGACTTAGCATACAGGGTTGATCCAAGACAATTTGATGCCTGAGGAAAAGGACAAGATACAACCTACACCCTCTCATTTCACACAGAGAAGCCTACTCAATTGGCAACTGAATCTTATTCCTCAATGGTTGTCCTCCTTCCTTCTTAACAGAGGGGAGAAGGGGCAGCCTAGGGGGCACATGGCAGGGCGTGTGATAAACTGAGCTCTGTCTTCTTAAGGGGGTTCAGAAAGATCAACTGCAGGAGGCTGCCACCACTGTTCTGTAGCTGCTGCCCCATTTGCCATCCAGGTTGGCTGCCTCACTTTGCCTACCAGTAGAGTTGGCTCTGCAACTTATCTAATAGCCCCATTGAAAACCAATCCACATCAGTATTAAAAGAAAAATACATATATAAGGGGAAGAGGATGTATTAGGGAAAGAGGCACAGGAGAGAGAACTACAATGTAAATAAAGCATCTTCTAGCATTTCTGAAGGACGAGAAGAAACATATAGAGAAAGTTTCAATTGAGGAATCTGTTCAGCACAGGCCTGAACCGTCATCACCTGCTCAAGGAAAAACCTCACTTAGGTCCAGAAAAGCACATACCAACCTGGCACCCTTCAGGTGTTGCTCAACTATAACTTCCATCATACTTGACCTTGGCCATGCTGGCTATAACTGATGATGAGTCGTAGTCCAACAAGAGCTGGAGGACCCCAGGTTGGGAAAGGCTAGTGCACAGGAATACTACTTAAGACACACAGCTGAGATTGATGGACAGCAGGCAACATCTAACCATGGAGCCATGAGGGAATGAGCCATCATCAAAATCTACTCCAGCAGTTAATTGGTACTGGCTTCTTGGCATCCACATGCTTCATGATTGCCACGTTAACAGAGAGATATGGAAAAGGAATTATCAAAATACTTACGGTGAAATATTAGCATTAGACCCAGTCCCTTTAAATCTAGTTACGTGGAGGGAGATTTTTGGCTGTACTATGGAACAGCACAACAGTGCCTTTGTAATGCTCACTGCAATGCTATTACTTATACAAAGCCACACTCCCCAAGGATTGCTCTGTTAGTGCTATCTAGGCTCAACAAAAAAGAAAAACGGTTAACTGAAAACTGAAGTAGCAGTTATTAATGTTAGACAAATCTGGAGATTCATGAGCGAGAACAATCCCTACCAATGATAGGAAAGAGGCATCTTTCTGCTTGCTGTGAAAACAAGCTCACACTTTGTGTTAATCGCAGATACTGGGATGGGAGATAAGGTCCTTCTGTAGCATACTAGCTGGGGGGAGAACTCAGCTGCAATGTGAACACATAGAGCACTCTTTTAGGCACTTCCAAGAAAAGTGTGGGGGGGACCAAATAAACACTGCTTTTCTAGAAATCAGTTCTACAGTGGCTAGCATGGGCGGAGTAGTTATCTCAAAACGATGTACTAGATGGTGCGAGCATGGAGAAAGGACATTATTTATTTAAGTCAAGAAACCCTTCAAGGTTTGGGGAAAGGTATCTACTAGAACTGATGGGGAGTTTATTTAGAATGTTTATATACCATATTTCAACTAAATGTTCTCCACACGTTTACATAGTAAAATGGGGCACATCTTAAAATCTCTTCAGAAGTAGCTTCCACCAGCCTAATGTTCTCCAGATGCTCTGGACTGTAAGTGGCTCCAGGCAGCACAATGGAAGTTCTGAACCAAAGCATTTGTTGGTGAAGGCTGAATTTAAGTTTAATAGTGTACCCCTCTAGGATGTAAATCAGGGATGTGGACCCTAAGGTCCTCCAGATGCTGCTGGACACACAACTCTCATCATCTCCAACCACTGGCCATGCTGGATGTGGCTGATAGGAGCTGGGAGTCCATCAACAACTGGGAGGGCCACAGCTTTCTCCATTGCAGTCCACAAACATTTATGCCATAATAAATTTGTCAGCCTTCAATGTGCTACAAACCCTTTTGCTCTTTTTGTTATGAAAAACACGGCAGCCCCTCTGGAAATTAACATATGTAAACAGTATCTAAGGCACTTCATCTACATTATCATAGCAGGTTTGGTTCTGATAAGTGTGAATTCATATCCTAGCTCACTGAGAATGCAATTTCCCCCGGTTTTTACCCAAAAAGACCCACCATTCTAGTTAATGCACTACCACTAGACAGAGAAAGTTATAGCCAACTGCAGGAGAGAGGGGACACCATCAGATACTGAGGGAAACATTTGCAAAGTCACAGGTGGGCTTGTTTGTTTAAAGAAGGATCATTTGTTTCCTTTCTATACCTGTGATATTTCAAAAACTCAACATATTCACTGTAGCACCAACTTTTAGGGACTAGAGATACTGGCATTTCTCTTTTTCATAGTTGTGTTGCTTCCCTTTTGTTTGATGCCAATGTTGCATGCTTGATTCCCTTCTTTTCTTGATTACATATATAGTCAAAAGTTGCAATCCAGTCTATTCCCATTCTGGATGGAGTCCTGTACTTCACATGTATGCTTTGCTATTGTTGTTGTTTAGTCGTGTCTGATTCTTCGTGACCCCATGGACCAGAGCACGCCAGGCTAAGTGATGTTCAAACCCCCTCTTTAACAAGAGTGCCTTTTTGTAAACTTTTACAGCAGATGTCCTCAGTCTGGTGATCTCCAAATGCTTTGGACTACAACTCATCAGCCCTGGTCAACATGGCCAATGGTCAGGAATACTGGGAGTTGGATTACAACATTTGTAGCACCAGGGCAAGGAAGACTGCTTGACAGACTCATTCATCACTTTCCTCTGAGACCTATTTTCATGGACCTTATAATAAACACTTAACTACAGAATGACTTCAGACTATTCAATGCAGAAAGCAGCATTTGAAAACTAAACATCAAGCACCTTGATGTCTGATGCCTAGCTGGATTTTTATCTCCCTTTCAACATTACCGAGAAAGGAAATACATTCAAGACTGAGCCACCTACATGGCACTAATGACGTAATATTGTTTCATACCACTTTGTGCATTCATTCATTCATTCATTCATTCATTCATTTTCTTTGCCGTCCTTCGTCTGAGGATCACAGGGTTGTTTACAATGTAATTATTTTGTGGTCCTTAAAATGTCTAGCTCTTTATTCAACAAATAGAATCATAGGCATAGAATTGGAAGGGACACTGAGGACCATCTAGTTCAACCCCCTGCAATGCAGGAATATGCAGCCATCCCATACGCGGGTCAAACCTGATGAACCATTAAAATCAGGAGAGGCTAACATGTGACCCTCTAGATCAGTATTTTCCAAACTTGGGATCTCCAGCTGCTTTGGGACTACAGTTCTCATCATCTCTGACCACTGGTCTTGCTGGCAAGGGATGATGGGAAAACAATCTCTCAAAGGACCTGTTGATGGCATTCTACCATTGCACTGTGGAGAGCGTACTAACTTGAGGTTTGTGCATGTGGTTTGGGAGCTGCATGGCCAGGGAAAAAACAATGCTATCCAGGGTTGTAAAGACTGCAGAGAGAATTATTGGGTGCACTCTTCCCACCTTAGATCAAATCTATGCTGCCAGGTGCCATAAGAAAGTGGCAGAGATAGCACATGATAGTACGCACCCCAGAAATGATCTCTTTGAGCTTCTGCCTTCTGGAAGAAGGTACAGGGTTATAAAAGCCAGGACTAGCCGCCTGAAAAACAGTTTCTACGCTAATGCAATTCTGGTTCTAAACGCAGCATAAGGGGTCTGTCTCTGTAGTATAGTGTATTTTAAAATGGGGGTTTAGAGTTTTTAGGGGTTTTTGAATGTTTTATGTAGTTTTTATGTAGTTTCGTGGTAGTTTTATGTAGTTTTTATGTAGTTTTAAAATTTCATTGTTCCGCAAGGGACAATGACAATAAAGATATCGTATCGTATCGTAGTCCAAAAACAGCTGGAGTCCCAAGTTTGGAAAACTCTGCTCTAAATTTTGCTACCCTACACCTCTCATCATTCCAGGCCACTGGCTGTGCTGGCAGCAGCTGATGGGAGATTGAAGTCCAGAAAAACCTGGGGGGGGGGGCTACAGGTTAGCAACATGATTATTTTAAAGGATAGTGGCAGACTATGTTCCTTCAGGTGCTAAATTTCTGCATTTCTAAAACAAAAGGTGTTGGAACTCATACCTTCCACTCCAAGCTAGTGCTCTGAAAAGGGCTTCTCATGACCCAGCAGTCAACTGAATGGTGGTGCCTGCAACCTCCTGATTACTTTACCTGCCCCACACCTCACATTAAGTATGTGGGAGGTGAGAATGACTTGACTGATAGGACCTTGCCATTTGGCTGCCCTAATTAGACCACTGGGCTGCAAGGTCCCCAACCGTATTCTATCCTGAAACACTAAAGGCACGTATGTAGGAACTGGTTCTGCCTATGCCTGCTGAGAAAATGGCCATTCTGCATATGCTCAAAATCATTCTTTATTGTTACTTCACACATACCAGTGTTGACTTTAAAAGAAAATGGATTCTTTGTGGGGAGGGGGAGTTTAAGGAACAACTCTTTGAATGTACAGAGAACAGTTAAATGACACAATACTGGCATATGATGCCCTGTAGTTTCCTTTCTCTTTATCAAGTTCCTTTAATCTGATACAAATTTTATTATTTATATACCTTTCTTTAGTATAACCAAATTCTTACCCACTTCACTTCACTCCTAGAATAGGAAGCCTCATTTGTGGGCCAAAACTGGACAGGGCTATCTTCATGCAAGCTTTCCTTCTCATGAAACCTGTGAATCTGCCACCTTGGCATAGTCACAAGCACCAATGACAGTCAGTCTCATTTTCAGTTCTCTGCCTCCCAACCCTTTTAAAGTCTACAAGTAACTTTAAGTTGATTGGAGGAAATCTACCTTGCCTGTTAAGTCTCTAGGCACCCCATTCTTAGTCCCCATCACCACCAGGTTGCCCCAGTATGAACCCCACCCCCCACAAACCACTGGGAATCAAGAAGTATACACACACACAGCACCCTCTTTTAATCTATGGTGCTTTTAAACAAATAATGAGAAGATATTGTATGTATTTATGAGGGAGGAAAGTGTATGCCTCTCCACTTTTTCTGCACCGTGCATAACTTTGCGCCACTCCCCTGTGTTCCCTGTTGGCTTCCTTTTTCCTAAGCTAAAAGCCATGATTTGTCGATCCCTGTGTTTAGATGCGATTCCTGCATTGCTGTGGGAGGCGAGGACAAGCGACTGTCCTGAGTCCCTGCTGTTGGGGAGTGCGGGGCGTGGGGGGCGGGGCGAGATAGGGAAAGGAAGATTCCTATGGGGAGAAGAGTAGCCTGTGAGGGCGAAGAAAGGAAGCTTCAGAAACCAAATGGGAAACAATGGCGCCCCCGTTTCCCTCCACCCACCCAAAAACAACACTCTCACCCCAAACCCAGACCCTCCACCCCCAGACCAAGCACCCCCTTCACCGGCTGAGCTCCCCACGCGGGATCTCGGCAAGGAAACCCTCCGCCGCCCCGATGGCGCCTCCCTTACCCGAACTCCAGCTGAAGAGACAAGGGCGCCGCCATCTTTTGTGAGGGAACGGCGTTGCCCGCAGCGGAAGTGCGAAGCCGCGTCTGCTTCCGTGGGCGGCGGAGGTTGCCGAGCAACGGCGCGCCGGAAGAGGCCTGGCCCCGCCCGCCCGTTTTGAAAAGGCTCGGAGCAGCCACCTTCTGCCCTGGTTGGGACCGCGGGGATGTCCCGGCCAGATTAGTGTTGCCTGCTCTGGCTGGTAGCCAGGGTGTCCGAAAAAGTTGCCAGCCGTAACTGAGAAGTATCAGACTTGCTGATTAGTTTTAGGTCCCGCAGTTTCTATACCCTTGAAATCATGGCTGCAAACACAGGTTGTTATCTTGGATCATAATAATAATAATAATTTTATTTATTTATTTATTTATTTATTTATTTATTTATTTATTCCCCAGCCACTCTGGGCAGCTTCCAACAAAATATTAAAATGCAGTAATGCATCAAACATTAAAAGCTTCCCTAAACAGGGCTGCCTTCAGATGTCTTCTAAAAGTCTGGAAGTTCTCATTCTTCCCACAACCACCTTGTTGTTGTTTAGTCGTGTCCGACTCTTCGTGACCCCCTGGACCAGAGCATGCCAGGCACTCCTATCTTCCACTGCCTCCCGCAGTTTGGTCAAACTCATGCTGGTAGCTTCGAGAACACTGTCCCACCATCTCGTCCTCTCTCGTCCCCTTCTCCTTGTGCCCTCCATCTTTCCCAACATCAGGGTCTTTTCCAGGGAGTCTTCTCTTCTCATAAGGTGGCCATAGTACTGGAGCCTCAGCTTCAGGATCTGTCCTTCCAGTGAGCACTCAGGGCTGATTTCCTTCAGAATGGATAGGCTTGATCTTGCAGACCATGGGACTCTCAAAAATCTCCTCCAGCACCAGAATTCAACCCCCTACCCTGCACCTTCTCAGCTGCCTGTTACATATTAAAGCAGTGGTTCTGGGACATTTTTCTATGGGCCACACTTTCGGAATACAATTTTTTTGTGCCACACCAATTTTTTTATTGATAAGAAATACATTGGAAAACAAACAAACAAAAACAAGCAGGGCTTGATTTGTAACATGGAGCACAACTGCTTTATGATATGATCATGGGGACACCCAGAAATTAAAAAAAACAAGGCAACTACATAAGAACATGAATCATTCCCAAAATGTAATTATAAACGAACCTCCTATGTGTACCTTATGTATGTCTACAAACTCAATGAGAGGTATGGGCTTGCTTTTGTTGGGCAATATCATTTATATTAGGTCTAATTTGAGAAAAACTCATCACCCTAAGCCTTTCTCCTTTCCGATCTTTCTTATTTACTTTACTACACTACACTGTAATGTTTACATGTTTTTTTGATTGTCCTTGAATCTTCCCGCCACACTTGCCATCCTCTCCTGCCACACCAGTATGGTGTGGCACCACTGTATTAAAGGCTTTGAAAAAAATATAGGTTGGGGAATTGGAATTTGTGACCTTACAGATGTTGCTGAACGGCAGCTCCCAAATTCCTAGGTGTTCATTGGCTATGCTGTTTGAGGCTGACTGAGTTGGGAGTGCAAGAAATATGGAAGGTATCTTTTGGGGGTTTGAGATGGAGACTTTCTCTCCCACTTTGCAGGTGTTGAATGAGCTCAGAGAACAACCCTGTGTTTCTATTGTATCTATTTGAGCATTGCATAGTAGTACTAGTATATTTGGTTCGGTCAAGGACCAGTAAGAAGGTAGGAAGAAAACAGAATACAAAAAAGACACAATATAATGCAATATTATGCATACATAAAAGACGATATAATGTACAATTAAATACAATATTAAATATAAAATTAAAAACAATGTAGAATATAAAACAGTGAGAAATATAAAATTATATACTAAAATGATGAAAAGTGCCATAAAGTGCTGATAATTTTAAAATTAAGATCCTGTGCCAACAAGCTATTGCTGCCACACAAAAATGAACTGCCTTGGCAGTAATCTCAGGAAACTGGTCAGCCAAGAGGTAATCAGTATAAAACCCTTGAGATCTTCCTGGTATACTTTGTAAAATTGGATTAATAAATTGACAGTGGATATCACAGTAAAAGGAACAAAAAAAAAAAAAGGCCTCACCATTTCTACATTCTCTGCTTCACAAGGGTATATAAGTGTTCACTGTATGGTACATTGTTGTTCCTACCCTTCAGTACTGCAGATGGAAGCATTTGAATAAAAGAACACATTCTACTCATGTAAAAACACGCTGATTCCTGGAACCGGCCGGATTTAGAAGGGCCGGATCTGGCCCCCGGGTCTTAGTTTGCCTACCCATGATCTGGACCCCCTCCATGCAGACTGAAGGTGCAAATAGGTGAATAAACCATATTTCTCAAAGCTGCGACAGTCTCTGCCATGTCTCAGTCCTCCAAAGGAACGCAGACCCTGCACGAGTGCCTGATGCGTCCATGGACTCTTGCTACACTTGGCAGAGAGAGGGGGACACCCAACTTTTGGAACAATATCCAATTTGAGATGAAATGTTCTCCGACAGTTGCACTCCGTTTCTGAAAGCAGTGCCACAAAGGCCACTGCCAAACACAGGAATGCAACATAGAATGGCAAAGCCGTCAGCACTGCTTGGCATGGAAGAATGCTGGTCAGGAATATTTGTACAGTGGTACCTGGGGTTAAGAACTTAATTTGTTCAGGAGGTCAGTTCTTAACCTGTAACTGTTCTTAACCTGAAGCACCACTTTAGCTAATGGGGCCTCCCACTGCTGCCGCACTGTTCTCATCCTGAAGCAGAGTTCTTAATCCAAGGTAATATTTCTGGGTTAGCGGAGTCTGTAACCTGAAGTGTCTGTAACCTGAAGCGTCTGTAACCTGAGGTACCACTGTATATGAATTCCTGCATTGTAGGCGGTTGGCCTAGATGGGGTCCCTTCCAACTATACAATTATTTGACTATGACTCTATGACCCTATTTTTGTTGGTAGAAACTCACAGGGCGCCTGTTCTTTGCACCCCCACCTAGTGCCCCACTGCTAGGGCCTGACTCTGCACTGTGTTGCGTTTAGGCTCCCCTTTAACCCAACACCGTTCTTTCCAGCAGACGACCTGCAACAAATATAACAGTGGCGTATATTTCATTTTTAATTAAGAGAGGGAGGACAGTGACATTTCATGCAGCGTGGCTTAGCAGGCCACGCTGATGGACCACGTTTTTCCGCCTGTGAAAGGAGCCGGTTATTTCTCAATGAAGCATTATGAGGAACCCTCAAACAGCCAGCAGCAAGTCGAACTTCGAAGCCTTTGAATAACAGACGAGAGCGCTTGGAGCCGCTGTTGCAGGCCATGACAATGAAGGGTTCCTGGCTCTGGGGCTTTTGTTTGGTTTCTCCCAGTCTCTGTGTTGAACTCCCTTCTGCATCAGAGAAAAGGGGTCTGGGGGTAGGGGGATGGGAGGGAGAAATGATATGGCGGGGAGGGGGAGGGGAGGGGGAAGGAAGGTCAGGGGGAGTTAAAACCTTTTTCTGTCTCATTCATGTGGTAATTGGGTGTCAAGCAGAGATCAGTGAGGTGGAGGCCGGCCTCTGAGCTTGGGTTAAACTGCTGCTCAAAGAAAGCAGGGCAGCCCCAGCCTACTGAGGCCTCACAGGAAACAGCCAGCCTCTCCTGCCGGGATGAGGCCCTTCTATTCGAGCCCAGGGGGAGCCGCTTGGGGAGTGGATACTGCGCTTTCCCCCACCCCCACCCCCCAATTCACAGGCTCCTTGAAAGCAGCTAAACAAAGCTTGGAGGGTGTTCAAACAATGCGAGAAACCCCACCTCCGCCCTTCAATAGGGGGCTCTAAACAGGCATTTAACCTTCAGAATGGCTGAAAGTGATACTCAAAGCAGCTTGCCATCCATCCCCTCCCCTTTTATAGATGAACCAGAGGCCACTTGGAGGTTCCCCTCCGCCAGGAAGCAGGCCGCTCGCTGCCCTCGCCTTGGCCCTGCATCCCTTGCTTATCTTGCTAATAACGTGGTTTCTCCAACAAGGCCAGCCAGAGTGCATGAGATTTTTAATCTAAGGGTTGTGTGGTTTGAGCCCCACCTTGGGCGAAATATTCTTGCATTTCTGGGGTTTGGACTACATGACTCTTGTGGTCCCTTCCAACTCTACATTTCTATGATTCTATAAATGCAAACTTTGTCAAGGGAGGGTGGTAGTTTCCCTGGGTAACTCTATCCCTATTTTGCTTTCCATTACAGTGGTACCTCAGGTTACATATGCTTCAGGTTACAGACGCTTCAGGTTAAAGACTCGGCTAACCCAGAAATAGTGCTTCAGGTTAAGAACTTTGATTCAGGACGAGAACAGAAATCGTGCTCCGGCGGTGCAGCGGCAGCAGGAGGCCCTATTAGCTAAAGTGGTGCTTCAGGTTAAGAACAGTTTCAGGTTAAGTATGGACCTCCGGAACAAATTAAGTACTTAACCCGAGGTACCACTGTATTGCCTTTGTTTGGTGGAGATGCAGAGTTGTCTCATAGCAAATGGGTGTCAACAAATTTAGCCACTCCCTAATGCTTTAGAAGTTGCATCTTAACTCTGTAAATTTGTGTGCATGAACACAGAAGACCAATATACTTTGGCTTTTCATGCCCTCTGCAGAAGTTTACATTAAAAAGAAGAAGAGGTTGAGGAAAATAGCCCCATCATGGATGAGACCAACAGCAGGTCCAGTGGTCATGAAGTCAGGTTTTGCATGTGCTGTTGTGGGAAAGCAAGGAGTAGATGGGGCTCATCAACCAGGGAAGGCAACCCATCTAGAAGAAGGAAAATTCTGATCTAAAACTTCTACTTCCTTGTGGGATATCCTTGGGAGAAGAAAAGGCTAACACCACAAATGTGGAATGGAGAGTCCCTAAGGCAGTTGGATGGAGCCTTGTATGCTTCCTTCTGGCAACTTCTGCAGCCAAGCTGTTGCCAAACATCTTGCTCTGCTTTCCTTTGGACCACATCAGTGAGGCTGAGAGAGGGGTCTTGCCATCCGGGTAGCCCAGGACCTCCCTACACACTACCCAGGCTTGCGCCCCAGGGAGGTCACTTTGGTGTTGCTAACACAGCAGCTTGACTTCATCCCTGGAGGCTCACTTCATTGTCTCTCAAGACAGGTGGTTGCCAACCTAGGACTGTCTCTCCCCCATCTCTCATTCATAATATGTTCCTGAATTTACATGTGCCTAAAATTTAGATACATATAAATAATATTGTTGGGGTTTTTACCTATGTTGATGGGTTGGTTATTAATTATTAATTACATATTTAAATGGGTAAAATCTTATTTTCTGATGAAAGAAGCAGACTTTATTTTGTTTTAGGAACACAGGAAGCTGGGAGACTGTCTTACACTGAGTCAGACCATTGGCTCTTCTTGCTTGGTTTTGTCTATACCAGTCTTTGCCAAGCTCATACTTTCCAGGCATTTCGGACAATGGCTCCCATTGGCTGCAGTGAGCCCCAGCCCCAGATTTAGCGTGGTGTGGGCAGTTCCTTCACACAGGGCACAAGATTGAGAAAATCCATAACTGAGGAGATCCATTTGGGGGGCGCCAATTTTTGGCCTCACCCAGGGTGCCTTATTACAAATGATTACCAAGGTCCACTTCTGTCAGCACATCTGGAGGGCACCAGGATGCCTAAGGTGGTCTCCACCAACTAGCAGCAGCTGTCCATGGTTTCAGAGAGGGCCCTCTCTCTGTCCTATGTGCAGATGCTGGAGATCGAACTTAAGACCTTCTGCATGTAAAGTAAATGATCTGTCCGTGACCTATGGCCTCTCCCCCATTTTTAAGATAATACACAGACACTCCTGTGGCTGAGGCAAGGGAGGCAGCCT
Source organism: Podarcis melisellensis (assembly GCF_964234715.1). Classification (NCBI taxonomy): domain Eukaryota; kingdom Metazoa; phylum Chordata; class Lepidosauria; order Squamata; family Lacertidae; genus Podarcis; species Podarcis melisellensis. Next base: position 3,737,618 of record NC_138547.1, on the reverse strand, counting down.
CTTATTTTATCTATTTACTAAAATATTTATATACAGGCAACCCGCCCCCCCCTTACTCGCAGGTTACATTCCAAAGCACCACGCATTTAAGTGAAATTGCTTATATTTGAAACACCATTGAAAAAGCCGCAAGCACCTAATTTCATCCCTGCCCTGCCGCTTTTTGTGATGTTTTGGGGTCACTTCCAGGTTTGGCACGATGCACAAGCGCAGAGTTGCACACATATTGAAAACATATAAATGGGGTATGGGGTGTGCCTGTACTAATTCAGTTTTTTAAAAAATCAAAATAGTTCCAAACAAGGCCCAAAGTTAGTCCCATATAGACTACATTACAATGTGTGGGCTACAGTGGCCAGGCTATCCCTGTCCAGGAATGGCTGTTGCTGGCGAACCAGACAAAGCTAGTGAAAGGCACGCCTAGCCAAAGAGGACCCCTGGGCCTCTAAGTGACAAAGGTATAACCAGGAGCACCCCTAAGCAATACACTTGTTTCTTCTGAGGGCGTGCAACCCCATGCAGAACAGGTAGCTCACCTTCCTGGATATGGGAACCACTCACCCAAAGAATCTCCCCAGGATTCAGGCAGTTTATTGGTCCTCATACAGTCCACCACTATGCTCAGACACCTATCTAGAGAAGCAGAGCTGCTTGTCATCAGCATACTAGTTCCAAAGTGCCTAACGGCCACTCCCAACAGATGTTAAATAGCACTGGAGAGAGGGTAGTTCCCTGCCTCATAGTGTTAAGTGCCAAGGTGCTGAGGAGCACTCACCCTGAAGATATGGAAAGAACCACCACAATGCAGTGCCTATGATGCCCATCCCTCTGAGTCAGTCCAGAAGGATACAATGGTAAACAAATAGTACCAGAAGCCGCTGAAAGATGGAGCAATGGTCACAGCAATGGTCACTCATCAGGGCCACCAAGGCTGATTCAGTTCCAAAGTCGGGTTTGAACCCAGATTGTAGCAGATCTAGATAATCAGCCTCCTCCAAGAATACCTTCAGCTGCTTCACAACCACCCTCTTTGCCAAGACAGGGGTGTTGCTGACCTGCCTATAGTTATTACACTCCATTGGTGGGCTTTTATAGAAGAGGAGACACCACTTCCTACTGCTGCTTGCCTTTCGTGCTCAGTGCTGTTTATTGGAGACTGAATCTGGTACCTTCTGCTCTCACTGAGCTACAGCACCTTACCAACGGCATTTTAAAAATAAGCACTTGTAATAAAAGATGTACAGTATACATAAAATTGAAGGCAATTCTTCGATCTATTTAACATTTTTCAATCTAACCAATTGCTCTATTAGGGGCACAGTTCTGTACTTTTAGTACCATAGAGATTGATTGTTGTTTTCGGCTTGAAGCTATCTATGTTTTATATTTCAGCCTTAGGCTGCTTTTGAGAAATCCAACTTAAAAATTGTTGTTGTTGGTATTATTAATATGTGTCTCTGTGTATGTGTGTATACACCCACCCACACTGCAGTTCTGTGAATTTTAGCAGGGTTTTATCAACATTTTATTATGCACACCACTTAGAGAGCTCTTAGATTAAGTAATTTATAAATATTTATGTTTAATAAGTGGTTTGTTTGGTTTTATGTGATCTTATGAATTGCTTTGCCATTGGCCTTGGAAGGGGTACATGTTGGAAGCCAAGGCAAACATATTTCACATTGAATAAAATACCACCTGTAAAGTTGGGATCTAGCTGAAGGGCAAATCATCCCCCACCCATAGCAAAAGAAGAAAACAAGAAAACAATGGCAAGTAAATTTGAAATCCTCTTTTATTAGACATGAAGATTCCATTTTCTTCCCTAGTTCCACTGCAGGAATCACAAGCCATGGTGCCTCGAGATAGCAGAAGATGTCGTGTGATGATCATGAGCAAGCATCAGAGGTAAAACACTATTTTCCCTACTTTACAATTCAGGGAAAAACACACACACACATATGGTAGGTAAAGTACCCCCTTTCTTCTCCACGGCCTCCCAAAACAGACAAACAGAGACATTGACACCTCTTGCTGCACCATGTTCCCTGAGTAAATGTTGAAACAGCATTGATTTTAAAAAAAACAAACCCAAAAACAATAAAAGCAAATACACAACCCCACAAATAAAACAATGGATTTATTTTAAAATATGCAAACTGGCATTAGGAGGACCTGTTCCTGCAACCACAAATGAGATGCCCAAGTTCAGGTTCAGGTTTAGGATAACAGAATCATAGAGTTGGAAGGGACCCCAACGGTCATCTAGTCCAACCCACTGCAAAGCAGAAATCTCAACTCAAGCATCCCTGACAAATGGCCACCCAGCCTCTGCTTAAAACCCTCCAAGGAAGAAAAGTCAACTACCTCCCAAAGGAGCGTGCTCCACTGTTGAACATGTCTGTCAGAAAGTTCTGAGGAAGGCCTGGGAAAACGGTCCTCTTGTAGGGCACCCTCCATGGCCAGGGGGCCCTGGCAGATTGACCTGGCTACATTGGCAGCGTTCTGAGAAGCCCAGGGCAGTTAAGTCTAGCTATCCTTTCAGTTTCCCACAATACCCCAGGAACAGCCTTTGTGCATCTGTTGTCCTCCAGATGTTGCAGGTAGGAGTTGCAGTCCTAAACACCCAGAAGGTACAACACTGGTGAAAGCTGCCCCAGAATGACACCAGGGTAAATCAAAGGTGGGTAGCTGAGAACTTGCCACCTGGTTATGTTCGGAGTACCAGGTCAGAAAACGAAACAAGGAAAACAAAGGGAGTCCGCACAGCAGACGTTAGCAGCGTGCCCCAGACAAATGCCCAAAGGATGTCAGCTGCTGGAATTACACACGGAGACACCTTAGGAAAGGGGGCATGTTTTCAAGGAAGCTTAGTAAACTGTGATTGATAGCAGGTGAGAAAATGGAAGGTGCACTTCCGAAGCTTCAAGGCGAGGCAGCCATGAACAGCCATTCTAGCCAAACACCCACCAAGCTAATTGAGGAGGAGGGCTTCTCCTTTATTCCTTTTTTACCATCTTCAATATGGAGCACATATCTCCCTCTTCCCTGTGTATCTCCTTCCCAGGACTATCTTTTGCAGAGCTTAGTCAGTGCTGAATTGAAGGGAGTTTCCCATTGATGTGGAAGCTTCTCACGTGGAAGGCAATTTAGAGTTGTAAACAGGAGGGGGGAATTTAATTAAAGCGTCTCCATTTTCCTACCGCTGAAACAGGAGCAGCTGCAACATCAGGTGATTTTACCTCCTTGTCTTGAAGACACCAGCTTAATTCAGATATCTTTTTAAATACTGGTTTGGAACCCAAACTGTGGTTTGGAACCCAAAGATATGGCGGGCAATCTATGGTCTAGCTTGCTTGCTTTCACCATTCATGGAATAGAGTCATGACTGTGGTTTGCCTATATAGACCTGTCAGGGACTAGGCAGAGGAGGAATGGTGGAGACCCCTCTCCAGCCTAACCCTTCCAGGGAAGAAGAAGAAGTTCAGAATTACAACAGGGGTTTGAGGGAGATCACAACTCAGAGGCAGATGAGGGGGAAAGCGGGGAAATAATGGGAGAGAAGGAGGAGGAAGGGGGACAACAGCTGATGGACACAGTGTCTTTAGAAAGCATTCCAGACCCCTCTTCTCCCAGAACCCAGCGAGCCTTGAAAGTAGTTGAGCAAAGGGCCCTCAGTGCCACCCGTAGGGAAGAGTCACTTGGAAAAATGCAATTATTCCAAGAGACTGTGTTCCAAGCCTCTCTCTGTAAATACTGAATAAAAAGCAGGTGGTAAGGACTTTTCCTTGGATGACTTCTAAAAAAGGGTTAATGAAGTTTTCAACTCATAAAAAGAAAGTCCACAGCTCTTCAGTGCCAATGGCGGAGCGTGCCCCCCCCCCAATTTTTTTGAAGGGGCACAACCAGGTGCCCCCAGCCGCCAGATTCTTCGGGGTTTCCACCCCACCCTGGCAAAGGAAGCAGAGCCTTCCTACGCTCCCAAGGGCATGGAGCTAGAGTACAGAAACATAGAGACATAGGAAAACATAGAGATACAACGTACGGAAAGGTATAGAGTCCAGAAAAACAGCAGCGGAATATGACAAAGCTTTGGCAGGAGCTGACCTGACTCAGGGTACTTTGTTGATATTGCAGTTTGACTCAGGATTGGGTAAAACCACCGGCTCACCTTTTTAGTTGGTCCCAGCAGAGCACAGTTGCACACCTCTACTGTTTACACACATACACACAAGCAGCATTCAGAGAACATAGGATGCCTGCTTCATTCATGGTCAAGGCTATGTGTTCTCTTATTCCTGGAGGATCTATGTCATTAGCAGCAGCTCCCCAGGGTGCAAGGCAGAAATGCTTCCAGATCCTTTCAACTGGAAGCATCTAGGATCCAACATTCTGCCTGAAAAGTGTGTGCTCTAAACAGCTGCCCCTCTGTAAACAGTCAGTCCATCCACAAGTTCTCCACGTGGCCATGTGCACAGCTGTGCGTGCACACACGAAATACTGCTTGTTTGTGGATCAACCTGAAGGGAGCAGCTTAATCAAGGAAGCAGCAAGAAGGCACAGCAGCCTGACTCTGGACTGGGGATCCTGCAGCCCTCCAGATGTTGCTGGACTCCAACTCTCATCATCATTGGCCATTAGTCACTCTGGCTGGGGCTGATGGGAGCTGCCATTAACTCTTGCACCATTTGTTCCAGAATCGGCTCTACTATGAGGCAATGTATTTAGTTATTTAGACATTTTGGTACTGCCTAATCAACCGTGTTCTTTGGGCAGTTCCAGAAGCAGCCACCTCAGGCATCAGGTTTTGGGTGTCCAATGGTAGGGCCGGCCAAGCTGGATACTAAACTTGCTGTTGTGCCTTCTTTAAAATAGAGAGAGAGAAGTTGATATCAGGTTCGGGAATGGGTCCAGTGCTATCTGGATCACAACATGCGGAGAGGGTGTATTCTTTCCTCCTGCACCAGAGTACAAGCAACCCCCGCCCAGTCAAACACAATTCACAACTGCTGTTAAATCCAGAGAAAGAGAGAAGCTCCCATTGGGACCAACTGATTGAGGTTCACCAAAGAGCATGGCAGACCCTGTGCCCCATGATAATTAGTAAAAAGACACATTTTAATTGTCTGTATTTCAGCCACCAAAATGTCCCAACCTGAAGCCCATTCAGGGGCAAGAAGAACCTTCACAGCACTCTTGTGGATGCTTCGTTCCACCATGGTGCATTTTGGCTACTTTCATATGATGCAAAGGAAGCTTCAGTTAGCCAATACTCCAGAGGCATGGGGACAATATCCTTATGTAGTCCTGTTCTGAGAAACAGAGATGGTAAGCATTGGGAGCCTGCCAGACACAACTCCTATCACCCCTAAGCATTGGCCATGCTGCTTGCAGCAGGTGGGAGTTGGGAAGACCAATGTATGGAGAACCACAAATGTTCTCCATGCCTACTTTAAAAATGTGTATGACCCACTCATGTAAGACGTGCCCATAACTAACTCTGTCTTCAGGAACGCAGCCTGGATTTCAATGTCACCAGCACAGAACTCTTGGGTCTTCCTCCCTGCACCAGAGTCATATGCGCTACAACAGCCTTTCCCCCACCCAACACACTACCACTTCAATCACCGTTGGCCATTGGTCATGCTGGCTCAGGCTGATAGGAACTGGATTCCAAAATGTCCGGAGGACACCAGGTCGGGAGAGGCTGCAATAAAGAGGAATGCGAGAAGACCTCTCTGGCTGCATCATCTGGTATTCAGGGCTACAGTTAAGACACAAGGTTGGCTAGGAAAAGCTTGTTCTTTGCTGCCTTCAGTAGTCCACCTTATTGAGCACATTAAAAACACAGCACATTGGGGAGGAGGGGAGGGGGAAAGCAACATGTGCATTAAGTTCGCCCAACAAATCATGCACAGCGGTTTTAAAAGAAGCCCCCAACCATCCCAACTCAAAGGGGTGGGAGCTGATTCTCAAAGTGAAATGAATGCAACTGCCTCTTAGCTTGCCCTCTTTGCAGCAGTTACATGGATTGGGCCCAGAGTGGGAAAGTGAATAAGCAGTAGGTCCCTGGGAAGGTGAAATGCTCATTGTGGGAATCTTGCCCATACTGTGCAACACCCCCCCCAAAAAAAAACCTCCTAGAGCCACAGGTCTCAGTATGTAGGTGCTCTTTATTTTGGACCACCACCTAACTGCACTCAGGTGTCTGTGGTCAGTAGTGGGGATGGAGCAGAGCCATCAGGTGTCCTGAGTCTTAAACTATGAAGGGGTGCAGCTTGGGGAGCAAGGGCAGAGCAAGTGCCTGACTGGTGAGGTGGGAGGAGCAGAGTGAAGAGCAAAAGCTCTCAGGCGCACGGGAAGTAGTTGCCTCTTCTTCTTCATCTCTGGCAGTCACTCGTAGCTGAGTAAGACTGTCTTCCATAAACACGGTCTTAACAATGAGTCCGTAAGTGACTGTGGAGGCCAATTCTGGATCTACACAGTGGGGACATTGGTTCCCAGGCAGGAGCTGATCATGGTGTGGATTTGCCAGGCGTGCCTTCCTCTTTGCACATTTCTCCCTTGCGTTCTGAGTTTGAGTGTCTTCAAAGCCCATGACAACTTTGGTAAAGGCTGTTGTCCAACTGGAGCACTCGCAGGCAAGTGTTTTCCAATTTTTAGTGTTTATACTACATTTTTTTAGATCTGCCTTGAGAAAGTCTTTAAACCTCTTTTGTTGACCACCAGCATTCCGCTTTCGATTTTTATGTTTGGAATAGAGTAGTTGCTTTGGAAGAAATCCACACAACATGACCAGTCCAACGAAGTTGATGTTGAAGAATCATTGCTTCAACACTGGTGATCTTTGCTTCTTCCAGCACGCTGGTATTAGTTCGCCTGTCTTCCCAAGTGACGAGTAAAATTTTTCGGAGACACTGTTGATGGAATCTTTCGAGGAGTTGGAGATGGAGTTTATGTGGTCTATGTTTCACGAGCATACAGTAAGGTTGCTAGTACAATATCTTTGTAAACAAGCATTTTGGTTTCCCTGCGACTGTCATGGTCCTCAAACACTCTGCACATCAATTGGGAGAAAGCCGCACTCGCAGAGCTCAGGCGATGCTGGATTTCGGCATCAATGTTAGCCCTTGTGGGAAGGTAACTGCCCAGGTAGGAGAAGTGATTGACATTTTCCAACGTTACACCATTGAGTTGGATTTGTGGCACTGCAGAGGGGTTGTTTTGTACTTGTTGCTGCAGCACTTTGGTTTTTTGAATGTTGGGTGATAGGCCAAGCTTTTCGTAAGCTTCTGCAAAGACATTTAGGATGCTTTGGAGGTCATCCTCTTAACACACTACGTTGTCATCAGCATACCAAAGCTCTATGATGGAAGTTGTGGTAACCTTACTCTTTGCTCTTCTGCCCTTCTCATCTTGATTTTTTTTCTTTCACCCATGTGAAGACCCTATAAAGGAGGCTAAAACCCTGAAATCGCAGGTCAAGCCCTGACACCAGGGGAGATCCAGAAGGCAGGCCTATGATTTGCTTCCCAATCCAAATCACACACACACACACGGAGAGAGAGAGAGAGAGAGAGAGAGAGAGAGAGAGAGAGAGAGAGACAGAGACAGAGACAGAGACAGAGACAGAGACAGAGGAATCTAGAGGCACGAAAGAGCCCTCAAAGCAACTGCAGCAAAGTCTACCTCTCATGAGTACAAAGCATAGAAGGGCAACATCATTACTGGAGCTCCCAAATATCTTCAGCTGGTGCAGTTACACTGCTTTTGACTCACCTAAAGTTCTTCTGACATAGGTGTTCACTAGTCCAGTAATTCAAGCACTGCCCCTCTATGCCGGTTCCTATTTTGTAGGACCAGCAGACAAGGTTTAGTCTGCCTCAATAACCACCAATGCTTCCCAGGCTGTTGCTATTCCTAAGGGGGGAGCCAAACAAATGCGGGCAAATTCAGGCGGCAAATTAAAATTTCATTCATGCCCTTGCGCAACAAACCTGCTGTCCGCTCCTAACCCCCTGCCCTAACTTTTGCAATAAGGAAATTGAAAGGGAAATGCACTGAAAAGAAGTGCAGCCCAAGCCTATCGGAAAAAGTCACTCTCATTTTTGTGCAGATTTTCTGTAAACAGATCAGATTGAGTGCTGAATGAACAGGTCACCTGGCTGGAAGTGACGCTGGTGTCTCAAGAGAAACTGGATTTCTGCCCTTGTGGAGAAACCATGCAGTTCAAAGCAAACTGTTCCAACTTCAACCTGCTAAACATTATTTTGGGGAAGAGGGTGCATCTTACAATATATTGGTGCTAGTGAAAGCAGTCCTGCTGAAATTCATGGACATGACAAACTCACGTTCATTAATTTCCATTGGACTACTCTGAGTAGAACCCACTTGGATACCACCCTGGACTGATGGCAGTGGGAACACAAGAAGCTGCCTTATACAGAGCCGGACAATTGGTCCATATAGCTCAGTATTGGTGACACTGACTGGCAGTGGCCCTCTGGGTTTTTGGACAGGAGTCTCTCCCAGCTCTACCTGGCAATGGCCGGGGTTGCATACCTTCTGCATGCCTTTGGTCACAGCCCTCCCCTTTCTGATTTACAACTCCCAAGACAATTACCCTACTCACAAACAACAGAGGTGTTTTTTTTTTACCTAAAATATTTCTGGGCAAGGACTTTGGCATTAAAACTGGCAAATGGCTGGCTGAAGTCCCAAAAGCAGCCTGCGGCAAGAGAGCAAAGGACCTCTGAACTCCCGGGTTGCTACAAACGCTGAGATTATTCTCCCATCCTTCTACATTTAGGTCATTTTAGACTGGAGGAACTTACTTCAAAATATGGTAAGCCAGCCCTGCTGAGGGGGTCCTTAGATCCCTTCCCCAGAGTCCTGCCTGGATGGCCATAGCTGTCAACCGTCCCTTTTTTTGTGGGAAATTCCCTTATTCCAGCGCCGTTTCCCGCTGCTATTCTGGATTGTTAGATATCCCGTAGAGGCTGCTGGTCCCTTATTTTCAAATCTGAAAGTTGACAGCTATGCTGGATGGCACCAATGCACACCCTTGTGCAAAGTACTAAGAGATAAGGAGCTGTCTTGTGTGAAGTCAAAGCATTGCTCCATCCAAGTCCAGTGTGGCCAGCAAAATCCTCCACGGTCTCAGGCAGAGATTCTCCCCAGCCCTGCCACAGACTGAAGCAGCAACCTTTGTCTCTATATGCAAAAGCACATGCTCTACAGCTGGGCTGTGGCCTCTCCCAAACAGGTGTGCAGTAACTCACAGCACGTGTGCAAACATTGCACATAGCAGAAGAACTGAAGCACTCGTCAATCGTTTGGACTGACACTTCCGATAGGCGCTAGTGAGATGAGGCTGGGCTCCCTTTTCCCCAGCAAGGGTCCTGCCATTCAGTTCTATGGCTAAGTAGAGAGACAGAATCATAGCATGAATGGGATCACCTGGCTCACACCCAAACAGGACTTCATCTCAGGCAAGGCTCCACCCTGGTGACGCAAGGAATTAAATGGAACCTGTGGTGGCCTTGAGCCTTCTGGACTGCCTTGGGCAGCTGGCACCAGGCCCCCTTGTCCCCATGCATATAAATTGAACAACCCACAAGTGCCATGCACCTGCTCCTCTGGAACAGGGATGCATTCATGGGGTCTTATTTGCACATGCACCCTAGTGCCATCCTGACAGTACACTGTGCCATTGTCAGTGGTGGGTTTGAGGAAGCCAAGCAACCAACATGCCCCTCTATCTTTGTTCGTGGAAATCACTTAAGAGCAATTTGAAGCGCAAGCGAGCGCACACACACACACACACACCCCTTTCTGAAAATGCAGGAGGTGGAAAGGCCGCCTAGCAAAACTTAAGGAACAGGTGGGATTCACACTGAGACACAACTGCTGAGCAAACAGATGAAGGAACTGACCAAAGGAGAATTTTTGCCTCTGACCCTTTTAAAGCTCCCCCACCCCTGTAGGAGAAGCGGAATGAAGACGTCTGTGTTCATACATGAGACACAGAATGAGATGCTGTTGGCCAGACTACTGTACAAAAAAAAAGGGGGGGGGAGAGAATGAAAAGCCAACCAGCTTGCACTGTAGGCAGAATTGCAAGCTTGCCGTTAACCCTTTCCTGTTTCTTTAAAAACAAAAATGGAACTTGCAATAAATTGCAAAATAATAATAATAATATGAAAACCCGCACATACAAATAAACATCCATTTGTGAAAGTAAAACCAAACCAAACACACCACCCATATCCCTGGAATAAGTTGAGTCACTGTGCCCTTCCTGCCCACTCCGCAAACTAGGGACAGTGCAGTCGAGAAAGACAATCTCTCCTCATAAAAAGTTATAATCACAACCATGGCAAGGGAGAAGGATCAAAGGTGGACCCCAGAGAAAGGAAGCACAATGGCACCACCTAGAGGCGTAATGAAGCAGTGCAGCCCTTGTGGGTCCTATGGGGAAACACAGAAAAGGGGCAAAGGGAGATCAGGGCCTCGTCCACACTATAGATTTAAAACAGTACCGTTCCACTTTTATCTGTCATGGCTTCCCCTCCCAAGAATCCTGGGAGATGTAGTTTGCTAAGGGTCCCGAAAGTTGTTAGGAGGCCCACCCCATCACAGAGCAAAACACCTCAGCACCTTAAACAAACTTTAGTTCCTAGAATTATTTGTGGAGGGTGGGAATCATGGCTCTTCAAAATGGTGTGGTATTGTTTTAAATGTAGAGCGGTGGATGGGGCCTAGGGAACGGGAGGGCAGAGCCTTTGAAACTGACACACTGACCTAGCATGCTCAACCCAGAGGAACAGGAAACAGCATGGCCACTGTTCCAACCAAGTAGAAAATAAAGCCATAGTGCTTCTATGCTTTGGTATGCATCAACCTGCTCCCCCCCCCGCCCCCAGCTGTCCCCCTGCAAACCATATGGCAAGCATCCCTCACGATGGGAGTTATAGTCCGAAACTCCTGGAGGGCACCAGGTTGGGGGAGGCTGCCATTGGCCATCGTCTTCTACAGAAACAGGTCAAATCATAAACGAAACCAAAAAAAACAACTCGCTGTGCCTCCCCCCTCCCCCCGCCGCCATTTTGTTAAATCTCTAACCATCACTGGCTTTTCCTTTCCTATGCAAACTCCAGCCCCACCACCCTACCCTAGACAGAGGGGCAGAAGTCACGGAGAAGATCAGGGGCTGTTTCACAGCTTCATTTGTCCTGACTGGATTCTCTTAAAGATGTCCTCGTTCAACGGGAGGTAGCGGCACTGCCGGGGCTCAAGGAAATAAAGCTTGTCCTTCACCACATTGGGATCATATCCCTCCTTACGCAGGTCCATTTTCTGGAACTTGAAGGTACCTGAGTAGAGGAAGGGAGGCAGGAAGAAGAAGAAGAAGAAAAATAAAAAGCATTAAGGGATGTTGTCCTTGTGTTTTCTCCTCAGCTCTTCATTGTAAAGGGAAAGCGAAAAGTACGGTAATTAAATGTATGCCTAGGGGCGCAGGAAGGAAACTGCCTTTTACTGAACCAGCTCATGTATTGTCCACACTGATTCGCAGTGGCTTTCTGGGGCTTCTGGCAGGGATGCAAATGTTCTGCCACTGAGCCAGGAGCAGTACACTTGCTGCCATGCTATATGTTCACCAGTTACAGAGCATTTTGGAGGTTCCAAGGGTCAAGGTGGTTAGATTGGTCTCAACTAGGGCCAGGGCCTTTTCAGCACTGGCCCCGACTTGGTGGAATGCTCTGCCACAAGAGACCAGGGCCCTGCGGGACTTGACATCTTTCCGCAGGGTCTGCAAGACAGAGCTGTTCTGCCTGGCCTTTGGTTTGGACTCAGTCTGACCCTTATGTCTTCCCTCCCCTTATGGTTTTGATCTATGGGCTACTTTTAAAATGAGGCTGCATTTTTAAATTGCATTTTAACCTGTATTTTAAATTGGTTCCCCCCCCCCCCCTATTATGTTTTTACTGTAATTTTACTGGTGTTAGCTGCTCTGAGCCTGGCTCTGGCTGGGGAGGGTGGGGTATAAATAAAATTTATTATTATTATTATTATTATTATTATTATTATTATCTGACATCAGGACCAGCCCTACTGAAACAGCTACCTCTAGCAGCAGGTGATGGGTGTAGGTGTGTGGAGAGCAGGTGTGAAGTTTTGGAGGACATTCCGTAACCCTCCAGACTGGTGCTGGGGGGGGGGGAATGTGTGTTATTCTGCAGAATGTCACTGATGCAATACAGTGGTACCTTGGATTACAGACGATCCGATTACAGATTCTACTAACCCAGAAATAGTACCTTGGGTTAAGAACTTTACCTCAGGATGAGAGCGGAAATCACGTGACGGCAGTGGGAGGCCCCATTAGCTAAAGTGGTACCTCAGGTTAAGAACAGTTTCAGGTTAAGAACAGACCTCCAGAATGAATTAAATTCTTAACCTGATGTACCACTGTACAAGTGTATTAGTGGTGGATTTATACCAGACTGTCCACATATCCTTTCGCTTTATTAGTTGTTCTGTGATGCAATAGAGAAAAACTGATTTTGAGGATGGATAAGATATTGTTAGAATGGGAAGCCAAAGACGAAATGGTTAAATCTGCCATGATCCATTCGGCTGAGGATATGGGGTGTAATATAGAATCAGAACTATAGGGAAAGTTGTGGAAATCTGGGCTGAAATCCACAGTGTGTTACACTTTGAGGGAAATGTTTATGAAAATGATACCAAGTAAGTTGGCAAAGATGTATAAATTTGCACCAAACATCTGCTGGAAATGTAAAGAAGCAGAATGTTCATTTTATCACATGTGGTGGGTTTGTAAAGTGGCTAAAGACTTTTGGGAGATGATCTATAATGAGATAAAAAAGATATTTAAGATAACTCTCCCCAAAAGACCAGAGGCCTTTTTATTAGGGGTAATGGGAACAGTTATCCCCCCCAAAACAGGTAAATCTATTTCTTTATGCAACAACGGCCGCGTGAATACAGTGGTGCCTCGCAAGACGAAAAGAATCCGTTCCGCGATTCTCTTCGTCTAGCGGTTTTTTCGTCTAGCGAAGCAAGCCCATTGACAGCTTAGCGGATTAGCGCTACAGCTGTCAAGCGGCTTCCAGCGATCAGCTGTTAAGCGGCTTATCAGCGGAACAGCTGATAAGCGGCTTAGCGGCTTAAGAAAAGGGCGAAAAAAGTGGGGGGAACCGCGGGGGGATGCAAGATTTTTTTCATCTTGCGAAGCAACCCCATAGGGGAATTCGTTTTACGAAGCGCCTCCAAAACGGAAAACCCTTTCGTCTAGCGGGTTTTTCGTCTTGCGAGGCGTTCGTCTTGCGGGGCACCACTGTATTATATACACAAATATGTTGTGAAGAAGCAGTATCTTACCAAAGAAGAATGGCAGTTGAAATGGACAGAATATGTTGAATTGGCTAGTTTGACTTGTAAAATTAGCCATAAAAAAGAGACTGACTTTAACGAGGATTGGAACATGTTTATAGATTATTTTAAAACACAGTGTAAACAAGACGCAAATAGGATTTGACTGAGAACATCAGTGGAAAGGATGGTGGAGGTTTTCTTTTCAGAAGCAAAGGCATGGAGAAACTATATAATATGCAGCACATGGAGGAAGCTATGGGTTGGGGAAGGGGTCTTGTGGTCGGATCCTTCTTGCAGGTTTCCCACAGGCATTTGGGTGGCCACTGTGAGAACAGGATGCTGGACTGCATGGACCTTTGTTCTGACCCAGCAGAATCTTCTTATGTTCTTAAAGTAAAGATAAAGGGGGCCCTGATCATTAGGTCCAGTCGTGGCCGACTCTGGGGTTGCGGTGCTCATCTCGCTTTACTGGCCGAGGGAGCCGGCGTACAGCTTCCAGGTCATGTGGCCAGCATGACAAAGCCGCTTCTGGCAAACCAGAGCAGCGCACGGAAATGCCGTTTGCCTTCCCGCCGGAGCGGTACCTATTTATCTACTTGCACACTGACGTGCTTTTGAACTGCTAGGTTCAATTTTCTTCCTTCAAACCATGACCCAGGTTCAGCTGACACAAGCCATATTGTGGCTTATTTGTTAGAAATTGTATTAAATAAATGCATTTGTGCTGAACTACATTCCAGAAAAGTATTAACAGCTCACATGTGGAGCAGACAAGAGTCTCCTTTTCTGTAGGTGCAATTTGTTTACAGACTGATTTTACACTGATGTGGCTTCTGAAAAACATTCCAAGAAAAACTCCATGTTTCACAATCGGATTAAAGCTTCTTCTGTATCTCTGTCAAGGAGACTCACTTGTCTTGTGCACTTCCGAAAGCAGACGCAGGAAAACAGGTCGGGAATAAGCAGGCAGCGCCTTCTTCATTTCCTCTGCAAAGCTCTCCAAGTCACAGGAATGGTCTGGATCCACAACTGCTGCCATCCCAGCCTTCCCTTCAGTTCCTAGAACACAAAAAACACACTCTGAGGTTTCTAGAGCTATTCTCATAGAGTTGTTAATAATAATAATAATAATAATAATAATAATAATAATAATAATAATAATAATAATTTATACCCTGCATATCTGGCTGGGCTTCCCCAGCCACTCTGGGCAGCTTCCAACAGAATATTAAAATACAATAGTCTATTAAACATTAAAAGCTTCCCTAAAGAGGGCTGCCTTCAGATGTCTTCTAAAAGTCTGGCAGTTGTTCTCTTTGGCATCTAGTGGAAGGGCATTCCACAGGGCGGGTGCCACCACCGAAAAGGCCCTCTGCCTGGTTCAATGTAGCTTTGCTTCTCGCAGTGAGGGAACAGTTCCCAGAGCACCCTGGGAAGAGGGATCAATGGTAACAGCACTCTAGAAATTCCCCACAGAGGGGAATAGGGGTTGCCTAACATCATTCAGGAGTTCCCAGGATGCTTTTTTGCAGCTATGGGGTTGGGGTGGGGTCTAGTCAGGGCTTTTGCCCTGGGTGAAGCTTCCAGAGGGGCACCACTGGGCCTCCAAGCCTGTGTGTGTGTGTGTGTGTGTGTGTGTGTGTGTGTGTGTGTGTGTTTACAAATGCACATTTGGGGATGCCAAGCTGAGTCTTTGACCTGGGTGAAATAAATGTATGGTGTGGGTGTGTCCATAGTGACTATCAGGACCTTTTTAGGCTAGGGACCATAAGGGCTGAACTATAGCACCACCAGCGAAAAGGCTCCATCTCTCAAAGCTGCCCATTGTGTTGCAAATGGTGATGGGATGTAGAGCAGAAGCCGATCTATAAGCCAGAGCAAATGGAGAAGAGGTGATCCCTGAGGTAGTCTGCTCATAGGCTAGGAAGGGCTTTAAAGGTTTGCACCAGCACCTCCAAATAAACCAAATAAATTTAAAAGCAGGGACCAAAGACCTCTACTTGAGCAACGACCGCACCGCCATTCCCCCTTTTCCTAAGCCATGTTGTTCCATCATGCCAAAATATCACAGAATGAAATCTTCTAGTTGACAAGTGACTGCAGGATTTTGATTCATCCACAAATTATTTTACCACTTGCCAGGGGTAGGTTGAATACATTCCCATGAAATTCATGAGGTTGAAGACATTCCCTGAAATATATTGGGCCCAGAACATTTAGAAGAGGGATGGAACTCTTTTGGCTCTCCAGATGTTGTTAAACTACAAATCCTTGACTATTGGCCATGCTGGTCAGAGATGATGAGAGCCCAACAGCACCTGGGAGGGCTGTGTGTTCCTTGTCCCTGGCTTGGAGCTGTAGAGATTATATACAAAACACCACGTTGAATAACTGGGTCTGGAAACAAACATGACTGTGATCCTCACAGCCCCAAGACCAGTATGTGGAGTTTTTACTTGGTGCTATTTTAAACAGTTTGGAGTCAGAAACTCTTGCTGAGCTACCTCAAACAGTCCAGTGAACTACCAGTATATATAGTAATCAACTTTCTCCCCTGCAGGAAAAGAGAAGGGCAACATTGGAGGAGAACCCAGAAACGCTTGCCACCCATTACCTGGAACTTCCACCCCGTAGACCACGACATCTGTCATGTTCAGGATGCGACTGAGCATCCCCTCCACCTCCGTCGTGGAGACGTTCTCGCCCTTCCAGCGGAAAGTGTCTCCTGTGCGGTCTCGGAAGAACATGTAGCCCAACTCGTCCATGATCAGAACATCACCTAAAGGGAGCCATTGCGGGGTGGGGTTTGGGAGAGAGAGAAAGAACTCACAGTAAGATGAAAGTGTGGTCCTTCGCCACCTACACCTTTATCACTACAGCACCCAGCAGTTATTATTTGGTTGTAAGTCGCTTTGCAACTAGCAAGGAGGAGGAGGAGGAGGAGGAGGAGGAGGAGGAGGAGGAGGAAGAAGAAGAAGAAGAAGAAGTTGTTGTTGTTTATATCCTGGCTTTCCCCCAGTCCAGGACTCAAGGCACACTTAAACAGATAAAATAGATCAAGCTAAAAACATAGAAAAGAGAATAGTTAAAATGTAAGTAGACCCTAATGGGAATAAAATTGTATTAAAAAGATGCCTTAGAAACACAGACAATAGCAATAAAAACGACATCGCACCAGCCCTTTCCTCAAAAGCTGTCAGTTCCCAAAGGGCTGTTGGAATAGGAAGGTCTTCACTTGCTGGCAGAAGCACAGCAAGGAGGGAGCCCGTCTGGCTTCTCTAGGGAGGGAGTTCCAGAGCCTGGGAGCAGTCACCCCTGAGAAGGCCCTCTCCCATGTCCCCACCAGGCATGCCTGTGAGGGTGGAAGGACCGAGAGATGGGCCTCTCTTGAAGATCTAAGGAAGCAGGAAGGTTCGTATGAGTGAATACAGTCTTTCAGATCGCTTGGGTCTAACCTGTGTAGGACTTTATAGGTCATAACCAGTACTTTGAATGGTGCCTGGAAACATACTGGTAGCCAATGCAACTGTTGGAACAAGAAACTCACTTCCAGGTAATTTTTAAAAACACTCTTTCTATTTCCAATATTCAGAGGTGAGTGTTGTTGCTTATATAACCTAAATAACACCATTCATAAGGTATCAACAGGTTCTCGGGAACATTGAGGTGTGCAGAATAAGAAAATTGGGGGGGGGGAATGAACGGATGACGCTTCCACCCCAAAAAACAGTCCAATGAGAACTGAGTGTTTTTCATGGCGCATCAGTGGTGGAAACAAACAAAACCAGGACAGAGGGACAATGGATTGGAGTAGGAGCTCTTCACACTGCAATGTTTTGTTGCAGGGCCCCTCACAAAATCCAAAATCTGATCCTCCATTCTTGTCCATGGAAGGCAAAAAGAAGAGTTGGCCCATGATGGCCAAACTGGGGCACTCATCCCCAACTTGGTGTTCACCAGATACCGTATGTTTCCGTGTATAAAACGCCCCCATATATAAGACAACCCCTGTTTTTTTTAAACCCAAATTAAGAAACCAGTATTTTAAACATCAAACAGAACAACTTTGAGCTTTTTTGGGGAGATTGCCCAAAGTTGAACACGGAAAAATACAGTATTTCTTGGGCATACATTTTATTTCTTTAATAATTTTGAAAAGAAATAAAATGTATAGAAAGCACCAAGTTAGGAAGGCTTAATGGAGTCCCCAATGGCCAACTGAACGGGAAAGTCAATGGATTCCAATGGCAACTTGGTGAAGACTATGTCCCAATATTCTGATTCAGTATAAGGCAGCTTCCAATGCTATTGGGGGAAATTGAAATAGAAATAATTGAAATACTTTAGTGTCACCTGTACAACTTGTATACAGTGAGATTACACGAGCACCCCCTACTCAGCTCTCTTAGTCTTAATTCCCCTCGTTTACTAAGGCACACCCACATGCAGCAGCCTAACAGCCCATGGATAGAAGCTGTTCTTTACCCTGTTGGTGCGACTAATCATGTTTCTATATCTTCTGCCTGAGGGCAGGAGATCAAGAAAGTGCTGGCCAGGGTGTGAATCATCCCTGAGAATTGTCCTCACTCTCCTGAGGCAATGTTCTTCCGCTGTTTCATCCAGTGGATTCACGGGATAGCCCATAATATCTTGTGCTGTATTCCCCACCCTCTGTAGGCACTTCCTATCAGTTGATGTCAAACCAGCATGCCACACCGTGATGCAGTATGAAAGGACACTTTCTATTGTTGACCAGTAGAATGAGATCATCAAATGTTGATTGACATCGTTGTTCCGCAATACTCTGAGGAGATGGAGTCTCTGTTGGGCTTTCTTAACCACCAGGGTTGTATTGATTTTCCAAGTAAGGTCTTCACTGAGATAAACTCCTAGGAATTTAAAGCAAGAGACTCTCTCCACACAGCCCTCCCCGATGTACAGTTCTCCTCTCTTCCTCCCAAAGTCCAACACCATCTCCTTTGTCTTGCTGATGTTAAGGTGCAAGTTGTTCCCTAAGCACCATGTAGAAAAGAATGTGGCTTGGTGGCAGATCATCTGCTTTGCATGCAGAAGGTCCCAGATTCAATTGGCACCTCCAGGCAGGGCTGCAAGAGACCCTTGCCTGAATCACTGGGAAGTCACTGCCAGTAAGTGCAGGCAGATTGTTTGGTATTAGGCAGGCAAATGGTCTTGCTACCTGGAAGAAGGCAGCTTTGCACAGAGGCAGCAGGATACATATAGGAGAAGGAGGGCCTCACCTGTGAGATAGGCACAGTCGCCTTTGGTGAAGACATCACGGGCAACCTTCTTATTGTTGGCCTCATTGTTCAAGTAGCCATCAAAGCGCTGCAAAGGATCGCTCTGGACAATGCGCCCAACCAGCTGGCCTGGCTCTCCTGTGGGCAGAGAAGGACACCTTACATGGCCACCCCATAATAGCAATGCAAAAGGAGGCAGAAGAGGCATTTGGCAGAGCAGCAATGTCATGGGAAAGGGCACATGTGTTCCCTGAGTTAAAAGGAGAATTGCTCTCCACCTGGACCTACAGACCAGGAGCCTCCTGACACTTGGCCTTCATTTTGCTCCACAGTATCTTCCAGCTGCACTCCAAAGCATTGGATCAAGATGACAGGGACAAATGATTAAGCTGCAAGTGTAGGCAAAATAAGCTCTCATATCCCACATTTCCTCCATTCTGGATCCCATAGATCCCAGGCAGTCATACATCCATGCACTGCCCAGATCCCTACTGGTAGTGAGCTCATGAAAAAATAGACTTTCCTTCCATTTATAATAAGGACAACTAAGTGTCTTGTTTCACCTTAAAGATTAACAGAAGTTTTCATGCATGAAGGATTAACATCACTTGGCAAAACTCTCTGAGCACAATATCCCCATCTCATATTTTCCCTGAACAACTTCTGTCTTCACACAGCTCAGAAAATCCCACTTTTAATTTTTAACTTGATGAACTGCAATTTCCCCAGGTACAGATGACCCATTGCTCTGCTGTTCAGTGGATTTTGGGGCTGGCTATGACATGCCAGGGGTCAGCAAACTTACCGCGCCTCGGGCCGGTGTCTCCAGCGCCAATTGCGTGGAGGGCGGGGGAGCGCGTGCCCATACGTGTGCGCGCACGCTATTTCCAGCGCACTTCCAGGTTGGAGGAGCACCGGAAATAGCTTGTGTGGATGTGCTGGGCCTCCTCCAACCCGGATGTGCACCAGAAATAAAGCTTGCGCATGCGCACCAGCTATTTCCGGTGCTCCTCCGACCTGGAAGTGGGCAGCTGCACAGTGCAGTGCTGGTAAGAGCAGGCGGTGGCAGTGGGAGGCGGGGGTCACCGTGGGCCAGATGAACGAGCCCCTCGGGCCCCTTAGTTTGGGGACCCCTGACTTATGCAGATTACTCTAGCCATTTCCTTCTCTATGGTCTGCTTCCTCTCTCTAGGAATCAACTCTTATCAGTTACAGATAGGTAGCCGTGTTGGTCTGCCATAGTCAAAACAAAAAAATTCCTTCCAGTAGCACCTTAAAGACCAACTAAGTTAGTTCTTGGTATGAGCTTTCGTGTGCATGCACACTTCTTCAGATACCAAAAACGAAAGCTCATACCAAGAACTAACTTAGTTGGTCTTTAAGGTGCTACTGGAAGGAATTTTTTTGTTTCAACTCTTATCAGTTTAACCTCTCCCTTTACAAGTTAGTATAGTGCTGCTTTAATATCCATTTATTTTCTCTCCCCCCACCCCTAAATTGCATTAGGGAGGCAATCATAACTGGAAATGCAGCAAAAATAAAAGACCATGGCATAGCTCAGTGAGTAAAGCATGAGACTCTTAATCTCAGGGTTAAGATTGGGCAAAAAGATTACTGCATGGTGGGGGGTTGGACTAGATGACCCTTGTTCTCCCTTCCAACTCTACAATTCTATGATTCTATGAAAGGGGAAGAGGTTGTATTTGATCCTTTCCCTCATACTTTGGTACAAATTAAAATGATTACATCACCACATTGGGAGCTGGGAAGAGAGGGACAACCTATCTGGCTACAGAACATTATTTCGATTAGAGCTACAAAGATCTGTACTGGGCATGTGTGTTCATACACAAACACAAACACACAGTCATCAGAAGTGCTGGAAACATCTTTCTTTAAAAGGATTTCCAAGCTTTGAATTAGATCAGTTGATGAGTAGATGACTCAACTAACAGCAAAATCCTCTGTATGTTCACTCAGAATTAAGACATAAAATCATGACGGATTAAAACAGCCTTAAAGCTGTTAAAGTTTCAGCTGCATAAGGATAAAAGTACTTTGCTGATAATCAGTCATTGTTCCCCAGAAAGAATCTAGTGCCTAGATTGTAGGATCTTCATTTATAAAGTTTATCAGTGCCTGGCTAACCACAAGGCACTCAAGAGCTAATGTGGCAGGGGAAAAACAGGTTTCCCTCTTCCTGTGTGGTGCTAGAGTGCCCTCTAGTGTAAAAGTGGACAAAGGTAAAGGTAAAGGGACCCCTGACCATTAGGTCCAGTCATGGCCGACTCTGGGGTTGCGGCGCTCATCTTGCTTTATTGGCCAAGGGAGTCGGTGTACAGCTTCTGGGTCATGTGGCCTGCATGACTAAGCCGCTTCTAGCGAACCAAAGCAGCGCACGGAAATGCCATTTACCTTCCCACCAGAGCGGTACCTATTTATCTACTTGCACTTTGACGTGCTTTCGAACTGCTAGGTTAGCAGGAGCAGGGACCGAGCAACGGGAGCTCACCCCGTCGCGGGGATTTGAACCGCCAACCTTCTGATCGGCAAGTCCTAGGCTCTGTGGTTTCACCCACAGCGACAAACTTCAGACTAAATTGTATGTCTATATACAGTGATACCTCTGGTTGCGAACGGATCCGTTCCGGAGGCCCGTTCGCAACATGAAGAGAGCACAACCAGAAGCGCTGTATCTGCGCATGCGCGTGATGTCATTTTGTGCGTCTGCGCATGTGCAAGTGGCGAAACCCGGAAGTAACCCTTTCCGGTACTTCCAGGTCGCTGCAGAATGTAACCTGAAGGAACGTAACATGAAGCAAACGTAACATGAGGTATGACTGTATTGTATTTTCCTGTGTATAACACGCCCCTGTGTATAAGATGCTCCCTATTTTGGGGGACACAAATTTAAGAAAATGGGGGGATTGCCCAAAATTGTTGAGCTTTTTGTGGGGGGGGGGGAATTGCACGAATTACAAACACTGACAATCACTCGCGTCACCGAAGCCAACAGGCACCTGCCCTCTCACAAACAGCAGGCAGCAATTGCACGCCCGCTTGCCGAAGCGGCAGCCAATCTTAAACAATCCTTGTCGCAGCAACTGATCTCCCACCCAATTTCCGCAGCAGCCAATCCAAAGCAGCACTTGACACAGCCACCAATCACCAACAAAATCGCTGCTGACAAGCTCCTGCTCGCAGATGCAACCAATCACCCGTCATCGTCCCCCATGCACTATCCGTGTATAAGACACGCCCCGTTTTATAACATTATTTTACAGTAAATAATCTTCGTCTTATACACAGAAAAGTATAAGATGGTAACATTTATGAAGCTGGCTGCTTTTCAGTAGGCCATAGCTAAGATTAATGGATATAACACTAAACTGTGGTTAATCTCGAATAGAAGCAGAAGCTTCCAGTCTTTGTGGCCACACTGTCACTCATATTGTAATACTAAACCTAGGCTTAGCTTAATTGTGTGTGAACGAGGCCCCTGAATCCCAGGAATTTTAAGTGAAGTGTCATCCAAGGTGCTCTCTCTCTTAGGGGAGAGCTTGAGTTGGCTGTAGCTTAAGAATCATGGTCATCAGCCCGGAAGGAGGACAATGGACAGAGGAGGACAGATCTCTGTCTCTCTGACAGGGTCCCATCTGTCCTCGGTCTTATCTTAGCTCCTGGGGGCCACTGCACCATCTAAAGACCTGCAGGAACCCACAGTAGTCCAAAAGTTGATTGATGTCCTCCACTTCAGGGATGAATCACCTGCCACCTCCACTCATCAAAAACCCCTGTGACATTTCTCCAATGAAAATAGGAATATTCCATTCCATAATGATAATTTTACTATTTATACCCCGCACATGTTCCTGGGTTGCCCCAGTCACTCTGGGCAGCTTCCAACATATATAAAAACATAATTAAACATTAAGAAAAAACTTCCCTATACAGGATTTCCTACAGATGGCTCAGGGATTCATTTACCAATGAAAATGTTCCTGGAAAATAGGGACACTTGCAAGGGTCTACTGCAAGGGTAGGCAACCTAAGGCCCAGGAGCCGGATCTGGCCCAATTGCCTTCTCAATCCGGCCTGTGGACAGTCCGGGAATCAGCGTGTTTTTACATGAGTAGAATGTGTCCTTTTATTTAAAATGCATCTCTGGGTTATTTGTGGGGCATAGGAATTCCTTCATTCCCCCCCCCCCAAAAAAAATATAGTCTGTCCCCCCACATGGTCTGAGGGACAGTGGACTGGCCCACAGCTAAAAAGGTTGCTGACCCCTGGTCTACTGTGACCTAGGGATGGGCTTTTCTCAGTTTTTAATTTTTTTTCCAAACTTCAGTTCTCTACATTTCCACACTAGTCTTCACACTATTATTATTAATAATAAATTTTATTTATACCCCGCCCTCCCCAGCCATAATAATATTCCTGTTTATGACCTCCGGGTTTTTGCTAAAAGCATTCTTCCTTGCTTCCTATTTTATTTATTCTGAACTACATATGCATGCTCAAGTAGGAAATAGTTTCTTTGTAGTTAAAATAATTTCTTCTGATCTGACTTTGTCCCACATGGGGTTTTTTGAAATGCTCAGAGGAAATCTGATTGGTTCTTACGAACACTGTGTAAAAAGTTCTTTTGTGAATAAAACGACCTGGGTCAAGGGGTGGAGAGGATTATTATTGGCACCTTCTCCCAAAGTCTTGCTGGTCAAGCCTCGTGTGTATTCCATTAATCAGAGTCCAATCCTTTCTTGCTTTGGAAACGCTACAACATCGAAGTCAGGATCACAGTGCCCCAGCCCTGCTGTTCTCTCCCTCTTATTCTCGTTCAAGGATTACCCAGCTGCTCTCCACCCTACTGGGCTGGTACCCAGCCTCACCTGGTTTGCACCGTATACAGAGCCCGTCAGGTCCCCGGATCAGCTCCATAGTTTCCTCATTCACTCGGACTAGGTTGATGGGGTAAATGTTGGGAAGGATCCTGCTATTGAAGCCACAAGCTCCCAGCTGCAGAGGAGAAAATTTTGGAGGTCACCACGGAAGCAAAGGGATGAAGGGCAGGAGGTCTGGGGCCCAGGGCCAAAAGCCAGGGCTCAGGCACTCTGGGCAAACACCAAGCAACGCCTTTCAGCAAGAAGGCAGCCCTTACCTTGTTGTCAAAGTTGCCCACACTGCAGTTGCACTCAGTGGCTCCATAAAACTCGGCTATCTGGGGGATGCCGAAGCGCTCAGTGAACTCCTTCCAGATAGAAGCCCGCAGGCCATTGCCCAAAGCCATCCGGACCCGATGTTTCCTCTCCACCTCTTGAGATGGCTGGTTCAACAGGTACCGACATATCTCCCCAATATACTGTACGATCTGATGGCAACAGCAGAGGAAGAAGCAGTCAGGGACAAAATGAGATGCATGGCACGAGGTAACCTACATGTGGCAGCTATGCAGTCTTCTACCTTTGAAATGATAGCCTTGATTCTCACGTGGGCCCCTGACAAATCTGTGCCCTGACCCTCCTCTCAAAGAGTTAACATTTTAGTTCATGTCTCTCCCACCCTTTTAGGCACAGGATGTTAAAAGAAATGCATTCAGCTCTGGAAATAAGGCTTGGAGAAGGCAACCCCTTAAAAGCCCATAGATCATTTAATCAGCACAAAGCCTAGTTTAAGAGAAATGTTTTCAGCTGGAGCCTATAGATATGTAATGAAGGTGCCTGGAGAGCCTCCTTGGGGAGAGTGTTCCACAAACAGGAAGCCACCACAGAAAGGGCCCTGTTCTTGTGCTGCCTCCTTCCAGTCTTGGCATGAGATGAAAAATCTCCATCTCGACATCCACCTTACAGGTTTTTGGTGTTCCAGCTACTGAGTCAATCCCCTGACTCTTAAGATGCTTTGGAAATGTGCTGCTATGCGTTTGCCTTTGGGAGGAATTTGTTGCTTTGTCTGGTGTTTTGCTGTTTGTTATATAAAAATACACACACATGCATTTATTATGATATTTATGGTGATGAGGAGGAGGAGGAGGTTGGAAGGCCATCTGCCAGGCATTCTTTACCTGTGAAACCTGCATTTCAGGGGGTAGAACTAGATCACCTTTGGGGTCTTTTCCAACTCTACAATACTATGGATCTCCTCTTTGCCCCACCCGCACAGCTGTGGTCTCAGCCCTGCCTCACCGTACAGTTGTATTTCACACAGTCTTCCCAGAAGTTAGAAGCTGAGAATTTCTTCCTGATTACGACCGTCATCCCATGCAGGACGCATTGGCCAACTCCAACAATGTTACCTAGAAGGGAAGAGCGAGAAGGAAACCCATTTTAGCCAGTAGGAAATCTGGAACTAAAAATGGTGACTAGCTTATGAGAAGCATGACTTTGCTGTTCCCGGTTTGGCTCAGACCCAATCTCCCAAAGACCCCAGGGCATGATCTTGGGAAGGGAAGAATCCAGCATGCCAAGTCGGTGCCTGGGTGGGAGAAATCACCTGGGAATGGCATGCAGAGAATCACGTTCGGTGGGTCACTCCAGAACCCTGGAACTTCCTTCCTCTAAATAATAACAAGTGTACAGAATGGTGGGTAGGACACAGAAGGTCCCAAGTTCAGTCCTCAGCACCTTTGGGTGGGGCTGGCAAAGGCTCTTGTCTGAAAAGCTGCTGTTGCTGCTTTTGATGGACCAACGGTCTGACTCGGTGTGATGCAGAATTCTGTGTTTCTATCAATTCCCTTCATTTCAGTTGGACGTTTTGTTCACAGTTCAGCAACAACATAGCCATCACAAAAGTGAAGCAGATGGGTCAAAGGTAAGTCACTGGAAAAGACCAAAAGGTTAAAGGCGCTGGTGTTACCTGCTGCGTGGTATAAGGGGAGGCAGTCATAGACCACATCGTCCTGTCGCATGCGGAAGCCGTTGAAAACCAGGGCTGCCATTCGGAAATACCTGAATTGGGAGACCAGAGAGAGAGATCAGTATTTGTCTGGAAACCAAGCCTTACGAGGAACAGCTAAGGGAGTTGAGTATGTTTACCCTGGAGAAGAGGAGATAGGATAGCTACTTTCAATTGCCTCAGGTTTCAGGAGCTTTTGGGGGGTAGGACTGTGAGCTATGGGCACCACACAGCCTGCCCTGTGCACCCTAGGCTTACTTCTGAGTAAATATGCACAGTATGGGGCTTCTATGCTTTCAACCTGCTGTTTTGGATTTGGGTTTATAATAAACTTAGTCCTGTTTTTTTCAAGAAGTTGAGTAACACAAAACAGAATTGACTGGGAGTTTCCTCACCCCGACCCCACAGACTGATCCCTTATGATTTTGCTCACCTGCAATGGACAATGATTGCAGCTTTGGGCAGCCCAGTTGTGCCTGAAGTGTAGATGTAGAACAATCTATCTGCAAGGCAAAAGGATGTTGAAAAATCCAGGGTCACCTTTGCTATCTAGTGGCATTGGTGTTCCGTGAAAAAGCAGAACTTCGGTGCCAGCACCTGGCTTTATTCTGTGGCAGGGAACCCTTTTTCCTGTCAGAGGCCACATTCCCTTGGGGAAGGTCTGCCAGGGGCCGCAGACCAGCTGTGGGCAGGACTGGTGCCAGTGGTGGGCAGAGCACCCCTTTACTGTATTTCTGCCACCCTCTTTCCCGCCATTTGCTTCTCCTCACCACCCACATGAGATTTGCAGGCTGCAGGTTCCCCAGCCCTGTTTTTAAAGAGCCTAATTACCAGCAAAATAATAATAATAATAATAATAATAATAATAATAATAATAATAATAATAATAATGATTTATTATTTGTACCCTGCCCATCTGGCTGGGCTTCCCCAGCCACTCTGGGCGACTTCCCCAAAAATATTAAAATCCTCTAATACATCAAACATTAAAAGCTTCCCTAAAGAGGGCTGCCTTCAGATGTCTTCTAAAAGTCTGATAGTTATTGTTCTCTTTGACATCTGGTGGGAGGGCGTTCCACAGGGAGGGCGCCACTACCGAGAAGGCCCTCTGCCTGATTCCCTGTAACTTGGCTTCTCGCAGTGAGGGAACCGCCAGAAGGCCCTCAGCGCTGGACCTCAGTATCCGGGCAGAATGATGGGGGTGGAGACGCTCCTTCAGATATACTGGACTGAGGGTGTTTAGGGCTTTAAAGGTCAACACCAACACTTTGAACTGTGCTCGGAAACGTACTGGGAGCCAATGTAGGTCTTTTAAGACCGGTGTTATGTGGTCTCCGCGGCTGCTCCCAGTCACCAGTCTGGCTGCCGCGTTCTGGATTAGTTGTAGTTTCCGGGTCACCTTCAAAGGTAGCCTCACATAGAGCGCATTGCAGTAGTCCAAGCGGGAGATAACCAGAACATGCACCACTCTGGCAAGACAGTCCGCAGGCAGATAGGGTCTCAGCCTGCGTACCAGATGGAACTGATAAACAGCTGTCCTGGACACAGAATTGACCTGTGCCTCCATGGACAGCTGTGAGTCCACAATGACTCCCATTCAGGACCAGGGAATCCTCCACACCTGCCCGCCTCCTGTCCCCCAAGAACAGTACTTCTGTCTTGTCAGGATTCAACCTCAATCTGTTAGCTGCCATCCATCCTCCAACCGCCTCTAGACACTCACACAGGACCTTCACCACCTTCACTGGTTCTGATTTGAAAGAGAGGTAGAGCTGGGTATCATCCGCATACTGGTGAACACCCAGCCCAAACCCCCTGATGATCTCTCCCAACGGCTGCATGTAAATGTTGAAAAGCATGGGGGAGAGGACAGAACCCTGAGGCACCCCACAAGTGAGAGCCCAGGGGTCTGAACACTCATCCCCCACCACCACTTTCTGAACACGGCCCAAGAGGAAGGAGCGGAACCACTGTATGACAGTGCCCCCAGCTCTCAGCCCCTCAAGGCAGTCCAGAAGGATGTTATGGTTGATGGTGTCCAACGCCGCTGAGAGATCCAGCAGAACTAGAAATCAGCTCTCACCTTTGTCCCTAGCCCGCCGGAGATCATCAACCAGTGTGACCAAGGCAGTTTCAGTCCCATGGTGAGGCCTGAATCCCAACTGGAAGGGATCCAAAATTAGACAGGCACTCAGTGTTATGATCTTTAGGTGGCTGCCTACTGACGATGCTTCTGTTTAAGAAGGCTTTCCCTGAGTTGTGACACAGTCATTTATGAAATAAACTGCTGTAAAGCAGTTTATAAATTTGCAAAACATGGGTCCATCCAACTCAGTACTACCTCCCCCAACCCTGCCTGGAAGTGATAGAGGTGTAACCTGGGATCATCTACATGCAAAACAATTGCTTCACCAACCCTAATAATAATAATAATAATAATAATAATAATAATAATAATAATAAATGATTTATACCCTGCCCATCTGGCTGGGTTTCCCCATATGAATAATAAGCTGTTTTGGTGTGGCGACTTAAACTGAACACTGATGTGAACAGCTGTGTGTGTCAATCTGAACTTATTATATGGTTTGTCTCTGTAGATCACAGCACAAGTATAAAGGCTGACATAAAGGTAAAGGTAAAGGTAAAGGTACCCCTGCCCGTACGGGCCAGTCTTGACAGAATCTGGGGTTGTGCGCCCATCTCACTTAAGAGGCCAGGGGCCAGCGCTGTCCGGAGACACTTCCGGGTAACGTGGCCAGCGTGACATTGCTGCTCTGGCGAGCCAGAGCCGCACACGGAAACGCCGTTTACCTTCCCGCTAGTAAGCGGTCCCTATTTATCTACTTGCACCCGGAGGTGCTTTCGAACTGCTAGGTTGGCAGGCGCTGGGACCGAGCAGCGGGAGCGCACCCCGCCGCAGGGATTCGAACCGCCAACCTTTCGATCGGCAAGTCCTAGGCGCTGAGGCTTTAACCCACAGCGCCACCTGTGTCCCCCCAAAAAAGGCTGACATACTAACTTAAATATGACATGAGATTCTCCATCATGAACCTTGCTTGACCTCAGTAAAAGCCTGATACTATTCTCAATTCAAGAAGTGACCTGAAGCTATTCAGGCATATCCTGAGTTCCTCACACCTTGTGAAGGTCAACACATGTAAATCAAGCTGCCAGCAAAGTCTACTCAAACTCCAGGTAATGGAAAGGCAGGGAACAGACAAAAGATAGCCAGTTCAGTCATAACTCACTAGGGTTTATTCAAACACGTTTTGCAAGATGGGGAGGTGAGATGCAGGCAGGAAATCCTGGGATAAATTTAAAAGCACAATAAATCTAGCTGCTTATGTTATTAGTGTAAGCCCTGCTAGCAAAATTGCCGTGCTCACTTCTGTAGGCTTTTGAGAGTAGGTAGAGATTCTTCCACTCTTTAGGTGTTTGTGTATGGTAGGATTTGAAGCCTGCTTAAATTGTAATTTTACTGTTTGAAACAGAATTCATGCATGTCGTCATTTTCATTTCATATAATAAACCAAGCTTTCTTTGTTAATGTGTCTCTCAAGAATCCTAATGTAAAGCTGTATGTTTGCCTCTAAGAATTACTGGGCTGCCCGTCTGGTCTTTAGGATAGCTTGTCCAGAATAAAATTATCAGGTGTCAGGAGTTTTATTCGGGCAAGAATAGAGACAAGCATATATTCATGAATGGACAAATGCCATAACTCTAGCAAAATATTCCAAACTTCTTGTTGGTGTGTTTGTATGAATACACAGTGCTGAACACGCATGTGACTTCAGACACATCCTGCAACAGTGACTTGGGGTTTGGTCTTTCTTTTTCAGTTAGCTCCTGAGTAGTAATAATAATAATAATAATAATAATAATAATAATAATAATAATAATAATAATAATATATTATTTATACCCCACCCATCTGGCTGAATTTCCCCAGCCACTCTGGGTGGCTCCCAATTGAATATTAAAAACACAATACAGCATTGAAGATTAAAAACTTCCCTAAACAGGGCTACCTGTTAAGGCAAAAGAGTAGGTAAAAGAGACCGAAAAGGCGGCAGCAATTTCATAGAAACATGCAATGAAAAATGGTTGCTGCCCACTGCCTGTGCCTACCTAGGAATCCCTTGTCTGGGGGAGTTGGTGACTGGCGAGATGCTTTTTCAATCAAAGGGTCCAGATGTTCTGAGCCTGGCAGCATGCTTTCCGCTTTCCAGTCGCCAGAACAGAAGAGGTGAGTGGACTTCCCAAGGGAAGGCTGCACTTCCCGCAAGGCTAGAAAGATAGAACAGGTGTTAGAAGCAAAAGCACAGAGAACACACCTTCTCTGCCACAGTGGCGCATGCATCTACAGCTGCAGGTCTTTACAGTGGTTCATATTCTACACCAGGGATGGGGAAACTGGCCCTCCAGTCGTTGCTGATGGAAGTCATGAGTCCAGCAACATCTGGAGGTCTTGGCTCAAAAAAATGTGTAGTGTGAATATTTTAGGACAAATAAGTGAATCAAAGAGTACCGTATTTTTTGCCCTATAGGACGCACTTTTCCCCCTCCAAAAATGAAAGGGAAATGTGTGTGCGTCCTATGGGGCGAATGCAGGCTTTCGCTGAAGCCTGGAGAGTGAGAGGGGTCGGTGCGCACCGACCCCTCTCACTCTCCAGGCTTCAGGAAGGTCTCCGCAAGCCTTGGGAGCCCGCAGGAGTTCACATCTGGCTCCCTAGGCTTGCGGATAGCAGCCTGCATCTCGAAGCCCGGGGCGCGCTGTGCAGCGCGCCCCGGGCTTCAGTTCCCCGACCTGGTTTGGAGGCTGGCGGTGGGGAGAAGCGCGCTTCTCCCCACCGCCAGCCCCACAAGCTCGGGGGACAGCGGGGAGGCGCAGCGCCGCCATCCTGCTGTTCCCCGACCTGGTTTGGGCTTCAGGCAGATATCCGCAAGGCGTGGGAACCCGTCAGGAAGTCGCACCGGTTTCCCAAGGCTTGCGGAGAGCTGCTTGTTCTGGGGGCTGGGGTCAGGGGAAGCTCGGGCTTCCCCCGCCCCAGCCCTGCGCCTGGGGGGATTTTTTTTTCTTTATTCCCCCCCCCAAAAAAACCCCTAGGTGCATCTTATGGGCTGGTGCACCCTATGGGGCGAAAAATACAGTATTTTAAATATGTGCAATCATATGTTTGAATCCTCATCTGTTCTTTATGGGCTCCGCTTTAGCAGGTTTCTGACCATATAATAAATGACTAGTGGGTTGTATAGCTATGTTTAGAAATGTGTATGTCAATACAGAATGCATATTTCTGTGCAGACTCTTTAAAAAATATATCTAAGATTAATGCAGAAACGGGATAGAATGGGCTTATGAATAGACACATATGGCTTTGACATGAACCAGAAATAGAGGAGCTGGACTCCATTATCCCTGAAGACTGGTAATGCTGGCCTGGGGCTGATGGGTGTTGGAGTCCAACAAAAGCTGGAGGGGCATAGGTCCCTTAGTCTCTTTTTCAAATAAATACACCTGCTCTTCTGCCTGCTTTCTGCTCTGCTTCCTGCCCCTGGATTCCCTCCCACCTCTTCTCACCATCAGCCAACTCGCTTCCAAACACGACGGCCTTTGAGTGCGAGATGTTGATGCAGTGAAGGAGCGACTCCTGCCGCACGTGAGAGTTGAGGAGAGCAGCCTCCACACCGATCTTGGCCATGCCGAGCCAGAGACCAACGTACTGGTTGCGGGATTCCATGAACAGGGCGATGACATCCCCAGAGCGGAAGCCTCTTTCATACAGGAAGTTGGCCACCTGGTTGGAATAGTTATCCAGGTCTTGGAAGGTCCACGTCTCGCCCGTCCCCTGGAAAATCAGGGCTGCTTTTCCTGGATGCTTGCGTGCTACCTGCTGGAAGAGCTTTGGGACTGTGTACTTGTTCTTCACGTACCACCAAACCTTCAACCGAGTCAAGAGGACAACGTATCCAGTCCTGGCAAGGAGAAGAAGGCACAAGTAAGGTTTCCTCCGGGAGAAAGAATCATAGATGTGTAGAGTTGGATGGGAATCATAGCTAAAGAATCCCTGACAGGTGGCATCCAACCTGCGCTTTATAAAATATACAATGAAAGAGAGTCCATCACCTTCTGAGGGAGTCTGTTCCACAATTGAATGTCTCTTGCCCTCAGAAAGTTCTTCCTTTTTATTGGAATTCATTGGCCCTAGCCTCTGGAGCAGCAAAAAGCAGCCTTTCATATATACGAAGATGGCTTTCATATCTCCTCTCAGGCTCCTCCAAGCTAAAGATACCCACCTTCCTCAACCACTCCTCATAAGGCTAGGTTTTCAAGCTTTTTATCAATACAGTGGTACCTCAGGTTACAGACGCTTCAGGTTACAGACGCTTCAAGTTACAGACTCTGCTAACCCAGAAATAGTACCTCGGGTTAAGAACTTTACCTCAGGATAAGAACAGAAATTGTGCTCTGGCGGCACAGCAGCAGGAGGAGGCCCCATTAGCTAAAGTGGTGCTTCAGGTTAAGATCGGTTTCAGGTTAAGAACGGACCTCCAGAACGAATTAAGTTCTTAACCCGAGGTACCACTGTAATCTTGTTTGCCGTCCTCTGCACACCTTCCAGCTTGTCAATATCTTTCTTCAACTGTGGTGCCCAGAGCTGGACATAGGACTACAGGTGGGGCCTGGCCAGGGCAGAGATGCCATGATTCCAGTTGGCCAGCTCATCCCAAGGGAATGGAGAGGAACCGCCCACCCACTCGTCTTCATTGAAACACTCTTAACAGTATGGCAATCTCATGCCGCTGTGTCTCCGTCAAGCCTGTAGGTGTGTTCAGCTGAACAAGAACCAGGATACATTCCATGGAAGAGGGTTTCGCAAGCATCCCAGGCTCAGAACCCCTCCTAAACTCGCCCTTATTGCAAAGCCCCACCTACACACCCAGCCTGCCACCTCCTCAGCACTCAGTCACAGAATTTTCACATGGGGCTAACTGTAGGCACAGGAAAGATGCCTTATACCATCCAGCCGATCTCCAGGGCTGGGGCTGGGGGCTCTCTCATTACCTGCGACATGGTGATGCCACAGGGGACTGAACCTGGGACCTTCCGCATGCAAAGCAGGTGCTCCACTGCTGAGCTACAGCCCTCCCCAAACAGGAGCACAGGAAGCTGCTAGGTCCAAGTCAAAATATTGGTCCACCTAGTTCAGTATTGTCTACACAGACCAGAAGTGGCTCTTCAATACTTCAGGCAGGGTTCTCTGCTAGGCCTACGTGGAAATGACATCAGGGACTGAACCTGGGACATTCCGCTTGCAAAGCAGATCCTCTGCCACAGAGCTAAGGTCTCTTGCCGTTAATATATTAGTGCTCCCCACTGGCAAATTGAACTCTATCTCCCTAGCTGCCTGCCAATACTATGAAGACAGCCTGCTTCTTTTTAAAATTATATTATATTTGCATACCAGGGATGCGGGTGGTGCTGTGGTCTAAACCACAGAGCCTAGGGCTTGCCGATCAGAAGGTCGGTGGTTCGAATCCCCGCGACGGGGTGAGCTCCCGTTGCTCGGTTACTGCTCCTGCCAACCTAGCAGTTCGAAAGCACGTCAAAGTGCAAGTAGATAAATAGGTACCACTCTGGCGGGAAGGTAAACGGCATTTCCGTGCACTGCTCTGGTTTGCCAGAAGTGGCTTAGTCATGCTGGCCCCATGACCCGGAAGCTGTACACTGGCACCCTCGGCCAATAAGGCGAGATGAGCACCGCAACCCCAGAGTCGGTCACGACTAGACCTAATGGTCAGGGGTTCCTTTACATTTATTTGTATACCACTTTTTCCTCCAAGGATCTCAAGGTGGTGTGCATGGTTCTCAGCTTCCCATTTTTATCTTCTCAACAAACCTGTGAGGTAGGTTAGCCTGAGGGGCAGTGAGTGGCCCAAGGATAGCCAATGAGTTTTATGGCTGAGTGGGGATTTGAACCCTGGTCTCCCAGGTCAAATTCCAACATTCTAACAATTACCCTACACGGCTCTAAGCAAGGATCTGTTGAGTGGGACCCCTAATATAATACCAGCACTAGAAGACTGTATCTGCAGTTCTGCATCTAGTTCTGGATGCCACATTTTAAGAAGGACATTGATAAACTGGAATGTTCCCACAGGTGAGCAATCAAGCTGGTGAGGTGTCTGGAAACTAAGCCCTACTGTTGAAAAAGCTGGGAATGTTTAGCCCAGAGAAGAAAATACGCAGTGGAGACATGATAGC
Source organism: Podarcis melisellensis (assembly GCF_964234715.1). Classification (NCBI taxonomy): domain Eukaryota; kingdom Metazoa; phylum Chordata; class Lepidosauria; order Squamata; family Lacertidae; genus Podarcis; species Podarcis melisellensis. Next base: position 3,703,802 of record NC_138547.1, on the reverse strand, counting down.
CATCTTATAATACCTGAAGGCTGTCCTGCAAATGACGGAGCAGACTCACTCTGCATTACTTCAGAGGACAGGAATAGAAGAACCCTGTGGTGGAAATGGCAGGGAGCAGATTCTGGCTAAACTTTAGGAGAAACTTATTGACACAAGGGCTGTTTGGCTGTGGAAATGGCTATCTTGGAAAGTGGTGAGCTCTGCTTTCATGGAGATATTTGAGCAGAGGCTGGATGACCATCTGTCAAGGAAACCTCAGGAAGGAAGAGTGTTCTTGTGACTGCAGGTTTCCCACAGATATCTGGTTGTCCACTGTCTGTGAGAACAAGATGCTGTACTTGAGGGACCACTGGTCTGACCCAGTAGGCCCTTCTGATGTTCTTATGTTCATCTAACAAAAAGGAGGTTTTCTCTTATTGAGTTTCAAGGACCTTTCCCCCCTCTCTTGTAGGGTGTCTTAGACCAGGGATGGTGAGAGATGATTGCAACACTGCCACACCCTGAAAGGAGCCATGCTTGATTATGCTGTGTGTGTGTGTGTGTGTGTGTGTGTGTGTGTAATACCAGTTTTGCCTGAACAAAGGCAATTTCTTGGCATCAGACCAGGCAAAGTCATAGACTAGAAAGCTTGGCTGTTTGTAATTTCTTAGGCACGTCTGAAGTCCAAAGTGCAGTCTGGCATGGAACAGTACTTCAAACGAGCAGCAACATTTTATTCCAAGCAGAGAATCTTTCAACATCGTTCCTCACATTACACCAGGGCTGCCAATTTTGGGGGGCCTGTGGGAACCTTTGGAATTCTGAGAGTGCTGTGGACACTGCCCCTGCCCTTTGGTCAATCCCTGGCCCCAGCACAAACAGAAGAAGGGCACACACACACGAATGCACACACAGCCTTTCCATGGGGTCTGTGTAAAAGTTACATCCAGAAGATTAAAACAGTGGAGTGTCTTGAATTGTCATCTTTTTGCTTTGGGTCCCAGCCAAACTACCATCAAATAAGGCTTACATTGGTAGGCTGCACAGAAAAATAATAACAGATCTGGTGCTTGCCAGTAGCACAAAAGTATTGATCCAAGGCATAGATCCTCATGGATCTTAATGATTCCCTCCCTCCCTCCCCCCCCCCGGAACACATCAGTGGGCGCATTTGAGTGAAAGAAAGCCTTTTCAGTTCCTTCTAGGCTCTCTGTGAAAGTAACACAGGTCTCTGCTTTTTAGTGAATCTGAAAATACCTTGGAGAGCCTTGTCAGTTTCACCAGTGCTGGGAAAACCTCTTTCACTCGCTCCTTCTCCCTGACACCACTGCTTCTGCTGCTCCAAGGAGGGGTGTGAGAAGCTTACTTCCAAAGGGTGTATTGGCCCATCAGTGTGGATCATGGGTAGGTAAACTAAGGCCCGGGGGCCGGATCCGACCCAATCACATTCTAAATCCGGCCCGCAGACGGTCCAGGAATCAGCATGTTTTTGCATGAGTAGAATGTGTCCTTTTATTTAAAATGCATCTCTGGGTTACAGTGGTGCCTCGCAAGACGAAATTAATCCGTTCTGCGAGTCTCTTCATCTTGCGGTTTTTTCGTCTTGCGAAGCACGGCTATTAGCGGCTTAGCGGCTATTAGCGGCTTAGCGGCTATTAACGGCTTAGCGGCTTTAAGAAAAAGGAAACAAACTCGCAAGAACTCGCAAGACGTTTCGTCTTGCGAAGCAAGCCCATAGGGAAATTCGTCTAGAGAAGAGACGCAAAAACCAAAAAACCCTTTCGTCTTGTGCATTTTTCGTTTTGCGAGGCATTCGTCTTGCGGGACACCACTGTATTTGTGGGGCATAAGAATGTGTTCGTTCCCCCCAAAATATATATATATATATATATTCTGGCCCCCCACAAGGTCTGAGGGACAGTGGACTGGCCCCCCGCTGAAAAAGTCTGCTGACCCCTGGACTTCACCAGTCTTCCCTAACCAGGTGTCTTCTAGATGCTGTTTGACTCCAACTCAACCTCAGCCAATGGTGAATGGCTGGAGATTATAGGAGCTGAAGCCCCACAACATCTGGAAGGCCCTACATAAGCAGCTGCTGATGGCACGGCAGAGAGCAGGGAAAGGCACAAGCCTGGGACATTCAGGCACAGGCAAGTTGCCCTGGGACACCACAAAGAGGGGGCAGAATTGGCTGAGCAGTTGCTTGTTTTTGTTGCGACCACACATTTAAAGTAGGAAGCATCACTCTTAACAGGCTGTGTGGCTGTGTGTTCATCTAACCCTGTATTATCTGGATGGGGCTGATGGGAATTGTAGTCCAAGTGCATCTTCATGGTGCCGTGCCTGGATCCCCCTAATCTGTTCTGATGGGCAGTGGCTTTCCAGGGCCCCTATTACTTCCTGCTGGTCCTTCCAACTGGATTTACCAGGGATAGAAACTGGGCCCTTCTGAAAACCAAGCATTGTGTACTCTTCCACTGAGCAACGGGCCCTCCATGTAACCAACACATACCCTTTGCTTCAAGATACCGAGTGCTATAGCTAGTGCCAAAGCTTGCATTTCTCATGTGCTTCTGAGAAACCCACATAAATTATGGACCTACAGCTACATCAAAATGATTGCTGTAAAAAGCATGTTAGCAAGAAACATATACATCCCTTGAAGCCACATGAAGGAGGCTCGGAAAGGGAGGTCCCCCAGTTTACAAAACTTACGAAACATCCCGTCTGGCTGTCAAGATGACGATGCGAAGGAAAGTCCATCCTCCAGATCCCAAGTAGAATATTAAGAGAGCCGGGACCACCTGGATCCATGGCAGGTCCAGGAACAGCCGGAAGACCACAAAGAGGAGAAGCAGAGCCGCCGAACGTAACATGCTGGCCTGGGGAGAGGAGAGAGGGAAGTTCCCTTTGGTGAGATGAAGAGCCCTTGCAGGTCCCCTTCTTATTGCACATTCAGGACTATTTGTGCTCAATAAATAATAATAATAATAATTATTATTATTATTATTATTATTTAGAAGATACCTGAAGGCAGCCCTGTTCAGGGAAGTTTTTAATGTGTGACATTTTAATGTATTTTTAATCTTTGTTGGAAGCCGCCCAGAGTGGCTGGGGAGACCCAGCCAGATGGCTAGGGTACAAATAATAAATGATGATGGTGATGATGATAGTAAGAGGGCTGTACCATTATGTTTTCAATGCAGCAAGCGCTGTGGGGTAGACTTACAGATGCCCTTCCAACCAGTGTGTGCCCCGTAAGCCTGCTGAAACCCTGCAACTTTTCATGCCGCAAATGTTCCAGAGTTGTCCCGTTTTCTTAATGAAAGGGCTCCTCCAGGCAGCAATAAAGCAATCGTGTTTGGGAAAGCACAGCAGAACAACTAATAAAGTGGAATGATGTTTGGACAGTCCAATATAATTCTTTAACTAATGCACTATTATTGCACCAATGACATTTTGCAGACTATCCCCCACCCCAAACCAACAACAACCCAACACCTAACTTGGATGACCCCTTGCTTTCCAAACAGCTGGCCCTAAATGGCCACCCAGGTTGGCCACATCTGTCCACCTTTGCTAAACTGTGAACAAAGACTTTAAATAATAACATTAATTTTTAAAAAGCCGAGGCCCAACTCACCAAGGGAAATCTGGGCTTGCAATCCTAGCTAATTCTTCTCCTCCACAAGGCAGCCTTTTGCTTCAGCGACGTCTCTCTGCCTCTTTGCTTCACCTTCTCCCGACAGAAAGAATGCTATTTGGACCATAACCTAATGAGCAACAGGATAAACATGTACATAAGTCCAAGGTTATTGATTATTTTCCTGGCCCGTTGTGCTTTGCTGGTTTATCTATGCCATATGACCTGGGAACGTGGAAGGGAATGTTATAAAAGTCAATTTCTGGTCTGTGACGATGATAAAGAAATCCATTCATTCGTTATAAAAGTCAGGTTTCCTGCAAGCCTTTCCTGGCTGCTCCCCTCAAACTTTTGCAAAGTAAGCGCTCCTCCACCCAAATGAGATCAATGCTGCTATTGACTCTGGCCACAGTTAGGTTGAGACTCTGGTATTGTGAAAGGTACAAGTTCAGGTCACTTAACATGGTTTAACTTGCCTGCTTGGCATTCTCTGTTCATCAGTACTGTTATGTACTGAAGTTCTCACCCTGGGCCAGCAGGGGTATACTGTAGATAGTTATGCAAATAAGGGATCAAAAATGACGTTCAGTGATTGGATAGTTTTAGAAAGTTGTTACAATAACGTTGTACTGGAGCGCTATATAAGCAGGCTGACTGAACCCTTCAGTTCAGTTCTGTCCTGGCCTGTGAATAAACAAGAGCTGTTTGAAGAATCGCTGTGTCGTCTGATATGTTCACCCACAACTTAACAAAGACCACAATATTTCTTTGAAACATCCGCCAACAGCAGCCTTTACCAACCAGATGCCCTCCAGATGGTTTGGACTACCATTTCAGCCATTTCTGATAACTGGCCATGCTGGCTGGGGCTGATGGGAGAAGTAGTCCAAAACAACTCTGGAGGGCACCAAGCTGAGCTATTTGGTATGATTGTTCAGGAGACGGTTCTACCATACAAGTTTGAAAACCATCTCAGTCCTAACTCCCTGCTTCCTCTCTTACAAAACTAGAACGTGGAGATCATCCACTGACATTGAATGGCTGGAGATGTAGGACAAGCCGGGGGGGGAACTTCTTCATGCAGTGCATACTTCAGGGGTGTGGAACCTCAGGTCTGGGGGCCAAATGTGGCCCTTGAAACCTCTCCACCTGGCCCTTGGGACATTTCCAATGCCAGAACCTCTCCCCAGGCCACCCCCTTGACTGGATCTGCTTCACACCCTTCCTAAGTTTTTCTGCCTGGCTGAAATGTGCCATTGAATTCTGATAAAGGCTGGATGGGAGATAGAGAGGGGTGTGTGCAGAAACTAGCCTACTTCACAAAGGTAATAATTACATCTGATGCTCTCCCAACTTTTGGTTTTGGCTCTGCCCACCATGGTATCCAGCATCTGGACATCCACCCACAACCTGGGGGACTTCTGTAACATACCGACAAATTCAGGGCGGGCAATTATAATTGATTGGGAGGTTTAGTGCAATTGCAACAAACCCACTTTCCCAAAAGATTAGACTTCTTTTAGGCGAGGTAAGTGACAGGAAAATGCAGCATAACAATAATAATTGATTTTTCCTGGTAGCAGCCTGGATGGAGAAATGATTGTTAGTTAACTCTGCAAAACCTGTTTGGAAGTTTGCACTTGTAGATGAACTAACACAACACTGCAAAGTAGTCAGAGGCAACATTACCAGAAATAACTAGTCTCCCTGCATTTCTTCCATTAATTCACCACCAGAAGAAACTTCTGCTCACTTTTCTTATTGGAGAGGTTATATCCTGTTATCCTGAATTTCACCTTGATATTCTGGATTTTCTTTATTTATATATCACGTCAATGACTCTTGCCAAGTGTTTAAAGAAGGTTGTACTTAACTTTGCAAGTCTGCAAAGTTTGGCATTTACCGGTATCTACACTGTATATTCTTTCCAAGGGATGCAGGTGGCGCTGTGGATTAAACAACAGAGCCTAGGACTTGACGATCAGAAGGTTGGTGGTTCGAATCCCCGCAATGGGGTGAGCTCCCGTTGCTCGGTCCCTGCTTCTGCCAACCTAGCAGTTCGAAAGCACGTCAAAGTGCAAGTAGATAAATACGGTAGGTACCGCTCCAGTGGGAAGGTAAACGGCGTTTCCGTGTGCTGCTCTGGTTCGCCAGAAGCGGCTTAGTCCTGCTGGCCACATGACCCGGAAGCTGTACGCCGGCTCCCTCAGCCAATAAACCGAGATGAGTGCTGCAACCCCAGAGTCGGTCATGACTGGACCTAATGGTCAGGGGTCCCTTTACCTTTATATTCTTTCCAAAGTGTGTAATTGGAATGAAATGTCATTAAACAGCCAGTGCCGTCTACACGCCCCTGCCTACTGAGATCAAGCAGGCGCCTTCACTGTGCTCTTTTCGGCACCTCCTAAAAACATTTTTGTTTAGACAAACCTACCCAGGTGCTTAGAAAGTTGAGGGTCATTGTGTAGTATTTCAACTTTTGTATGTTTTAAAGTATGGTTGTGAATTTATCTTGATGTTACAGTATTATCTTCTTAAAAACCACTTTGAAAAGGTTTTTTGTTTTTGATTTTAATAGTCAAGCGGAGTATAAATCTTATTAAATAAATAGATAATAAGTACCAACATATCCAAACCAATGGTTTCAAGTTGCATAACTTTCTGAACTAACTAAACTAATTACTAACTAACTATGACTAAACTTTCTGAAAATAAGCACTGTTCAACAGTGGAACGGACTCCCTCAGAAGGTGGTGGGCTTTCCTTCATTGGAAGTTTTTGAGCAGAAGTTGGGTGGCCATTTGTCACAGACGTTTTAGTTTAGTTTACTGATTAATAAATAGATAAATCAAATTCCTGCATTGTGGGGGGTTGGGGTTGGGCTAGATGACCCTCAGGGTCCCCTTCCAAATTCAAGATTCTACGATTCTATGCTCTGAACAAATGCTGAATGAACAGATCTTCTGGCAGTACCACAGCTGTATTCCATGTGTTCTGGACTCCCACAGCCCCTGACATGCTAGCTGGGGCTGGTGGGAATGGTGACTGCAACAACATCTGGAAGGATGGGGAAGTTTGCCCCAGGGTCAGGGGCATGATCCAATGACCCTGGCCAAAAAGTGAGTTTTGGGGAAGGGCTTACAGAAAATAAAGGAGGTGGTTCTCTTATAACAAGGTGGTATTAACTAAGTGAAAGTATGAGTAACTGAAATAATCACATATTCTTCCCCTTCCCGCATCCAACCACATTTGCCTTTGGTCATAGCTGTCAACTTTTCCCTTTTCTTGCGAGGAATCCTATTCAGAATAAGGGAATTTCCCTTAAAAAAATGGAACAGTTGACAGCTATGCCTCTGGCATGACAAGCATGCCTCTATTTTCAGCTCTGATTGTGTCCAATGCCCCTTTACATGTGTGCATCTAGAAAGGCATGCCTGAAGCGCCACAGGAAACAGGAACAACTCTTAGATGTCCGTAAAGCACCTCAGCTTCTGAAGGACTTGTTTCTTCTCTGCAGGCACAGGCTCCAACCCTGAACTCCAGACAAACCCTCCCTGGCCTTCAACCTATTCGTGCACATCATGCTCCCTTTTGATGTGACAGGGAGAAACAGGACGTTAGACAGGCAACAGGAAACACATCAGCTATGCCGGTGGGGTTTGCAAGCCCTGAGATGACACTGCAGTTTGCAGGCTGTCCTCAAGCCAAGGGTTATTCAGCTAAAAAGCTGGCCAATGAAGAGGATGGGGATAGACGAATCTGACCCCCTTTGCTCTTCGTTTGTTGCTTTTGGGTGGCAAGTCAACAAAACGGATCCTGGTTGTTGCTGAAGCCTGGGCAGAAGGTTAAATACAACTCCCTGGATGGGTTCTTAATGCCATCCTGCAGGAGCCCACTGGACTGGACTCAAGGGAACCCTGCAGAGTTAGTTCATTGTGTCTTGAGGATTCGAAACACAGTGGGCAAGTCAATTAGCCCCTTTTTTGCTCAGAAAAGGAACAATTTTTAAAATTCTGCCAAAAAATTCTCTGTGTGTTTTTAAAGACGACCACAGAATCTGTACATCGGCAGTGCTATTGTAATTGTTCAGAATTATACAGTTTGGAGAGACATCTAGTTTGATTTCCTTCAGAAGCTGATCACACTTTGGGCCAAATTAAGCTAGGTGCTTCTTTCACAGTTTGCAGTTGTGTGAGTGGCTTATTCAGCGTAAAGAGCAGGAAGGGGTGTGCTCTTCGGAATCCCTCACTAAAAGTGGGGAGGGTTTTCCCCATCATTTTGAGCAGGGATTCCCATGCAGGTTCACTCGGAAACTTCTGCTAATACGATAGGGAAAACCTCTGTTTTCGCAGTCCAAAACACCTTTCTGAAATAAGAAGAGCTTTGCATAGATCCCATCCAACCAATCAGGATTTAACCTGTGATTATCAGCCTAAATTTGCCAGCCGAAATCTACATCTATACACTATAAACCAACAGACAAACTACTTTCCAAAATATACAGCACTGTAGATGAATCACTTACATCCCCAGGTCACAGTAAGCAGCTCTTGAGCTGTCTTCCTCTCCTCCAGCCTCCGTCTCTGTTTCTCCACCTCTTCACAGTTCCACCTTTATCTAGCCTTCCTTCCCTCCCAGGGGGCAGAGTCATCCCCACCTACGCCTAGCAGCTATCTGGGCTTCAATCAAACCTCCAAAACAGGTGCAACAGCTTCTCCCTCGCCATGTGAACGGCACACCACACCGGTTGCACTATCCCCCTCTGGCCTCACAGGATGCATCTATCTCCATATTGTCCACACTGACCAGCAGAGGCTCTCCAGGGTTTCAGACTGTCAAAATTCCCAGCCCTACCTGGACGTGCCAGGGATTGAACTTGGGGCCGTTTGCACGGAAGGCAGATGCTCTTACACTGAGCCATGGCTCTTCCCCAGCAGGAAGGGTTCAATTCAACTACCCTTTGAGCCATTTGATAAAGGGAAATAAGTTTATTAAGCCGTCAAAGTGGGAACCCAGGAAATGGAAAGCAGAGCTCCTATTACTCAACATTTGAGTTCACCATGGCTTATTATTGTGATGTAACACTGCTGCTTCCTACACACTGTTACAAACCTGACAGTCTTGATTCCTTTGACTGGACCTGTCACCAAGCAACCAATGAGCAAGCATGGACTTGGCAAAAAAGAATGTTCATGCCCCCAAATGATATTTTCCTTTAAAGCAGGAGAGTATCAGGTTTCATTTGAGAGACAGACAGATTTCTGGGAATTGTTGATCAGGAGTCAAGCTGGATGAAAGGCATGTGGTGTGAGATGTGCGCGTGCTTTGAGCATCTGAGGCAGGTTTAGTGGTTTTGCTACCTGTTATACTTGCTTCCACTGTATTCCACTTGTACATTTGTAAATGAGAGACACACTATGAACACAAGGTAACTTCCCAGTGTTGTCTGCACTAGTGCAGAGGTGGAAACTGTGGCCCTCCAAATGTTAAAGGTAAAGGGACCCCTGACCATTAGGTCCAGTTGTGGCTGACTCTGGGGTTGCAGCACTCATCTCGCTTTATTGGCCGAGGGAGCCGGCGTACAGCTTCCGAGTCATGTGGCCAGCATGACTAAGCTGCTTCTGGCGAACCAGAGCAGCGCACGGAAACGCCGTTTACCTTCCCACCAGAGCGGCACCTATTTATCTACTTGCACTTTGATGTGCTTTCAAACTGCTAGGTTGGCAGAAGCAGGGACTGAGCAACAGGAGCTCATGGGGATTTGAACCACCAACCTTCCGATCAGCAAGTCCTAGGCTCTGTGATTTAACCCACAGCGCCACCAGCATCCCTTCTCCAGATGTTGCTGGACCACAAAATCACCATCCCTGTTCTAGCACTGCCCTGTCGCTACACTAGCATGTTACGCTCACTCCACATTTCTAAGCAGTGAGAAGTTCTAGGGGCACAGCATTTTTCAGGTTTGGCTCCCCTCAGAAGGTTGTTACTGGAGGCTTAGTGCCATTTTGTAACATTAATGTTTATTTACAAATATGTAGGCTGAACATTCCAACAAAATGTGCTTTGCACACACAGTCCCTGGCATCTCCAGGTAAGGCTGGGAGAGAACCCTGTCTAAAGCCTTGGAGAGCTACTGCCAGTCAGTGTAGGCGATACAGAGATGGACCAATGGCCTGGCTCTGTATAAGGCAGCTTCCTGTGTGTGTAATAGCTTTGCACAACAGTCACAAACACAGCCTTCCTTTAGCCTTTTAGCTGTGCTTCCTTTTTTCCTCAAATACTGTATGTTCTTTTGACGCATGCATATCATTTAAATAATCGATACTGGCTTCCCCCCCAACTTTTCCACTGTGGACTTTCAAAACCTTTGCAACCTTGCAAAGCAGAGGCCCATGATTAGAATCCTAATCCAGAAAAGCAAAGCCCTGCAGTGGTGTAGCGTGGGTTGTCAGCACCCGGGGCAAGGCAAGTAATTTTTGCCCCCTAACCTGTGGATTTGCGCCCCCTAACCCTAACCCCCAGATGTTGCGCCCGGTGCGGCCGGCCCCCCTGCACCCCCCCACGCTACGCCACTGAAGCCCTGCACTATCTACGACAATGGTGAGCCCATCACAGTCCTGGTTGCCAGGGTGAAATATGGGCAGAGAAAGCTGCTTTGTGCCAAGTCAGACCAGGAGGGTTCAGAGCCCTCACCAGCCAAACTGGTGCCACCGCTGGCTGGGGCTGACAGCAGTTCTAGTCCTAAACCTCTGCAGGGCACTGCGTTAGGGAAGACTGGTCTCCCCTGACTAGCAGCGGTGGTGGGGTATTTCACTGCTGCCTGCTAAGAAGCACTCTCCTTCTTCCAGTATTATTATTCTTCCAGTATTGCAGTGGTACCTTGCTTTTCAAACTTAATCTGTTCTGGAAGTCGATTCCAAAACCAAAGCGTTCCAAAACCAAGGCGCGCTTTCCCATAGAAAGTAATGCAAAACGGATTAATCCATTCTAGACTTCTAAAAGCAACCCCTAAAACAGCAATTTAACATTAATTTTGCTATCTAAGACCATTGATCCATAAAATGAAAGCAATAATCAATGTACTGTACGATAAAATAAATAAGACAGTATTGTAGATGATAAAAATTAAAATAACAATAATAATTCTTACCTACACTGATGATAGTCATTGTTTGGATGCGGGCGGGGGGCTTTTATGCATTTCTGCAGTCACACAATCAATCAATCAGTAGCTGAACTGGGTTCCACACAGTCATAAAAACAAATTAACCGAAAAATCCTCAAAAACAAAAACACAAAATAAATAGCAAAAACAAAAGCACCAAAGTTAATCTGTTCTGGAAGTCAGTTTGACTTCCGAAATGTTTGAAAACCAAGGCGCAGTTTCTGATTGGTGCAAGCACCCCAGAAACAATAACTGACAGCCGCATCGGATGTTCGGCTTCCGAAAAAGTTCGAAAATTGAACAGTTACTTCTGGGTTTTCCGCATTTGGGAACCAAGGCGTTTGAGTACCAAGGCATTTGAGAACCAAGGTATCACTGTACACGGCTTTGAAAATAACAACAACAATACAGATACACTTATCTTTCCCAGTCCACCACCAACCAGTGATTTCCTTATGGCTGCCCTTTACATCTACACACACACACACAAACACACACACACACACACTGGAGTGAAAAGGACACCTTATGCTTGGAAAGGTGTGGTGCTGCTTAAAAGGCATTTACCTGGAGGCCAGGTGAGTAGAAGATCTGGGCCTCAGAGATTAGAACAGGGTCAGGAATGTGGAGGGGCCTCCTAAAAATCTTCACCCACCCCCAGACCTAGGTCTGAATGAGGCAATGTCCTGATCTCTTTAATTTCTGTGCCACAGGAGAAGCACACATGACACACTCAGTGTTGGGCTTTCAATTTCTGGCAGGTTTTGTGGTCACGCTGCGGAGAGTGAATCCTATAGTATTCTGGAGGAACTCTCTGCAGGTTAGCAAAGCAAAAATTACAATTTATCCCCTATCCCTTTCAATAAGAAATATTACACACACATGCTGCCTTGGTTGCTTGAGAAAACAGGTGATTGCAGCAGGGAACTCTGGGATGGGAGAGGGTTCTCACACATATCAAATTATCTTTTTTAGAAGACAACGACAAAGCCTTAGTATTATCTATTCATCTTATGTTTAGAGCCAGCCTTACTTCCCCCACCACCCAAAGAAACATTAAAACACCAGCTCCTAAGAATGGACTTAAAAATACCCACCACACTCATTCCTGAAATATGAGCCTTAAATTCTGAGAAGTCCTTTTCAGTGATATAAATCCAACATACAATTAAACATCCCAAATGGTAGCTCCCTCACCCCTCTACTCCATTTTACTCCACTCTCATTATCTGCAAAGGAATAATAGAGTACTAGCTTCACCCAGGAGGAGCCAAGCTTAAAGTCCTCCCAGCTTCACAGCAACCCACTGATGCTATTACGAAAAATAATGGGAAAGGAAGAAAGGGAGCAACGATAATAGGCAAGCCTGCTATTATAAGCCTCGTTAGACATAAACCAGACACACGATTAGGCTGTGAAGAATGCACTCCTAGCAAGGTCTACTCAGAAGCAAGACCCGTTGAATCTAATGGCGCTTGCTCACAGGTAAGTGGAGGTAGGACTGCAGACTGAATTAGGGCGTCCGCAGCATTAAACCAAACATAGCTGGGGCCTGACAGCTAGGAAACGAAGGATATTATATATTATTACGCACACACAAAGGAGAAAATAAGGTCAATGGCCCCGCTTCTACACCCACTCCCCAAACAGAAAGTGGGGGGAGATGCAGCCTTTTTTATAGGCATCATTGCACAATAGCCCCCTTTCCTTAACACACACACACACGTTGCGGGGGTCTGTATCCACCCGGCTTTAGAATGAGCAGCAGCATGCTGGGACGTACCCCCTGACAAAAGGCTCCCCTCTCTCTCCAGCCCCCACCCCCGATGTAGCGCTCTGTGATGCTGCAGCGCTATAGACACTGACACAGCAACCCACCTCTCTGCTATCCTACGGAGCTCTGTGGCTACTGAGTGTCACAACACCGCATCCTCCTCGCGGGGCAGAGGATGCGGGTCCAGCAGTAACAGCTGGCTCAGCAGCTGTCAAAAGGGCAGGATCTTGTCTTCTCCTGCCTCCTCCTCCTCCTCCTCTTGCAAAGGCTCTCCTGATCAGCCCAGCGGCTGCGGCTCCTCCTGGCTTTGGCACTTCCTTCCTCCTCCCTTTTCCACCTGCACTGCCCTCCCTCCCGCATGAGAATTGCAAGCGGGAGGAGAAAAGGAAGAAACCAAACGGCGGCAACAGCAGCTAGTCACTGATGCTGCAGGAGCTCTGGCAAAAGGGGGTCCTGCAGGGGGCGAGAGAGAGCAGCGCTCTGCCGCAATGCACCGCGGGATTTGTAGTCCTTCTTGCGCTCCGCAGCCTTCCACGTGGGTGGGGAAGGGCTGTGTGCTTTGACTTTCCTCTTTTCTTTACTCTTGTACTGCTTTTTCCCTTCTCTCTTTCTCTCCCACTACCTAGCTCGGTTTCCTCCTGTCCCAGCCCCTGGTCCTATGGCAATGGCCCCCCCACCGCACGTTAAAACGATCTCAAGCAGTTTCACATATTTATTTTATTTTTTGAGGAAAAGCTTCAGACAGGAAAGCAAGAGCTGGGAGTTTGCAAAAGAAGTTTCAAAGGAGAAGCGAAGAGGCTCGCGGTGTCCCCGCGCGCGCCTTGCAAAGTCGGTGGCCTTAAGACGCCTTTGCAAAGGGACAACTGGCGACAGGAAAAAAGTACGGCTCTGTAATCAGATCAAGAGCTCAGCCGAGCCGCAACTGGTGGAGGGAGGGAGGGAGGGCAAAAAGAGGACGGGCAGGATCATCCCTCGCTATCTAGCAGGCTCTGTGGCGCAATGGATAGCGCATTGGACTTCTAGACTAATGACTGGGTGAAGTCATTCAAAGGTTGTGGGTTCGAGTCCCACCAGAGTCGCATTTTGTTGGGCTTCCTTTCAACTCAAACTTTAAAAGAAGCAAAAGTAAACAAATAACACGACCAACTCCTCTGGGGGACAAAGTTGACTACATAAAAGTTTTGTTAAAATATTTTTTAAAATCCATTTATCCAGTTATACCTTCTTTTTTTACAACATGCCAATATTTCGCATCAGTCGTAGCTGGAGACTCAAGTTGAAACCTGTATGTGTGCTTAGCTAAGAACTCGATGGGGCTTACCTCTGGGTAGAGGCTCGCAAGCTGACTTCCAGAGTGTCACAATTTTGTGGATGGGCACACAGCCCCTGAAGTGGATTTGGTGCTCTTGCGCAGCAAACTCGCTGCCCCCGCCCCCGACAAACAGCACCATGGATATTATTATTATTATTATTGCAGTAAGGAAAGTCATGGTTGCTGAATTGCAGAGTTGGAAGGGAGGGTCATCTGGTCAAATATCCTGCAAAGCATCCTGCTCAGTTATCCCTGCGTGGGCTCAAACCACCAACCTTCTGCATAAGAACCAGAAGCATTAACCCACGGTGCCACAGGCTCCACACATGCTTATGTGAAGTAGTTGGATAACTTCCCCTCAAAGAAATCGGAATGAGTGCTTGATGAACAGGACATATGGTAGAGCCCTAAAGTTTCGCCTGTAAATTAGGATGAGTATCTTTATTAATTAACTGACAGATTAAGGCTGCAATCCCTAACCCCATTTACCTGGGAGTAAGCCTGATTGAAATCTCATGGATTTCTGAGTAGAAATGGGGCACTTCCAGACCGTCACTATTTTGGGGTGAGATTCAAACACACAGCTGCATATTCAGGTTGTGCAGTTAAGTTGACTGGGAGGTCTTGGGCATCAAACCCACTTCACATTGAAAAATCCAGTGTGGGTGTAACTTGACTTTATGGGGGGGGGGAGGCGTTAGTGGGGGAAGAACCGAGTTATCTGTGATGCATTTGGTCAGTTAAGTATTTTTATTTATTTATTTGATTTATGGGGGGAACAGGTGCCCAACCCACACCCTCCTTGGCTATGCCCATGGGATCCAGACTTATTGCAGGGGAATAGTGATAGAGGAAATGTACCAAAAATTTCAGGATGACACTTCCTTTGGTGCAACATCCCTGCAAGCAAATCAGGATGAATGCTCATTAAGGGCTCTTCCATACTGGGCCAGTCTATACCTGGGCTTAATGTGGACCTCGAGATTCCCTACGCTTTGAAAATCCAAATAGGAGAGTTGTACTGACTGCATTGGGTGGCGCTGTGGGTTACGGGTGGCGCTGTGGGTTAAACCACAGAGACTAGGACTTGCCAATCAGAAGGTTGGTGGTTCAAATCCCCGTGACGGGGTGAGCTCCTGTTGCTCGGTCCCAGCTCCTGCCAACCTAGCAGTTCAAAAGCACATCAACGTGCAAGTAGATAAATAGGTACCGCTCCGGCGGGAAGGTAAACGGCGTTTCCGTGTGCTGCTCTGGTTCGCCAGAAGCAGCTTCGTCATGCTGGCCACATGACCCGGAAGCTGTACGCCAGCTCCCTCGGCCAATAAAGCGAGATGAGCGCCGCAACCCCAGAGTCGGTCACGACTGGACCTAATGGTCAGGGGTCCCTTTACCTTTACCTTTACTGACTGCATAGGGAATCTCTGGGTTTAGGCAGAAGAAAGTGTGGGGCCAGTACTAATAGGTGGGGGGGAAACATGTTGAAAACAGTATAGCGACAGTGCCTGCCCGATGTTAATTAGGCTGGGAGTTCCAAAGTCTAAGGACTGAAAGACTGACTCCTTACACACGAAATGATTATTATATGGCCCCTGTAAAAAGACAAGCTCAGTATAGCAAAGGATTTGAGAGAGGCTTAGTACAGTTTACTTGAATATTTCCCTTTCTTCTGTTTCACAGCTGGGATTAGTAATGTTTGCTGAGGAAGCCAGAAGCCAAAACTTTAACTAAGCAGTCATAAACCTATTTCTGTGCGTTCATTCATTTATTTGCAAATATTATAATTTAGTGTTCTTTGACAGTATCTTTTTCGTATCTAAATCCTGCTTGATTGCATTATTGTTCAGTTGCTTATAAGAGGTAGGTGTGACTAACTGGGAAACATTAATTGCTGTGTTGTTCTAATGAGATTGCTTTACTGTATATTTTCTTATGGATGTTTATGTTTCAATGGGATCATTTACCCCGTATTTTAATTAGGAATATTTATATTTTAATATCTGTGCATTAGTTTTCATATTTTATAATAATATAATATAATATAATATAATATAATATAATATAATATAATATAATAATATAATATAATAACTTATTATTTGTACCCCGCCCATCTGGCTGGGCTTCCCCAGCCCCTCTGGGCGGCTTCCCAAAAAATATTAAAATACTATAATACATCAAACATTAATAGCTTCCCTAAACAGGGCTGCCTTCAAATGTCTTCTAAAAGTCTGGTAGTTGTTGTTCTCTTTGACATCTGGTGGGAGGGCGTTCCACAGTGACGGATTTTGCTTAGAAACCTACCTTAGAATTAAGTAGTATATAAATTATTATTAATAATTATGTCATTCTTACTGTACACCAAAAGCCTTTTTGCCCTTTCTGGGGCATCTTAAGCAAGCAAATCTGGCTTCACGTCGTTTCAGTATACCTGAAGGAGCGTCTCCACGCACTCCACCCACATCATTCTGCCCGGACGCTGAGTTCCAGTGCCGGGGCCTTCTGGTGGTTCCCTCATTGTGAGAAGCAAAGCTACAGGGAACCAGGCAGAGGGCCTTCTCAGTGGTGGCACCCACCCTGTGGAATGCCCTCCCATCAGATATCAAAGAGAAGAACAACTACCTGACATTCAGAAGACATCTGAAGGCAGCCCTGTTCAGGGAAGTTTGTAATGTGTGACATTTTGATGTATTTTTGGTCTTTGTTGGAAGCCGCCCAGAGTGGCTGGGGAAAATCAGCCAGAAGGGTGGGGTAAAAATAATAAATTATTATTATTATTATTATTGGTCATACCTTTTTTAAAAAAGGGGGAAGAACTTAAGTCTTTAAATGAGATGTTTGTTTGTTTAATAGAGGTTTTGTACTTACCATTCCATCTGCATAAACCACAAGGCAGCTTACTACAGAAGTAACATGCCAGTGGCCCCCAACCCTTTGGGGCCCAGGGGACCCATCTGGAAAGCTAAGAAACGATTGTGGGCATCACAAGCTCCCCATTTAACAAGAGAAAAGCTAGCAATGCTCAGAATGCACCCAAAACTTGCAAAACACCTACATGGTTTCTATGCCAGACAAATAAAACAGAGACAAACAATGCAGGCAACCTACAACCAATCGAAAGTGAAAGCTGCCAATACTCTTAGTTAAAATTAAAATGGGGAGTGGCAGAGTTGAGGCAGGTGTAGGGCTGCTAACTTGAATAAAATATTGGGGGGCCCAAGTAAGCTCCACCCCACATAATCGATCACATGGTGCAGCACGCACACACTATTTGAATGGCAATGCCCATGAACTTTGGGGGGTCCTGACCCCCTCAAATATTTTATTGGGGGCCCCCCAAATACCATGCTGCCCATAGGCACAATATTGTGTAGAAATTTCTCATTTTCAATTGTGCATAATCTTTGCCGCCCCTTCTCCAGAAAAGGAAAATGGATGTTGCATGCCACATTTTAGAAGGAAATTAGGCAAATGCTGTGTTTGAGTGTTAAGTACAAATAAACAAATAAATAATTCGTTATAATGATGAACAAAGCAAGCAAGTAAACAAACAAACAAACAAACAAACATGGAAAGGCTTAAAATTATGAAGCAGAATCTGGGGGGAGGGCATCAGCTGGTAGTCCAGATCTCCTGCCCCCTTCTTTATTTATTTAGTACAGTATTTAAAAAGCTGCTTGTAGAGTAGCTGGCCACAGCACTTGTGAAACGCCAGCCACCCACCATCTTAAATTCTATGCAGAGTTGTGTGTCAGACGGCTAGCACAGAATAGGACCATCATAAAGTAAACACTAGAACTACCCTGGTATCTGAGAGAAGGCACCAGTTGCTGTGGAAATAACACTGCCATGCTGTGTGATTGCTTCCATGTCCCCCTCATGCCTGCATAAAAGGAAAACCTATTCTGACAAATTCACCACAAGCCTGCAGCTCTGTGAAAGGAGCCCTTCCAGGCCAATCCTATGAAGGCAGAAAGGGAAGTTAACATCTGCCTTTGTTTACCACAGTGTGGCTTTTAATCCTGGTTGGCGATGTGGGTGTAGAAAGAAAGGGAGTCAGCTGCCTGGGAGAGGATGGAGAGGAGGAAAAGTTGCCAGGCGAGGCAAGCAAGGCAGGCAGGCAGACTGAAGCAACTTGTTCAGAAGGGGGAAGGTCACGGCTCAGGGACATCTGCTTTGCATGCAGAAGGTCCCAAGATCAATCTCTCAATGGCATCTCCAGGTGGGGCTGGGAGCGATGCCCTGCCTGAAATCCTGGAGAACTGCTGCCAGCCACTTCCCCCACTCATGAGGGAAAGAGGAAATCTGTTATAGAATAATAAAAAAAGCAAATGTAAAATGACCAAGCAGGTGGGCAGGGAGGAAATGGTTGTTTGGGAAGGGGTGGGTGGGAATACAGGTGAAACTCGAAAAATTAGAATATCGTGGAAAAGTTCCTTTATTTCAGTAATTCAACTTGAAAGGTGAAACTAATATATGAGATCGACTCATGACATGCAAAGCGAGATGTGCTTCTACTTCTCAGAGGTCCAATCTTTCTCAATTTGCAATCCTTGTTTTGCTGATTTCCTTGAATATTCTCATTTTCTGAGATTGTTTATCTGGGGTTTTCGTCAGCTGTACGCCATGATCATCGCAATGATAACAAATCAAGGCTTGACATATCTCGCTTGGCATGTCACGAGTCAATTTCATATATTAGTTTCACCTTTGAAGTTGAATTACTGAAATAAAGGGACTTTTCCACGATATTCTAATTTTTCGAGTTTCACCTGTATGGTATGAGTGGAATGTGAAAGGAGAATGGGAGAAGAAATTACAGCAGATGTGTTAACAACATTGGGCGGACACGTGGAGGCGGGAAAGAATATAAAATAAACCTTCTTCTCTGTTTAGTGCCTTTGGCTCAGCAAAGAGTGCCTAAAACAGGGAGGATGGGTCACACCACCTCCAGAGCACTTAACTTGAGGGAAGCTGAGTTATGGAACACCATGCTTCAAGGAAAGTGATGTGGCAAAGAATTAAGCCATTTCCAAATACAGGTCAGATACAGGATTAGGTGCCAGTGACTGTCAGATGAATATGCCAAATTCTGCCTCCATTTTGAAGCTGGTTCTGCCCCTATGCCCCCACATTGCAAGGCCAGTGGGGTGGGCCTCAATCTCTGTTTTCAGCAGTCTCACTGTGGGTCCTGAACTGATGCTATGATAACTTGTTATAAGGTAGCATCTTTTGTCCCTAAGGATCGGTCAGCTTGACCATGTGCCCTTCTAGGGATGCAGTGAGGCCTGACCCCAGCATGGCGTCCTTTTTCAAAAAGTGTGCTTAATCTGGACATGCTTACTTAGGAGAAAAGGCAGGTGTAGGCCCCTGAGCTGCAATGTGCTCTCTTTCCAGATTGGGGCCCTATGCAAGTTATATGCTGAAAATCACTCCCCTGCCTGCTATTTGCTCCCAAAGAGTAGTTTGAAATACTCTTAAGAAAGAACACCAGAAAGAGGGGTTTTTTAAAATACAAAAACCTGGCGCATGGCACCAATCCATCTCACCTGGAACACCAAGTGCCTACCTATATCCAGAAGGGTGCATGAGTAACAATACATGCCACACTTTGGATTTGGCAAACTTGCTTTTTTTAAAAAAAGGTGGTTACAAACGTTGTAGATGTTTGTATCTGCCTATGGGCAGACACAGTGCACAACGATGCTTTGATAATAACAACAACCACACACACACGCCACTCATCTGACTGGGTTACCCCAGCCACTCTGGGCGATAGCAGTATTTAAGGAAATCTGATAGCTTAGGGCGCCTTCTAAGAGGAGCAGAGAACCTGCGGCCCGTCATGTGTTGCTGGACCACAACGGGCTGGGGCTGATGGAGTTGCGGGTCCAGCAACATCTGGCAGGCCACAGGGTCTCTATCCCTGCACTGAAAGATTATTCTGTTTTGACAGATCAGTTTTCCCGGACAACTCAGTCCCACAAACCCAAATTGAACATATTGCCTGGCCTCCCAGGATTTACCAACAGTTCATGCACCTGGCTTGTGACATGTTAAGTCTTTGAAGTCATTACAAGGTGCTATTGCAAAACCGTACTGCTGCTCCCAGACAGGTGGCTGATTCCAGGTAGGTATTAAATGCAGAATCAGTGCTCCTCATGCCTGCAATTTTATTTTATTGCAACATCCAGATTAAGACACTGGCACCAGAAATCCAGTCTGACTTCTCTCCCACCCTCAGTTTAATATGTAATTGAACAACATCAGCACCTTTCCCCCCAACCCTGTCTGTGATATCACAATGCCCCATTCACCCTGTCTGTCAAGACAAAACCCTCAAAAGACTTCACGGATCTGCTGTAGCCTTAAAGAGTCCTATACCAGCAGCAAGATGCTAACTTATCCTCAGTAAAGAGGTAAGGATGTATGGGTGTAGAGAAGGTGGCGGCGGTGGGAATGGATACACGCAGAAATAAAACGGCAAAGGAAGAAGCTGAGGATGACACTTCCAATAAGCATACTGGCAACTGCAGTACTTGGGAGATAATATAATCACCCCAATTTTGCAATGCTAATGAATACCTGTAATGGAAAGGGAAACCAACCAGGCCAGTATTTAAGGAGATCTGGGGCAGAGTTTAATCCTTTACTTTGTTGCCGACACATTTCTGGACTGGGAGACATATGCCGGTGAACATCCCCACCCACTTGCAGGACAGAAAGCAGCACATCGTATTTCAAGACCTGGTTTTAAAAATGCAGTACATTCTCACCTCAGTTACTCTTCGGTCTACATCTTCGTATTTGCCACCAGCTTGGATGGCTTTAAAGGACAAATTAATGCTGCGTGAGGCTATCAATGGCTACTTGCCATGAGACCTGTGTAAGACCTCCCTTGTTGGAGGCAGCATGCCTCTGAGTACCAGCACTTTTGGGATCACAATTGGGTGAGGAATACAGGGCTGGAGCTGTTTAGAGCTTTAAAAGTCAATCCCCACACTTTGAATTGAGCTCGGAAACATAATGGGAGCCAATGTAGGTCTTTCAGGACCAGTGTTATGTGGTCTCGGCAGCCACTCCCAGTCACCAATCTACCTTTTGTATTCTGGATTAGTTGTAGTTTCTGGGTCATCTTCAAAAGTAGCCCCACATAGAGCGCATGGCAGTAGTCCAAGTGGGAGATAACCAGAGCATGCACCACTCTGGCGAGACAGCTGCAGGCGGGTAGGGTCTCAGCCTGCGTACCAGATGGAGCCCTGGACACAGAACTGACCTGCGCCTCCATGGACAGCTCTGAGTCCAAAATAACTCCCGGGCTGCACACCTGGTCCTTCAGGGGCACGGCTACCCCATTCAGGACCAGGGAGTCCTCCATAGTAAACCTGGCTGCAACAGCACTCTCCCCAATATGCAATTCCCAGCAACTGGTATTTAAAGGAATACTGCCATCAACAGTGGAGGAAGAATACAGCCATACTGATTAAAACTATTGATAGCCTCCGGAGTAGTGTTGTTTAATGGTTAGAGTTTTGAACTAGGACCTAGGAGCCCAAGTTTCAAATCCCTACTCGGGCACAAAGCTCACTTTGGGCCAGTCATACTCTCAGCCAAGCCTTCCTCACAGGGTTCTTGAGAGGATAAAATGTGGAGGAAAGGTTGGTTACAAATGCAATTAATCAACATATGTCAGGGTTGGGTTTTGCGCTGCAGTCAGGAAGAAATTGGCAGCCAGCACCAAAGAAGAACCAAAAGATATAGTCAAGGGGCATGGTCCAAGGTTAAACGGGGATGCCATAGCAATCAAGGATGCAGGAAGACTCTTGTACTGCAAGCAAAACCCAGCTGGAATAAGAAGTCCTTCCTGTCTAACACAATCCATTGGCCAATGTGTGTCTGAAGATACTTCCATGAAATGCTGCTACCTGCAGTTCAAAGCTTCACCACACAGTCCAGCTACACACATATCCAGCAGCCCTGACACAAAAAGACAACTGATCACATTAAGCATATTGTATGCACTGGCGATTTATTAAGGAACTTACAGATATGAGTCTCTTTCCAGCTGTGATAGGCAGTTATCTCAGTCCCAACTGTAGAGTTGGAAGGTGACTCCAAGGGTCATCCAGCCCAAACCACTGCAATGAAGGAAACTCAACTGAATCATCCAGGACAGATGGCCAACTCTGCTCAAAAACCTCCAAGGAAGGAGAGTCCACCACCTCCTGAGGGAGACCATTCCACTGTCAAACAGCTCTTGCCATCACAAAGTTCTTTGTAATGTTAAGTTGGAATCTTCTTTCTTGTAACTTGAATCCAGCGGCTTGGGTTCTAGCCTCCACAGCAGGAGAAAACAAGCTTGCTCCATGTAGCGGCCCTTGAGATATTTGAAGATGGTTATCGCATCTCCTCTCAGTCTCCTCTTTTCCAGGCTAAATGTACTCAACTCCTTCAACTGTTCCTCATATGGCGAGCATGCCCAAAGTCCAATATGGGGGCCTAATTTGGCCCCTTGGCTGGTTTTATTTGGCCCCCGTGGCAGTTTATTTATTGGGGTTAAATCCCCCCATAAAAGCTCAAGAAGTTCAATCCTTTAAAAAGCTCAATAACTTTGGGGTAAAATCATAAAAAAAGCTCAACAGCTTCAATTCTAAAAAAAGCTCAGCAGCTTTGGTCGGCCCTCACTGGCCCTCTTTGAAAAAAGTTTGGGCACCCCTGTGATATATGGCTTGGTTTCCAGACCCTTGACCTTCTTGGTCACCTTCCTCTGCATGTGTTCCAGCTTGTGAAGATCCTTCTTAAACTGTGCTGCTAAGAACTGGACTTGGCCTCGTGCCTCTGTCCTTGGTGGAGACAAAGTCATGGGCAGCATTCTTCATTCCTTTCACCCAAAGGCGGTTTGTAGAGAGAGATCAACCACCCTGGTAGCCCAGGAGTAGGCAAACAATAGATGGTTGGATGATTTGCAAATATCTGTAGTTTCAGCTGTATTCACTGCAGCAACAAGCCCCACTGAGGTCCAATGGGAGTAAATATCTGGATCCTGATGCCACCCTGGTTTAAAGCCCTCTTCGTCCAGAATTCACCCTGTAGCCTTAGCTCAAGGGGTGGATAATCTTAGACAAAGGAGCATAATGTGACACCACTGGCCCCCACCCCCTAGGCTGCACCTCACCAGCCCTGCCCTGAAATGACCTTTCATGTTTTTACCTGACTGAAATGTGTCCTGGAACTGTGTTAACTAATGTCTCTTGCTTGCCTGGGTGGAGACATGTGAGGCTGGAATGCAGAGTATCTTGCAGCGGTCACATCCATCGATCCGCCCACTTGCCTCTGGCGTCGCCTACACCTGGAACAGGTTGCCCATGACAAAGAGACCTTTGGCCTGCAAAAGGTTCTCCACTGCTGCTTTAAATTCACCCGGCCTCAGTTCTGCCTGTGACAGGAGTGGGGGGGACGTGCCTAGTCCACTGGTCAGCTGTGAGCTTTCGGCACACAGGGGCCTTTTGAAGCCCCTTTCAGAACACTATTTTACTCAGTGCTTTGAACGGGGCTTCTGAAGACCCCTGCAGATGATAAAACAACCAGTCTTTAGAGGCCCCTCTCAAAGCACTATCCGGCACTGCACTGGGAAAGGGGCTTTGCAGGCACTACAGATGAGCTGAAACATGCTCTTAGTATGTCCCACCCTTACTGCACCATCTGACCTCAGGTGTCAGGAAGATGGGCCTAATCAGGACTGCAGGCAGCAAATATCCCAGCCCTGGTCTATCAAACGGGAATATGCCAAGAATCCACCTTGCTGGGCTGCTGTGCATTTATGTACAATCCACCATTTCAGGGTTTCAAATTTCCTTCCTCCCAGTGTTTTCACTGCTGTTTAAATGACTGAAGAGGCTTTGTGTTTTAAAACACTGTCTTAGCATTTTAGATCATCTGGTTGGAGTGGCAGGGAAAATGCAGAACATGCTGCCAACTGAATTAATAAACCTTTTGCATGGCCAAACCGTGGCTGCTCAGCTGATCCAAGGCAAGCTGTGGTTTAACTTCTGAGAGCCTAAATCTACTTCATCTACTGCTTCTTCAATGCCTGCCAGTGACTTTCCCCCCATTTTCCCCAGCAGAAATTTACACCGGAATTGCCGGAGGTGGCAGGATACCGATTTCGTGACGAAGAGAGTCTATGGTTTGCTCCCAGCGCTCCTCGTAATAGAAATTCAGGATGCAGTTGACACTACTTCCACTCCGAACAGCCCATGGGATGAGCTCAGTGGTCAGAACACGCAGCTTCCTGGATGGACGGAGACGGAAATCCAAAAGTTATTTATTGGTTTGTTTTGATTCCATTCCTGAGTCATTTCCCACAAAATATCTTGAAGCAGAAAAGAAATTACTATAGATTCCGGCGTATTAGGTGACTGGGCGTATAAGACGACCCCCCAAATTGGCAGCTGCGAATCTGGGGGGTCGATTTATACACCCAGTCGCCTAATACGTGGCAGCTTCGCTGGGCAGTGGGCATCGGGCTCCGCGCCGGGAGGAAGCTGCCCGGCAAAGCTGCCCAGTGATGCTAAGCCGGCTTCGCTAGGCGGCTTCCTCCCGGTGCAGAACGGAGCCTGCCACCCACTGCTACTGCCCAGCGAACCCATACCCGGCGTATAAGATGAACCCCAACTTTTTAGAGGATTTTCTGGGGTTAAAAAGTCGTCTTATACACCAGAATCTACTGTACCCAACATAAAAAGCCAACTACAAACAGTTCCATGTGGTGGCGGGGAGAGAGATTCAATTCAGAAACAGCTTGGGGCAAAGGTCTCCTCACAGAAAGGCTCTGTTGAAAAATTAAGGTCCTTGATAGGCACCAGATGCCACCTGCCTAATAACCAGGTGGGGAGGGTACTCTGAAGGTTAGGTGCTGCCACGCTAAAGACCTGATTACCATCATACCTCAGTTTACAGCCACTTCAGGTTGCGTTTTTTTGGGTTGCGGTATGCCGAAACCCAGAAGTACCAGAACAGGTTACTTCCGGGTTTCAGCAGTCGCGCATGTGCAGAAGCACTGAATCGCAACCCGCGCATGCGCAGACACGGGTTGTGAATGTGCATCCTGCACGGCTCACGATCGCAACCTGAGTGTCCACTGTACTATATTGTACAGAACAGACTTCCTGATACGGTGGCATCTGCAGGAGGACCTCTTTGGCTTGCTGTGACAGGTGAACTGAGGATCTGAGGAACGGTGCTTCTGAATACCTCCTGTTGGGGAACAACGGTGGGAGAGAACAATGCGTCACGTCCCTACGGGGCTTCCCGTTAGAGCTCCTGGTTGGCCACTGTGGGATATGGGACGCCGGATAAGACAGGCCCAGCAGGGCTCTTCTTACATTAAAAATTGCTTAGGTAGAATGTCCTGTGTCAGTTCAAAGTAGATTCAGGTTCCTTCTTTGGTTGACTTTTTCCCAAATTAGGAAGTCCCCCTGTAATTTTAACTGCCCTTTTTTGAATCTCCAAACACAAAGTAGCTGATTGATCTGAGGCGAATGTTTGAAGGACGGCCCAAGGCTTTCTGGCCTGACAGCCACACTACAGTGGTACCTTGGTTTGCATACGTCTTGGTTTGCATACGTTTTGGATGACAAACACGTCAAACTCGGAAGTGCTTGTCTTGGTTTGTAACCTTTTTTTGGATTACAACCCATTTTTTTTTGGATTACGAACAAATTTTTTTGGGAGGCCCCATTGGCAGAAGCGCACCTTGGGTTACAACCTGTTTTGGTTTACAAACAGACCTCCAGAACAGATTATGGTTGTAAACCAAGCTACCACTGTGTCTGTTTAGCAAACTAACAATGGACAAAACATTTGCATGGAAGTTGCATTTAAAGGCTTCTCAACATACCAGGCGTTAAGGCGGAGTGGGCCAAATGCTGCTCCCAGAATGCACATGGGCAGGCCAGTCTGGACTGCCTCAAACCACTTTACCACGACTTCCCCTGAGAAAAAGCACCAGGAGATAAAAGAAAAGAAAATCTTTGTCACAACCTAACTATAAAGCTTTTAAGCCAATGGCGTGGCCTACATTTCATTTGGCTGATAGGTGAACGGAAACACCCAGGCAACTTTGGACCAGTTAAATATCTTTCTGAATTCTAAGGCTTCAAAATTTCAGAAACAGCAATGACCTGTTCGGATATTTCTTTGCATCCATAAGGGTGAGATATTAATTCACAGCAGGTTTCATTAATTTTGCAAAAACAACGGCTTTTTAAAAATTACATTTTAGGAATGTGGAAAGTTGCCTTAGGGGAGGCAACATGAGAATCTGACCCATGACCCATCTAGCTCATTGCTGTCTACTCTGGCTGGCAGTGCCCCCAAACAATACCTTGATGCCCACCAAGGCCAGGCCATTTTTAAAAAAATCTGTTTTTGGGCTTGGGGAGGGGGAATTGGTGGTAGTGGCCTGTTCTTTAGAGACATGTTGCCTGCTCCCCGCTGGCCCTTTTGGAGAAAACATTTGGAAACATTTGCCTGTTTCAGGGAAGCAATTCTGAGTATCCCCAGTTTTTTTGTCTGTGAAATGGGTATTTAGTGGTGACCAAGAAAGTTCCTTATGTTTCCAGGTAAGCTCTTAGGCTCCAAAAATTTGGACAGCCCCAAACAGATGCTCTAAAACACAGGCTGCTGTTCTGTCTGCTGTAGGATACCCTTTGTTGTTTCTAAAACTTACAGAAGACTGTTGTCACATCTTCAAGGCCTTGCTTAAGGCTTTAGGACTGGAAGCTTTGGAAGTATGGAAGTAAACAAAAGCCTTTAACTAAAATAACTGGCAGTATGGTTGCAGATTCGCGCCCCCACCCCGGTGCTGCTGAACTCATCTGGGGTGGTAAGGGGCAGTGGTAGTCAACGTGGCAGAAAAAGCGAAGCAAAAGTGCGTGAGGGATCAGGTGTCCCAGCATCCAGAGATTTTAAAATAACTACTAGGGTGCCGTCGGGGCCTTGAAGGAGTTCAAAGCCCTTCTGCAATTTCAGTCAGGCTTCTACTGATACAGTAAAGCAGATAAAAGGGCAAATCTCCGAATGACTCATAGCCTCCCTCCTATAAATCCAGAACATTTGTGTTCAATGGCTCAGGGTTGATTGCACAATGCCCCCATCCTCCATAGCCCACATTTCCTAGCCCTGCTCCAGTTCTCCTCTCCCTCTAGCTCAACCACCCCAATGACTCATGACATGGTTGGATCTTGAAGGTAGGTGAAAGGCAACTGCCGCCCAACCTGTGAACATATTAATGCACGACCTGTGCCTGCTATGTGCTTCTTAAACGGTGCCAGAAGGTTGTGGCGGATATTGCTTCACACATGTACCATTTAGGCAGCAATCCTAGAGGCACTTAAGCTAGGAACGAGCCCCACGGGAGTCATTTCTGAGCACGTAGATTTGTGCTGCTACTCTCTGATTTATTGCCAAGATACAAGCAGTAATTAGCCTCAACCAGAGCCAGGGGCTTTTCAACTCTGGCTCTGGTCTGGTGGAACGCTCTGCCTCATGAGACCAGGGCCCTGCAGGATCGGATTTCTTTCCGCAGGGCCTGTAAGACAGAGTTGTTCCACCTGGCCTTTGGCTTGGAATCAAATTGATCTCCTCCCCCTCTTCCTTTTTCCTTTCTCCTTCTGTGATGGAACTCCTATTTGGGGACTTCTCTGGTTGTTTTCTGGCCCATTTAGGACCAGTCTGGATAGTTGGCCTTGGTGAAGACTTGACGTTTTCATCCCCAAAAAAGTTTTTTATTTGAGTTCCTACTGAAATGGGGCTGCATTTTAACGTTGTACATTAATATTGTTTTTGTTGTATTTTAATCAATTGTTTTTATACCGGTGTTAGCCGCTCTGAGCCCCGTATTGGCTGGGGAGGGCGGGGTATAAATAAAATTTAATAATTAATAATAATAAGTAATGCTTCTTCTTGCGGATATGACACCCAATATTGTAAACTCTTATAACTGATAAGAACACACAATATAAAATAAACTAAAGCAGGCAGAGGTTATGTTGTGACCAAACCAGTGACTAGAACTGCTTAGGAATTACACCTGACCACGAGGCCATTTGTGAAAGTGGAGGAAGTGATTTAACACCTTGCTTATTAGCATTAATAGCAAAGGGGCTCCTCTCTCCTGCCTATTGCTCTCTGTCATTTTCTCCACAGATGCTGATCCCCAGATTCTACTTCACCAACTCCGTAGAGTAAAATGAATGTGCTACATCCATTGCCAAGCAACTTACATACACACAGCTCCAAGTGAGAAAATGCTTAGATCCATGTGGATAACTGACCCATATTGGGACAAAAAAATTCTTAATTTCACATATAGTTCTTGAATGGCTCCGTTTTTGAATATTTCGGTTCCCGAACGCCGAAAACCTGGAAGTAAATGCTCCAGTTTTCTAACATTCCTCGGAATTCGAACGTCCGACGCAGCTTCCGCTTGAGTGCAAGAAGCTCTTGCAAACAATCTGAAGCCGCACCTCGGTTGCCGAACATTTCAGAAGGTGAACGGTCTTCTGGAATGGGTTACGTTCGACAGCTGAGGTTTGACTGTACACTGATGAGGGTATGAACAGGCAGTTACTGACTAGGAACGAGATATTGAGGTAGTAGCAGGTAATTTGATGAAGGCATTGACTTCAGTATGCTGCAGCTGTGAAAAAGGCATTTTCCATGATAGGGATCATTAGGAAAGGAATTGAAAATAAAACTGCTGCTATCGTAATGCGCTTATGCAAATCTATGGTGAAGCTGCATTTGAAATATGGTGTCCGGTTCTAATCACCTCACCTCAAAAAAGAACCCTGTGGAATTGGAAGAGGTTCAGAAAAGGAGAACCAAAACAATCAAGGGGGTGGAGCGGCTTCCCTATGAAGAAAGCTTGCAGTGTTTGGGGCTGTTCGGTTTAGAGAAAAGGCGAGTAAAAGTGAAATGACAGAACTATGCATTAGGCATGGAGAAAGTGGGGAGGCAGAATCCGCCCCCAATAACACCAGTCATGTACACCCAATGAAGCCAAATGTAGGTAAGATTGTTGAAAAGCTTTGCAGGGATGGTTTTAACTGCTTTTAGAACATGTGTCTTATCTTATTTTCATCTTTTTGTGCACCGTTTTGATGACCCTAGGTTGTGAAACCGTTTCCAAGTTTGTAAAATAAAGGAAAATAAAAGCGATGTAGTAATCAGGGCGACCAGATTCAACTCAGCCATAAGAAGCCTTGTCTCACCGAGCATATTGGTGGGCATGCCAAGAAGGGTGTGCATCAGATCATGGACCTCTCTATACCGCTGGACCACATAGGCCAATTCTTCATCATCTACAAACTTAGGAGGCATCCTGGTGTCTGGAGAGATTCTCTGCCAACCAGGAAAAAAGAAAAAGTAGGCTCATGTGCATCCACTACTAGGGAGAGGTTGCAGCTCAGTGGCAGAACTTTGCATGCAGAAGGTCCCAGGTTTGACCCTTGGCCTGTCTGGTTAACAAGGAGCAGGTGGCAGCAGAGCGATAGGGAAAGACCCTGGAAAGATGCTGCCAGCCAGAGCTCTGTTGGATTGTTAGTGATTAACCATTGATATTTTAATATATGATCTTTGACATTCTCCCTTTGGAGGTATTTCTAGATATGTGTACACATGTATGCTGACAAATTTGTATTATTTTAGGACAGGGGTCGGCAACCTAAGGCCCATGGACCACAAGGGGCCCACGGGGGTCATTTAACTGGCCCACGAGCCGCCCCCAAACCGAGCCACCCGCTTGGTGAGTTCCCACGCACTGCGCTAAACCAGCGTGGTGCAGGGACTTGTTTTTGCGGCGCCGGAAATAGCACCTGCACAGATGCTGGAAATTGCGCCTGTGCAGATGCAGGTGCCGAAAATCGTGTCTGCGCAGACGCCAGAAATGGCGGGCGCATGTGCTTGCATTCCAGCCCACGGAGGGATCTCCGCTGGAGTGAACTGGCCCAGGCAAGGTAAACCTTGCCAACCCCTGTTCTAGGACATTGGCACCCAGTGACTCAGAGACTGAAGACACTGAGGACATTTAATGTAACATCACAGGATCAAAAGAGTGTGTTTTGGGGGGGAGGGGGAGGAGATTTCTTATCTATGTTTTCTATGCTTGGTTGTATTTGTAATGATTATATTATAATTATTATATTTACACATACACACACACACACATATATATAAAACAATACAGATTACTTTTCTGAAAACAGAAAGAACACTAAACCACTTGACATCAAATTTGGCCTGCGAGGCTGATCCAGAGAAGGACCATGGAGCCAAAAAGGATCCCAACCCCTGCTCTACTGGAAACCTAGCCTTAAGAACTACTATACTCACATTATCGTCCAAAAAACGGACATACTCTCGGCCAAAGGTCCCGTCTGGAAGCCCCCGAAGTCCACGGATATCTAATGTGGAGAGGCGTATCCGAGGCCGTTCTCTGCAAAGGAAGGCAAATTGGACGATGGCTGGCTTAGCCTGTGAAATCCAGAGGGTTAGCTGACCTTTTTACAGCCCTATAGTTCTATTAAGGCACTGAAGCATGTAATGAGGGCAAATTGCCATACCTTTCTGTTAGGAATCTGTGGCCTGCCAGATGTTGCTGGAGTCCCTCTTCCCAAGCACCCCAGCCAGCATAAGAAATGGTCAGGGATGATGGGAGTTGCAGTCCGCTGGTATCTGAAGGACCACAGGATCTCCCCTCCCAGCTTCAAGTAGTTCATAAATACTGAGCTTGAGCACAATCCAACTGCATCTAAATCCCACCAACATCAATGGCAAGAGCTGAGAGTGCAACCCTTCAGGGCTGAGCATTTAAAGTAATGTTTTATTGTTACTTTCTGTACTGGATCAGATTATTATAAGACGTGTGTTCTTTGCTGTATATTTTATCACTGTAAACCACCTTTTGCATAGCAATATAGAAAGGGGGTATACAAACTGAAAGTGAAATGAAAGTGAAATGGCTGGATCCATTGCACAAGTACAAAAAGCCCCATGGAACTGACTCCCAAGTTAGGTGCATGCACAGGTTTGCCGTGTGAAATGGAGTAAAAGTAGCCATTAAAACAAAATAAAAATCCAAAATCCATTTCATGGCAATACGTTTATTAACCTAGATGTCGCAAGCCAGTGTGCAGTTACTGTTAGCATATGAAGCCCTTAACAACTTGGAACCAGCTTATCTGAGAGATCGCCTTACCCCACCCAACTCTTAGACTGGCAGAACTGGCACTACTACAGGTGCCACATAATACCCACTCCACATTTGTAAGAATTCAAATGCTCTGTTTATCCATCCATTTATCAATCTATCACCAATCAGTAGATATTAGAAAGACACTTGATCATTTAGTGTGGTAGCACCTACACTTTGGAACTCCCTGCCTATTGATATCAAGCAGGTATCTTCACTAAACTCTTTTTGGCCCCTGCTAACCTATCTGGAGGCTTACAAAGTCCAGGTAATTTTAATCGGTTTTAGTATTTTAACTTTTGCATGATTGTGATTTTTTTCTTTTTCTTGTTTTATCTTTTGTAAAAAGCTTTGAAGTTGTTGTTTTTTTACAATCAAGTGGCATATAAATTCTATGAAAATAAATAAATAAATAAATTCCATTCCCCACCCCCCAACAGTTGTACAGCAATTCTGCAGCAACTGAGCACAGTGCTCACTAGGCTATCTCTTTTTAAAAGCATAAACACTACAAATGAGGAGTGTATTTTAGGATTGCAGACTTAAAATCCCCAGTTATAAATGTGTGCTTAATGTATGCTGAAGGCAAGTTTCTAATCCTCATGTGTGAACTCAAATATGAATAGATGTCCCCAAAGAGTACTAATCCCTGTAACTTAGGGGTGGAGAGCTTGTGGCCCTCCAAATACTTGCTGGAGTCCAATTCCCATCATCCCTAACCATTAGTCATGCTGGCTGGAGCTGATGGGAATTGCAGTTCCGCAAGTACTGGAGAGTTGCATGTCCACGAACCCAGCTGCGACAGAATCTCTTCCCAGCTACAGACTAAAAACAAACCGAAACAAACACACATTCACATACTGTAGGATCCGATATCCCTCTGGGTCATTCCTCATCCTCTCCCTGAGGTTTCTCAGAGCTAGGTACCCTGTTGTCTCCCCGAGGACGGCCACCATATCTGTAAATGGAACCAAACAAGAGAGGAAGACAATGAGTTAGCGGGAACAGAGCTCAGGACAAGTCACAAAACTCACCGGGATGAAAGCTGGCAGAGCAAATGAATGAATTTGGTATAGCAATAACATTCATCAACGCAACAGCCTTCAAAAAGCCACCACTTTTAAAAGAGATTCAGTGAGAATGTGTGCAATAATGGGACCCAGGAAGCCCTTCCTGGCCAGCCAACAGGAGAGGAATAGTGGCAAATTTGTGTATGCGATGGAGTCATGGCTGTTATTCCACAGGGACTGCCAAGGACAGGAATTTCACTGAGAACCTGGCAGAGCAGTCTTTGCCAGCCAAGTTCTCTCCATATGTTTTAGACTGGAACTCCCATTAGGCCCAGCCAGCATGGCCAAGGGAGTTGTCGTCCAAAACAACTGCATGGGGGGTCAGGTTGGCATAGAGTTTGACTGTGAGAAAGAGCTATGTTTGATAAGAGATAAAATAGAAGTTTAGCCAGCAAGTGCTGGAGAAATTTTTTGGTACTGCTAGGGAGGCATTTGCAGACCCCATGCCCATCAAAGCTCTTACGTGGCTTTTGGGCAACATGTTGATTCCTCTGTTCCCAAGTTACTTAAATCCATTAGGGTTCCCAGGAGCTGACAGCTCACCAAAGTAGACTCTTGAGTAAGCTTAGCAGTCAAGGATTAAGAGGAGAGATCCTCTTGTGGATGAAGAACTGGTTAAGTTGCAGCAAGCAAAGGGCAGGAATAAATAGACAGTTCTCCAAATTAAGAGACGTAGAATGTGGAGTCTCCTAAATATCAGTATTGGGACCCGTGCTTTTAAACTTGATCATATATGTTCTGCAGTTAGGGGTGAGCAGTGAGGTGGCCAAGTCTGCTCATGATGCTAAATTGTTCAGGGTTGTTAAAACAGGGAGATTGTAAAGAGCGCCAAAAGGCCCTCTCCAAACTGTGGGAATGAGCAGTAAAATGGCAAATGTAATTCAGTGCAAACAAGTGTAAAGTGATGCATGTTGGGGCAAAAAAAACCACAAAAAACCCTTAATTTCACACAGACGCTCATGCAGTCTGAACTGGTAGTGGCTGACCAGGAATGAGACCTTGAGGTTGTCATGGTCAGCTCAGTGAAGATGTTGACCCAGTGTGCAGCAGCTGCGAAAAATGCAAAGTTCTATCCTGGAGATCATTATGAAAGCAACTGAAAATAAAACTGTCAATAACATAACGCCCTCAAAGAAATCTATGGCGTGACGACATCTGAAATACTGTCAGCTCAGCGGGTGGGATTCTAAGGTTTTGCAGAAGTACAAAAACCCCACGACAACACAAAAACCGCTCAACGATGACTGAATGCTCAGTTGGCATGGAATGTGGGCTGCCAGAGGGTGTGGGGGGAAACCCAGAAAACTGGGGCTATTGAGGGGGACTGGAATGGAGTATCCTGGGGGAAAGTATGACTGTCCGGCATCCAGAACAGGAGCACTCAACATTGTTTAGTTATTGGCCCCCCCTCTCCATCCATGTATACCTGACAACTGAGGATAGCACTTCCTGTTTCCCCCAGATAGTACACAAGATACGTGTTCAGTGGTACCTCAGGTTACATACGCTTCAGGTTACATATGCTTCAGGTTACAGACTCCGCTAACCCAGAAATAGTACCTTGGGTTGAGAACTTTGCTTCAGGATGAGAACAGAAATTGCGCGGTGGCGGCAGCAGGAGGCCCCATTAGCTAAAGTGGTGCTTCAGGTTAAGAACAGTTTCAGGTTAAGAACGGACCTCCGGAATGAATTAAGTACTTAACCCGAGGTACCACTGTACTTCGCTTGCTAGCAAAACTAAATGCACACCTTGCACAAAATGACAGGCCCCAGCTCACCATGCCGGTAGGGATTGTAGAGAGCCATGAATGCTGAGCCAGCTGCCAGCAGGCCTTTCTGCAGAGGACTGGTGGGGATGTGTCCTGGATATAATGGGTAATACTTTTCTTCTCCTGTGGGGCTGTCAGTGGCTGATGGCTGGTCAGTATGGCAGAGGAGACGTCCCGTACCTGAGGAAAAACAGCCCATTCAAAGGCAGGGAGGAAGAAGGATGAGCAAGGTGAACAGCTGACCTTCCTTTGTCCTATTTACTGATGCTAGTGGCAAGAAGCTAGTGTGACCCCTCAAGTATCACCAGAAAATGAGGATAAAAGCAAGCACAGATTGTTAGAAGAGCTTGCAGCTTGGGTAAATTAGACTGAATTGCAGTTTCTGGAGTTAAAAGGCTGTATTCATGCAGGAGCTGCTTATACACTGAGATAAAAAAAGAGAAAATAGCAGACATCTTATCTCAACACGTTGGGAGAGAGAGAGAAAATAGGCTCTGCTCTCTAGGGATGGATTTAACCTAGACAGAGAGGCTACTAGCAAGGAGTGGCTGGATCACTGGACAAACAGTAATATTGAATTTATTCTGTGTTTGCCAAATTGTTGGAATTTCTGTCATTTTTTTGAATTTTACTGATGCGCTCTGTATTTTGGTATATTGGTATACTGATGTTTAGAATATTTGCTGCAAGACTCTTTGGGCGCAGTTCATTGTGGAAAAGTGGCACAGAAATTAGCACTATCAACCAATCAACCTCAAAAAGTCACCCCCAATGTATAGTTGGCCTTGGTGAAAATTTTGATGTTTTCATCCCCAAAAAGTTTTTGATTTGAGTTTCTACTGAAATGAGGTTGCATTTTAATGTTGTACTTTAATCTTGTTTTTAAGTTGTATTTTAATAAATTGTTTTTATACCTGGCGTTAGCTACTCTTGGCTGGGGAGGGCAGGGGTATAAATAAAATGTATTATTATATTATTATTATATCTAAAAGGAAACAACAGCAGCTTCAACATCCACATAAGAAGAGCCTGCTGGATCAGGCCAATGGCCTGATCCTCATAGTGGCCAGCCAGATACCTCAGTGAGAAACCCACTATCAGGACTCAAACACAAGAGCTCTCTCCCCTCCTGTGATTTCCAACTACTGGTATTCGGAAGCATTCCTGTCTCCAACCGCATCACTAGAGTATAGCCATGATGGCTGGTAGCCATCTATAGCCTTATCTTCCTCCATTAATTAATTCAGTCCTCTTAAAGCCATCAAAGTTAGCCATTCCCACCTCCTGTGAGAGCAAATTCCACGGTTCAACTATGTGCCATGTAAAGAAGGCTTTCCTTTTACCGGTCCCGAATCTTCCATTTAGCTTCGTTCTGGAGTTACGAGAGGGAGAGGTTTTCCACTTTCCACTTTCCCTACACCTAAAGCAGTCTCATAAACTTCTGTCATATCACCTCTCACTCGCCTTTTCTCAGAACTGAAAAGCCCCAAATGCTGCAGCCTTTTCCTCCTGTGGAGTCGTTTCCTCCCTCCCTTGACCTTCCCTAACTCCATAGCAGGATGTAATCTGAGCAGGGACCAGAAAACAGGGACAGCTATGTATGAAATGAGCTGGGGGTGAGTGGGAAAGGGAAGAGGCTCAGGACTACAATACCTCAAGGACCGTCTTTCCACATATAAACGCTAATCATCATGTGAAGCCCTTCTTAATGTACTTTCCTCGAGAGATCCGGAGAACGGCAATATGAGAATGAACCCTTTCGTTTGTGGAATGCTCTCCCCAGAGATTCACCTGGTGCCTTTGTTACATAGGTTTGGGAGCGAGGTGAAAATATTCTGCTATAACCATATATCTGGCCAATTAAACAATCTTTTTAAAACTGTTTGTAGAAGGGATTATTGTTATTGTTTGTTGCTGTGCTGTGCATTTTTGTTTTTTACATTGTAGACCGCCCTGTGATCCTCGGATGAAGGGCCGTAGAGAATTCTAATAAATAATAATAATAGAGGGATAAACTGCAAGTGCACTTGCCTCTGATCATGCAGAGATCAACGGCTCCTCTCAGGTCCCCTGCAAGGGGCAGGAAACTTCGGCTTCTCCTGGGTAACAGCAGCAGCAGCGCCAGAGCCATAGCTAGTTTTGCTTTATTCCCTTTTTGAACAAAAACTAAGTGAAGAATCCCAAAACAAAACACGCATTACCTTCTGCGGCCGGCAGGAGCTACCCGAATACTGCTCCTCGCAACCACCCACCCCTTTCCGCCTTACTCCCTGGTCTTCTGCGTTGCGCCTCCTCTCCCCATTCGCCCCTTGATCCCTCCAAAACTCTCCTTTTTCTGCGCCTTTCCTAGCTTCGCAGCAGCTCTTGTTTCCGGGAGGGCTGCATTTCGTGAGGGACTCACGAGGGCAGCGCGCACCGTGAGCGACGTGCGGAGGTTTCTGCGTAGCCCCTCCCTAATGTCGCTGCGGCGCTTGTTACTTGACGCCCCCAAGATGGCGGCTCCGGGGGACGTGGTTGAAGGTTACACCTCTTGCCCTCTGCGCATTCCGCTTTCCGGCCTTGGCGGCAGCGCTTGTTTCCGAGCCGGGCTGCCTTTCGTGACGGACACAAAATGGCGGCGCCCACTTTGGGGGACCACTGAGAGTGCGACGCCCGTAAGCAGCGCCGGCGGCAGCGGGAGACGCTACAATGCGGTTGGCGAGGGTTGGTTTGCATGGGGTCTTCGCCGTCTACAAGCCCCCCGGCGTGGCGTGGATGGCCGTGCGGAACTCCGTGGAGACCCACCTGCTGAAAGGTGAGCCTTGGAAGAGGCCTTATCCTGCCTCTCGAGTCCCGCTCCTTACTATTGCAATACAGAGTGTTTCGTAATAAATGTGCTCTTAACCAGGGTTAAATAACCAGGATTATTTAAATCGAATTTTAAAAATAATATGCTTTTGGAGGAAAAATATTTCTAAAGTTAGTTTTCTGTTTTAGTTACATAATAGTCCAGAGCCTATTCATCTGGAAATAAGGATTTAAGTTTTTCATGTGTGCTAAAACTCAGTCTAAGTTGTTGTTTTTTAATCGTCTAACCGCATCAGTTAACAAGCGTGGATACATATAGTATAATGTTATTGTTTTAGTTAAATAAGTTGTTTAAATTGTTATTAAGGAAATTATTATTTTTCTCCTTCCAATAAAGTACAGCAGAAAAGTTGTCCAAATATAAACAATAATTTCATAATTATCTGTCTATGTATTTCTAATAGTATAACCAAATCAGTAATTTTTGATATAACTGTAAAAACTACTCTGAAAATTTATTATTCCAAAAATTAAACCTTTATCTGGTTGTCAGTCCCTTCTCCCTCCCCCAAGAGCCGCCACGCACCCTTTAAAGAGCACGCAGCTCTTGCAGGCTTTTGCTGGAGGTGGGGGAAGGGACAGAGGGCAGCCCCTCATTCCCTTCCCCCTCCTTCCAGAAAAGCCCCCAAGAGCCACACTCCCTTTCACGAGCCGCGTGGAGCGTGTGTGTGGCGCTTGGGGGCTTCTCTCTCCTGCGGAAAAGCATACAGGCTCTGCTCAGCACTTAAAAAAAAAAATTCTTGCATTCCCCTTCTAAAAACTAGGTGCGTCTTATAGAGCGAAAAATAAATCAAGACTTACTGACTTATGATTTAAATCACGATTAAAATCAATTTGATTTAAATCACAATTAAAATCAATTTGATTTAAATCTGGCGAACCAGAGCAGCGCACAGAAACACTGTTTATCTTCCTGCTGGAACGGTACCTATTTATCTATTTGCACTGGCGTGCTTTCGAACTCCTAGGTTGGCAGGAGCAGTGACTGAGCAACGGGAGCTCACCCCGTTGCGGGGATTCGAACTGCCGATCTTCTGATCGGCAAGTCCTAGGCTCTGTGTTTTAACCCACAGCCCCACCCGCGTGCCCTATTAATTAGTTAGCTGTACCTTAAAAAAAAATAAGCAGTTTTCTTCATTATTTTTTTTCTTTAGACTTGAACTCATTTAAGCGACCAGCACCACGACGGCTTGTACGTTTCCTGCCTAGCATGGTGGAAGGAAAGGATGGGAAGGAATTGACTATGACAGTTACGCAGCTCCCAGCTATGGCTGACCATCCTCTAGGTGAGATTTGAGCAGGGATGTAGGGTGGAGAAGGTGGCATCCTGGGCCTGATGATATCAGGACTAACTTATCCTTTTCAGGGACAGTGAACATAGTGGCCTCCGGATGCTCCAACCCCAATCAGCATGGCTAATGGGTAGAGATTATGTGAATTGTAGTCCAGCATCTGGAGAGCATCACTTTGCCTATGCCTGATTTGTATCTACCCAAGACTCTGCTTTTGAGTCTTGCCAATGTATGAATTGTGGCAGTGTTTCTTAAACTTTGGTCTCCTGCTGTTGTTGGACTACAACTCCCATCACCCCTGAGCACAGGTCCTGCCAGCTAGGGAAGATGGGATGTGTAGTCCAACAACAGCAAGGAAGTCCAAGTTTGAGAAACAATGGATTAAGGTAACAGACACTCACTGATGGGGCATTCTCAGGTGTGACACCTCTCTTGCCAATCCTTGGATGTTGGGCAAAGGTGGGATGGGCAAAAAGCCTTCAGGAATCTCTTCAGTTCTGCTTATTCTTGGTTTGCTACATCTGATATCACTTTCTTATTGTGTTCTGCTATTTATTGTGTTTTCGGTTTGAATTGTTGTTAGCTTTTGCATAGCGTTTTTGTTTGGTTGTTTTTAATTCCTAATCACCCCATAAATCAAGGGATAGCCAACATAATGCTCTCCAGATGCTCTGGACTAGAATTCCCAGTTGCTGGAAACTGCAGGAGGGGGAGAATGCTCTTGTGCACAGGTCTTGCTTGTAGGCTTCCTACAGTGGGCATCTGATTGGCCACTGTGAGAACAGAATGCTGGACAACATGGACCACTGGCCTGATCCAACAGGCTCTTCTTAGGTTCCATATACAGCCAATAGGGCCTGGTGATTTATTGATCTGTTGTCCAAAACCAGTTTAAAGTCCACATCATGATAATTGTTTAAAAATATTTGACCTGGTGATATATTGCAAATCACATTGTTGGAAAAACTGCAAAGCCAATGGATGCTTTTCTCATGATTCCTGCAACAGTGCAACCCATACTCAGCTCTCTCCTGCCTCCTGCAGGGGGCAGCAAACCACAGAGCAGGCACAGAGGAAAGCTGCCTTGCAGGAGCTTTTTTCTGGCAATGCCATGAGCTTCTTGCTTTAAGTGTATGCACTAGGCAGACAGGTAGGTAGGTGGTTGAGGGAGATGTCAGTCTGAGTTGTCTCTAGGCTTTGTGCTAGGAGCCCCTTTCCTCCTTCCTTTCTCCAATAGGGTTGTTTACTTCTGTTTCCCCCTCCAATAAAAATCTCAATAAAAGTCCCAATCTCCAGCTTGCCTAGCCCTTTAAATGGGAACAGTGGATTCTGGTGGTGCCATCTAACAGTCTGGAGTTACTCTCTGAGGATGATTCCAGATTGGGATAAAATGTGGCTGCCCAATTCCATTCTCCTCTGGAGATGAATTTGATGGTTGTCTGGAAACTCCTTCTGTTTACCCCCTGCTATGGTCTGTTCCAGCATCTGTGGCTCCTCAGTCTCAAAGCTTGCAGTTGACCCGCAATCTTGATTCAGATTCAGAAGCTGCGTTAGAATGTCTTGTTTTTCTCTGGCCTTTTAGTTTGGTTTTCATTTTGTGCCAGATTTTCTGCTCCCTGCTGAAATTTGTTGTTGGGTTTTTATTAGTTACTCATTTTAATTCCACTTATGAATTGCTTTGTTAAAAATATCTCAGAATTATTTATTTAAATATAAAAAAGCTTTCTTTGTGTTTTGTTTGAATTATTTACTGTATTGGTGAGATCAAGTTTTGTGCATGCCTTAAAAAATCGATCTTGATTTTCCTTTACAGTTTCTGGACCGATGTTCAGACACCTGAAAGTTGGAGTAGGCCACCATCTGGATCCAATGTCCTCTGGAGTGTTTGGTAAGTAAAAGATGCCTTAGCCAGTCATTGCTATTATATGGTGCTCCCAGAAGCATTATTACACTGTGGCTAAGGTACATGTGGCCAATAAATTGGATTGCATCCCAAAGCATTTGCTAATCTGGGCCAAATTCAAAGTGCTGGTTTTGACCTATAAAGACTTAAATACCTCAGGACCACAATACCTCAAGGGTATGAACCTACCCAGATCCTGCAATAATCCTCTGAGGCCCTTCTTCATGTGCCTCCTCCATGAGAGGTCCAGAGGGTGGCAACACGAGAATGGGCATTCTGCAGTGCTTCCCCTCCTCTTTGTGGAATGTTCTCCCCAGGGAGGTTTGTCTGATACCTTCAGGAGAAAACGGTTCCTTTTTAACCAGGCCTTTGAACTGATTAACATATTAAACCCCTTTTAAATGTGTTTGTTGGGGGAATGTGGGTTTTTTTTCTTGTTTATATCTTGTACTTTTATATTGTATTTTTATGTTGTGCACTGCCCTGAGATCCACAGGTGAAGGGTGGTATGCAAATTTAATTAATTATCATCATCTATAGTTCTGCAGGGGGGGTGTCTAAATAATCCCCCCCTTCTCTCATTTTCCCCTACCGTTGAAATCCAAAGCCATGTACAAATTCTTTCTTCCCAGTCAGACTTAAGGCTTGCCATGATCCAGGTGTATCTATTTACCTGTCCCTGGATTTGCAGTCAGAAAAAGTGACCTTTTTAACTTTGCCTGCCTAACTCTCCCACCCCTTCCTTTTTATATTTCAGTGCTTGGGGTGGGTAATGGCAACAAGTTGCTTCAAGCCTTGCACGATGCTCAACTCACCAGGGTAAGTATTTATTTTAATACAGTTATAAGTAGGGAATTATTATTAGACCTTAGAGATGGAAGGTACATTGGGATCCAGCCCCCTGCCTAGTGTGGAGTGTACAGTGTACAGGATGTACCATGCATGATGCAGCTACAGAATCCCTTATGGATGCCTACCTGGCCTCTGGTTAAATGCCTTCTACGAAGGAGAGCCCACCACCTTCCACCACTTTCCTTCTCACAGTTAGACTGCTCTTGTCATTGGGAAGTTTCTCCTGATGTTTAGCTGAAATCTGCTGCCCTTCCAGTTCAACCAATCCATTCTGGTCCTGCCCTTTGGAATAACAGAGAGCAAGTCTGCTTTCTGTTGCTCCAGAAAGCAGATAGTTGAAGACAACAATTGAATCTTTCATTAAATGCTGCTTCTCCAGACTGAACATCCCCAACTCCTTCATCTGTTCCTTTTGGTACTTAGTAGCCAGACTCTGAGGGGATGCGGGTGGGACTGTGGGTAAAACCTCAGCGCCTAGGTCGGCGGTTCGAATCCCCGCGGCGGGGTGCACTCCCGTTGCTTGGTCCCAGTGCCTGCCAACCTAGCAGTTCGAAAGCACGTCCAAGTGCAAATAGATAAATAGGGACCGCTTTATAGCAGGAAGGTAAACGGCGTTTCTGTGTGCTGCACTGGCTCACCAGAGCAGCTTCGTCACGCTGGCCCGGAAGTGTCTGCGGACAGCGCTGGCCCCCGGCCTCTTAAGCGAGATGGGCGCGCAACCCCAGAGTCGGACACGACTGGCCCGTACGGGCAGGGGTACCTTACCTTACTAGCCAGACTCTGCACCATCCTAAAGGTAAAGGGACTTGTCTCACCATGCATTTCTTCTTTTCAAAGACTTACACAGTTAGTGGCTTGTTTGGCAAAGCCACAGACGACTTCTCGGACACGGGCAAACTGATCGAGAAGGCAACATTTGGTAAGTTTATCCACAGGGATAGGTCTGGGGAACCTGTTGTGGTTCAAACTTACCTAGGTACAGCTGTGGGCAGGTTTAGGGGGTTGTACTAGATTACCCTGGGGTGTCCCTTCCAACTCTACAATTCTATGATTCTCCCCTGTCTCTCTGAAGCGCAGCACTCAGTCAGCTGGTCCTGAAAGCCCCGCTAGCTCAGCCTTCAGCAGGAGAGAGTTTGCTTTCTTTTCCACTGCCCAGAAACCAACTTGAGTTGGATTCTAGGTGCATGTTTTCCTCTTAGGAGGATAAAAGGTGAGCCCATCCCCCAGCAATGTTTTGAAACGGTGGAGTTTTAAAGCATCATATAAGTATCTTGAATTTGCTTTATATTTTATTGTGTGGTTGCCCCTTACTCATCCTGACCCCCCAAACCACTGGGGCTCCTTTTCATATTGTTTTCACCTGGGAATTTGCTTAGGAGGCAGCAGCATGTTTATAGTCTGTGTTTGAAATATATGTATTTAGCTCCAGGCTGTTGGATCACCTGGCCCATCCCTCTCAGTACTGTTTTCCCCCTTTCTTTGTCTGCAGACCACGTCACCAGGGAGCAGCTGGAGAGGATCCTTTCTGTTATCCAGGGGTCCCATCACAAGGCTTTACTGCAGTAAGTATCGCAAACGTGGGGGCTGTACCAGAGTGCCTGCTTTGCATGCAGAAGGTCCCAGGTTTGATCCCTGATAGCATCTGTTCAGATAGGAAGCCCCAGGAAAGACCTTTCCCTGAGAAACCCCTGCCAGTCAAAGCTGACAGTAGATTGGCAGATAAATGCTTCCACCTGTCAAAGCTGGCATGGACAATACCCTGTTCTGGTGCAATGAGGTAGCTTTTTGTTCTCCCAAATCTCAAGGTTTCAGGTGGTGCTTTTGCTGTCACTTGGGAACCAGTGGGAGAGCTTGCTGCTTTTGCTGCAATGAGACATCTTCTACAAGATTTAAGGGAAAGGGAGGGTGTGGGGACTTTCACACCTTCTCTGTTTCTTATGCTGACCATTCCCCAAAGAGCACCCACTCCGCCCCCCATGTACAAGAAGATTATTGGTATTGGCAGGCCTGGGCAGACTGCTGAGCTTTGCTGATCTTCCTTTGCTTGTCGTGGACCTTCAGGTAGCTGTTGCTGGACTCACAACTCCCATCATCCCAGGCCATTGGCCTTGCCATCGGGCTGGGGATAACTTCTGCAGATCAGTAGGCATGGCTGTGCCTTCCCTCTTTGCTCTTATATCCCAGTACATCCCAGCCTGCAACCCTCTTGCACCTTGCAAAACAACACACATACTGAAGGCACAATACATGAAATACTATTATTATTAATTAGTAAAATGATTAGTCATTCTTTGTGATGGCAACTCAAAATTTTGTAAGCAAAAAACAAACACATACATAACTGCATTAAAATCAACACACACAGTCCCACCAGTCTACCCATGCAAAAGTGCAATAGCTAGTTAAAAGCCAAAGACCTGATTAGAAAGTATGTTTTCATCTGACATCTAAAGATAAGAGGAGGCTTGTTTCTCAGTGGCT
Source organism: Podarcis melisellensis (assembly GCF_964234715.1). Classification (NCBI taxonomy): domain Eukaryota; kingdom Metazoa; phylum Chordata; class Lepidosauria; order Squamata; family Lacertidae; genus Podarcis; species Podarcis melisellensis. The sequence continues at coordinate 3,660,473 of NC_138547.1, read as the reverse complement.
CCTGACTAGGATGAACAGGCTGCAATGCAGTTTGCAGAGAACTCATGTTCTCCTCCAGACCTCCTCCTTTCCACTCATGGCATCCCCAGGAGCCCCTTGTTTACTTTGTCCATAGAAGCAAAGTCTTCTCTGGTTTGAGGGATACCCTGCCCATGCAAAATATCCCCTGGTGGAGCCCCTCTTATGTTAGCAGTGGGGTGGGGGCGGCAGCAGCAGCAGTAGCTGTACTTCAAGGTGGCTGTAAAGCTGGCATTTATAATTTCATACATTGTTCCAGAGCACCCTAAGTCATGCTCCGGAAGTGTAAATAGTGGATTGCAGGCCCTTCCAGCTGTGGGGTGTGGGGAGGCTAGCACAGCAGGCAACTCAATGCTGGTAGGCCCTGGCGGCTGCTGCTTTCAGACCTACACAGAAATGAATGGTTCTTTTCGTTCTGTCCCTCCTTTTGTAAAAAATGAAAGTTGTAATTTTCACGTTACTAAATAAGCATGCTAAATAGTTTGTGTGGTAGACTGATGGACATGAGCTAATAGAGGGAGTGTGGTGCAACTCAGGAATGGTTTGAATGTTGCCTAGCTGGCCTTAGGTGGGCTCTTGTTTTTTTTAGCTCCTTCCCAGCTATTTGCAATGTGTGCATATTAACACTGACCTGTCTTACAGGAGTGTTGTAAAGATTAGTGAGTTGTGATATGTAATGTGCTTTGAATGCTCCTATGCGCCTAATTGACAGCTAAGTGTTAATTGCTATTCCTATAACTATTTCACTAGAATTCCCATTACTAAATAAATGACTTGGTGTTTTATCTCTCCCTCCTTCTGAGGTGCCATACATGATTCTGCACTCACATCCCAGTGGGATTCATGGCTGAGTGTGGTTTCCCCATTCCAAATTTGCCACACTAGCCACTACACCTGCCTTCCCCAACCTTGTGCCTTCCAAATGTTGCTGGATGGCAACTCCCATGTTCCCTGATGGTTAACTGTGCTACCTGGGAATTGGGAGTTTGGCTTCTACCAGCCAAAGCTCTCTGAGCTTCCCCCAAAATAGAGGCTGCGCTCATAGAGGAGGAGGATGGAAGAGTTGATAGCCGGAAGTTAGTTTTATAGAGACAAAGGGGTTTTTCTGGGCTGAAGCAACAGCACCTTTCCTCCAAGACGTTCATTGGGATGGGAACTTTGCATGGTGCTCTTTAGATTAATCATCCTGGAGTTGGAAGGTGAAAACTGTTTGCCGCAGGTGGGGCTTGCTCTGCTTCCAGGCCCTTCCATAACTAGGGAAGTCCAAAGGCCCTTATGCCGAAGGTGAGCAGGAGTGCTAGGGTGGGGTGGGAGGTCAGTCAGCCAGGAGCCCTGCTGTCCTCCTCACCCCACGTCTTGTTTCCTTCTCTCCCTCAGGCCTCCTCCGTCCCTTTCCTTCCTTCCGCTGCGTCATTACTGCCTGCCCAGAGAGCATGAGGAGCTGAAGAGCTCCCAGCCTCTAAGCTTCCGGAACAGCCGTGCCCACCCTCGGAAATGGAGTGTGGCACAGTCCATGGGCAGCGACCATCAGAAGCCAGTGTGGCGGGTGGTGCTGATTTGTGTCTCAGGAATGGCATTTCTAGCATGGTGTGCACTGCGCCGCAAGACTGACATTGACAGGCTTCTAGAGGATGCCATGGAGGAGGACTCCCCAGAGCAGGATTCCCAAATGCTTCCATCCGAACAGGGGAAGCCTTGATGCAGGGGTGGTGGGCAAGGACCTCTTGCCACTCTGGATTCCTGATTCCACCCCCCACCCCCCAGGCTGGGTCCCTGAAACTGCTGGTTCTATGGTATGGGTGTGCATTAAAGCAAAGAAGGACCGCCACAGAGGACGTCAAAAGACATTTCCTGAACATGGACAGCATAGTTCTGTTCCCAGTAGAAAGCAACACAGAAAGTTCTTTTTCAAAGCAAGAGAAGCCATATGGTGGAGCTCAATTGGTTAAAGAGGGACGCTATTCTGTGTTGTAGGCACACTCCCTTTTATGTGTGAAGAGAAGGAAATTTGTCTAAACATTGTGCACCTGCTGATTCTGTTGGCTCTTAATGCTTGGTTGTAGTTGGTTTAAGATAATAAAATAATAATTGCCTAGATCCAGGTTTGAGGCAAATACTCTCTTGGTGAGAATGCCCCAGGAGAGGTTTTAAATCACAAAACATGCAACAAAGAAAAGTGTGGAAATATAGGCTGTTAGACCCCTCCGAGTTTCTTCCAAAGTTCTCCTTTACTTCTCCTTTAGCATGGAGTGAGCAGCCCAGAAGTCCTTTCTGGTCAGTCTCACATGATGGAAGGGGGTAAACAAAAGGCTTTGTGTAGGTGCAAACGCTCCCCGTGCTCTTCCTGAGGCTGGAAAGGGGTTGACTGAGTAAAACTGAATTACTGTGTTGCAAAATGATGCATGTCTAAAAAGTTTATCACCAACATGAAAAGTTTGCAAAGCTCTGGCTTGCTCTATGGTCTTAACCTCTTCATGCATTAACTACAGCAGGGTGGCCTAACTTTTCATACCAATGGGCCACAAGCGTACTTTGACACGAAACCTACAGGCTGCCTTGTCACATGGGGGTGGGTGGGCCAAGGCCAAAATTTGAAGGCCCCGCCCCCATCCCTCATGCTGCCTTCCCAGAGCCAGCTGTGGGAAGGAGGTGTGAGGCTCAGGCAAAGTCCCAGAGTGCCTTCCCAAAGCTGTAAAAGTGCTAACTAGGCTTTGGGAACTGTGAGGACTGTGGGGTGTGTTGGTGGGTGTGTCAAAATGTTGCTGAGGGCTGGGCCATGTGTTGGATCACCCTGAACTACAGCTAAGCATGCTGTATCATCCCTGACCATTTGCCATGCCGGATGAAGCTGATGGGGATTGGGAGTCCAGCAACATCTGGAGGACCACAGGTTCCCCAACCCTAGACTACTCTCATGGAGTAGTGATACTTCTTCCAACCTACTCCCCACCTAATGATAAAATTGGAGAAAACATGAACAGAAATGAATGGCCTGTTAGCTATTTAAGGATGCAAATCCCATATGCATGACTTGTCTATTCCAAAATATATCTTGTATACATCTGAATGCTTCAGAATAAGTATTATGAAAATTCAGATAAGAAACCACACAAAATTTTAATAGCTACATAGCCTAATCAAGACTTGAATGAATGAATGGCACCAGCCAGGCTGTTTGGACCATCCATTAATTTTAAAATATGTAACAGAGGTTATTACTCAGTAAGGTAGTAACCCTTGATGTGGACTGCACCTCTTTAGACTGAAGGTGGGAGCTCACATGATTGTTCCTTGATACCAAAAAAATCCCTGCACATAGAAGAAGACGAAGAGTTTGGATTTGATATCCCGCTTTATCACTACCCTAAGGAGTCTTAAAGCGGCTAACAATCTTCTTTTCCCTTCCTCCCCACAACAAACACTCTGTAAGGTGAGTGGGGCTGAGAGACTTCAGAGAAGTGTGACTAGCCCAAGGTCACCCAGTAGCTGCATGTGGAGGAGCGGGGAAGCGAACCCAGTTCACCACATTACGAACTAGTCAGGCTAGCCTTGCTTTTGAGATTCTCTTTTGCACACAGGAACACTCAGTCATGTGAGTCCCCCATCTACAGTCTGAAGTAGTATGGTCCAGATGAAGGGCTGCCACCTCAGAGAGAACTACCTGATGCTTCTGCAGTTGTTAGCTTGTTTCTTCAGCATATGGCAGGATATTACTTCGGGAAAAGCTAATATTGATTAGCAAAGTGGTTATGAAGAAAGCTGGCAAAAAAGTGTGGCCTCTCCCTTTGTTGCCACTGTTTTTATGTATTAAGGTTTAATTAAAATACAGACTGTGGACATGGGTTAAAGTGACAGCCTTTGTGCACAACCTGTACAATAACTTTGGGGTGTGTTGAATAATCATTTGTTGGTCTGTTTGAAAGATCAGCTTGGCAGATGATATCCTTTCCAATGAAGAGATCCTATAGGGGGTGTGGGGTGGAGAGGATATGAAGTTGGAGACATCTGTAATGCAGATTTGGGAAGCAGTGGCTGCATCCAACTGGAAACCTTAAGAGCAAGTGTATCTGCTTCAACTTTCCACAAAAAAAGTGTGTGATGTACATAAGTCAGCCTTGTGTTTAAGCACTGGTCTAGTAGCCACAGGCAACCACGAATTACATGCAGATAAGTGAACTGGAAGAGGAGACACATCATGTTCCATCCCTTCTCTGTATCTAACAAAGAAACCAGGTGGGCTGTACTTAGAGTAGAAACACAGCAGCCTGCTCCAAGAAGGGCAGAACTCCCTATCCCTCCTAAGTAGCTATTTTGTGGGTTTATTTACTGTGTTGACTGTTTCTTAGCCTAAGTCATTCACTGAGGTTGTTAACCTCTGCTTGTACCCCATAGAAAAAACTAAGAACATTGCACACAGAAAACCAGCCAGTATGGGTAGAAAAGATATTTCCCCTGACAAACTAGTTCTATCTGCAGGGTCTTTTGTTTGTATGAAGGCACATTCGGTCATGTGAACCCCCACCGCCAGTGTCTTAAGGGCTTAGACACAGCCTAACCACCTAAGCAACCATGAGGCCTTAAAAGTTGAATGACTGGAGAGACCTGTCAGGAGTAAGCATGGACCAAAGGTACCAAATAGTATGGGAAACAGCCCTACTAGAAAAAATAACCAATAAACTAAAACTGACACGGGGACAAACAGAAGAAGACGCCTTCACCCCGGTATGGCTCCCCTTTATCACGTACACAGCCCCACAAGACAATGACAAAAATCCACCAACAGTATGGCTAACCTGATCCAAAACACCCACCCACCCCACTCACACACAATAATTTTTTTTTGTTTTGACACAAAAACAAAGATCACCACAGCCAATCACAAACAAACAACCACACCCTAGGCCAACCCCAACCTCTCTCACCACCAAAGGAACACAAGTGAACAGCAGAGAACCGGCACGAGTAATGCTGACACCAAACCCTACACATATTAAGCAAAATAGAAACATTGCCACCCGACCCCACCCATCTTCCCCCCCTCCACCCCTTTTCTTCCTAATGTCTCAACAAATGAAACTGATTTGTAAAAATGTTACAGGGAAAAAATACGAGAGATATTACACATACTTCTGCAAAACAAGAAAATCTTTTTTTAAAAAAAGCTGAATGACTAAAACCACCATTTATGTCAGAATCTGGCAATTTCATCTCCATATTGTGATACAAAGGGTCACTGCACAAATTTTCCGTTTTTACTGGCTGCTTAAGCATTTTTGATAGCTTTCAGGTGTTTATGCATTGTGTGAAGTTGACAATCAGAAATGCAATTTCCATGAGTCTTATGACATTCCCCAGCCCCTATAATTTGGGGAAATGGCTATTGAGTGTACCTGATTATAGGAGAGCCATCCTTGGAGATAACAGGCTGTGTTCGGGTGGGCAAAATGTATTGCACAAACCAGCCAGACAGTAGCTGTGCAAATCCAGCAGCAGGAGAGTTCAACCTCCCTTCCCTGATCTATTCCCTTCCTTTGCCTCCATCCAGGTATGCTAATATTGACTTGAAAACCCAAGAGGCCTATGAGCTGGCAGTGAAAGGATTAATTCGTCCCATGGAGAAAAGCCCACCCTTAATCACAGCAGTGCGAAGCCTCCAGTTTGCACCACCAGAATTCCAGCTAGGTATGGCTAGGGATGTATTTCAAATCCCACGGCAGATTTCCAATTATTATTATTTCTTTAATTGAGACATTTACAACTTTAGGGGTACGAAGGACCAAGAAGCAAGTGCTAAGAGAGATGTTTGCCCAAGAGATCAGAAAGCAGCTGACAGTTCACAGCAGAGAATACTAGCCCACATGGAGAAATGGTGCAGGAGCTTCTCACAGCAGCCCCCCACTCCTAAGGAGAATCCCATAATAGAGCCAGCTGTGTTGATCCATAGTCTTTGACTGTGTTCACACTCTTACCTGCTGAGTTCACTCATCTAGGCAGTTATTATCTGGGCGTAGGGTTATTATGAAGATAAAATGGGACAGCCCTCAGATCCGGATTTTGGCATGAGCCACAGAGTTCTGACCATTTAGCGCTATAATAAATCTTCGTTGCATCCTCCTTGTCCTTTTGGCTCCCTTCCTTTGGGGAAGATTGTGACCTCCATCCAAGGGAAGAACTTTCAGGGCAATAATTTTGCAACATCACTGGGTTTTCAATGGCTGGGAGACCAGAATGGATTTTCATTGGGACTTCTAGTGACAACCGGTTGAATTCAATGCACTAAAGTTTTTAGCTTTGTCTATTAAATGCAAGTAAAACCAACATGCCAAGTTAGATCATGCTCTAGTGTTTAAGATATCAGAAAATTTTCGAGTGCTAATTACCCTGATTTCTGTAGTATCCTTCCCCTAACTGGAAAGTTTTCAATTTCAAACTTTTTTGGGAAACCCCACCTCACTGCCTGCTTGTATTGACAATTATTTCTGTCCCCTTAGAAATCCACTGTTTGCATGAGACCCAGCAATACCTTCGGAAGATAGTTCACGAGATCGGTTTGGAGTTGAAGTCAGTTGCGGTCTGCACACAAGTGAGGCGGGTACGAGACGGCATTTTCACTCTGGAGGATGCCCTCTTGAGAACACAGTGGAACTTGCATAACATCCGAAATGCGATCCTGAAGTCCAAGCTTAGAGTAGAAACTGAGATACAAAAAAGCCTTGCTTATGAGGGAGAGGAGGAAACTACGGCCTCTCCGGTTGCAGGTGACACACAGCTGAGCGAGAGGGAAGATGCCTTGCCGCAAGCTCAGTGATAAAATTGTGAATATCTTGTACTACATGGAAAATGGTTAAGTGCGGATGTGGAAAGCACCCTGGAATTTTTATCCTTCCCCACTTTGCTGCTGAAGCTTGCTGCCCTGTTTCAAGCTGTTCTAAAACTCATCACTCTCAAAACTCTCCGGCGATGAAACATTTGCAGTATCTGATCCTGCACGTGTGGAAAAAGCAGAAGCTGTTTCTGAACCACATGAAAACACAGCTTTTTACCTTCTGTCGAAGCTTGGATGTTTCAGCCAAAGGATTTGTAGAGCTGGTTAATTTGCTGCATAAAACAACCTGGCTGTTACTTAAATGTATTTTTAAAAAACAAATCCACCTGTGAATTCCGACTGCTGTATGATGCTTTGATTTATTCATATTGCCATGATTAAAATTCTGAAACTCATTTATGAGTTTATTGTTAAATTCAAGCCTGAAAATGTGTGAGAGGAGTGGGTGGGTGGCAGTAACTTCTGGTATCACTCCAAACGAGTTAAGGAAATTTTACTATAACTTGGTATGACTATTACTTGACAGAACCTTGGTTTGCAGTCATCCTGCAAATCAGAATTAGAAACTAGCTTGAAGTAGGATTGTAAACCATTATTTATGCTAACTATGGTTTGGTGTGTTGCCTGAATTGGCAAAGTTACTGCTGTCACAGAGGACACGGGCTCTGCGATAAATTGCCATATCGTTGAATACCAATATTGAAATAACATTGTGATAAATGTTTCAATAAGGCACTCTTGTTGTTTAGTCGTTTAGTCATGTCTGACCCTTCGTGACCTCATGGGCCAGAGCACGCCAGGCACTCCTGTCTTCCACTGCCTCCCGCAGTTTGGTCAAACTCATGCTGGTAGCTTCGATAACACTATCCAACCATCTTGTCCTCTGTCGTCCCCTTCTCCTTGTGCCCTCCATCTTTCCCAACATCAGGGTCTTTTCCAGGGAGTCTTCTCTTCTCATGAGGTGGCCAAAATATTGGAGCCTCAGCTTCAGGATCTATCCTTCCAGTGAGCACTCAGGGCTGATTTCCTTTAGAATGGAGAGGTTTGATCTTCTTGCAGTCCATGGGACTCTCAAGAGCCTCCTTAAGCACCATAATTCAAAAGCATCAATTCTTCGGTGATCAGCCTTCTTTATGGTCCAGCTCTCACTTCCATACATCACTACCGGGAAAACCATGGCTTTAACTATACGGACCTTTGTTGGCAAGGTGATGTCACTATACCTGTGAACAAATGGTGGAGATATGACAGCAAACCAGCAACACAGGTATCTTTCCACCTAAGGCTTGGTTAATTATGCAGAGCTTGCTAACAATCCAGGAGGAACCCCCCATGGCTAGACAATCAAAGTTCCAGTGGCAAAGTAAAAAAAGAACAAAGAACGTAAACGAACAACTGGAAAGCATTCTTTCTTCCATCACACTCACTGGTGAAAAAAGAGGCAGAAGAGTTTTTGTTTTTATTTTCTGGAGGTGTTTATGTTCTTGGTTCCTCCTAAATAGCTTTCCTCCATATTGAAAAGCGTTTTAAAAATTTATTTAAAGCAGACTCTTTTTGCTTGCCCTCCCTCCCTTTGATAAAAAGGGAGAGACTGGTGGAATGGGAGCTTTGGGGGTGGGCAATAGGCGGTGTGTGGAGGATATGTGTAGTTTTAGAAGCACAGCGCTCTAATTTATTGTGTATTCTATTTGACCCGCTGCCCTACATTTTATTTCTAAAAGAAGATTCACAGGCTAGTGGAGTCACCGTGTGATTGCCACCCTCAGGATTTGGGAATGCCCACAAGCCTAGATCGCTTTGGTTTCCATGTTATTGGAAGTCTAGGACCAGATTGGTTGAAGCCAGAAATGTGCCCTATTCTCGGAGAAGTAGAAGGCTGGAAAGCTGGCTTTACACTGCGTAAACTGCAAGGGGTTGGCTGGAGATGTGAGGCATACTAGTTTGGGATTCCAGGATTTTAACAATTAATTGGATATCCCCAGTTTCCCCTTGTATCTGAGGATTTAGCTATATTGCTGTGAGATGCACCTAGTACATTGCCTTCATAGACCTGATGAAGGCCTTTGACCTTGTCAGCCAAAAAGGGCTCTTCACACTCTTCAACAAGATATGATGCCCACCTAAGCTCCACAAGATGATTGTGTTAAGATGAAGATTATTTGGAATGTGTTTGCCATTATTAGTTTACTCTTATTGTTGTATATGTAATTAATTATTTGTTTTCTTTTTGTTACTGATGTTATGTTTTGACTGATATTGTATCTAATTTCAAAACAACAATAATAAAAACAAAACAAAAAAACCAGTGCTTCAAAAGAGCATATTAAAATTAAATAACACAAATTACTCCAATTTGTTACTGTACGTTTACTGACAAAAAAGGAGCCCACCTGTAAAACACATTTGGTTTACTTGTGATATGCTTTGTCCAATGTGTGGTATTTGTTTTTTAGGGTAATTTTTGTGAGCAGACGGAAAACTGTAAATGATATGTGGCTCAAATTTGGGGACAACGTTTACTGTTGTGCAGGTGGCAATATCCTAGGAGGACTATATTGTGAAAACCCTGCAAGAAAAAGTGCACTAGGGAGGTCTGGATTTGCACACTATGATTTTCTATTCATTTTTTTTTTTAAAATGTATACCCTACCTTGTTTACCAACAAAACCCAAAATGGCTAACAAAATTCAACAACGATATAAGACAAACAACATTCTAAACTCAAACCAAATGCAGAAGTTAACATTAAAATAAACAAAGCCTTCCCCATAAAGTTCAGGTGGTAAAAGGACAAAGGGAGACAAACCAATTTGTTGCTCTTTGGTATCCATTTATTGAATATATCAACATACAGGAACATGGTAGATCAGTACCAATTATACACAGGTCTAGGATTGTTTTAAAGTTTGGAGAGGGTGCCTTTCAGGGAAACCCAGGAATATGTACACATACAACAACTTACTGTTCTTTTGCAAGTTTGATGTGGCTGTGACTTAGCCTATTTTTGTATCTATTTTGGAATACCAGTGTGTCTGTACCACTATTTGTGTTGTTGTAAACAAAAATTGCCCTTTTCCCCTTATGGGATATCCAAGAGCCCATATAGAGTCCTTATATAGGTTCCCTATTGGTAGGAGAAGATAACAGAGGCCAACCAGAGAATATTGAAAAGCAAAGCAGGTAGCAAGCTTGATCTTTATTGATCTGTTGCAACAGGGTGCTCCCCTCACCTGCAGGAGATGAGGAGGAACCTAGAAAAATGGCGCACAAGGCCTTATAAAGACTTTTGAAATTGCCACCCTGTAGATCAAGACCACCCCCAGAACATCATACATACATCACAGAAGGGGTGTAACCTAAGACCACCCCTCAGATACATCATACCTACATCACAGAAAACGGAGTCTTAAAGCAGAAATTTGAATGTTGTTTTTCTCCTGTCCTTTATCTCCTGTTTGGCAAGTTACTTGATTGGATACCCTGCTTCCTAGATTGGATTGCCTGGGGAGCCGGGCCAGTCTTTTGTAATGATAAATACTTAGTTCCTGGGCCAGGTCACAGGCTCACACCCTATTCATATCTTAAATGTGCCCTTAAGACAGGATTTGTGAGGAAAGAGACAATGGGGAGGTTTCCCACTTTGACCTTGAAGAGAAAACATTTGCTCAGTTTAGGAATCAAAATGGTTCCAGGTCGGTCTTCCTGCGCTGATCTATGTACGTGCTTGGTTGGTACGTTTATGAACATAACCATATATCTAAGACCTCAAAATTCCTATCACAGTGTATAGAAATGTAAGCAAGTAATGAGTTCAATCTAGATTGATTAAGAGCTAAAATATTATGTGGAGATAAGGGATTTATTAACGGATTGGTTACAGTTTCACCAATTAAATTATATTTTTTAAATACAGTGGTACCTCAGGTTACATACGCTTCAGGTTCCATACACTTCAGGTTACAGACTCCGCTAACCTAGAAATAGTACCTTGGCTTAAGAACTTTGCTTCAGGATGAGAACAGCACGGCAGCAGCAGGAGGCCCCATTAGCTAAACTGGTGCTTCAGGTTAAGAACAGTTTCCGGTTGCAGTCGTGAAATATCAAGATTTCAAAAAGATCTGCTAGAAAATAATGTTAAATTACTGTCCAAAATGTATAGCTTACTTTTAGAGTAGCATACAAAAGATGAACAGGTCAAGTCAGTAATGATACACTGGGCAAAGGATCTGGGACATAATATTCAGATAGTAGATTGGGAAAGGTTATGGAAAACAGATTTGAAATTTACGGAATGTTATGCTTTGAAAGAAAACTCTATGAAATTGATGTACCGGTGCTATTTAACCCCTACTAAGTTGGCAAAAATGTATAGGACAACTACAAATACTTTTTGGAAATGTATAGAAAAAGAAGGTATTTTTTATCATATGTGGTGGACTTGTAAGGTAATAAAAGCTTTCTGGGAGATGATATACAATGAAAATGTTTAAAATAGCTTTTGTTAAGAAACCAGAATGATTTCTATTAGGAATTACAGATACTAATATTCCAAAGGAAAAGAAGAGACTCTTTATGTATGGAACAACAGCTGCCCAGATGTTAATAGCTGGATGGAAAGAAGACAAGGTCCCTACCAGAGAGGAGTGGCAAACAAAGCTGATGGACTATGCCGAGATGGCAAAACTGAATGGAAAACTCAGAAACCAAGAGGACAAAAACTTTATGAAAGAATGGGGGGGGGATTATAAATTATTTAGACCACTGTAAGCAGATGGAAACATTAGCAGGATTTTAATCTCATTTGTAGTTTAAAAATTACCATGGATAATATGGTTTGATATAAAAATTGAAGATGAAAGAATATACAGTATTAAATGTTCAAAATGGGACCCCATGGAAGGGATTGGGGGGAAGTCCTGAGATTTGGAGGAATCTATATGAATATACTTTTTGTTTTTGTTTGTTTATAACTTTGTATTTGAAAAAAACAATAAAAATGATTTCAAAAAAAGAGAGAGAAAGAGCTGCTCTGTGGGGTGGGGTGGGAGAGCAGGTTAGGGGTATTGCTTTGTTCCTACTTTGTACCTGAGCTGACTGTTGTACAAAACTCAGTAGAAATTATCTGAAAAAAACAAAAACAAAAATGCAATCTGTCAGCACAAAAAGTTACTTCAACAGCTGAAAGGCATGTCTTCTCCAGGCTTTTAAATAATATATCATTGATGCAGCAAATGCTGAAATAACAGAAATACTGATTTATTGTGAATTAAATATGAAAATGAAAAATGAATGGAAAGAGGGATGTTTCGGTATAAGTATGATCAGCTCCATAGGAGAAAATGTCATGCATGAACTGTATAATAAATACTGTAGGCTCACTAAAAATGTATTAATCAGGTGGGGAAATTCAGGACTGGAGGCCAGATGTGGCCCTCTGTGCCCCTCTACCTGGCCCTCAGGACTCTTGCCACTCCCATTCTCACCCTCTTCTGCACCCTCTTGAATGTCTCTGCCTGAACAGAATTGGTGTCCCTGAACTCTGGCTTGTCTGGATGCCTGTGAGTAGTGTTGTAAATAAATATTGCCCTTTTCCCCGTATGGGGTATCCAAGAGCCCATATAGAGTCCTTACGTTAGGTTCCCTATTGGTAGGAGAAAATAACAGAGGCCAACCAGAGAATACGGAGAAGCAAAGCAGCTAGGAAGCCTGATCTTTATTAAAGCTGTTGCAACAGGGTGCTCCCCTCACCCGCAGGAAAGGAGGAGGAACCCAGAACAATGGTGCGCAAGGCCTTATAAAGACTTTTGAAATTGCCATCCTGTAGATCAAGACCACCCCCAGAAGCATCATACCTACATCACAGAAAAGGTGGTCTAAAACAGAAATTTGAATGTTGTTTTTCTCCTATTGTTGTTTATCTCCTATCTGGTAGGTTACTTGCTTGGATACCCTGCTTACTTGATTGGATTGCCTGGGGAGCCTGGCCATTCTTTTTTAATGATAAATACTTAGTTCCTGGGCCAGGTCACAGGCTCACTCCCTATTCATATCTTAAATGTGCCCTTAAGACAGGATTTGTGAGGAAAGAGACAATGGGGAGGTTTCCCATTTTGACCTTGCAGAGAAAACATTTGTTCAGTTTAGGAATCAAAATGATTCCAGGTTGGCCTTCCTGTGCTGATCTATGTACGTGCTTGGTTGGTACACTTATGAAAATTACCATATATCTAAGACCTCAAAATTCCTATCACAGTAGGAACCAGCCTATAGTGCAAAGTTAAAAATTTGCATTTATTACCTCATCTACTTTTGCTTCTGACCCCATGCACTGCATGTGACCCTCGTAAGGTTGCCCACAGGAGAATGTGGCCCCCATTCTGATTAAGTCTCCTCCTTTGCTATAAATCATAAATTTATGAGGTAATCTAAAATATAGTAAACAGCAGCAGCATTTTGGGAAAATATTGTGTTAATACTGTTTCTAAAATGTGTTAATATTGTTTTTAACTTCTTTTTACTATTTTATTGAGTGATTTTAAATCTTCTTAATGCTGTAAACCGATTTTATATATTTGTGGCATATAAATAATTCTTTTACAAATAGACAAACAAGCAAAAACCCCAGGTTGGGGTGTTCGCGACTGTTTGTTGTTCAGAACGCAAGTTATAAAAGACATTTTGAAGTAATTTTATTAATAAACAAGCTGTTTGTTTCGAGGGCGAGTTACAAACGACACTTCAAGATAAAAAGGCTCTTCTTCCCTCTGAGGGAAAAGCCAACAGGTGGTGAAGAAAAAGATTCGTTGGGAGGACGGGGGACGAAAACGGCGGGAAGGGCCGTGCGCATGCGCCTTCCCTCCCTCCTTCCCTTCGCCGGCTGAGCCTCAAGAGCTGCCACGGCCGCGCCTGCGCAGTGCGGCGTTCCCTCCCTCCTTCCGTCCTCGCGCGACTGAGACGGCAGGGCACGGGCGGGGCCTTCCCTCCCTGTGTCTCTCGCTCTCGTCCCTCTTTCTCCACCCACCTTCGTACCTCACCGGGCTGACGTGGCCCGGGCCCGGTTCAGACATGGCGGACGGCAGCAGGCAGAGCAAGCTGGCGTCGGCCAAGAAGAAGGTAGGGCGAGGCCGGAGCGCTGAGGGGGGAGAGGTGGGGGTGGCGGCGTTTCCCCCTCAGGCAGCAACTAACAGCAGCAGGAGGGCGAAGTAGGCGACAGCTGACGCGGCCTTCTTCGCCGGGGGGGGGGGGCTGTCTCCAGCTCCAGACACCCCCCGCTCTCCCCCTCCCCAGCTACGGAGATGCCTGATACCCCCGCCCCGCCTCAGTATAGGCTTAGTGAGGAATCCGCCTCAGATGCGGCCCCTGAGCGCCTGGGAGAGGACCCCGCCCCCTGTGATAGGTTTAATAGGGGAGATCCCTGCTTATTAGAGCACCCCTTGAAGTCATGGGAAGCGGGGGTCCTCCACGTGAGAGGTGTGTGTGTGTACGTATGTGTAGGAGTGAAAGACACTCACGTCTTACATGGGAGATCGCTCCCCCCTTTAAACTAAAATACCTCTTGAGTGCCTGAAAGAGAACGCCTTCTGTAATAGGATGAAATAGGGGAGGGAGATCCTTTCCTCTTATTAAAACACCCATTGAAGTCATGGGAAATTGGGTCCTCCATGTGCGTTGGGGGGACCTTCACATCTTGCATGGGAGAATGCCCCCCCCCCCGTTAAATTAAAATACACTACTTCAGATATAACTCTTGAGTGCCTCTTATTAAAACACCCCTTAAAGTCATGGGTATCGGTCCCCATGAAAAAGTTTAGGGTTTGTGGTGGAGAGGCCCTTATTCATACATTGGACACAACTCTTGCATGAGAAATGCCCCCCCCCCCCCATTAAATACCTCAACTTTAGCTCTTGAGTACTTGAAAGAGAACAACCCTCCAATAAGTTTAATGGAGGAGGGAGACCCCTCCCTTATTAAAATCATGTCAAATATATCCCTTCAATTCATGAGGGGGGCATCCTTCATGTATGTCAGGGGGGCAGAAGACCCTCTGTTATTCATACCTTAGACACACCCCATGCATAGGAGACAGCTCCCACTTTAATTAAACACCTAAGTTATAAGTAGTCCTGGAATGCCTGAAAGAAGCTCCCCTGCAAAGGGTTAGGCAGCACTCCTAACCTCGCTTACCTGAATGTAAACCCCATTGAATTAAATAGGATTTACACCTGATTGGGCATTGCTTGGATTGTACTTGGATTGTACTGTTACACATACACATGCTGCATATATTACTTACTTCAGACTTACTCTTTGAAGCCATAGAAGGGGTCTGTCCACCTGTGTTTGTGTTACCTTTTTACTTTTACATGCTTAGGGTGTGTGTGTGATAGACCACTCTTATTATATAGGTATACTCTTCCCCTTGAATATAATGGGAGGGTGTCCTCTGTAATGATTCATTGAGGAAGATCTTCCTCTTAGACACAAAGTGGACACATCCCACTTGAATGCCTGAAAGAAATGGTGGGCCCCTCTTTTATTAATAACTTGGATATGTCTCCTACATGCATGGAAGGATATCTCTCTATAAGTTTAGTGGGGGTGTGGAGACCCCTCTTTATTAAGCGCCCTCCCCCACATATCTTGAATGTTTAAGAAGGAAATCCCTCCCTTGCTAAACATCTTTGACACATCCTTTGAATGCATGGAAGGGGATTCTCCTTTACAGATTCAGAGAAACATACTTTTTGGGTTTAATCAGTGTATGTATATATGTATTGGAATCGTGGGAGAGATTATCACCTGTTAAATGTCTAGGTCACATGAGTGATCGCCAAAGAAGAAGAAGAAATTTAAAGCACTCTTCTACCACTTTTAACAGTCAAGCCTTCCTCCAAATAATCCTAGGAAGTATAGTTTGCTAAGTGTGCTGACTGCACAGAGCTACACTTTCAAGACACTATAGTTCCCAAGATCCTCCATGACTGTCAAAGTGGATTAAGAATTCTTTAAATGTGTGGTGTGGGTGTGATCCTAGACATACCACTTGAAAGCCTGGGGAAGGATTTGTTCTTGCCATCATTCTTTCTCCTCAATCTTAGTTTAGTTTAATATAATTTCACAGTTTCAGAAAGTGTTTTTCCTCAAACTTCTTAAATAGTTATTCTTATAATAATCAAAATTGCAAAATATACTATGATATTATGTGGGCTGGCTGTAGTGATTGATATATTGGAAAAACATAAAGTAAATATTGATAAAAGAGAAGTAAAACGGAAAATCTAACAATAGCCATTTCTCCCCAGTACCTCAGTTTTATTATGAATGCTAACCTAATTTTAAAAATGGTTTTATTCCACCTTTCCCTCCATGGGGAATTATTTTGCTCTTCTCTGGAAAATGACCTTCTAGTGTCTTTGAGAAGTATCAGAGTACAGTGGTACCTCGGGTTACAAACACTTCGGATTACAGACTCCGCTAACCTGGAAGTAGTACCTCAGGTTAAGAACTTTACCTCAGGATGAGAACAGAAATCGTGCCGCGGCGGCACAGCAGCAGCAGTGGGAGGCCCCATCAGCTAAAGTGGTACTTCAGGTTAAGAACAGTTTCAGGTTAAGAACGGACCTCTGGAATGAATTAAGTACTTAACCAGAGGTACCACTGTATCCACTTTTATAGCAGGGAGGTCAATCTGTGGCTTTAAAATCTGTTCCCAGATTCCCTAACTCTTGCGTTATTTGGGATGAGAATCTAGATAGCATACACATTCTGCAATACATTCACCCTCCACTTTGCCAATTATTATTATTATTATTGTTATTTTGCCAATTATTTTTATTGATTTTCCATAATTTTTAACAATTTGTCACCAAATTAATACAAATTCAATATAATTTAAAAGCTGACTTCCCACCCACCCCAAATGTCCCCTCTATTTTCCTCCCTCCTTTGCTGCTCCCAATAAAATAACTTTTCCAACTATCATTTCAAAATATATTCATCCCTTCTCCCTACACATCACCTGTTCAATTACCAATTTCTGCTATGGCTTTTATACATTGTTATAACCTGTCCTCAGAATAGTTGTCTACTCTACTCTAATCACCCTCCACTTTGTAGATGTTAAGCTGTCGTTGTTCCACATACCTGTATGTGAACATAAGATAATCAGTAGTCGAAAATAGGTGATCTCCCTAGCTTTGCACCTGGTTGGAGGGGGACTGCATCCATTTAGTGTGGGCAGTAAAGAGCACCCACCCTTATTGCAAAAGCAGTTACAGCCATACCATGAATCACTGTGAAGCTGCCGCCTCAGGTATGAAAGTTGGGTGCAGTTTGCAGAACATTCTAGTCGACTGTCCAAACATTTCGGCAAAATGCGCATCCATGTACGGCATGCACTAATTTCTAGCAATAGAATGGTTGTGATGATGCCTCTAAACACATGCCAGTTGTGCAAATACTGTATATCCAGGTTAGTCACATGAACTTAAGACTCATATTTGATACACAGTAGCCCTTCTGTCAGAAGCAGCTTTTAAAATTTGTCATTGAAAAGCTGATTGTTTCAAAGCTGCAGTAGTGACATCCTTAAGCGGCCAAATGTAGTTGGTGAGCATTCGGCTTGGGAGGAAACAACTTGTTCAGAGCTACTCTAATATTTTTTTATGATGGCCTTAGTGGGTATTTATAAAAGACTGCTGGGAAGTCATAATTTGGTGGTTCAGGGGGTGGGGCTTTTGAATTTCATTACGAGCTCCCTCTACCTTTTCCCTATCACAAAGTGATAAATTTGTAGGAAAGCTGGGGAGGTGGAAGAAAATGACCAGCTAGCAGAAGGTGCATGAAAGAGTGTTCCAGAAAGGCTTAGCTGACATCACTTCCAGCAAGTGATTTTTGAGGCCTGATTTAACTATAACAGTGGATCTACGGTGTAGTGATTTCTGCTTTCTATCTTGAAGAAAAGTGTAGCGCTTGCATTGATACCACTTGCCAGTAGATCTCCCATCTCTTAATCTCAGTAGAACAATATTTTTCTCCCATGTTATCAACATGACCACACTGGATAGATATGTGAGTAAAGGTAAAGGGGCCCCTGACCATTAGGTCCAGTCGTGACCGACTCTCGCTTTATTGGCCGAGGGAGCCGGCGTACAGCTTCCAGGTCATGTGGCCCGCATGACTAAGCCACTGCTGACGAACCAGAGCAGCGCATGGAAACCCCGTTTACCTTCCCGCTGGAGCGGTACCTATTTATCTACTTGCACTTTGACGTGCTTTCGAACTGCTAGGTGGGCAGGAGCAGGGACCGAGCAACGGGAGCTCACCCTGTCGCGGGGATTCGAACCACCGACCTTCTGATCGGCAAGAGTAGAAAGCAGTTAAAATTGAGTTTATTGAATTGAATATAAGGGAATAGAGGACATAGTCTTCTGAATATGGTTTGGCGGTATGTTCAAGAGCAGTGATTGCCAACTTAGACAGGATTTAGGCCTTCAGAAATTCCATTTTTGAATGCCAAATTGATTTGTCATGATTTTGTGGATCGTATTTTTTGGCCTAGCAGTGGGAGATTTGAGTTCACGTTACACTCATATTTTGAGGCATGTTTTGGGCAAGTAAAAGGTAAAGGTAAAGGTACCCCTGCCCGTACGGGCCAGTCTTGACAGACTCTGGGGTTGTGCGCCCATCTCACTTAAGAGGCCAGGGGCCAGCGCTGTCCGGAGACACTTCCGGGTCACATGGCCAGTGTGACATCGCTGCTCTGGCGAGCCAGAGCTGCACACGGAAACGCTGTTTACCTTCCCGCTGGTAAGCGGTCCCTATTTATCTACTTGCACCCGGAGGTGCTTTCGAACTGCTAGGTTGGCAGGCGCTGGGACCGAGCAGCGGGAGCGCACCCCGCAGCAGGGATTCGAACCGCCAACCTTTCGATCAGCAAGTCCTAGGCGCTGAGGCTTTAACCCACAGCACCACCTGTGTCCCTTTTTGGGCAAGTAACCTGCCTCAATTTCTGATGTGTTAATACAGGTGATCCTTCATAACACAGATATTGTATGGATAAAAATAGTGAGCAAATTTTATTAACATCCTGAGCCTAGGGATATGAACAACAATATGTATATCTTCATAAACCAGAACACTGAATAATAATTAAATACCCAATTTGTATCATGTTTTTAATATCTGGCACTATAGCTTAAATGTATTGAAGAAATAAATGTGTTAAAGTTATATATATAACCAGGTTTAGAAATGCCACAGACAGCCAAACCAGCATGGGCTACAGAGAAATTGTTCTTAACAGCCTAGTTGTCAACATGACTGGGCTCGTACAAGTAACTTCTCTGTAACACGTAAGCACCTTGAAGTGCAGATGGTTAAAAGTAAGATGTAATACATTGTGGGATTTTTAACCTTCCCTTGTGGGTGTGTCTGGAAACTCCCAGGTGCCTTTTTGCCCAGGCACCTAGCAATTTGAAATATTTTTTTTCAATTTTGCTTGTGTGCTTTCTTCATAGCTTAAGATTCTTATGCTTAAGAAATGGAAAATATTCTTTTTAAAATTGAACTATTCCTGGTAACATCACCAGATTCTAGTTATGTGACCATTTGAACTGTCAGTAATTACTGGTTAAGTGTATTGTAAGCTAGTTATATTGCAAGTGTTTGCAAGGTTTGAAACTTGAACCTGGTGGTATTGCCACAGACTCAGAAGTTGCAGAATGCTTTATGAAGTTCCCTGTTGACCACTCTAATACTCTGAAATTTATTGATTGACTCAAGATGGGGTTTGCATTCTGCCACTATTGCGAGGTTTAGTTGAGATGAAATAGGAAGTGGGAGTTTCTGAAAGTTTTAACTAGATCAGTGAAACTGAACCCTCTGGCACATAACACAAAAAAGGACTAACATGCCAAGGGCTTTTTCATTCTACAGTGTGATTGTCTTTAGCTTGCAGTTGCTCTAGAAAACAAACAGGTTTGTGTTTTCTATAGTTGAACTATAGTTTAAAGCAAACTATTGTTTCGTGTGAACCAGTAGTGTGCTGTTGCAGGCTGCTCAGTCACACAGCCCTCCACCCCTCCCTTGACTGCTGCTGTATTACAGCTGAAACAATCCAGAGTCTGATTTGTTTTGTTGTCCAAACCTGGGATTCTGGTTTGTTGGTCTCCAAAGAGACCATGAGCAATAACCAAGGCTTGTTCTTAGCTTACCATTATAGTCTGTTTGAAGAAAGCAAACCATTAATGCAGTTTCAGATGATATGAGAAGCCAGACTTTGCCTTTTTCATTTGTAGAGCAGTAGCAGCAGGTGCATAGAAGGAGCACTGTGGGAACTTCTAAGCAGCATGCACTAGCATGCTGCTTAATCACAGCAAACCATTGTTTATTTTAAACTATAGTTTAATGTGGTTTGCAAACCATTCTGTACACCACCAAGTTCAATAATCACTCTGGGTCTTTTTCTTCATCAGTTTTTACTGTGTTTTTTGTTCCAGCTCTTTCTGTTTTACTACATAGCTTTCAGTGTAGAAGGTTTAATTAGTTAGACTTCAGGTTTTTCTTCTTTTTCTTAGCTGAAGGAATACCAACAGAAGAATAGCCCTGGGTCAGCAGCTGGAGCAAAGAAGAAACGTAAAGGCAAAGAAGGAAGTAGACCAGAGACACCAACTAATGATGGCAGAGAGTCTCCTGAAAACGTGAGTGGCTTAACTATTTCAAACGCTCCAAATTATTTTGCTTCTACTTCTGTTTGAAGATAGTTTTAACACTGTAAAAAATTAAAGAAGGCTGTGTGTTTTTCTTTAGTACTACAAACACTTTGAACTCATTGGACAGAAGTGGGGTATAAATACAATAATCAGTTGATAATAGATAAGTAAGGATGGGAAATTCAGTAGAAAGAAATATTTGGCTCCTTGGTTGTTTTGAGGGAATAGTAGTATATAGTTTGTATATACTGCTGGAGTGAAGGAGTTAGTTACATCTTTATCCTAAACAGATTGCATGCAAGCAAGTTACTCCCATCTTGTTGGTATTAGGATCTCTGCCATTTCCCTTTTTCTTGTTCCTTTGGCTTCAGGAACCCGCTGAACAATGTTCTCATTCTGTCCCTTTTCTCAGCTGTTTCTCTTTCCACTTTTCTTTCACCCCCTTTAGATTCAGAACATTCTGAAGGTGTTGGTGTCAGACCTTAACCGCTCCAATGGGGTAGCCATACCTTCATTGGACAAGAGGAAGGTGAGGCAGCATTCAGAATCTGTCCAACTGGCTTGCTGTCCATACTGCATGATTCAGTTCCTATTTACAAATTAGGGTTTCTTGGGTGGGTGGAACAGATTTTGGGATACTTGTCATACTTGTTGTTAGCTGTGTGAATGTTGTTGGCTATCATTAACATTGAACTATTTTTAACCTGCTCCCCCACTGTTGTTCTTGTGTGCACTTCCCTTAATGTGGCTCAAATTACAATTGTGAAGAAGGGTTTCTTCTTGGACTTTTAAGATTGCTTTGCTTAAAGCAGCTGTTTTGGAATGTCAAGCATATCTGAAGGGATTGCCACCCCCAATACTACTGTTTCCAAGGTGATAGTGAATGAATGCATAAGTAGCATTGTTCACTGTGGACTGCAGGTTGGGCTTGACTTCCATTTCGCTTGTGATCTTCTTTTTCCCATGTTAGTGGGTTTTGTTTGTTTGTTTGTTGTAGAAGCACCTCATCTCAGAAATGCATGTTCTTGCTCATCTATATTCAAACTGGAGGATAAGCCATGTGGGTTAATCATGCCAACTTATGGTTTGACAGGCAATGAAATTTGAACACATGATACAGTCTGAGGAGTAATACACATTTAGATTTACCTAGGCAGAAAGAGTCTTCCTATTCCTTGTCTTACAAAGGACTGTTAGGAAAACTGGGTTTTGCATACTTTGCTAACCCAGGTTGAATTCAATTAAAAATAAAGGGCTGGGTCTAATAGAAACCAGTCTTCTTGAGTTGGCTGCATCTGAGTATTTTTAAAGCACACTCTTGCCATGTTTTAGAAAGCAGAGAGCCAGTAATGGTGTAGTAGTTAAGAGTCTTGGACCAGGCCCTGGGAGACCAGGACTCAAATCTTACACTTAGCCATGAAGTTCACTGGGTGACCTTGAGCCATTCACTGCCTCTCATCCTAACCTACCTCAAAAAGTTGTTGTGGGGATTAAATAAGGAAAGAGAGAACCATGTGTGCCACCTTGAGTACTTAGAGAAAACGGTGATAGATAAATGCAATAAATTAAAAATAATAAACATAATTAGCTTTCCCCCCTGAAAAATATATAAATATCAAAATAAGTTGGGAATAAACAACTGTCTGCAAGCTGTTTTATTACCATTGCTTAGTGATATAGCATTTGCTTTTTATTCAGAAGACACGAAGTTCGATCCCCACCATCTCCATGGAGTCCCTTTTCTGAATTCCTGAAGAGCTGCTGCCAGTCAGTGTGGGCAATGTTGAGCTAGGTGTACCAATGATCTGACTAGGTAAAGGGCACCTTCCTATGTTCCTTTAAAGCTTTATCTTTATCTTTGGTGTTGGCAGATTCCCACCAAACATTTACATTAACTTTGTGGGTGCCATTTCAGCTTACTGTTGCATTTGAATTCAGGCATCAAAATAACCATATTGTATTGGTTACAAGATCGGGGTGGAAAGTAAAGGGGTGTGTTATCTTCAAAATCCTATTATGAGCAAAATACTGTATGTGGATTTTTTAGATGGAAAGTTGCACATTCCTGCAGGAAATGCAACGGTTGTAAAAATTACAAGGCCTATTTCCTATGAAGCTGGATGGCCTGTGAGGATGTTAGGCTGGTAGCTGGTGTTGTTGTTTGTATTGTATAGGGCAAGGATATGAAATCTGTGGCCCTTCAGGTGTTGTTGGATTCCAGCTCTTGTTACATGCACTGATATGAATTAGGAGTCCAATATCTCATTCCCCGTGTCTGGTATAAAGTCAATCTTTCAGTTATTTCTGAGGATGATATATGATATTTCATGAGGACGTGTGCTTCATGAAGAATGTGTTGGACTTCAGCATGGAAACCTGAGTCTAGGTCTGTCTTAACCATTGAAAGTCAATCAGTCTCAGTTCTCCAGCTGTAACTTTAAAATAATAGAGTTCTGTATTCAGCATATCCTGGCTTTCTGAGCAGAATATATTCAAGGCAAATTATAATAAATAGGCTATAAACATGAAAAAAAAATACATACATATATAAATAGCAGTAGTCTAAAAACAACATTCAAAGAGTCAATGTACCTTAAAAACTTTGTTCTGGAACACCATAGCCTTCACTGCCCATCTGAAATTGGCCAGTGCTAGGCATACATCTCTGGAGAGGCTATTCCATCATTTGGCTACCACTATGGAAAAGGCTTAATCTTTCAGGATACCTACATTATCCTAAGCAGATTGACTGTTACACAGTAAAAGAAATATTGGCCCTAATCTTTAGGATAAGCCAAATGGTGGTTAAAAAAGAAATGCTGTTCCCTTGAGATGAAACAGTGTTTGTTCAGTGAAAATGTCCCTTGGGATAGTGGCCAGATTGAAGCTTTTTGCTTTGAAATGGAGAAATACTCTTTTAGGTAGAAGTGAGTTGTCTTCAGTGATATGCTACCACAGAATGACATGTTTCAATCCAGTTATGTAGCCAGTGAGTTCCAAATTTTGGTTCATGAATTATCTGGGGAGCTGAGAACAAGCTTTCATTTCTTTCACTTGGGAAATGGGGAATGTATTAGTTATTTGCTTTTCTATATTGCCCATCCTCCAAATAGCTCAGAGGAGCACATATGGTTCTCCACCCACCCTTTTAACCTTGCAGCAATCCTCAAAGAGACTGACTGGCCAAGAGTCACTCAGTTGAGATTTGAATTCAGGTCTCCCAGTCTTAGTCTGACACCATGCTGATTCTCTGCACTAATTTATATCACAGTTTGTGACAATATATGAGATCAGTGTAAAACCTTCTGCCCATGTGATTAACAATCCAGTGAACGGGAGAGCAGAACTGCTATGCCTGCTGGCCCTGCCCTTGTATCACCACTTCTTCCTCTGCTGTCTGCACACTGTTGTGTGTACAGGCATATGTATAGAAGAGAAATTGCTCTATGTGTGTAGGCTCCAACAGCAGTGTGTGATGGTACATGATCAGGGTCCATTGCTCTAAAGACATGAACCCTTAATACGTACATGGCAGCAGTAGGTGAATGTCTGAATATGGCTAGTATTTGATACAGTAGGTCCTTTAAGGGTGTTACACTCCTAACTCACACACATTCTTTATTTCGGTCCAAAGACCCACAAAAACATTTTCATAAGCAAAATAAAACAGAAATACAAGAAAAGGATTCTAAGGCGGTCACTATGTTTTATCCAGACCATGTTGGTTTCTATTTCTTATTACTTCTGAGAGGAACTTAGCCATTCCCAGGGTAGTATCATTTGACATATATCCAAGGAGGTACTTAAGATGGAAAGATTCGGGTTTTCCAGTTAAGTTTACCATTAGGGGTTTACTTAATTGATCCCTGGTATGTTGGGCTGGAAAAGACCCTGATGTTGGGAAAGATGGAGGGCACAAGGAGAAGAGGATGACAGAGGACGAGATGGTTGGATAGTGTTCTCGAAGCTACCAGCATGAGTTTGACCAAACTGCGGGAGGCAGTGGAAGACAGGAGTGCCTGGCATGCTCTGGTCCATGGGGTCACGAAGAGTTGGACACGACTAAACAACTAAACAACAACAACATGTTGGACTGCTCACTGTGCAGTAGAATCGACACCCTGAGAGCACTCTTAACTAGAAGGAGGGTTCCTGAACTCTTTGGTAGAATGTCAGATTTAGTAATGCTACCTTGGAATACTTATTTGACTCTACTGGGAAGAAAATATGAATACTGGCAACTGAGATAATATTGTTATTTGTGCTTGCACAACCTCTGTTGCTGGGCCTAGGCAGAACAGAAATCTTTCAGTATAGCTCCTGAAGGAAAATCATGTACCTTCAGAGGTACTTGGGACCTTCACACTGTCCAAGTCACCAATGTGTGATCTATTTTCTTGAGGCTACCACATGTTATAGGCTTCAGAGATTTTTGTCTGAGAATGAGCTTTTATCACTTTGGCAGCCTGATTGCATTAACAGTTGTACAATGTGTCAAAGGACAAAGTGCGTATTTGAAGATCTAACAAATGTGTCTCTTTGTCCCCTGTATGTGTTCTTGGGAACAAAAGTGCCAGGATCAAATGAAGGTTAGAGATGCTTGCGCAGGGAAGGGTAGGTGGGTACCAGCCATTCTAGCAATACTTAAAATTTCCATGGTAATAAAAACATATAGGAAGAGCCCTACTGGGTTCGGCTGGAGGCCCATGTGATCCAGCATCCTCTTCTCACAGTGGCCAATCATGGCTTAGCATGGATAAGCAAACATGCAGGTTCCAGGAGAGTTGACAGTTGCTTTATTCTTCATTTGGTCTTGCTGCTGCTAGTTTGGTTTAGTATTATGCCCAAACCCAGATTCATGATTTATTTTATTGCAGACAGAACACAAGCTGTAGCCCAAGTTTGTTATATGACGTGACAAACCATTTGTGGTTTGTCTGGAGCAAGATAAACCATGAGTCTGGGTTCAGACATGTTGCTCACAGCAGTGTGGCAGCAGCAGGACCAGAGGAGTAGCAAAACAACTCTGGATCTTCTCCCTAAAAATGAGCCTAATGCTTGAATGGTGTTATATCTGAACTGAGTCACTTTATTTCTTTCTCCCTCCCAGCCCTGTTGGCCGCTTTCTCAAATTTGCTGCCTCTTCTCTTTCTCTAATGCTTAGAACAGAGGTCGGCAAACTTTTCTGCCCGCGGGCCAGAGTGTGCGCGCACCCGTGCACATGCACAAATGCCCGCCGCTCTTTGCCCATTGGCTTTTGGAGCCATGGTAGTGGAGGAGGAGGCATCTGCGGCTTCCTATTGA
This sequence comes from Podarcis melisellensis, assembly GCF_964234715.1. NCBI lineage: Eukaryota > Metazoa > Chordata > Lepidosauria > Squamata > Lacertidae > Podarcis > Podarcis melisellensis. Next base: position 3,634,612 of record NC_138547.1, on the reverse strand, counting down.
TTGCAGGAGCTTCCTGCAGCCGATAGGAAGCTGTGGCTGTGTCCTGGAAGGCAGTCCCCACACAGAGCTAAACCGGCGTGCTGCACCTGTTTAGCTCCGTGCGGGGACTGACTGAGCAGGCAGCAAGGGCTGGGGGTGGTTTAACTTGGGCTTAACTACCCTCTTGGGCTGTAGTTTGCCAACCTCTGGCTTAGAACTTCATCCATGAGCTGTTTGGGGGCTTGGGATATATCTCTTTGGATAGTTAATAACTTGAACCTAGGGTTAGTGTGCACCAGTTCACTGAGGTCTCAACAGACAATATTCCTCTTTACATTCAGTTTAAATTTGGTCCCTGGTTGCCAGTCTCTAACTTCGGTGTCTTGGAAACCACGGACAACACTTTGGGAGAAACGTTTTCCCCACTCCCACTATACAATCTAGGTGTGTATAGTGACTCATTCTGTTCCATCCCTATCTGATTAGCTGTCTTCCCAGGAATATGCACTTTGCAAAAGTAAAGGATCAATGTAACATGAACCATGTTGAGGTTGGCACTGCCCACCATGTCTGCATCACACCAAAAACATTGAACTGATTTCTGCAAGAAGTTCCAGCAGGTAGTGACAGTTCACAGGATTAGCTTTTTTTTTTGTACATTACATTTTTTGTACTTGTTCTGAGGAGAGCATTCCTCCGCTGATCTGCCTCTAGGTTTGACAGGTTCTTCTAGAAATGGTGCATGCTTGTATTCATCTGGGTTCCCCCTCACCTGCATGGTGCTTGTAATCTTTATGGTATGTTTTGTGACAGGCATACTGTGATGGTGATGTTTCCGCTCACAATGCTGAACAACTCGCTGCTGGTGTCCACATGCTGTCTAACAGCAACAGTTTGCCTAGCTCTGCCGCTCCAAGTCCTGGTAGCATGCAGCTGTTGCAGGTTTGTCAATGTTTGCATCCCCCACACTAAACACCCTAGATAACTTTTTGTGTGTGTGTGTGTGTGTGTGTGTGTTTATTTGAAATATAGAGCAAAGCATACTTCACAAAAGAGCGGGGAGGTGATGGTAGCACAGACATTTCAGTTACCAACAATGGCCTGTCACTCTGCAACTATAAGAGGAATTAGCTGTACAGAACACTTAAATTTAGGTTGCACAATACACTCCTTCTTCATCTCTCAGTCTTCAGCCATTGATTGAATGCAGCTTCATTGGAAGGGTGAGATGAGTACAGTTGGGCACCGTGTTGGGCCCCCTAAGCTCTCTCCTGTAGCCTATAGATTAGCTTTCACATCTTAACATTTATTTGTACATCTCTTCTAGATGGTTGAAATGTAAGGGCAATAGTAAAGCCAAATATTTGTCTACTCTGTTTCCATATCTGCCAAGCCCTGAGGCTGACTTCTAATTTCCTTCTTCTTAGGTAATAAATTCAAGATAGGAATAACTTGATGGTGTCAACCAACTGGTTTAGCACCTTCTGCCTGTCTGTTCAGGTTATATGCAATTTATATTAAAGTGTGTGAGCTGTGGCCCTCTGACTCATGATACATATCCTCTGTGGTTCCTTGTGTACCGAAGTTGTCCATTCCTGATCTAAAGTAATGAATATTTCTATATTTTTAAAAAAGTAAGTGTTAATTGAAAAATTCCCAACAAAACAAAGTGATAGACAACCAGCTTGACCCTTTGCTTGAGCATTAAATACGTGAAGCTTATTAAGTATTTTTTCTTGAATTGTGCTATGGCAGGGGTCAGCAAACATTTTCAGCAGGGGGCTCAGACCTTGTGGGGGGCCGGACTATATTTTGGAGGGGGGGAAATGAACAAATTGCTATGCCCCACAAATAAAACACGCTGATTCCCGGACTGTCCACAGGCCGGATTTAGAAGGCAATTTGGCCCGATCTGGCCCCCGGGCCTTAGTTTGCCTACCCATGTGCTATGGTATAGAAGTCTAGGTGTGCTGTGTTTTGTGCATCCTATGTTGAAGCAGTCCTCAGGGCATGTATGCAAAACCTGTGGCCTTCCAGATGTTGTTGAACTCCAGCTCCCATTAGTCCTAGCTGATGGGCAGGGATGATGGGAGCTGGAATCCAACAACATGTGGAGGGCTGCAGGTCCTTCATTCTTGTGTTGGGGAATAAAGCAATGGTAGATGTTGTGAGGTGTCACTCAGAAGGAGAGGAGTGTATCCAGTCTTTTGTTGGAGTTACATATATCCGTGCATGTGCATGCTTGTACATATGCATATATTTGTGTTTCTGATTTCTATTACAGTAATGTATTTTTATTTCACAGATCTGTGACACTGATCATAAAAATGCCTTGGAAGAAAATAGGTGAGAGGCTTCTCTCTGTATTCTCTCCTGCTCTCTCTATCATATTCCAGTCACTAAAAATGAGGATTGTTCTTAATGTCTACTTTATTACAGATGTTTGTTGTGTGTCATATTCCTTTTTTAGGTCCCTCTCATTGGCAGATAGTCTCCGCCAGCTGTCTGAACAGCTTAATGGCATGGTCAATCAGGTAAAAGCCAAGTTCTTCTGATCTGTCTATCTTAGAATCATAGACCTAGAAGAGATCTCAAAGGACATCTAGTCCATCCTTCTGCTGATGCAGGAATCTGCAACTACAACACCCCTGATTATAAACTTCTGTAGTAAAAGCGAGTCCATCACCTTCTAAGGCAATCTGATTCACTGTTGAACACCTATCATACTATCAGGAAGTTCTTCCTAATATTTAGTCTTTTTCTTCCCTTTTCTTGGTAATTTGAGTCCATTGGTCTGGGTCCTACCCTCTGGAATAAAGAGAGCAAATTTGCTCCATCATCTGTGACAGCCCTTCAAATATCTGAAGATGGCTATTAGATTGCCTCTTAATCATTACTTATTTGTATACCCAAGGGAATTTTCAGTTATTATATGGTTCCTTGCAGCCAGACAATAGAACCTTAAGATGCTTTCAGACTGAAAGCCAGAAATGGTGTGTGCCATGTGATCTGTGGGAAATGGTTGTGAATGAGATATACTCAAGGGTTATACACTGGTAACACATGAAAGGGCTGTCCACCTTCTCTTAAAGAAGCTGTTTTCTGTCTACAGTCATACCTTGGATCCCGATCACCTTGTGAGTTGACTGTTTATGCTCCCGAACGCTGCAAACCCGGAAGTGAGTGTTCCGGTTTGCACACGTTCTTTGGAACCCGAACGTCCAACGCAGCTTCCTATTGGCTGCAGGAGATTCCTGCAGCCAATCGGAAGCTGTGCCTTGATTTCTGAACTTTTTGGAAGTTGAACGGACTTCTGGAACAAATTCCATTTGACTTCTGAGGTACCACTGTATTTCTTATCAGAGGTTCAAATTCCATAGATGTAGCCTTGTTAGCCTGTTAATCTTGTGGCATCTTAAAAGTGGCATACTTATATTCAAGAGACTATATAGTTTACCACTGGAACCATCCTGGAATAATCCAGTTTAAATACAGCTAGACAAGAAGCAGTTAAAAGAATCTCAGCTAAAACAACAGGAGTAGTAATAATTGACCATATTATCCAAGACTTTTTCATCTATATGTAAATCTGCTAGTGGCCCAGTTTGCGCATAATGCTAAGTGTGAATGGCCATGGTTGCGAGTACTTAGCAAAAATTGCACCCTCTTTGCTCCTCCCCTGGTCCTGCTGGTGCTGTGCTACCTGGGGGGTAAGCCATTGTTTAGCTTAGCATTGCATATTAACTCATATATGTGGTTTCCCTTGAGTCCAAACCATGAACAGTGAGCCAAACAGCTCACTGCAAGCTTGCTCTGAGTGCCCATGTGTTTCCTCTTTATATATAACCATTATGTGCAAATGAAGTTTGTTTAAGCCATGGTTTAAAAAACCATGAGCTAATGAGAGGTTGTCTCACAGACAAATCAAATTGTGGTTTGTTTTCTGGAGATTCGTACCTAACACCTTATATTTTAGAGTGTGGTGGTCAAGCAAACATAGTCAAGGAAGAGTGCTGCTTTCACATATAAAATTAAGCCATAGGTAAAACAAACTTAGGTTTATAAGCCAACAGCAAAGCATCGCTTCTAATTGTGGATTGTTTGTAGTAAACCATATTTAAGCTGCTGGACTGAGTTTGCACATAATGCTAAGCCATGGTTTAATAAACCAGAATTTTGTGTTATGTGTGAACCAGGATAGCAGAGAGGTGGTGGGGTAAAAACACATTTTTAAAAATAGCCTCTCTGTGGGTAGAAAGCTAGCATGCCAGTAAGAAAGATTATAGTCTACTGTTCTAGTTTTCTACCTATAGTTCAGGTGTCTTTATTTTTAGTGCAAGAGAACATTTTGAAAACGTGAACCTCCGTTTATGATCTAAAGTGTTACACTGAATTCTGCTACCTCAATACTTTACTGCTTCGTGTTGGCTGCATGTGTAAATCAAACCTAAAAGATCCTCTGATCTATCATTAGTATATTATCAGTATATTATGAGGCACATTTAGCTTACCTGAACCATGTACAGTGGTACCTCTGGTTACGGATTTAATTTGTTTTGGGGTGCCGTGCGCACCCCAAAAAATCCGTAACTAGAGGGGCCGCTTCTGTGCACGCACAGCACAATAGAGCGCTTCAGCCATAACCTGAAGATTCTGTAACCTGGAGGTTACACAACACGAGGTACCACTGTATGAGGTATTTTACTTGTAGAACTTCCAACACAATCTACCTTAGCATTAATCATAGGAAGGGGAAGAGTGCCTGTAATATAGGTGGGTGTTTGAAGGAACCTCCTGCCGTAGTGGGTACACTAAGTTACCTTTGTGTTTATTCTCCAGTTTCAAAGTTTTCTTATTCTGTAGGAGTGTCATCATCCCCACTAAGGGAAATATTTAACTGAAATTCATGTTCACATTTTCCAAGTTAACTAGTTGTGATGGCAAATATCTTTATTTTACAGCCCACGGCCTATGTGAATGGGGAAAACGCCACATCTTCAACAGATATGAAAGAGATGGCAGTAAGTGCAGTGTTCCTGGCTCTTTGTCAGTTTGCATTTCTTTGAACAATGTAGTAATGAGTCTAGTGTGTGTACTAGTAATAAGAACTTAACTTGAGTGCAAGAAATGACAACAACATTACATGTTAAAGTTTTACTTGTTTAGATGAAGGCTCCTGCAGTGGCTTTTAGACTGGGTTATGGAAGTGCTAAAGATCCATCCTGATGTTCCTTTGAAAGGAGATTAAGCTTTTGGTGGTTTAGTATGTATTTGGTAGTGGTGGGGGATGGTGTGTTTGTGTAAGAATGGACACCACAAATTAGTTCAACTGTGATGCTGATTATTATTTTCTCTCCCCTTTTTTTTAATAATTTGCCTTTTCTCCCCTTTTCTACTCCCTTCCTCTTCCTCCTTCTCCTGCTATCTGCATGTGCCCATCAGACACGTTACCAGGAGCTGGCAGTAGCCCTAGACTCCAGCAATCTAACAAACAAACAACTCAGTACAAAGATAGAGGAATTGGTAAGAAATAACCAGACCAAAATGTTTGGCCTTGTCTTGCTGCTCCTCTGTGCTCTCTGGGTGTCTGCAAGGATTTGGGTTCTTTCACAGTGCCACAAAGAAAAGTGTTGTGTGCTTCATGGTTCAAAGGGGTGCGGAGGGAGTGAGGGATCAAACTAATCTAAATAAAAATAGAGGAAAGGGGGGAAAAAGAAGAGAGGGGAAAAAAGAGACAGAATAGGAGGGGAGGGAGGGAGGGAGGGAGGGAGGGAGGGAGGGAGGGAGGGAGAGAGAGAGAGAGAGAGAGAATATGAATACAGAGCCCTCTTTATACAGAGCCACAAAGGGGAGGATACCCTCCCAGCTCTCACCTGGGTTCTTCCGTTTCTACTCCCAGCCTGAAAGTTCTTCCCTTCTCTGCTTCTCATGCAGAGTCCTTCATCAGTCCTTCATCATCTTCGTTTGATTATCCTCATCAGCTCAAGGTAGAGGACATCAAAAGACGAAATAAAACATGAACAAAAATAGAATTAACCAAAAAAGGGACAAAAGCTAAATATCACTAAAAAGGAAAAGGAAAATAGAGATCAAGGCAATAGAGGACTTCTTATTCTCCATTTGCCCATTATGTATATTCAGATTATTCAAAGTATTCAAAACATTCACTTCACAATAGCATCCCACTGTATTCTAGGACAATGTCCAACTGTTCCTCAATCTGCTAGGTGTTGTTTTTTCAATCTTCAGTCCCAGGCACCTTAAGTTCATTTATTTTCCTTTCTACACAAAAAGACCAAAAGGGGCTGTTTCAGTTGCTATTATTACTAGATAGCAAGATTATTCTTCCTCCATTCCAGTATAACAATTTTATTTCCAAGAGGTTTCCTTATAATAATCCACAGTTATTTATTTATTGCATGTTTATTAATTGGTACCCAATTCCATATCTTTCAATCCCATTTCCTGTTGGCCATGATTAAAGGGACTCTTGACGGTGATCCAGTAGTGGCTGTCACAGACGGAAGTTCAGGGTCCAAGAGTAAAACATTGGTCTGAGCCTATAACCTTAAGCACACTCATGTCTGTGCATTGATGCGACCTCTTTCTGTCTCCTTACTATGAACAGGTGTGTTCATCTTTTACGCTGTGCCTGCAGAACTACCTTGTGGGAGGCTGTAGGAGAGAAAGAGGTTCCTTACTTTCATTTCCCATAGAGAAATGGGAGGCAAACCAAAATCACAGAGGATTTTGATAGCCAAGAACTTGCCCACTTGCAAGAGAAGTGGGTCGCAAGAGTTAAGTAGAGATTAAATTTAGTAATCAAGTAAGTCAATTGCCAAGGTGGTTTATACCCAGGTTTAGTCATTTTTGGGGAGGAGAAAATTTGTTTGGAGAATAGCTGAGTTTCAACCTCTCTCCTATTCATAAATGTTAAGTTCTAATTGTATTGGTTTTCAGCATCTGTTGAGAGTTCAGGAATGCACACAAATAGAGACTTTAAAAGTAGGGTTTGCTTTAATTCTACTTTGCAATTGCATGATGAGCTGCTGCTGAACTTCTCCTAACTGGAACAGTGTTGACTCTATTGAATCTGTTTCAACAAAGATTGGGGCTCAGCTTTCTAGACTTAAAACATGGGGATAGTGAGTGACCATCTTTTGAGCAACAGTGGCACTGTGAGTGAGCCTGTTTGTCTTTAGCTTGCATGGATGGCTTCTGCTACTGTTACTTTACTCACTACCTTTTAAAATACAGCTAGAAATATGTGAGGCCTGTTTTCAGTCAGCAAAGAGTCCTGCATTGTTTGGAATATCCCTCCACCCCATTTCACCCTCCCCAGCTTGTTGCATGGCTTCTCTTAGTTTTTGCTGCATTGTTCTTTTCTTTGTGTCCCCTACTCCCTCCCTCCTCCACACCCACTGTAGCATTTCAATCGGCAACTGAAATGCCTTGTGTTTGAGCACTGCTTACAAATGGCTTTTGCCATTTGCAGGCTGACAGGAACATGAAGTGCTCTTTTATTGGGTGTTGAGAATTCTCGGGGCGAGGGGAGCCAAAACAGTGTATTGATTGGGGGGGCGGGGAAGGAGTGAACGTTAAAAAGAAAAGAAAAGCAGAATTTGCAGACATACTTACTGCATTTGTTTTTGTAAGGGACTACATAGAACAATTGATGTAACAAAATTTGTATTGGGCAAAGAAGACTTCTCTCTCAACCTCTATGCCCTCCCTATGTCTTTCTGGATTGTAAGGCCCAGTTCTGACCCAAAAAATGTACAAAGGCTTATGTGTGTAAGCCTTGGATCAGGGGTCGGCAAACTCTTTCGGCAGGGGGCCGGTCCACTGTCCCTCAGACCTTGTGGGGGGGGGGGGTCAGACTATATTTTGGAAAAAAATATATGAACGAATTCCTATGCACACTACAACATATTGTATTTGTAGTGCACAAAAAGCAGGAAAAGCCAAACAGTATTTAAAATGAAGGAACGATTTTAATCAACATAAACTTATAACAATGCAATATTTAAAATGAAGAACTATTTTAATCAGCATAAACTTATAAGTATTTTAATGGGAAGTATGGGCCTGCTTTTGGCTAATGATATAGTCGATATCCGGTTCCATATTTGTCACAGATAGTCGTAGCAAGTGATGCAAGTGTTCATCACATGCAAGTGTTCATCACCTGAATGAAATGGAGATTTCATTCAGGAAAAAGTCTGTTCACAGACATAGGTGCTGCCAAAGATGGTTGCAAATCTGAGTGCATGGTTCCTGAGATTCAGATATGTCTCAGAGGGGAGAGAAGCATAGAAATTTGTGAGGCTGCTTGATTTGAAAGCGTCTTTCAGAGAGTCACAATTCTGTAGTTCGACCAATTCCATTTGGTAAATTGAATCAGCAGTTTCAATGTCAACAGAAAATGGGTTCCAAAAAAGCTGTATGTCTTGCTCATAGATGTGAAGCTCTTTAAATCGAGTTTGAAACTCCTTTTGCAAAATTTCCAGTAAATCCAGATGTTTCGTTTGGGAACGCAACTGCTGGTTTTCCCGCCGACATGTTTTGTTTTTTTTTTTAATATAATTTTTATTAAAATTTTCCAAATTAAAAACAAATTAGATCCAATTCATACACTTTCTTCCAAAACCAAAGCCAGGACTTCCCCTTCCCGCCCCCAATTGCGTTCCAAATCTTCCGAATAAGCAATTAAATTCAACAAGTTTTTATCCCATGACTCACTTAACATCAATAACCCAATTTTTCCAAATTCCCATCCCCTAAGATCGATTTTTTCCCTTCCACGAGTTCCCCCTTTCAAAATTTTATAAAAAAAGAAAAAAAGATATAAAGATTACAACCTTTGGATTCCAAATTTCCCTCCCCCCTTTCTCTGTTGTGTTCCTTCTATCCCTTCATCCTAATGTCTTCCTGAAGTTCCTACCCGCTTAATCCATATCCCTCTAGTAGTTTGCCAGTCATATTTAATTACAAATGTCCAATCTTGGGAGGAGTCTGTCTCAAAAAGGGGCCCATTTTTTCTATCCAGATTTTTATATCCAGGAGTAAAAAACTCCCATTTAATTTCCATAAGCTTGTCAAATCTGGATGTCCCAAATGTTCCCAATTCTGTCCAGTTCATGATGTTTCCATATTCTTGTCATTCTCTCTCCTCCTTCTGTTTCCCTGTTTTCCCGCAAAAATGTTCTTTTTCCATGACCTTCTTATTTTCTGCAGAGGCTTGTTGTTCAGAAGCAAAACATTATGTCATGTCCCTTTCGTTTTCCAACTAAAGAATCCATTGTTTCCTGTAGTTTGTAGCCCTCTGTAGACAAAACAATGTTCCATTTCTGCAGTTCCCAAGAGATTAAAAGTTACAACTGTTCAGGTTTCCTGAGAAAAACACATGCAATGTCGCTCAGCTCCTCTAGGTGGATCGCAGTAGCTAAGTTCTCTTCCAGATCAAATCCATTAGTCCAAATAATTTGTAAATCCTTATTTGAAACAATTTATATACAATTTAAAACAAATGTAACCGGCAAAGTCCTCAAAGCAAAGTCCCTGCTTTATTCTTCCGTTTTGACAGCCTTTGACAGCTGTCAAAACTCCCGATGCTCTTCCCCAGGTAGTTTCGCGGATCACTCCAGGGATTCCGGGGGGGGGGGTTGTTTTTTTAATACAAATTCCACTTTTCTCCTCCAGCACAGTCTTATAATTTTCCCTCGCAAAGTTGCTAATTCATGAAGATAGAGATACGCTCGATCTTAGTCGTTAAGTCCTTTGTTTTGGCTCTTCTACAATTAAGGGGTAGGCTGACTTCCTTTTTTCCACCTCCCCCGTTCGCTCCAGATTTTAAAAAATTATCCCTCTTTTTTAATCCATAATCCAATTACTCACGGGTTCTTCTTTTAGGTCCAGATTTTCAATAGAAGAAGTCAGCGCTCTCCGCCGGATGGCATGCGGCTGCGCTCGGCAGGGATAGCAGAGAACTCAAAGCACCACGCTTCTCCCCGGCGCCCGATCCGTAGCCTTTAAAAAGGCTCCTTCACGAGCCGGGAGGGCGCTAACGGTGCCAGCCGAGTCTCCATGTCCACGGCCTCACTCTGGCCGTGGTTTTTGAGGGTCCCCGCATCGCCGGTGCGGTAGGACCCAGCCCCTGCCGAGCAGGCTCCCTCCGGAGCTCGGAGGGAGCCCGCCATTCGGCGATGGCGCCGACCCGGAAGTCTTCCCGCCGACATGTTTTGAGTTGTGGGGAGATGGCAGAAGTTTTCCTCCTTGTTTAATGAGGAGGTCTAATTTTGCTTGAAATGCTTTCACATGTGAAAACCTATCACAGATGAGCTTCCCCCTTCCTTGAAATTGAACATTGAAAGTGTTGAGTATTTCTGTTACGTCTGTCAAAAAGGCAAGCAGCCATTTCCATTCTGCATCTTTGAGCTCTGGTACTTCCTTGTTTTTCATAATCATGAAATCAGAAACATGCAGAAGTAAGTAATAAAAACGTTTCAAAACTCTCCCTCGACTCGTCAACGGACCTCTGTGTGGTATGGAATATCTTCATGGTCAACATTTAACTCAGACAGAAATTCCTGAAACTATCTGTGGTTTAGTACATGAGCTCTAATGAAGTTAACACAAGATACCACAGTTTTCATGACAGAGTCCAACTTCAGTGATTTTTTTACAACACAGTGCTTGTTGGTGGATGAGGCAGTGTATGGCTATTGGATGTGAATGGTTGTGCTTGTCCATCTCTTGGTTAATGCGTGCAGCCACTCCTCTCATAGACCCTACCATGCTAGGAGCACATCAGTTATGACACCGGCTAGTTTAGCCCAGTCCAGCTCCAAATCATGCAGTTTGGCAAACTTTTTCAAAGATACCCTCTCCTGTTGTTGTTCCCTTGATGCTTTGAAATGAAAATTAGAAGTTGTGCAGAATCACGAACATCAGTGCTTTCGTTGAGTGTCAATGAAAAATAATGAAGTTTTTTCAAGGACTTTTGCAAATGTTGATGCAAATTTCTCCCCATTTCTTCAGTCCTACATGTAACTGTACACCCTGAAAGACTCAATGTACTAAATAAATCAGTCTTCTCTGGACACATCTCTTTGGGAGCAGAAAGAATGCATTCTGTAACAATTTCTCCCTCTACGAAGGGTCGGCTAGTGTGCGCTATGAACTTGGCAATGTGAAAATTTGCTCGCAACAATGAAATATTTTTGCTTCACAAAAGTATTTTGCTGAGTTGTCAATCCCCTTTTCAGTTTTAATATTTCATCTTTTCTCACTTGTCCAACCAAACAATCATTTTTTTCTTTATGGTGAGTATTGTAGTGTCAAAGCAAATTGTATTCCTTGAACAGAGACACTGAATTCCAGCATTTCAGACAAACAGCTCTTTCTTTGTACTGCATGAAAAAGTAATCAAAAACAATATACCAGCACTAGTGACTATTAAACTAAAATAAAAAAGTCAGCACTCAGAAATAGTGCGAATGCTCAACACTCACATATACCCTTTTTTCCGTGTATTGGACGACCCCATGGATAAGGAGACCAGACAGGCCCCATAAGAGCACCAGTCAGGCCCCACAAATAACCCAGAGATGCATTTTAAATAAGAGGACACATTCTACTCAGGTAAGCCACCCCCCGACTCTCCCCTTGCTTATCCACAGCACTGGACGAGCCCCGGGGACTGCTTACTTGTGTTAGTCATGCCAGAGAAGTGGGGGGGGGGGGAGTGGGGAACTCGGAGACTCACTGCAGCTTGTTCCCATAATAATAAACCATGTTTGCATGAACAGGGCCAATGTATTGAACAGAAACACACTGATTTGGGTTTAAAATATACACTAAATTCCTTCATTTCAGAATTTGATTTTTTGGAGAAATATTGCCTTATAAGAAGTATGACATGAGTCTTGTGGAGAAATTGGTTCGTAAATTCACAACACAAAACAATAGACATTTCTGTGCTTGAGGTTTTTTCAACCTTTCCTTAATCTTTCCTTACTAAACTTAAGGACATGAAATTTGGTAATTTTATAAAATGAGGTTCTGCAGGGAATTAAATGTATTACTGCTTCTGGGTTGTATTGCAGCCACCTATTTACCTAAGAAATTTATGAGCCACCTTTCAATGTAAACTCTCCAGGTGGTGTTCAGTTAAAACAACAAAACAATACTACTACAACAACAACCATCAGTGTCTATCCAGTAAACTAGACTGAACTATAAAACTCTCAGTTAAACTATTCAACATAGTGGAATGTTTGGGCTAAGGCCTTTTCAGTGCCAGGCTAAAAAAAAAATGTTCTGAGTGGCAGCTGGGTGAGTTACAAATGTGAGGCCATGTGACTGAGGAGGCCCTCTTGCTGGTCACTGTCCTCTGCATTTCTTATTCACAGAGGTGAATTCATCGTACCTGTTACACATTTTAAGAGAGCTCTGGGGTCTAGATACTGTTGGGAAGGAGATTGATCTGCAAAGTTGGGTTAACTGAGCAAAAAGAAATGCGTGCTGGGGAAAGGAGTTCCAAAAGGGTGTTACGGGAATCCTACCAGTGCCTCCCAGACAGCCTACCTGAGTCAAGGCCACATATTTTCTCACTAGGAAGATAACCTTAAGTCACTTTTGCAGTTGTCTGGTCACTGTCTAAGATAGCTGTGGGACTCCAGGGAATCCATTAATGTTCGTAAATCTGCCTCCTTACAGAGCTGCTCTTTGAATTAATAACACAGGAGTCACTTTGCCTTTTCAGAGGAACACTTTCCCTACTATTACGTAGATCTCAGCCTACTGTGTGTTTCCCTTCTTTTTATAACCAGGAAGGGGGAACAGACAAACTCAAGGCTCACTGTGGCTTGCTGCCATAACACTAAATGTGATTTAGCCATGCATCTAAATCCTGCCGTTGTGTGTTGTGCCAAGCACCACAGGTCTCACTTGCCTTTTTGTGTATGTTTTGCTCCCCTGCTGCATTACTGCCTGGCGAAATTTAAAAAGCACTTCCACCAGTAGTCAGCATATTATTTTTGTGTTCTTTTTTTGCATTTTAGCTCGTATTCTGCAGCTTTACATGTGTTTACAGAAAGTCAGGGTGGAGTGGAACAGGGAAGTTGCTTTTCTGATGGTTTTCATATACAGTGGTACCTTGGTTTACGAACATAATCCGTTCCAGAAGTCCGTTCTTAAACCAAACCATTCTTAAACCAAGGCGTGCTTTCCCATAGTAGTGGCAGACTCAATTTATAAATGGAACATACTCAACAGGAAGCGAAACTTGTTCTTATTCCAAGGCAAACCAAACACCTACTTCCGGGTTTGCAGCGTTCTTAATCCAAACTGTTCACAAACTAATCACCAAGGTACCACTGTATGGTCAGTTGAAAGGGAAGTGCTTCCCTAAGTATCTGAGGGGTCTAGTGCTACCTCACAGGCCTCAATTATGACAAGAACCATTTTGTATACTACATTTATTGGACCAACTGTTTGCTGTGTTTTGATCTGCCCAAAAGTGCCTACCTTTAGAAAGGTTATGCACAGCTTAAAAACTTACTGTCCCACACAACAGCTCATTCAAAAAGAGGTGGTATCTGAACAATGGTGGATTCTCTCTCTTGTCGTCAAACATTTAATTAACCCATCTTTTACTAACCTGTGGTCCTCCTGCTTACTGAGGCTGATGGGAGCTAGAGTACAACAACATCTGCAGAACATAATGTTGGCAACTCCTGCATTAAACAAACCTTAGAAAACTTTTGTGGCAGCATTTAAGAAAGCAATGGGAAACAGTATTATTTATTTATTTATTTATTTATTTATTTATTGTGTTTTTGTTGTGAAAAATAAATGCAATAGTTGCTTCTTGCATTTATGTCAGGAGTTTGGGGTTTGTTGATTCTAATAACTTTTTTCCAAACATCCAAAAGCCTTGGAGGTATACTTGGTAGTATAGTTTAGCATACTCACACGTAGAAGCCCAAGTGACTTGCTGTTAGTGTTGATGCCTTCATTTTGCTCTTTTTGCAGAAGCAGCAGAACCAAGAGATTATGAACCAGCTGGAGAAGGTAATATGCACTGCTTGAGAGACATGCACAGCCAATTCATTATTCACACCAGGAGCAGGAAGCATAGTATACTGTTGGAATGGGTGGCACTGATTCAACCCAACCCACCACTGGAAAAAAGATTTATGGAAATGGTTCCATTTAGCAACACCTAAGGAACACCTAAGGGACACAGGTGGCGCTGTGGGGACACAGGTGGCGCTGTGGGTTAAAGCCTCAGCGCCTAGGACTTGCTGATCGGAAGGTCGGCGGTTTGAATCCCTGCTGCGGGGTGCGCTCCCGCTACTCGGTCCCAGCGCCTGCCAACCTAGCAGTTCGAAAGCACCCTCGGGTGCAAGTAGATAAATAGGGACCGCTTACCAGCGGGAAGGTAAACGGCGTTTCCGTGTGCAGCTCTGGCTCGCCAGAGCAGCGATGTCACACTGGCCACGTGACCCGGAAGTGTCTCCGGACAGCGCTGGCCCCTGGCCTCTTAAGTGAGATGGGCGCACAACCCCAGAGTCTGTCAAGACTGGCCCGTACGGGCAGGGGTACCTTCACCTTTTACCTAAGGAACAATATCATCTCACCTTGTTGCTATCCCCTGCTGCTTGGATAGCTCCATCACCAGTGCCACATAATCCTGGAAGCAGCTAGTTGTTGGTTAGAAACACACCATGAAATAAGAACAGTCCTCCTAGTGAGCAGCTCATGTGTGTATTGGCTGTTGTGTGGAGCCACTGACACCTAGAAACATCTGTAGGAGCTTTACCATGAGAACCAAGTTGTAGTTAAGATGCATCTGGGTCTGGATGTTTAGACAGTGAGTCGGCATAGCATAGCATAACCATCAGCATTTATTCACTTTTCACTCGAGTTTGATTTTTGTTAATGGTAAAAGGAAAATAATCTGAAGTATCTTCCTTTTTTGTTGTTTTGGGGTTCACAGTGCTGGCTCTAACATCCAACCCTGTAAAAACAGTAGACTGAGCTAATTTACAGTGCAGTCCTACACCTGTCTACTCAGAAGTTCCATTTAAAAAATAAATAAATTGCTTACTCAGAGGCTTTATCCCTTTCCAGCTGAATGTCAGGAACCCAGCTCTCAACTGATTTTTCTTTTTACCTCACAAAGTACTTTTTGCACCACCCCCTCTGGTTAGCTGTACTCACAGCCAAACAGAGTGAGTATCCATCCCAGCTACACCACTCTTGTGGAATTCTGTGGCACATCATCACCAGACTCTGGTATACCTGAGCTTTTCATCATATCCCACTAGGCCATTTTGGCCAAGCCACACCCATGTGCCCTAGGCCTGACTTTATATACAACTTCAGGTGTGGGATAGGTAGAGATCTGACTGAGACAAAAAGAGCTTGGGAATGTTTTACATCACTTGCAAAGCCTGTGCATAGCACCATGCATACCTCTTTTACAAGTCCTGACAATCATTGGATAATTGTTGCTGGCCAGCTGACTGTCGGGGCATCAAAGCACCTCACACTACATGCAGGGGAACAGGTCACCTGAAATCAGGTGGCAGGTGGGTGATCCCATCCACTTGTCAATCTTGGGCTGCAGGGGTGGGGGAAGAATCTGGCCCACTGGCTGGATCTAGTTCTATACTCCTGCACTAGGGCTTATGTGCAGCAGTGGTGGGTAGACAGTACGCGTGAGACCTTAATGCTTAGAATGAATATTGGTTATATAAGAGGAAGATTGTAAATCTAATATGGTTTTGATGTTGCTATTTCTATGTCATGTTTTCACAGGAAAAGAAGGGGTTTGAGCAGAAATTTTCAAAGGAACAAGCAGCATTGCGAGAACAGTTACAGGTAAACTCTATGTCGTACATAAGCCCCCAATTAACATTTTCTGACTGCACACTGGAGTTCATGTGTGGCAATTTGTCTATTTCTGCTTCTAGTTACTTATCCTTTCAGTGATTGTTATGACATAGGAATTCTAGGCAGGAAGTTCTCCTTTAACCCAGTTGTTCTGTACTTTGAAGGTCCACATTCAGACGATAGGAATCCTGGTTTCTGAGAAATCTGAGCTGCAGACAGCCCTTGCACATACGCAGCAGGCCGCTCGTCAGAAAGCAGGTAGGCAACACCCTAAGCCTTCTGGCTATCAAATTAGGTGATGCTCTTGAATACGGCACCAGTTGTCTTAAATGAAACATTTTTGGTAAGCTTTGGGCTCAGGAGGCAGTTATGCCGTTGATGATTCAGTGACACAGCAAAACGATTTCATCATTTGGCCTGTGGTTTGGCTGTGGCTGTAGGTGCTCTAGGCATTGGGAGTAGTGGGCATATAAGCTTCTGTAGACTTCCTGGAAATAGACTGTTTGAAACCTTCCTCAGCAATCCTTTGGAAACAATAAAATAGTAAAACAGACTGAGAAAGCTCAAAGACAAGAAAGTAAAAATACTAGTATACTGAACCTAGCATTATGAAAATTATAAAATGAGTTAAGTTTTGACCCTTTCACAATTCTCTTATATTCCAAAATGCTTCTGTAAAAAGCCTATACAACAGTATGTATCAATTATGGATACATTAGCATAGCAAATTCTGACATAGTAAAAGAGATACAAATCTGATTGTGTTATGGAAAAATGGGGGCAAGTTATCACATATTTGGAATCTGACCCATTGAAATAAGTCAGGCCAAATAAGCAGAAAACTATGTTCATACTAACTGCCTTAGAATCTGTTGCTCTCATGTTTATTTGCTGTTTTTATGCTAAGTAAAGTTTTTATGTTAACCGAAATAAAAGTGAGCAACTGGTGAGGGTAATTGTACGTTTACTTTTTTTTCTTGTTTGTGGGGAGGGAGGGAGAGTTATATTTCAGTATTTTGTGTAGCCATGCTGCTGCATTTTGCACCACTTGCTGTTTTCCCGACAGCTTCCAAAACATCTAATCCAGCAATAGCCAGGGATGGGTAACCCTGAGAAACATTGGAGCATGATAAATCTTGGGCAGATTCTGTTGATGGCTGATTGGTGTTGGGGATTGGAGCATAAAGTGATGGTCCACTCCTGCCAGTTTGCTTGTTGGGTTCCATTGCAACATAACCTTGTTTTACTTGGGCAGGAGAAGCAGAGGACCTTGCTGCACGGGTTCAGTCTTCTCGTCAGAGGATATCTGAGCTGGAGCACACCCTTTCCTCCCTCTCTACACAGCAGAAGCAGACAGACAAAGTAAAAATTCCCTATATGTCATTCTTTCTATTATCTCTTACATTTGGTGCTTCCTTCTTTGGGAGGCTGGACTACATTCCGCCCCCAGGTGTTCACAGAATTCCAGTAGACACCTCAGGTGGGTGGGTGGATAGGTGTGGAATGAAATGAGAGTGCCTGTTGGTTTTGTTTGGATTAATACGCTTGGCACTTCGTTAGCTTTGCCAAATGGCCTGTCTGTCGGTGAGACCCGGGGCATTGTTCTATTCAGTGGTTCATTTTGGCATTGACAACCATCCAACTGTCTCCTTCTCAGTCTCAAGTCTTAATTACTGATGTCAAGTGTAGAGTCTCTTTGTGCAGATAGAGCCAAAACTTTGTGTCAGATGCTATTTTGGGTCATAGGCAGACATATCCTATGGTTTCATTTGGTATACAGGTGATAGTGCTACAGAGAGGTGGTCTTGGCAGTCTGCATTTTGCTTCAAAAGAACTCAAACCTGCAAATTATTGTTTTTAGCTTCCTGTGGTTTATGTTTGGTGGATGGTGAGATCTCTGCTAAAAACAACCCGAACATGTGACTAGAATAACTATATAGTCTACAAGTCTGTTTTAGAGCAATGGCATAACTTGAGTGGGTTGCAAACTTAACATATTTTTGGAGATATTGGCAGGTGGGGAGTGTTGCACTGGGGTACCATTTGTCTATGAAGGACAGCTGCATGGATGTATGGCATGCTCACTTATTCTTAGTTTTTGGAAACAAGCAAATCTTCATTCCTCATGGTTTCAGAGGTATGTTTGAAAGTGCAGTCACCACCAAGCAGACAAAATGCTTAAAGGGTTCAAAATAAAAAAGTAGAAAGATTATGAGTCTTCATGCCATTGTGGGATTTTCACCCTATTTCCTAAGGCTATAGGTTTAGGTCTTTTTCAGAGACTGGCTCTCACTTAATTGCCTTTAAGGTGTAATATTTATTCGTGGTATCTCTTAATAAGCTATTAATAGTATCTGGCTGAATTATGTAAGTTCACTGAAGTCTTCAGGGACTGTTCCAGGTTTGAGGGAGCCCTTAACAATGGGCTTCCTGGGGGGGGGGGTTCTCCCTAAACAGTGGATGCTAAAAAGTTAGTGATTCTGAACTGCACTGCGTAATTCCAAGATCCAAGAACCCTAAGCTCCCTCATTGATTTCTGTGTTTGTTGTTGTTGGCAGCATAATAAAGAGCTGGCAAAGGAACGAGATGCCCTGAAACTGGAAGTCTACAAGCAAAGGTAGGGTTTGTTATTTCCCCCGCAACATTATTATCCAGTTTTTCTACTTCCCAAAGTGGGTGTCTTCCATAGCACTTCCCTCTCTTCTATTAACCCACTAGCCTAACCTACTTCACAGGGTGGTTGTGAGAGCGAATGTGGGGATAGGTATGAAGGAGCCATGAGCCTAAGTGCCTTGGCGTAAGGGCAGAAGAAATACTGTAAAATAGTTTAGATGAATATATGGCCAATGTGAGATTTGAGCTAGGGTATCCTAGCACACCCCATTAGTTCCTATGCTGCATCAGATTTCTCAGCAAGCTGCTATCTCATAGCCTTGACACAACTGTGATGATGCTGGCCAAACGTAAGGATTGGAACACAGCCATGCCCACAACATGCTTTTCTTGCAGAAGACCCCCAGCATCTGGTTAAAAGAGTTGGGTGATAGGAAAGATCCTTTGCTTAAATCTCTGTAGAGCTGCTGCTTATCAGAGAAGATACTAGTGGGCTAGCTGGACCCAATGGTCTACACTGGGATAAGGCAACTTTTCCTCTGATGGAGTTTCCATGAGCAGGTGGGGCTTTTTTATTTGTAATAGTTGTGTTGTATTTTGGTAGCTGTGGCTTTTTCAGCCTTTCATGAAAAGCTGCACCTGGGGAATGCAGACCAACTTTAAATGACTATTAAAATGTGGGAGGCAACTGGCAACCAGTGCAGCTGTTTCAGAATAGGAGTTATATAGCATTGGCCCATTGAAACCCTTGCTACTGCATTCTGCGCTAGTTGCAACTTTTGGATCACTAGCAAGGGCAGCCCCACATAAAACGTATTAGTAGTCCATCCTGAAGGATACCCACTTGTTGTTTCCCCCCCCCCCTCCTGTAGTAAAAACAGTGAAGAATTCAAGCAGCAAAACTCTGAACTGTCTGAGAAGCTGCGCACCTTGATCTCAGAAAACTCAGCGATGAAGCTGGACGTGGAGGATTTGCACAAGAAACTGGAGATGGCGGAACTGATGATTCAGCAGGTGATGGTTAGGTCGCTGGGAATACTGCTGCCTCTTGCAGCGCAGCATGTCATATAGTTGTAGAAGGGTTCTGAATAAAGTTACTCCTCACTCCCAGCACTTAGCATGGTGTTCTTTTAAATTTGAGAAATGGTCTTTAGCAAGCACTTCTGAGCATTGAAAGGAAGCCTGGCATTTGACTAGCTTTTTTTTCTACTACGGCTTCTTGACCCATTAATGCCTCAGCTCACATGACCAATAGGTATGATGTGTGTTGTAGTCCAGCAACATCTGGAGGGCCACAGTTTCCCTATCCTTGCCTAAAAATTGTGTCCCTTGAAGGTTCTGAGGGAAGGGACTGCTCTTGTGAGAAATTATTCTTATTTCAAGCTGATATGGATGTACATCTTGAGTTCTTTGTACTCTTCACCCGCAAATTGAGAGCTTCATTCAGCATATTTATCCACTTTTCTCTTTCTCTTTTTTAAATAATATTTTTATTAGTTTTCAGTTACAATAATCCAGTAATCCCTTATACAACAACTGCAATATTAACATCCATTCATATTGACACATTAAATGATTATAAATCTATAGGTGAAGCATTCAATCTATATCCTTATTCCTCCTGTGTGTGACAATTATTCTGTCCGTGGTGTTCCTTCCTGTCCTTATAAAATATAATGTCTATCTTTTCCGAGCCATTGCTGCTCTCCATCATGCCTTGGGCGGAGCTAATATCTCATTGCTGCTATTTATCCGCTTTTTCAAAGCATTTGCACTTGTGGGTACTGGATTGCAGAGAGAACGGATGGCATGGGATTAAAATGTAGATTACTAGGTGTGGGGGGAGAGGGTAGTAGCCAAGGATGAAAGAGCTATGATGACCTTTGAAGTTGCAAACCATGGCATTCAATCCCAGGGTCTGTTCTATAGCCATGAGTGCTAGAAACTTGGAAGCCTGAAAAAGGAAAGCTAATTTTAACTAATTTCCTTATGAAGATTTTCCCTTGTGCTTAAGTAGGGGGAGAAATGCAATTCTGGCTATTCTCTCTCTCCCCCCCCCCCAAAAAAAGTAGACATATTAACCCTTTGTCTATAATCCATGAACTAGATTAAAAGGCACTGTAGAAGCATCCTCTTGTGGACTTCTGGGGTGGGGAGGAATGAATGAATGAATGAAAAGTGGCAAGGGATTTCAGTGTTTACCATAACCATTTGTTTGATTCTCTTGCCAGTTTGCAAACCAGCCAGGAATCCCAGATGCCACTCAACAGCTGCAAATGGCACTGGAAGAAAGAGCAAACCTAGAAACACAAATTGCCCAGGTAGGCCCCTCTGCCATGGGTTTTGGGATGTGGCCTTCATAGAAGAGTCCCTTAGCTTCATTCCCAGGAAGGGTGTTTTCTTTATTCACAATATTTGCCTTATGCTTTCTTTTTTCTCTTTGCTTGCTGAGCAGATGTCTGAGTCGATCCAGCAACTGCAGACTGAACGGGATCAGTATGTCCACAAGCTGAAAGAGGAAGGGGGAATCTGGCAGCAACGAGTACAGTTGCTTTCTGACCAGGTAAGGACAGGTTCTCCTGCACTAAATAGCAGGCAGATTTCTTTCTGGTAATATAACAACGGAGAGATTTACTTTCTGCATGAAAGACATGGAAGGTTAGCAACACTAGTCTTCCCTTTCCAATTCCTGTGGTGTAGGTCCAGGCTCTGACAGAAGAAAAGGAACTGAGTACAACTCGAATTCAGGAGCTGGAAGCCAATCTGTCAGAGTTGATCAGCAGTCAGTCCGGTAAGGTTCAGTGTTCAGAAACTGCAGCTTAAAGCAAGGCCTTCTTGCATACTTAGCCATTACCTTTGCCCCCTAAACATACGCTGTTCCACACAAGCTCACCTGTTCAATCCCCTGTCTTTTTACTCTGTGCTGTAGCACAGTGATATGCAAAAGTTCCGACGATCAATTCCTGGCTACTCCTTTAATACAGTGGTACCTCGGTTTTCGAACATAATCCGTTCTGGAAGACCATTCGAGTTCCAAAACGTTCGAAAACTGAAGTGCAAAGGGTGGTCTTCAAATTTAATAGAGAAAATTGAGAAAAATAACATATACACTCAGCAGAAGCCATTCGACTTCTGAGGCACCTTTGGAAACCAAAGCGTTCATCAATGGAGATGTTCGAAAACCAAGGTACCACTGTATATGGATCTGGTTGCAGGTGATAGGAAAGACTCCATTAGTTGCCTGGTTCAGTTTCCCCCATCTTATCAGTAGAGGCTCTCCTCTTAATCCTTTTGCAGAAGATTGACCAACATTTCTCTCCTCCATATTCCATTCTTAGGTGTACACCTTTAGATGTCGTGTGCCTGCAGCAAATGTGTTTACACCTGCATGTATCCTGTAGACACACATGTGTTAGAGCACCTTTATTTGTCCCTGCTTCCTGTGGAGTGAACACTCCATGGCAGATTTGGGCTTGCCTTTTGTTTAAGGCAGTGATGGCCAGTCTTGGCCCTCCAGCTGTTTTTGGACTACAACTCCCATCATCCTTAACTAACAGGACCAGTGGTCAGGGATGATGGGAACTGTAGTCCCAAAACAGCTGGAGGGCCAAGTTTGGCCATCACTGGTTTAAGGCAACAAAAGGGACCTTTTGGTCAAGCTAATTCTCCACCCTTTTATGGTTTTTCTTGAACGACAACATGGCCAGACTACCAAGTTTGTGTGTGTTAAATTTGAATGTGCCACAATCACATAGAAAGCTGAGGTCCAGTTTAAGGGGCAAAGGGAGCTGACCCAGCCCCACCCCTTTAAAGTACTTTACATTTGGCCAGGCTCACTTACATTATCATCGCCTGAGCAATGGGGGGGGGGGGAGTGCCTGAGTTGTGTGTGCTGGGGGGGGGGGTAGTAAGCCATGGAAGAGGGCTAGGCACTGCTTTTGTTCCTTAAGTTGGTCATGAACAGTATGTCTCTCTGACTTGACCTTCTAGTAGTGAAGCCCCTGGAAAGTGATCCTGCCCCCCATTCGGGGCCCACAGAAGCTGAGCTGCGCTTGCAAGAAGAGCTCATTCGGTTGCAGGAGGAGAAGGAGGAGCTTCGTGGGCAGTGCCAAGCCCAGATGCGGGACAATGAGCAGCTGAGCCGCCTCAATCAGGAGCAGGAGGAGCAGCTGCAGGAGTTGGAAAAGACAGTGCAGCGCTACAGTGAGGAGGCTGTGGACAGGCAGCAGATCCTGGAGAACATGCAGAGTGACAAGGCAACCATCAGCCGAGCCATGACTCAGAATCGGGAGCTCAAGGAGCAGCTGGCAGAGCTGCAGAATGGCTTTGTCAAACTGGTATGTTCCTCCTTGTGGTGAGAGGCAATGGCCCCCTTTGCTATCCAGTCAGAAACTTCCAGTGCTACGGATGTTTGAACTCTAAAAGGAAGCCACCAAGCACCCAGGGAACCCTTGTAGATTGCTGCAAAGGTTCTCTTTCCTCCGCTGTTTCACTCTCCCTTGGTTGTCTCTGTTCCCTGTTTGTCTTGAGCAGGGGTCAGCAAGGTTTATCTTGCCTGGGCCAGATCACTCCTGCAGAGATCCCTCCGTGGGCTGGATTGTGAGTGCGCACGCCTGTGGTTTCCGGCATCTGCGTAGATGCAATTTCCGGCACCGTGCTGGTTTAGTGTAGCGCGAGAGCAGGCAGCTCAGTTTGGGGGAAGCTCATGGACCGGTCAAACGACTTCCATAGGCCACTTGCGGCCCATGGGCCTTAGGTTGCTGACCCCTGGTCTTGAGGAACCTGTGTCTTTTCCTTGGTAATGGTCTTTCCCCCGTAATGGTCAACAATTTCAGTCTCCTTTTGTTTCTGACTAGTGCTGACTGCCTACATCTGCCTGAAATCTGTGATCTAAAAACCAATCTTATTGCCCTAATAGCTACAGAGGGAGACATGAAACGACTTGCTCACAAACCTGTGTATTTATGCATTAAGTGAAGTAGCCTTCTGTTGGAGAGCAGTGGTTGCCCCCTGTTCTGAGTACAGCACGCGTAAACCTTCAAGTCTTCTGAAGCTTTTCCTATGTATGTCGCTAAATGTGTACGCTTTATCTTTGAACCTCAAAACAAGTTTGCTAAAATATTTTAGCTAGCTGTACACGGGTTTCATAATAAGTCATACATGACTGTAGTTTTCAGATAGGAAATATTTAGTTTGCAGACAAGTATCTGAACCTTAAAGTTTCAGGGAGAGAGGGAGGAGTTTAAAGGCTCAGAAGGCAGAGGAGTTATGGGTGGTGCTTCTGTTAACCAGGGGTGAAACTGCTGCACAACTTCCTGGCCTAAACCCCCCCCCCCCGTTAAAATACCTTTATCCTTAGTCCAATGCTCTTAAGGCTCTTTGCCTTTCCCCCATGGTTTCCTTCTCCTTCATCCCCTACCCCCTATTTTAGGTTGCTCCCAAGCTAATATGATTTCTGACGGGGATGCAGAAGGTTCCATAATAATACACTGATACGTACTTCACCACCACTAGGGAGATTTGTGGCGCTGCCTCATTTGGCTGCCTTATGTCTTCACAGACCAATGAGAACATGGAGGTGACAAGTGCCTTGCAGTCAGAGCAGCATGTGAAGAAGGAGTTGGCCAAGAAGATTGGAGAGCTGCAAGAGAAGCTGGCAGAGCTCAAGGAGACGGTAATGCTCTGGCTGGGGTACCACTGTGAATGAAGGGAGCCAGTAACAGGGCCTGTGGGGCCAGGGGCAGTGGGCTATAGGTGGCACAAAGCAGTGGGGTGAGGTCTTCTCCTTGCATACTTTTCCTCAGGTGCTGAGCTGTTTTCCTTGAGACTGTCTTAGGAAATTACTCTTGCAGTTCCTGAGGTTAGGCTACATAGTTTAGCCATCGGACTGAAATGAAGAATAGTGTCAGAAGAGCTTCTCTACTCAGCAGAATTCAGAGCAGCCTGGCTTGAGTGGAAGAGAAATTACACTTGACGTAATTTTGGTTTTTCAAATCCAGTCACATTGTGATTTTTGCATAGCACATGCACGTGTTGTGATTCACGATATATCACCACATCAAATATTATGAAACCATTACCACAAGGTGGACTTCGGACTGGTTTTGGACAATATTGACACATTGCCAAGCCCTACTGAGGTGGGGGAGAGAAGGGGGATTGTGTGTTATATGTGTGGAGAGAGAAGAGTGCACCACCTCTGGACTGCTGATTTGGTAACCAGCTTATTTCCCTCCCCACCCTAGGAGGCTCAGAAAACACAGGAGGCTCAGGCCCTTCAGGAGCAGCGGGATCAGTATTATGCCCACCTCCAGCAGTACACTGCAGCATACCAGCAGCTAGCCACAGAGAAAGAGGAGTTGCACAAGCAATACCTTCTTCAGATGCAGCTCATGGATCGGCTGCAGCATGAAGAGGTCCAGGGCAAGGTGACTGTGGAGATGCATTTCAAGGAGCTGCAGGAAGCCAAGGTAAGAGTTGGAGCTCTTGGGAGGACTGGTAAGCAGGGCTGTGGAGGTTAAAACTGAGTAGGTCCAGGAGGATTTGGTTTTCATCTGAAACCTGCTTAGTCCTCGGCCGTAGCTGCCCAGATCATCTGAATTACGCACCGATTGAAAAACAATTCAATGTTAGGAATAATTAATGCTGACATGTGTACAGTTGTGTGGTATTGCATAATTCTAATTGTGCAATTGGGCCTTTGCCAGCTTTGAGTGAGAGCTTGGGTGTGGGATGCAAGGTGACAAGTGCCTGAGGTAGGAGCTGACATACTGGAAATCCCAACTCTGGTGGTTGGATGTTGGAATGAGAAGGGCTTTCCAAATGTTTGTTTTTCCAGTTCTGGGTCAGTAGTTGTAGAAAGGAATCACATGAAGCCTTTGTGTTGTGTTGGGTCAGTGTACTTTTGTGGAAGAAGCAGCCAAAACATCTGTTGCCTCTTTCTTGAAGGAAAGCCTGGAGATGATTTCCAAAGAAAACAAGGAGCTGCAGGCTCAGGTCAGCCAGCTCATGGCAGAACTAGATGCAAGGATGCTTCCCAGGGCACAAGGTGAGTTGTCTTTTCCATTAGCAGGAACACAGGGGGGCTGATCCTAGCAGGATGTTCTAACTCCTCTCTGCTGTCTTCCTTTGCTCACAGGGGATGGAGTGGAAACCGAAGAGACTGTCGAAGAGCTGAAGACTCCTGCCCTTACCATCCCAGATAATTTTGAAAGTAGAGAGGAAATGGTGAGTGCCTGGCAAGTCTTTGTGGTTTTACATGAGTGCTTCAGGAGGTGAGGGGAATAGGAAGGGTGGGCGGGGAATAACTTGGAAGCTCAGAGATGCAGCAGCCCTGAAGTTCTGTTAAAAGACTTTCAGCTGAATACTTCTAGCTTCCTAGAAATGTGTTGCATTTCTGGATTTATCTTCACTTGACAGTAAACGTAGATTAACTTCCCCATGCTTTTAAATTGGATTATTTCTCAGCCTATGCTTGTGTCTCCCTCTCTGTTCTCCCCACCCTCTTGTGTGCCTCCAAGCAAGCCAGAGCAAGTAAACATTGGACTCCCAACTAGTTTCCCACTTCAGTACTGGATGGTTCCAGACAGGTTAGCTTCAGAGACAAGAAGGGCCTCTGTAGACTATTTTCACATGTAATGTGTCTCAGCAGGCTTGCAGAACGGTTTATCAATTGGGTGTGTTTTTTGACTGTCAACTTGGCAAAGTCCCTAAAACAAGAGATGCTGAATTTACTGAAATCATTCTGAATGCAAATGCAGACAGGCACATCCAGGGGGCTCTAGTTTTGGGGCTTAGGACAATACCTCAGCATTACCAATCCTTACAACCCAGGCACTTCCATTTTTGCTGGCCCACCTAGATGACAAAAGACCAGTGCAGACTTTCCAGTCTCTGCAGCCAGCTTCTCACGGTATCTTATTGAATATGTCCCTGCCTCTTTCCCCAACATACAGCCAGTACACTCTGCATTACAGGGCCAACCTAAGAATGTGCTGAATTCTTGGAAAGAGTAGCCCTGGAGTTTCAGAATCAGGTAGCATTATGAAGCCAACAGTTTTGAATTGGTATTAGTTTTATCTTAGTATAGTGATTTTTGTGCTTTCAAAAGACCTTCTCCACCTCAAGAAAAGGCCTGGAGCATATTTTTTCCAACACTAAGCCAAAGTTTTAGAGCATAGGTATAATGAAGCATAAATGTGCCTACAGAGCTGTGGAAATACGAGAATGACTCTGATGAAATGAGCTACAGATAAAAATGAACCTTCTTAAATTCTTTCTAACCCCCTTGCAACATGCTAGCATTGGTTTGATTGTACACTTATTTCTCTTATTTAAAACAGCTACAATTCTCCAAATGGTCCCCAGGATATATTTTTATTTTTTACATTTAACAACACCCTTACGCTAAACTTCAGCATATGGAATTGCATCTTAGGTGGCTTTCTTGACATCTGTTATGTCCCAAGCGGAAACTGAGCGAGAGGAGATGAGGCAGCAACTATCTGAGGAGAGGAGGCAATGCAGAGGCCTCCTGAAGCAGATTGCCATACTGAGGAAGGAGCAGCAGCTGCATGTTGCATCTGGGGGAGGTAGGCATGCTCTTGTGTGTGGATGTGCATATTCAGGTGTCTATTTGGGTACCAGCCAGGTTGGACCACAAGGCCATTCCTTCTGCAGTCGCTTAATCAAATTACTTGACCCTTTTCAGATTCTGCCGCAGATTCCGTTCCGGGTGAGGTTCACAAAGCCTTAAAAAGTGCCATGGAGAAGCTGCAGGTGCGTGTTTAATGCTTTTGGCTACAAACCCAGACAAATAGCACAGGTGCTAGTTAATGCAATACATCTTTCAGCACTTTATGAGCATGTTCATGTGAAGGTCCCATCACTGATGAAGAGCCTTTGCAATCCTGCCTTTGCCTATTGAGCTGTGTGATGTTGGATGGACTGTTACTGGCTTAGTTGTCTTTGTACTGTAAGACTTCCAAACAGCTATAGTAGTTCCTCCATTCCCCAAGATCACTATAATAATTAGCACCTAATCAGATTTTCACCATGTAGGTTCTCTTCTCTCTCCCTGCCGCAGTCTTTTGTGGGGGTGAGTGACTAGTGATTCTGTTTTGGAATCAAAATATATTTTGTGGAAAAATCAAGCGAAACCACACTTCGTTTATTGTTGATACACCTCACTACGTTTTGAGTGTATATGTTCTTAAGAGAACTGATCTGAAAATCTTTAGTGTTCTAGTGACTTCTTCCCTTGGAAAGCAGCAGCAGGCTTTTCCTCCTAAGCAGTCAGACCTGCTTGGGTAGAAGGCTTCTGCTGCTTTCTTTTCTAGAAATAAGATCATTTTACTTTCCAAGGGATGGTGCCTATCTCCCGCCTATCGGTGAGAAGCTGATTATTGCTGTGGTAGTGCTGGCTGCCGTGCCAGGAGGGTTTGGGTCCCCCACATGGGCTCCCTAACAGCTTCAATGGTGACTGGCTGTTGTGCTTTCTAGTCTCGATTCACAGACCTGATGCATGAGAGGGCAGAGCTGAAGGACCGGGTGGAAGAGCTGGAACATCGTTGTATACAGTTGTCTGGAGAAACGGACACTATAGGTGAGATGAATTCAGTGCCCCTCTCCACATTTCACTGAGATGTCTGGGGAAGTGTGACTAACACTTTGATATAGATTGTGTAGCAATTCTCCCATAGGATCCCGAAGACCTTTTGTTTACATTTTAAAATCTCAGTTCTCACGAAGACAAAGGAAAATGCAGGCAGCCTCCAGTAGTTAGGAATTACTACTCATCACCCACCTATCTAAACCATTTTACCTTCTGTGTATCCCCACACAGAAACAACCAAATAAAGGTATTGGGAGCAGACCTACAGAGTATGTAGGAAGCAGCTGGTATGCACCATCCTAGTCCCTGTCTGGTCTGCTCTCTCAGCCAGCAAAAGTGGGTGCTGTTTGCCTGTGTCAGTTTGCTTATCCTGTAAGATTCCTGCCTGCGTGTCAGAAAGTGTGCTGATTACAGTGTAGGGTTGGCTGACAGAAAACACCTGGACTGTGGATGTGGTCCAGAGCCTTCCTTATTATAACAGCAGGCCCTGTCACAGGCAGGCGGGGTCATCCCCAAAGGGGACAACACTTAAAGGTTGCCGCTTTGGGGAGCCACAGGGGTAGAGGAATGTCAGTCAGGACACGTAGGGCCGAAACTGTGGGACACGGCATGTGACCCTCACCCATGATGAGAACCTGGTTGAGGGGAAGTTTGGTTTGGCGTGGTTTCCCTCAAGTGAGAGGCAGAAAGAGAGTAGTTGTAGATTCACCATCTTCCTCCTGATGGTGTGCTATGCACATACTATTGGGCCTTAAGTTTACTATCTTTGGCCTGAATCTCTCAGTTGTGATAGATGATGGGTGTCTGGGTGTGCAGGTAGCAGGGAGTTGTTAAAATGCTGTCCAATCTCAGCGGTCATGGGCAGAGGAAGATGCCGTTCAAGTACCAAGGCCTAGATGTTCAATCTGTGTTCCTCATTTGAGTCCTCTCCTTTGGAAAGTACTAGTAGCGTATCCACTGAGCCCTCTGGTTTGGTGATGCTATTACTGAATGCCAGATTGGTCTGTAATAAGACTATGTTCATCCATCATAGATGAACAGACTGATCTGACGGGCATTACTGAGACTTGGGTGAGTGAACTGGGTGGACCTGACCTTACCCAGCTTATGCCTACCTGGGTACATGATACAACACAAGGCTATACTACCAGGTGGTTGAGGGGGAGGTGTTGATATTGTCCATAAAAACATTATCTCCTTGACCAGAAAACCTCTTGATTTTGGGACAGGCTTAGATGATTTGTACCTGGTGTTGATTAAGAGAGGCAGATTCAACTTTCTGCTGGTCTGCTGGCCACCCAGTTGCCCAGTAGCATCCCTGATCTGGCTGGCCAAGGTGATCTCTGGGGTGATGGAGAACACCTGGGTGTCTCCAGTAACCATGTGTAGCTACGGATCTATCTCCAATAGTCTTTGGTCTGACACACCATGCAGAGCATACTCTTGATACAGTCTTTGCCCCAAGCGATACGAGAGACTGAGAATAAGGGGGAGTGCAGTCTACTTCCTTGTCATGGTGAGATCTTTATCCCATTATGTTTGGACTGACAATGGCCATCTCTTGCTTAAGACTAGTGGGCCCACTTGGATGGAAACTGATGTGTTCCTGAATGCTCTGTGGGATCTTCCTGTGGAGAAAGCCCAGGTCTTGCTATGGAACAGACAGCTGACATGATTGCTTCTGAATGTCCTCTCTGGCATTATGGAGCTTGTGAGGTCTCTTGGTCTTCTGAGGATCTCCAGGCTATGAATCAAGCCAGACAAAGACTGGCATGCAAGTGGCACAATCCCACTCTGAGGCCAACCAGACACTGCTTGGAGCACATAATTATGCTCACTACGTGGCAGTGCAGGCTGCAAAACAGGCTTATTTTGCAGCTTGCATTGCATCCTGTAGTAGCAGGCAGGCAGAGTGATTTATGTCCATCCCTCCTTCTCTCCCTTTTAGTTTCTACCAAAATAAAACATGTAAATAAGGAAATAGTGGAAAATCTTTAGGCTTCAGAATTCTTGAGCTGATTGGTTTCATATGGCGTCTTCTAGCTGAAAGTAAAAGGCAGAATACATACATTTAGCTGCATTATGGTTTTTCATCTTTGTTCAATGTTTATAAAACTTCAGTAAGTTGCTGGTGGGAAACTGTTCCCTTCTTCCAAAAGACCTATTGAAACATGTGGATTCTGCTAGATTTCAGAACGTACCAGAAGCTTTGCCTACCTTGTTTTCTTTTTCAAGGAGAGAAGGAGGCGGGGGCAACCCCATTTCATGGTTGCATGTATATGTAAGGGTGAATGTGGAGCTTTCAGCACCACCCTTTGAACAGACTTGCTTAGACTCACTTGTGTCTCCTGTGTTTCAGGTGAGTACATTGCCTTGTACCAGAGTCAGAGGGCTATCCTAAAGCAGCGCCACCGGGAGAAAGAGGAGTACATCAGCCGACTGGCCCAGGACAAGGAGGAAATGAAGGTGAGCAAGGGATCTCCTCCCTTCCCACCAAGGGCTCTTTCTGACACAGTAACGGAAGGGAGCGAACCGGGTTGACTGGGGTATTGTGAGTTTCACACTGTTAATGAGGGCACCAACCACCCTTCGCTCCTGCACCTGGACTGCAGTGCTTACTGAGGCAGATCTCCGATTGAAGGAGGGTCCGCTGTCTTTATTTACAGTTCCTGGCACACTGGAAGAAGACCCTCAGGCAGAGTCTGGCTCACCCCATTTAAAGGAGTAAACTGGTCTCCTGTTGAGCTCTGGGCACCTGTTGTTGTTTGTTGTTGTAATCTGTGACCTTCCTGAACACCTCTGTCTGCCTGCATGTACAAAGCCACTTCCACTGCTTACAAAAAGGTTTCTTAAATTACTTGGAGAGCTTTAAAAGAGGAGTAGACAAATTCATGGAGGACAAGACTATCAATGGCTATTAGTATGGTGGCTGTGTTCTGCCTCCACAGTTGCAAGTGGTATGCTCCTAAGTGACAGTTGTTGGGAATTGCAAGT
Organism: Podarcis melisellensis; assembly: GCF_964234715.1. NCBI lineage: Eukaryota > Metazoa > Chordata > Lepidosauria > Squamata > Lacertidae > Podarcis > Podarcis melisellensis. Next base: position 3,603,510 of record NC_138547.1, on the reverse strand, counting down.
GGGGAGGAAACTGTTCCACTCAGGTCCTAGTTTGGTCCTTCCCATAGGCATCTGGTTGGCCACTGTGAGAACAGGACCCATCCAGCAGTCCCTTATTATGTTTTTATATGTGTCCTGTACATAGATAACAGGAGACAAAGGGGAAGGAGAGGTTTGGGCTTGATGAGAAGGGTGATTCAGAATCGTGCACCTCAGATGAAAATAAAACATAGTTGACTTTCCTTGGTCAGTTACACAGTAAATTAAGGTAGAATGAAGAAGTAGTGGTGGTACAAGCCTGGATCGAAGGGGAAGAGGACACCTCCAATGTTGCTGCTTTAGCTCTAAAGAAAGTAATGTATCTGGAAACTTGCTTCTGGGAGCACCAAGGTTAGAAGTCTTTGCAAATCAATGTTCATGCCTTTGTGCTCCTGGTGGTGCTAACCCACTTGGGTCCATTATGAGAACACAGGAGAGGGTAATGTTGGAAGAAAGCAAAGGAGAACAGTGACAGTGAGCATGTGCAAAGCAGAGGCGATATAGATGAGCAGAAAAATTAAGGACCTTGTGGACTAGAAGCTTGAATGCTTTAAAAGCTGCCAGGAAAAAATTCCAGGGACACTGGAAGAAGAAAACCTATTCATTGTAACGGGAGGTGGTATGGTGCATGTGGGACACACAGGTGGCTCTTGCTGATTCCGTTTCCCTCTTTATACTGCTCCATTGCAGATGAAGTTACTGGAGCTCCAGGAGTTGGTGATGCGCTTGGTTGGGGAGAAGAACGAATGGTATATAAAATACATGGAGATGGCTCAAAATGTGGATCCCCAGTCTGACCCCAAGAGTGAAGCTGCTCTTGCAGCAGTGAGGCACGTTGAGCTGAATGCTACCGATGGTGAAGGTGAGCAGTGGTGACAACCAGTGGGGGAAATAGCTGCTGTATCTTCATGGGGAGTTCTAAGCTTAATTTCAGTATCTTGGTTTAGCCCCAGAATTTGAGAAGTATCAGTAAATGTCCGCTCTTCACAAGCAACAGAAACCATTTACCACACACTAGGGTTGAGGAGAGAGTTTTATAGGTTTTGTGTGTGAGACTTCCAGGAAAACCTGAGACCAAACATTTCTCTCTAGAAGCTAAACAGTGTCTGCTATCTTGCCTCCCAGGGTTGCGAGAAGTGAGTTTGGCAGATGAGCCAGAACTGGAATCCACAGCTTCGCAATCCCACCCATCACACACTGACAACAAAGCTCCCCAGCCTGCTTCACAAGACCCCACCGCCAAGCAGATCATGCACCTTCTACGTGAAATTCAAAACCCCCGGGACAGGCTGGGCTCCCTCTTGCAGAACCCCTGCATTCCCTTCTTCTATCGAGCTGATGAGAATGACGAAGTCAAGATCATGGTGGTGTAACTTGGCATGGAATCTGCAAGGATGTAAAGTGCCCCGTGTTTTCTGTCCTGTAATCTTCGGTTGCAGCAAGTGTCACACATGGTGGTTGAGCTCAGTGGAATTTGAGTGCCAGGCGTCCTGAGCTAGTCTTCCCCTTTTGCTCTTCCTGAGCAGATAATGTAGGGCTGCCATGTGAAGTTCAGGAGAAGACTTTGGTTCTCCTGGCTTCTGCTTCAGGCAGCCAGTCAGTTTCCTCAGTCAGTGACTTTTGTTCCATTTGTCATTGTAGCCATCAGCTCAGCACCTTTCTGTTAATTTATTCCAGGTTTAGATGGTTTGGATCCTCTTTGTCCCTTACCATAGATCTCTGTCTTTTTGCTTTATTGCACAGTTGGCCTCCTGCCCAAATTTAACAGCCATCTTAATCTCTAGCCCTCCTTAAAACAGAGAGCTCTGCAAAACATTTTCCTTTTTGTCTAATGACTTGGGACAGGCAGCTCAGGGGGAGAATCTGTCTCCTGTTACCATTTTGGGGTTGGCTTCTGGCTTTTTGGTGCAGATGATCTGAGGATGGGATGGAAATGTGGCTGCGCTTTTGAAGGTGACATAGTTTGCTGTCTCTGTTGGATGGTTTTAATTTTTTTTTTAAGATGGGGAAACCTTTCTCCCCTCTTCTTTTTTAAAGGAAATCACTGAAAAAGCATACTTTTATATTGATCTCTGGAATTTCAACTACCTTTAATTGGATCTCCTTTCTTCCTGGTTGGGCAATGGATTATTTTAACAGTGAGCAAGGTTGTTTGAAATAATTTTTTTATCTCCTGTGGTTCTAATACAGAACCAGGCCAGAGATTTTTATGCAGGAGGGTGTTTATCATATGTTGAGTGAAAAAGGCATTCAGAGCAGGTGCATGAGGGAGGGCAAAGATTTGCCCCATGTCTAGCTTGAATCCTACCTAGGAAGCCATCTATGCGAGATAACTTTGTACATTTGCATACAGGCAGCAGAAGTAGCTGGCTGGTGACATAGCTGCTTGTTTGTACCCAAGGTCCTTCCTGGAGGTGAAAAGTGCTAGCAAGGTGGATGGGTATTGCTGCTGCATTGCACCTCCTTGTAAGTCATTTTGCCGGTCGCTTACATAATAGATTGCTGTATCTTCATCAGAGCCTTTCTTTCCCGTAGAACCTGCTAGGAAAAGTCCATCCAAAGGAAAAGCACACAGGGAAGCTTCTTAAAATGTAAGCTTCATCCTTCGCCAGTTTTTCAGGAGAGCACGATTGTAGACTTAAATCACTGCACTCTTCCAGGAGGTTGGCACAGCTGTGATGTCAGTGTTACTCCCTCAGTGCATTGTGTTGGCACTACAACGTGGGCTTGCGAGCTCCTGTTTGCACGAATGTACATAGTGTATCTGTGTAACATTTTGTATATACCTTGAATAAAGAGGAGAAAAGTCTTTGGGCAGAATTTCAGGCTGCCAGAAGTCATCTTGTAATCTTGTATTTTAAAAAAAAAATAAATTCAGTGGCGGGAGCCAGGAATGTGATTTAGTATGGAACATTGTGAAATATTTATTGGGTGTCTGGTTTCTGGGAATGTGAAAGGAAAACCTTTATTAGAGAGAACTTGCATTCTATTGCAAAGATAATTTAATCCTGTTACAAATTTGTTCTTTCTGAATAAACCTGTTCCACCTATAGCACACTGTGTGTGGTTCTTATGTTCTACAAAAGATGAACAGTTTGCCTTATTGTGCAGACATGATTGAGTTGTATGCATGTTGCATTCTCTTTGTCCTTGCTGAAATGGTGATATATCATGAATCACAATGCGTGCATGTGCTATGCAAAAATCACGATGTGGGAAAAACCGTGAGTTTGCTCATTGCTCCTCTCCTCATTCCTGCTGCCCCTCAACTCTCCTCTGCCTCCTGCAGCGAATCACAAGAGCAGGTGCTGAAGAAAGCAGCCTACCTGGGAACTTTCCTCATGAGCTTCTTGTTTTAAGTGCAGGCGCCAGGCTGATAGGCAGTTGAGGGAGACGCAGTCCGAGCCAGCTCCAGGCTTCTTGCTGGGAGTCCCTTTTCCCTTCCTTCCTCTTTCTTTGGGCTATCTCGCCTGCCCACAAGACCCTGACACCCGAGCCATACTGGGGTCCTCACAAGAGCAGGAAGCCCTTTCGGCCTCGCCTCCCCAGACCCCCCCCCAAGTTGTTGCCCAGCCCTGCCATTTGAACTGCTGCTGCCCTCAGCTGGGGCTCTCTTGGAAGCTGCTGCTAGTCCCGTCGAAAAATAAACTGGGCTATTTACTTCTGAGTTAAAGAAAATAAAAATAAACCTTGCCCTCTTGTTTAAGTATCCTCCCTCCCTTCTGGGTGTGTGTTTGTATCTCCCTCGTGTCTATTAGGGAACATTTTCTCATCTTGCCTTTGATCTCTATGCTACTAATTACTCCTACAGCTTTAATTTTTGAGAAAATGTGCAAATTTAAAAATTACCTGTATTATAAAATAACAGCCATAGCAATATGTTAAAGGGAAGTTAAATTTTGTAAGTTTTAGACCCCTAAGTAGTAGCAGTTGCCAGGGAATTACCCAGTTTGCCTCTACAGAGTTCCATCCTTATTTCAGACATCGTTCTGTATCGGTATATCGCAATGTTTAGCTGTTGATATATCACGATCCTGAAACCAGACATCGCACAGCCCTCATGCAGCCCTTTTCATTTCTGGCCTCGGTGTATGTCAGATGCTCATTTCAGTCTGTCGATCTCCACGCCGTTTCAAGTAGCAGAACCTTCTCTGTTATCTAGGAGAGTGCATACAAGCCCTGCTTTCCCTGTAGGTACTTAATCCTCTTTCCAGTCCACCATTCTGTTCTCATTTTTACATAGTGCTGTGCTGTTTCAGCCACCCAAAAATCCTAACTGCACCTCTAGTGGTGGAGCCCCAGAATTGTACAAAAAGGTACAATGGAACTACTGCGCTTTATTGTGGTTCTTCTAAAGATGGTTTCTGAGAAACGAAGGTGTCCTTCAGCTGTGGGATTTTAGGAACTTCCGTTTTGTTACCTCAGGAGAGCCATCCCTTATCTCACTTTAACCAACACATGTCTCTCGTGGAAGGGGTTTGTGAAGACGGAACAATCTTACTCCCTGGACAGAAGCAGCGGGAGGGGAGGGGGGGTGCATGCATTTCACTCTGCTATTTTGCTGCAAGTGTATTGCGTCTCCTAAGGACGGACGGAGGGCTCTGGGACCCTGCAGCTTCCTTCCCAAAGCCAGACGCCTTGCTTAGCCGCAGTGCGGGATTTGGAGTACTGGATGTTTCTCTGCACAAGGTGCTGACGTAAGGTGGTGTGAAATTGAGACGCTCCAGTTGGGGGCGCAATTGAGACGCTCCAGTTGGGGGCGCCAGATATTGGCCTCCACAGGCCGCCATTTTATGGAAGATTCCAAAGGCCCTTCCATTTTGTTTGGCATTGGGAAGAAGGCGTGACAGAGGGAAGGGCTCTAGGACCCTGCCAGAGCCTTCTTTCCAGAGCCAGGCACCTTGCTCAGCTGATTAAGAGTGGCGGCAGCAGTTTTCCACAGGGCTCTGATCTGAGGTGATGTAAAATTGAGAAGATCCGTTTCGTCTGGCTTTGAGAGAGTGGTGCAAGGGCTCGGGTGCTGCCAGAGCCCTGACACTGCTTTCCCAAGGTGAGAAGTGGTGCTCAGATGCTGCAGGTCGCTATTTTATGGAACCTTACAAAGTCAATTTTGTCAGGCTTGGGGAGGGTGGCTGGACAGAGGGAAGGACTCTAGGACCCTGCTGGAGTCCTGGAGCCCCCTTCCCAAGTCAGGTGCCTTGCTTACCCGCATGTGGGACCAGCAGCTTTCCTGCAGTGCTTAGCCGAGATGGCGCAATATGAAGTCTATTTTGTCTGGCTTTGGCAGGTCTGCACAAGGGGACTAGGATGCTCCCAGAACCCTGGCACTGCCTTCCCAAAGTCTGCCCTGCCTTCCCAGAGCCTTGCTTAGTTGATTAAGAGTGGTGCTGGCAGTATTCCTGCACACAGCTTTGATCTGAGATGGTGCAAAATTAAGAAGATCTACTTGGGGACTTCAAATATTACAAAGTCCCATCCGTTTTGTCTGACTTTGGGAGCGCTCACCTTCCCAAATTGGAAGCCTAGGAAGTACTTGCCCTGCTCTGGGATGGAGAGAAGGGCTCTAGGACCCTGCCAGAGCCCTGGAGCCTTCTTCACAGAGCCAGGCACCTTGCTCAGCTGCAGTGCAGGATCTGGGATCGGGCAGTTTTCTTGCACAGGGCACCAGCTGAGATGCAGCATTATTGAGAAGATCCATTTGGGAGTCCCAAATATTGACCTCAAAAGATTACTAAAGTAATTTTATCCATCTTTGGGACGGCAGCACAAGTGCTCTGGAGCTCTGGCACTGCCTTCCCAAAGCTGGGTAAACTTTATAGATTGCAGCTTTGCACAGGTAGGGGTATGTGTGTGTGAATAAAAGGATGTGTGGGTTTTCTTCACTCTCCATTTATTTACTTCCCACTGCCCTGCCCACACAAAACTGTGATCTTACACACTGCAGTTTGGAAAGCTCTGCAGTAGAGCCTGAGACTAAATCTCAGGGTTTGGAGTTTAAGCCCTTGCATTGCAGGGGCCAGATGATCCTTGCAGTCACTTCCAACTCTACAGTTCTATGATTATGGGATGTTGGTGGCACCACCGAATTCAATCAGCAGTTTGAATCCGCAGAACAGGGTGCTTTGCCCCAGCTCCTGCCAATCTAGCAGTTCAAAAGCATACCAGCACAAGTAGATAAATAGGTACTGCTGCAAGCCGGAAGGTAAACTCTGTGTGCTCTGGCACTTGTCATAGTCCTTTGTTGTGCCAGAAGCGGTTTAGTCATGCTGGCCAAATGACCTGGAAAGCTGTGTACAAACGCCAGCTCCCTTGGCCTGAAAAGCAAGATGAACGCCACACCCTAGTCACCTTTGACAGGACTTAACCATCCATGGAACCTTAATATTGACATATGATTTTATGATCTGAGTAGATTTTCAATGTGATGAACCCTGCTATATAGGAAGACATTGCATAATGCCCAAGTTTGGGTTCTGTGTGGATCTCATTGTTGGCCACGCAGGGCTGGACAATGGGCTCTGTAGTGTGGTGAATGCTTCCATCTGTGAGAGAGAATTCCCTGAAAGAGGCAGTTATCAAACCACTTTATTTTAAAAAAAAAAACCTTTGGACTCTGCCACTATGACCAGTCTCAAACTTTCAATTCCTGGCCAAAGTTAGTGAGCCTGTGGCACATCTGGAGGACCATGGTCATGCTGGTCAATGATCTCCAGCTAGGGACAGAGGTGAAAGCTGTTTCCTTCCACTCCGTCCTGGACCGTGTCCAGAAAGTGGTGATGAAGAATGAGTGTTTGGCCCCCTGGCGTCTCACTTTTGGGGTGCCTCAGGGCTCCATCCTCTCCCCCATGTTTTTTAACATCTATATGAACCTGCTGAGAGAGATCATTGGGGGTTTGGGCTGGGTGTTCATCAGTATGCGCATGATACCCAGCTCTACCTCTCTTAAATTGGAACCGGTGATGGTGGTGAAGGTCCTGTGTGGCTGGAGGATGGATGGCAAATAATGGACTGAAGTTGAATCCGGACAATAAAGTGTTGTTTCTGGTGGGCAGGAGGCAGGCGGGGGGGGACTCCATGAATGGGTAACTCTGCCCCTGAAGGACCAGGTATGGAGCATGGGGGTCATTCTGGACTCACAGCTGTCCATGGAGGCGCAGGTCAATTCTGTGGCCAGGGCGGCTGTCTACCAACTCCATTTGGTATGCAGGCTGATTCCCTATCTGCCCATGCACTCTTGCCAGAGTGCTACATGTGCTGGTTATCTCCTGCTGATTATCTCCTGTAGAGCAATGTGCTCTATGTGGGGCTACATTTGAAGGTGACCCAGAAACTACAACTAATCCAGAATGCAACGGCCAGATTGGTGATTGGAGGCGGCTGAGGGGCCATATAACACCGGTACGTTTCTGAGCACAATTCAAAGTGTTGGTGCTGACCTTTAAAACCTAAACGGCCTCAGCCCAGTATACCTGAAGGAGCATCTCCACCCCCATTGTTCTGCCCGGACACTGAGGTGCAGCGCCGAGGGCCTTCTGGCGGTTCCCTCATTGCAAGAAGTGAAGTTACAGGGAACCAGGCAGAGGGCCTTCCTGGTAGTGGCACCCACCCTGTGGAACACCCTCCCATCAGATGTCAAGGAGATAAATAACCCTACAACTTTTCAAAGACATCTAAAGGCAGCCCTATACAGGGAAGTGTTTAATGTTTGATTATGCTTTTATATTTATTGGAAGCCACCTAGAGTGGGCAGGTACTACTACTACAAATAATAATAATAATAATAATAATAATAATAATAATAATAATAATAATAATGTGTTGGCTGCCAAAATCACCTGCCAAGGAAAACAGCTGAGTTTTTCTTTTTTAAGAACCGTGGAATCTACTCGCGATTAAAGTTCTTTGGAGTTTTTGTATAGAACCTTTTCTTGGTATGTGTAAATAATACCACAGTGAGATAATACACTCCTTTTAAAAACCCCATACAGAATATGTGTGTGTGTTTAAGTGTAAAACCAGAACGTCAACCTATTGCTCCTGACACTGCCATCATGTGTGCAGCTCCCCATTTGTCTTGCCACAAATAACTTGACAGCATTAAGTATAAGAGCCTGGAAGCACTGAGAGAGTGTTTTATTCTAGACATGGAGTACTCAGTTATACAGAAATAATAGTTTATTTTTCAGCCAATAAACAAGAGTTGACAGATCACAGACAGCATCACAGATACTAGCAGCACTGCGAAGATTCACCACAATTTTGGGGCAACAATAACCCAACCATGTACAGCAGGGAGTTGACAATCTCAGACTTCTGGGTGTGGGTTATATTTTGTTGGGTGCACATGTGTACATTATATATAATCTCCTTACTCAAGTATTTGCTAAACTCAAACATCAGAAGCATTAAAGGCTTAAAACATCTGGACACCATATATATTTAGATCTTTATATTTATAGATATTTATAGATATTTATATAACAGTAAAGATATGTTTCTCATTACTACAATATAGCTCATTTTTTTTGTTTAAATTCCTTTAAAGCAACTGGGAGGAAGAAAAGCCAGTTTCACTAGAGTCACATCTGATATGTGCAAGCCACAAGCTACAACAGAACAAAGCTGTGTTTTTAACATGTGCGTTGGACCATTCCAGGACAGAACAGCTAAGAGGCAGATAAAGGATGGATCTCAAGAAGGGAGCAGGGTTACATGTCAAATGGTGGTTTTGGACTCTCCGGGCGGGAGGGACTAGCTTTGCCAGGGCGGCTGAAATTCAAGGAAAGAGAGACAAGAACACAAAAGAAAAAACAAGGGGGGAGAGAGAGAGAGAGGGAGAGGGACAAAAATGTAAAACAACAGTTAAAATATGGAAAGGATTGGACATCAGAAGTTGACGTCGAGGATTTTCAACAGAAAATCAAAAGTAACAGCACTGGGGTAAAAGGAACAAAAATTGTAAGTGGGGATGGCTGAAATTTTCCAAGGAGGATGTCTAAAGCTGGCTTTCAAAAAGACAGGATGTTGCAGATCTTTTCCCCCACCCCACTTTAAATATTTCTATATTTACCCCTCAACATATACATAAATAAGCCAGAGAAGAGGATGTCAAGACTAGCAGTTACACACATTTCCCCCCACATTACATATTTGTACCATCAGCATGCAAGAAGTGAAGGTTGGAAGAATCAACAGAATCGTCATGACATCAAACGAGTAGTGTTTTTGTTTGTTTGTTTGAAGCAATGGTAGTTGCACTAAAACACACAGCCCACTCCTGGAAATATTAGATAGTCCATTTCTGTGGAGAGGAAGGCTATCAACCTCTCTTCTGCTTTGTGGAAAGTCAGTTGTAAGTGGTAATATAAGCCAGCTGCCTGGAAACACCAGCCTCTCTTAACCTTCCTTTGCTACTTCAAAAAATAGAGGGTAGCACATTGTGTTGGTTCCTTCCACCTCGAGATAGTGAGAGAATTCTTGGTCTGCAAGACGGCATTATTCAGTAAGCCCTCCTGTCCCCAGCTTGAGAGAAGGCTGTGTCAACTGTTCCCTAAAGTTTGCACTTTGACTCTCAAACCCACATACCAGACGTTACCAAGAATGTTCAAGAATGTTAAAACGTTTTTGTTAACATTATCTTCATGTGTTATCCTCTTCCAGAATTTTCATCTTAACTATAGTAGGGGGGGAAATTGTTACGTAGCTATAGATTAGAGCTAGATGCTACAGCTAACCATCGCAGGCAGGATGCTATGCGCAGACCAGGCAGGTTGTCCACAACTGCCGTTTTGGTGCACAGCAATGCTCCTGTAAAAACAATGCTCCAAAGATCTTATGTCCTTCCAAGTTCCCCATGCCACTGAACTAGGACTACTCTACGCTCACAAAGCAATACAGGATGCACGAGAGAAGACGAAGAAGAGCTCAATCACTAACGAGCATTTTACGACATGGGGGAAGGAGGGGAGTGAAGGTGCCTGTGGGAGGAACAAGGGGTTGGGTTGCTGGGGCGGGGAGTACCCCGGGCACAGAACTTGTTGCCAGCTTTCTACAGGCCTCGGGTTATAAATCTAAGAGGGACGGTTCAGCTGGTCGGATTATGGTGGGTCGAGTAGGTGAGGCAGGGCCCTTCCGGCTGTGAGAGCAGAGAGAAGAAGAGAGAAAGAAAGACGAGAAGAGAACACACACACACAGGTTAGCCATGGCGGTCAGTCACAATCCCTACATGCTTCTCCACCTCATCCAGACCAGGACCTTGGCCTTCACATAGACCAGAGAGGGCAATGCTGTTATTCATAGCCTTTTAAAAATGGATCAATTTCATCGTTGCTGCTTTAAAAAGGAAGACTAGAAACCACCCTTGACACAGATCTATGAAACCCCCATGGATTACTGGTGTTCACTTAGAATCTCACTGAAGGATCTCTAGAAACCAAGAGTCCAATTTCCAGAAAGGAGGTCCTGGTACCCAGGTAAGTGTTGAGAAGCATGCAGCACAACCTTTGTGATGCTACTATACCAAGCGAGTGAGGAGCAATGTTACACAGAATGGGTGGTGTCCTCTGGGAGGTGCTGTTTCAGAAGTTGCCGGCCAGTCTGGATCAGGCACCCCCTGCTCTGAGAGTAAAGGGCACCTTTTTGAGCTTGACCACTAGCTGAGTCCAGCTTTTTCAAACACTTCTTTATAACCCTAGAACAAATTTAGTCAGAAATTAGGTTGCAGCATGCCTCCCTCCACCCCCTCCAATTGACAGCTCCCAGACTTTTTGAACCTCTCCAGCAACAAGCAAGGGCTGCTTCATAGACTGTCAAACTGGTGTGGTCAGAAGTTGGCTTTGAGCTGCTAGATGCTGAAGGTGGAGCACCTCATAGGTATGTCCTTCAGCTCTAGTAACATCTTCACCCTTGTTTATGTCACCCCAAACTGCTTCAGCATGAGACAGGCAGGTGCCAGCCTCTGCCAATTTCCATGTGATGTTAGCTTGTTTTTTTAGTTTATTGCTGCCTGTTTTAATTTATGCTTTTTAATTTTGTTACTATCTCGTTATATTTGTTTTATTTTTATTGTGTGTACTGCCTTGAGAAAAGACTGAAGTGTTGCCTAATTTTTGCAAAGCAAATTCATATCCTGGCGCATCCATTTTTAGGTAAACCTTGGCAGCACTCATTTTTCCAGTGCTGATTCATTTCCGGGAACTTACCTTAAGTTACTGGATAGTGTCAGTATTATAGACAAGTCTGCCACATAACCTTTCTGGTGGTGGGGTGGTGGGGTGTTGCCACTGTGTATGGATGTCACAAGGCTTGATCAGGTTGGGTGTCTGGGAACAGATTGGGAGTATCCCAGAGAGGGGCTCTCCATCTCCATGGCCATAGCCCAGTCTAGGATAAACATATCTGTGGGCTCTTGCACAATAAATATAACCTAACAGAGAAGTTAAATTATCTGTGTGACAGTCCTACATGCATGTAAACCACTGTGAGCAGAAGTTGTCACCAGGGCTTGCCCTTTACCATGGAAGAGTTTGCTTTGGTCTACCATTTTCCTCTCTCAAACCTACATTTGTATCCCCCGCCCCTTAATGAGCTCCAACCAGAACAAGGCTCCATTTTGTAGTGGTCTAAAGTCAGCACTGCCTTGAGGATGCAGAGCTTCCCAGCTTGTATACTGTGTGGCTATTTAGAGATGTGAAGGATCATAATGCGTCATGCTCTATGCACCAAATCATTTCCTACAAGGGAGTTGCATAGGAACTTTGTAATGCACGAAAGCTGCAAATGCAGCTCTTCTCTCAAAACCGGAAGAGAAATGATTGTTTGTGACTTCTTTTGTGCTCTTTGTAAAATCCAGGCTCTGGGCAGGCAAAGTTTCCCAACAGCGAGTCCCAGAAGGATGAACGGGCAACAGCCAAGCCTCCTCAAAAAGACCAGCTCCTGCAACCAAACAGCCTGACAAGAACTGAATGGCAACCTGAGCTGCTGTTGAGGAGGGCTGACAGGAAGCAGGAAAGAGATGATGTTCTGGAAGCAAGTCAGTTACTGCAAAACTGCCGTGATGATGGAACACCGAGTTACAGTCCCCCTGAGCTGCATGGTATACCTCTCACACTCCACAGCTACAGGTTCACTGGGGATGATACAGAGATGTGCCAAGGAGAAATCACCATCTCCACCTGAACGCCACTGCTCTCCGCTCACTCTCTTCCTCCACACCAATGGCCTTGATCAAACTTAGAAGGGCAGGGGCTGAAGTCTTACTATGATTGAAGGCAGGCAATGCTGTACTTACGCCTCTGTCCAAAACAGGCCTTGAAAATTCATTCTAGTATTATGTAAGGATAATGCATCTACAATTAATTTTAGCACAACAAAGATCATGGTCTTTTCTAGATGCAGATTTATAAGTAAGAGGAGAATAGGTGGTCGGCGTATAGACACAAATCAAGAAGTTTAGATACTTGGGGCATTATGTTTTCCTCCACACTTTCTTGGACTACCCCGACACAGATGGGCAGGAGAAGCTGCTCAAAGTATAATAAAGTGGCACTCCATTTTTTTCCATAGTAAGGGAGCACAATTTATCCCTGCTGCCGTGAAAGTATATAAGGTTTACATCTTGTCTCAGCTGCTGTATGTCCTTCTGATATGGATTCAGGAATTTAGGTCAACAGTTGAGAGTGTTCTTTCAAACTTTTTGCACCCCCTTTTTGGAATCCCATAGTGAGTGTTAACCACTGGTCAATGGCCAGAGACAGGCCTTGCATCTATAGAATAGAAACAAGGCCAGATTTAACTGCCTCCCTTCTGCAACAGACTACTTTGCCCCCTTGCGAGTAAATATCCCAGAAGGACACAGGAATGGCACCTGGAATATTTCTTGGCTGATACAAAATAATAACAACAGAATTAGTGGCCAAGTTCCTGTTCTAGGCTCAAAGGTCTCGTAAGAAGATTCATGCTAATTTCCATTTGTATCTCATGCTTTTATCTTTTGTAATTGTATGTTAAGTAAGTATATGTTTTAATACTCATGGCTTTTATTCTGTGTATATTCTGTCTTAGTAGGTCTGTGACTATAAAAAATGATTGATTGATTAAATTTACAGGAGATACTCCTCACAATGGGACATGTTTCAAGATTTTACATTCATGTACAAAGACAAGTATGTACAAAAGGTTTTCTATCTCTGCCTATTTCATGTGACTGCAATTCCACAGCTTGCTGCCTTTACCCACCCCTGCACTCACCTTTGGTCACACACACATTATTCCTTAACAACACGTTCATAATGCAGTCTTTCCCTTCCAGAATTCTGGGTGCTGTAGCTTGTTATGGTTTGCTGGGAACTGAAACTACAGTGCCCGAAATTCTGGAAGGGAAAGACTGCACTACAAATATGCTTAAAAGCTATAGTGTGTACACAACGTCAGCCTCTCAGGTCACAAATAACAATAAGACAGATTTTCTAGCTCAGTGTGATTTATTATACTGCCAAATTGCTCCTGCTTCACTGCTCCCCTGGCAACAAACAACCCCCAGGACAGGGGGCTTCCTAATTGGAGCTTGCTAGGGAGCAAGAAACCATCGTCCCTGCTTTGGATACACCAAAAGCCAAGGCTTTTCCCCTTCTCTCTCATAACTGCTGTGGAACAGGCTGTATGAGCCACCAGAACACTGGTTTGCTGTGCCAGAAAGGCACCTGTCACCTGGCCCAGGCCACACCATTTTTATAATCACGTTTCAAAAAACAAAACCAATTTGTTTGGTCCTCATGTTTATGAAGGGGGGGAAAGCCTTTTGTTTCTGTAACTGTTCTTGCACGCACACGCAAACATGCACACGAAGCAGGGGAGGGGAACTGAATTACTGAATGTGTAATAAATCCTGTGAATCTAAGTAGAGTTATTTAATGCACATTATTATTATTATCTGTGTTACTCTTAGAACCTGTCTTTCTCAGCTGCAGAATCTACAATTGGGTTTCTTTACTGCCCACCGGGCTCTATTAATACTCCAATCCTCATTGCCAAAATATCTCTTTTGCTGCCCTACCTTTTGCTGTGAATTCTCTTCCTACCTTAACTGGAAACCCCAAAGAAAATAACGCTTGCCAAGGCCCTTCTCTGGTGTTCAACAAATATGCTGCTGCAAAGTTTTGGAAGAGAGAAAGGAAAATAGAAGCAGAGAAGGCAAGAAAGGCTCTCTTGTTGCAATGAAGAAGAAAAATGGGTGCAGGGATCAGAAGGTGGAATAAAGTTTACAGCACGAAGTTCAAGTGAGATGCTTGGTCCTACACATTTACAGGTTCAATGTGGAACAAGCTGACTGAATCTCAAGGCAGTAGGGGTATAATGGTTAGAGTGCCGCACTGAAGACTAGGGAGACTTGGGCTCAAATCCCCATTCAGCCACAAAGCTTTCTGAGCCAGGCGCTATCACACAACCAAACTTTATCTGGTGAAGATAAAGGCAGGGAACCATGTACATTATCCTGAACATCTTATAGAATGGGAGGGATAAAGTGAAATTAGATATCAAGATAGGTCAAAGAACTTACTGAGACTTGGTCACCTTGTTAAGGAACAAATAAAACAGTGTTCCATGGCAGGGGTGTGGCCATGAAATTTGTGTATCCCTGAGTGTCAGTGTGTGAGGCTTGAGAATCACAACACACCAAATAATACAGTACCAAGGGATATGGAACCAGAACCCCAAAGGAGTTAGTTTAAGCACATTCAGTGGGAAGTTTGAGACCCAGCAACTTTTATTGCAAGCTGCTGTGTTTCACAAGGAGGGTGCTGTGTGGCAGTGGTGGGGTTGGGATGTTTCTTAAGTCACAGAGCTTGGAATGAACTAGTCCAGCGGAACAAAGTTCACTGAACTGGTCCACAAACCTCTGGACTACACCTGAAAGTAGTTCCCATAATTGTCAGGTAAAATAAAGGTGAATTAAAGTTCATTTTGGGATATAATTTTGAATGTTTTTGGGGTCCTTCATGTCCATTCCCTCCTAGACTAGCTTTCATTTTTTAAAAAAGTAAATCAAACAGGAAGTTAGTAAGCAAAACATTGATGCAATGTCCTAAGGCTTGTTAGGCAGATACTATGCCCTGGTGTTGCTGAGTATGTTGTGTCACTTAATCACTGTTGCTAAGCTCTCAGAAGGAAGGGATGTGAGGTATCTCCTATATCCTGCTGAAGAGAGTCATTCTTCCAACAGGAGCAGCTTGCTGTGAGAAGTGTGTACGGTTCCAGGAATAAAGCAGATGATGCCTTGTGCCTTTAACAACTGTGTTCCTGGCACAACTTAAACAGGGCAAGCCTTTTCTAGTTTAGGTGCAGGTGCCACCCCCTTGATCAACTGTGCAACCGTGTATATGTATGGCGTCGGGAAATTATTAAATGATTCGTTTCAAACCCAGCGGAAGAGAGCTGGAAAGTCTTCGTGGTTTGCAAGGAGACCCTACCCAGAGACCCAAGCGGATGTCAGTGAGAGTGGAGAAAGCCCCCAAGAGACTTGGTCTTGCTCTGGTGCCAGCCCAGTTGAAATGTACGGGATGAAAAAAAGCTCACCAGGCCCTAATTTCTCCTGCTGAATCTGAAGGGAAGCAATGCTAGGGACATAACTCGAGACATAGGGATGGGCACGAGGAACACAAGTTTTTTAAGCAGCTGAAGGACCTTGGGTAGCAGAAGGTGATGGGAGAGGCCTCCCTCTGTTCCTGAGTCCAGTCAGAGGAGAGGATCCTGGGCTGGAAGGACCAGTGGTCTGCTTTGGCCAATGTTTGTGGCAGAAAGCTTGGGGAGAAAAGACCTTTAATAATGGTGCAGCCTTCACAAACTCACTCTCTTCCTCCCTCCCTCTCAAAATCATGTTCCAAACTGTCCAATTCTATGGGACTTAAAAGGACTACTAGGGATGGTGGCAGTGGGAAAATTATTTTCTTTTCACATGATTTAAATTAATTGCAGCCAAAAAATTCCCACCACATTTCCACTACGACGCTCTAACGAGCAGGAATTTGCAGGGCCTGCTTCTGAAGACCAGGATATCTATAAGAACTACCTAGGAGAGGCAGGTGGCAGGACAGGGGAATGGGAAGGCATGGCTGGGTGGGATAAGACTAACACTGAGTCATGCATCACTAGAGGCTGAGGGAGGCAGGGGTGAGTGGGAGTGAAGAACGTACCGTAGCTGCCAATCTTCAAGGGTCACTGATAGTGATTCTGAAAGACAACACGAGAGCAACATGGCTGTTCAGACAATTTGAGGCAAGAGGCCACGCAAGTCTGGAAAATGAGTCACACTCGTGTGCACATGCACACGTGCGTGCACACAGATACTTGTGGAAAAGCACAATGACCAATACTGCATACATGTGCAAGGACAATGAAAGGAAGATGGAAATCTGCAGCTGCACCCACCCACCCGCAAACACAAGGAGGTCTGCATCCTTGCATACCACAATTCCATTGCAAGGTACAAAACTGTGCCTGCACCAGCATGTACAACAGACACACGCCAGGACACTTGCACCCCATGCACACTCACACAGCTGCAGCCATGCACACCTGTGCAAGAGCCAACATTTTCAGCCACCCACAGATATGTGGCCACTGGCACTTTAAGGGCAGTGGCACACAAAAGGACTGGCAGGTTGTGTACAAACTTACCTGCCTCCAGAAGTGGGTGCAGGGTATTCTCTCCTCCACTGCCAGGGCCAGCCCTATCACTAGATGAAATGAGGCAGCTGCCTTGGGCAGCAGATGCTTGGGGGTGGGCGTGCACGTGCAGGGCTGTGGCGAAGGTGTTGGAGGACAGAGCTGAGCCTGTGCCCTTAGGTGCAGCAAGGGCCTTGCTCTGGAACCCATGCTGGGGTACATGATGTGTAAAAGGTATGAAGTAAAATAATATTTTGAATGTTTTAATGAGTCATATTTTTTTTTGTTTACCCCGTTTTATTGTTTTAGTCTGTTTGTAAACTACTCTGAGGTTTATCTGTTTCTTGTTTTTTACAATCAAGGTTGTATAAATTTTATGAATTAAAAATAATAAATAAGACTTAACTAGCAGCCTGACTGACTTCTATACATGGAGGGCAAATGGGAGGGGGAGGGAGCCATCTGGTTCTTCACCAGAGGCAGCAAAATGTGCTGGACGGCCTTGCCAAGCAGACTCCAGCAAATACTTCTGCCCCTCCCTCCACATTTCAGGAAGGCTTTTAAAAACCCACACCACTCCCCCCCCCCCCCGCAGGTACCTAACTCACTTGTCCAGTTAAAATGTTTATTACACGCCTTAAAAACCAAACAGTGCATTTGTTTGTTTTTTAAGTGGAAATGTTGTTCGGGTGGCCGGAGACTGACTTTGGAAGTGCCACAAGAGTCAGCCAATCAGCACTCTGTACAGCCAGCTGGCTAAAGAGGAAAAGAGACACTCCAGGATTGGTACAAAGGATGGCCAATCCTGGAAACAGGCAAAACTGGTTACTCCCAAACTCAATCCAGGTTGGAAGTCTGCACGTCTTTCCGAATAAGTGTGAATGCATATCCACAGACAGAATTGCATCGTTCAAGGTATGAATGTCTATTTGAAAGGTACACCTTCCGTGTCCTCCTGAAGATCTTTGTACTCTAACTGCCATCACCTTGATCACTGGCTGTGGCTGATGGGAGCTGGAGTCCATCAACATCTGAAGGGTCAACTGTTCTTTTTCCCTAAAGTTAGCACCCCAGTATCTTGCTAGTGCAGGAAACTGATTCCCTTGTCTTGCTCAGATGGGGTACTTCCCAGAAGACAGCTGTCTGGCAGCAATGCACTTCAGGAAGAATATAAGCTTTCTCCCACAGGTCACGCATAAGGTGTTTTAAGGTACTTACAGTGCAAATGACTTCCTTTCTCAATCAAACACAGAAGCTGCATTCTCACACATTCAGAACTAAAACTACACACGCACATGCCCAAACAGGGACTATTCTCATTATATTGTGTGAAAATTCCCCTTGTCAAAGCTGCCCTCTTCAGATTACTGGACCATCTCACTAAACCAGAGGTGGCTAGATTGAAGCCTCTCTCCTCCCCCCCCCCCCCCCGGTGCATATGGACTCCAACTCCCATCATTCCTGGCTGTTGGCCATGCTGGCTGGGCCTAATGGGAGTTGCAGTCCAGCAACAAGGTCGCAGGTTCCCCCATCGCTGCACCAAACAGTTGTCAGATGTAAGGTTATATTCAACAGCATCTTACACTTGGGTAACAACAAGGCCACAGCTTCAGGGCTACACAAGCAAACATATGCACCTCAGCCCTCCTCACAGACCTTGTAAATTAATTTGTTTAAAAGACATTTACAGTGCAATTCTACACATATCTACTTAGAAGTATTTCACTGGTGCATACTCCCAGGTAAGTGGGTATAGGATTGCAGCCTTAATCTACTATCTGCCCCCAGTTAATATGGAAGCCGGTAATTCTAAACATATGCAAGCACTTATAAAAACAGCAAACAGAAAGTGCCATATTTAAAAATATATGCCTCCCCTTTCTCTCTATCTTGTAGGACTGACTCTTCTAAGATGATGTCCACTACAACTATGGATCATCTAAAATTAAAAAGAGGCGATGTTTCTTGCTTCAGAAACAATATGTAAATTTATGTGCACTTAATCAACAAGTAACCAATTCAAAAGTCCTAGGTCTTATTAGAATTCATTTCTTAAGGTTTATTAAGAAGTTTATCAAGGTTGCGGCCTTAATAATAATTATTACGTGTGCTTAGCCCTTTACTACCTGGCATTTGTATAAATATTCATCTACCCCAAAATACTCCACACAGAAAACAAGGTGCAGGCTTTACACTCCAGTGCACAGGCTTTCTCTCTCATGCACACATTTCAAAGAAAGCAAACAAATATTTGACACCCATTGATGAAGTGCACACACACACACACACACACACACATACTCAAACGTGTGTAGCTCAAAGGCTGAAATGCTGGGCCCCCCTTCAGTATTCCCCACGCAATGTGGGAAGGCCAAATTTGTGTTAAAAGAAGAAAAGCAAAGAAGAAGAAGAAACAGAACAGCAACAAATGAAGATGGTTGTCTGTTCACTTGTGGCCAGCAAACTCAAGCCCAACTGCCAACGTGAACTCTCTTATTCTATATACAAGAGATGGAGCAAGGAGGACTGACTTGCCATCTGGGGGCTGTTGACCAGTGGAGTTGGGCCAACGACGGGGTGGAATAAAAGAGTTGGGAGGGGAGAGAAAGAGGGAGAGAGAATCTGGAAACACTTGGAAATCATTCGAGCTGAGCCACTCAAGTATTATCAACACCTCGGCACCTTAAAGACTAGCAAATAATGCTGTAGCATAAACATTTGTGGACATTTGAGTCCCCTTGTAGTCCAGAAAAAGTTTGTGTTAGGTCTCTAATGTATTATAAGACTGTCTTTAAAATGCAATAGCCTAACAGGTCTACTTTTCTGGACGCTGCCAGAATTTCATACCGTATATATCTTTCTCTGAGACATGAATGGTTGCAGAGGCATAGCAAGGTCAGGTGGTACCTGGTGTAAAAAATTTTTTGTCACACACCCCACATGGCAATTTTTAGAGAGGGCACCCCAAAATTGTTGAGCTGTTTTTAGGGTACCCCAAAATGGGCGACCTCTTTTTAGGGAGGGTTGGCCACAAAACTGATACGCCCACTAATATCGTGAAAATCTGACCGCCGATCGCATAAAACCGCCCGCGAGTGCCACCAGAAGGTGCCAGGCTGAAGTTACAGGGAACCAGGAAGAGGGCCTTCTCGGTAGTGGCGCCCTCCCTGTGGAATGTCCTCTGATCAGTTGTCAAGGAAATAAACAACTATCTGACTTTTAGAAGACATCTGCAGGCAGCCCTGTATAGAGAAGTTTTTAATGTTTGATGTTTTCTTGTGTTTTTAATATTCTGTTGGGAGCTGCCCAGAGTAGCTGGGGACACCCAGCCAAATGGGTGGGGTACAAAGAATAAAATTACTGTATTTACTTAAGTCTAATGCACCATCAAATCTTATGTGCACCTCAATGTTCAGAACACTGAAAGCAAAAAAAGTATTTGCTGGCAAATGTAAATGTGCCATCAAATCTAATGCACACCTTAATTTTCACAACATAATTTGGCCAAAAAAGGTAAGCATTAGATTCGAGTTAATATGGTATAATTATTATTATTGGTCCTACTCAAAACAGGCCCACTGAAACTGATGGGCAGGACTAACTTAGGTGCACTGTTTTAAATGGGCTTGCTCTGAGTAGGACTTCACTGGATACAACCTGATCTGACTGGTCACTTTCATGTTTCAGCTGAACAATGCAAACAACAAGCTCCCATCCCCTTCCTTGACCCACCCGGTCCTGGCAGCCCCTAGACATTTTGCCAGAGATTCAGGAAGAGACATGCAGGCAAAACCCACTTCTGTGCAATTGTGGAAATGCCCCCCCCCCCTCTAAGTCAGGCTTCCTCAACCTTGGCACTCTAGATGTTTTGAGACTACAATTCCCATCATCCCTTACCAATGGTCCTGCTAGCTAGGGATCATGGGAGTTGTAGTCCCAAAACAGCTGGAGGGCCAAGGTTGAGGAAGCCTGCTCTAAGTCATGGGCATAGCCAGGATTTATTGGGGAGGGCAGGCTTTATGTTTTTTTTGGGGGGGCATGTTATCTGCAATGCAATTAGTTATTTTTATTTATTTACTTGATTTTTTGAGGGCAGCTGCCCCCCCCCCCCACTATGCCCATGCTCGTCTAAGTGTCCACAAAGCAGCTTCTGACGATATTAAAAGGTGAAGCATTTCAGGGCAGGGAAGGAATAGGGACCCCAGAAGCCAGGTGACTGGATCACATGGCCTGGGCCACAATGTCTCCCATTCGCTGTCAGATGGACAGGAGATCAGAGGTGCGGTTCTTAGGAGTCAGGTGTGTGCAAACACACACACTTTCCTTACACTATTCTTTGCTGCTGCCTGGCAGTGCCCCTAGGTCCAGAAACCAAACGTTTACAAGGGGGAAATGTGGCGTCGTGTAGGAGATAAAAGTCAGAGATGAAGTAGAGAGCAAAACCTCGTTCATTTCAGCCTGCCTGTATATAGAATATATAATCCATGAGGACGAGAGAAAGAGAGAGAGAGAGAATGGCAATGGAGAAATATGTTGGGGAGACAGGGAGAACTGCACACAGAGGTAAAGCAGCAGAAAGTAAAGCAGATTATAACTGAATTCAAAAAAAAAAAAAAAGGAAAAGGAAGAAGAAAATGGCAGAGAGAAGCAAGGAGAGAGAGAAGCAAGAACAGGCAACAATAAGGACAGCAGCAGCAGCAGCAGCAGCAGCACATGGTAACAGGCCCTGGCCAAAGGGTGCTGTAAACAAGGAACTGGGCCTGCGGAGAAGACCCTGCGCATCTAGAAAGCAGGTGGGTATAGCTAACCATTTGCATGCCCAAGTGTTGCTTTTTCTTCATTATTATTATTATTATTATTATTATTATTATTATTATTATTATTATTGCAACCAACACATAAGCCAGTGCCCTGCACCTTCTCCAGGCTCGTCCATGCCTGATCCTAATCTAGATCTGTGGTGTGTTTGCAGAGCAAATATCTGGTTGGAACAAGGCCCCACTCAGCCAGGCAAGGTCTTTATCAGCAAGCACCGTCCTGTACCCAAGTGGCCGTCGGAGGCAGTGACCAGTCTATAAACCCTTACAATCAGATACCAATATGAGAGACAGGCCCTCCCCAGAAAGGGCGCCTTCTCACGCACAGCAGCATTTCACGAACTTACACAGCAAATTGTCACAGACAGCGGAGTCCTTAAGGATATGCTGCAGCTGCAGGTGTCAGCTCTTTTTATGACACACTCACGGGCACCCACAAACCTCTGGGTGAGCGATGCCTGCATGAGAGCTGCAGGCAGAAAGTGTGGAGTTTTCCTCTCGGCACTGCAAAGCTGAGATTTCCCTCTGGACTTACCTCTGACTCCATCCTGTAACAAGTATGCCCACACAAGTAAGAGTGGTACAGCTGAACAGCCCAGAGCTGGGATTGGGGAAATTATAATTTTCTAGGTTTTGTGCTTTACTTCAAACGATAATGTGAAGGTACAGCAAATGGAATCTGGTGGGCTGCCTGAATCATCAAGCAGAACGAAGACAGCTAAATCTTGCATCGCCACTGGTGAAGGGGCAGCATCTCCTACAGCAAAGGGCAGGGAGCTGGCTTAAGGGGCCCAGGGCAGGCTACATGGCGTTTTCCTCTCCAACATCTCTCTACTCCTCAGCACCTGCCACCTGAGGAATCCTCCTCACTCTACCTCGTGGCAGAGTGTATCTGCACCACAGACTTAAACTGGTTAAATAGCCATTCCTTCTTCCGAGGAAACTGCCCTGGGACGTATAGTTGAGGAGGTGGGTGATGGGGGAATCCCCAGCAGAGTATTCTCAGCAAACTGCAACTCCTGAGATTTGTTAAACCAATATTGCTCGGTTTGTAGGTCAGGTGAATTGCTAATGACTTAAGTCTTCTCACTGTTCAAGGGGTGCAAAAAAACAGGAGCATAGTAAAAGTTAATGTGATCAAACAGCCTCATGTTCAATGACAGAAAAGTTCTGATCCATGTTTTCAACTCACGTCAAGGGCTTTGCCACGAAATTCTGCTAATTAAGAAGATAAGGCAAGTCCCGGCCAACTCCTTTAAGACACCCTGAGCAGCCTTTCTCAGTAGGAAGCAACAGTGAAACAAAAGCTTTATCGACAATCTTCCCACAGCAGTTTCTCAAATTCAGCTATTTGAAATGAAGCATTTATACCTAGTTCCCTACTCACATGTAAAAAAAACCCCAATACCAGCTCTGGACAGCTACTTGCTATTTAAACAAACAAACAAACAATGAACAAACAAATAAATAAAAGACAGCCTTCTTTTGCTTAAGATCAGCAGTTAAATATCAGCAACAAAACTCTTCCCAAATGTTTCTGTATCATTTGCAAAACGAAATATTTCCAGACACGCAAAACCACGTGCAGCAGCCTGGTCTTTTACATGTCTGTTTGTTATCAAGGCCCACCGCATTCCACAGGTCATGCTCCCATTGTATGACTTAGCAGTGCAAGTCTCCCAACCATATTTACCCAGAAGTAAGTCTTATTGAAGTCAATGGGGCTTACTCCCAGGCAGGTGGATCAGGACTGCAGCCTAAGTTCTTGGTAAACATGCATAGAATTATGCGTATTTACTTGGGAGTACCTCCACCGAACTCGTTTGGACTGATCTTCACGTAAAAGTCCGTGGTGGTGTTCTATAGGAAACAAGTTTTGCTATCATTCTCAATTGTAGACTTCTGCATGCCAGGTCCAAAGTGCAACATCTTATTCTGGCTAAATTTTCTTCATGTTATAGAAAGAGAAGTTTGCAGAACCATGTTTTCCCCAGGGATGACCTGGTTGCTCTGGCTGGAGTGGGGGTCTGTTTCTATGGGGCTCTCTACTTTGGAAATTAATCACAAAAGGGGTGAAATACAGTTCTCCTCCCCAATCAAAAATATAACACTTTCTTTCTTGCAAGAACCACTGGACAGGTGGGGTAGTGTCACACAAGAAAGCCCTAAGACTCTAGACTGAAGTGACTTTCTACTCTGATTGAAAGCCCTGCATCAGAAAAGGATAGAAAATGCTTAGTAAGAAATTCTGTGGAATTCTCTCACTTACATCTTGCACTCCAAGGCGCTCAAAAGGTCAGGGGGCAGTGGCTCATGAGACAGATTTACATGAAATCTGCATAAGTAGTTCCTGTTTGTACTGAACTTGGCCTCTCCTAAATTTCGGAATGTGCTTCCTTATAACCATGCCCACATTTCCCTGGCTGCCAGGATGGGCAACCCCTTTCTAAGCAAAGTTTTAAAAATGGTGGAAGAAGGTGATTTGAGGCCTACTATAGGAGCCAGAGCTGTCCTAGGCTTTCTCCCTAACAAGGTCCTTGCACCTAGCCATTACGACAGATCTTCTTCAACACCAGCACACCATTCCAAGGAGTGCTGCTGCCTCCAGTGATCTCCCAAACCACCTTTTCCTCAGATCCACCAAAGGATATAAAAGATCCCAATAACTTCTCCCAAAGGGAAGCTCAGCATGCAAAGAATGAGCAGGTTCTCATGAGCAGCAGTTGGGGAATCCAGTTACTACCTTGAGCACCGGGAAAGGCACTTAATGGCACAACCCTAAGCATATTTACTCTGGAGGAATCCTCGCTGTGTTCAGTGGGCCTGACTCCCTAGGAAGTGGGCTGAGGTTCGTGAGGTTCTAGTGCAGCTGGTGGCCAGAGCCTGTTTTTCCCTTCCCGCCCACCCACTGCACAGCCAGACTTACCTGGGGACACCGGGAGGTGCACGGTTGGGCCGAGATGGAACCTGAGGGGGAGGCCCAAAAGGATCAGGGGAGGCCCCAGGCCTAGAGGGCACAGGAGGAGCACCACCCAGAGTGGGACCACCAGCAGGCGGTGGTCCAGGAGCCGGGCCTCGCGATCCAGGTCTGGCTGGGGGGACTGCAGGAGCTCTCCTCTGGGGTGTAGGGCTGGATGTGGGAGACCTATTGAACAGAGAGAGGGTTTCACTGCCGCAGCAGGCCCACAGGATGACAAGGTGCTCTGGCACATTTAAAGAACCCTTCAGGCTAGAGAAAACCACTTTCAAGGGAGATGGCAGCATTGTGAGGGAGGGAGGTGCCCCTGCTTTTGGTGGGTATGTCTTTTGCCCCATGGTCTCCCTTGCCAAGTAGGTGCAAATCCTGCAGTAGTGTTTACAGGATTTGCAGCACTACCACAGCCTACTTGTTTACCTGAGGCAAAGGTGTGAGGATCGTGTACACACCATGCATAGCAATTCCTCCTGGGGACCGAGATCTCTTTGGGGGCCCCAATAAAATATTTGAAGGGGCTGAGCCCCACAAAGTGGATGAACATTGCCATTCAAATCGTGTGTGTACAGCATGTCTTGTGATCAATTGTGCAGGGCGGGGCTTACCTCCCCCCCATTTTATTCAAGTTTGTGCCCCTGGCCGCCATCCACCTCCATCCTCCACAAGCCTTTTGTGTGCTGGGTGAGCACCAAGGTCCCAGCGACCGCTGCAATGCTTTGTGAGCACAAATGCGGCTGCTTTGCTGAACTGCAATGCTCCAGTGCCCAAGCTTCCCATTCCAGCAGTGGGGCCCACCTAAGTTGCTAAAAGAGGCCTCAGGAAGGTCTGCAGGGGCCTCCCCCTGAGCCTCGGGTACCTGCGTCCGGACGGTATGTTCTGCACCTGCAGCCAGGAGTCGTCCACCGGCGGAGGCAAGGGAGTGCTGATGGTGGTGGTGTTGATGTCCCCGATGATGTGGTGTGCCTCCTTCAAGGCATGGTACATGCGCAGCATCTCGTCACGCCGCTGGGCTTGCTCGACTGATTCTTCCATCAGTGTGTTTTGGTCTCCACAGGAATACAGGTTTGCCAGCAGCTCTGAGTGGATAAAGTCCTTTGTCTACCAAAGGGGAAAACAGAGGCAGTCACCATTCAGAGTAGATCTGCAATATAAACATTTAAACTGCTATCTGCCTAGGCCACTTTTTAGGTAGCCCCTACCCTCATATTCCTAGCAGTTCAACCTAGCAGTTCGAAAGCACGTCAAAGTGCAAGTAGATAAATAGGTACCGCTCCAGCGGGAAGGTAAACGGCATTTCCATGCGCTGCTCTGCTTCGCCAGAAGCGGCTTGGTCATGCTGGCCACATGACCTGGAAGCTGTACTCCGGCTCCCTCGGCCAATAAAGCGAGATGAGTGCCACAACCCCAGAGTCGGTCACGACTGGACCTAATGGTCAGGGGTCCCTTTACCTTCACCTTACTCTGATATTCCAGGCCCCTTTGTCTAATATTAAGCATATATTTTTGCTACTCTAAGCTTACTTAACAGGAAGTAAACCCCATTGAATGCAGCTGGAGCCACTTTTGAGGAAGCATTTATAGAAGACTGTTTTTCCTAATACAATATGCATGCCAACAGCCCAGTCTTCCTAGTCTTAGTCTCCCATTCTAGCTGTTACCTCACATTGGGCCTCCACTGTCCTAGGTTACATGCAGTCCCATAGACTGTTTGATGGGATACATACATTGTTTATCATAAGGTGCATGATGGTCTTAGGCATGAGGTCACGGATGGTCTTGTTGACAATGGCCATGTAGGAGTCTACAAGGTTCCTGATGGTTTCCACCTGTCTCTCCAGCTGAGGGTCCATGGAATGCATCAAGCTGTCAGATCCATTCTCTTCCGACTCACTGGCCTATGTAGGATGTTGAAGAAACAGGTTGTTTCTTTAGCAAGGCAAACACACGCCACACCTCCAGGAGCAAAAAAAGGGAAGGGCTGAGGAACTGATGAAACACCATGAGAAGACATGGGGCTTGTCACTTCAGAGCTGATGGTCTCATTCTTACCTAATTTCCCAATATATCCAGATCACACACCCCAGAAATTTTGGATCCTCACTCTGGTTCTTCTCAATTCCAGCCCTGGGAGGGGGATGGGAGGATGCTGAGCTGCTAGGTACAATTACTGAGCTTGACCAATCAGGTGCCCCCTTCCCAAAGCAGGAGCGAGAGAGCTTGGAGAATCTCCTACAATACGATACCCCTTAGTTATTTTATTACATATAGATGCATGAGAGGATGCTTTCTGGTTAAATGAATGAGCTTTATGTTGGCTTGCCTTGCCTATAAAACACTATACAGATTAGAAGCCACCTACACCAATTTCTGTGAATTTGCCCAAAGTGTTAAATGGTTAGATAGCTAGATTAGATAAGCTGAAATAAGTATTCTCAAGAGGCCATGAAAGGGAAGAGACAATACGAAGCCTAGACATATACAAGATAAGCCCATGGGAAGCTCACAGCAGCAGTCATTGGCAATAATGCAATCTTCAGCAATGCTCATTTAAAACATCTGTACTGGGAGAGAAGTCAGTGGTCTTGACTGAGTCCTAAACAAATCTGGAATCAACGTTTGCTGACAAATTCTAGTTCAGCAGTTTACCCATACACAACTGCCAGATGAGGACACACTTTATGCACATGATGTAGTAGGGTCGAATCCAGGGAAGAGGAACCTGTGGCTCTCCAGATGTTGTTGGACTCCAGTTTCCATCAGCCCCAGCCAGCATGGCCAATGCTCAAGGAGGATGGGAGCTGGATCCCAACAACATCTAAAAGACCACAGGTTCTTCGCCCCACTATAGCCCACGACAGGAACAGAGCTAGGGCTCTAGTCCCATGGAAAGAATGTACCCAGAAGTGCAAGGTGGTCAGGCACGAGGCCAGTCTAGTGGCGAGTAGTCGCACAGGTGGTACAAGTACTACAGGGATATACTATGCATGTTTACTTCGCTTACTGCTGTGTTAGCCTATGCAGCATCGGTTACCTGAAATGGGGGAGGATGTTAGTATTTCACGCCTCCGATGCTGCAGGTGAGATTGGTGTAAATCACATGCCTGTCTGGGAAGAGTGTGGGAACGGAAGACAGTCTTATCTCTTCCGTTGTATGTACTATTGTACTGTACTATTGCTTTTACTTGTTCCTCTGTTTCCCTCTCAGAGCTGGAGAGAGAGGATGCCACGACTCCTTTGTCTGTACATAGCGAGTAAATAAATACGTAGATTAGCTCTACGATGTCTCATGCTTCTTGCTGTGTTTTGCTAGAAGATTAGTGTGCATATATCATTTGATATATGCCGCTGAAGCGCACTGGAGAAGAAGGGAAATGCCTTTTCCAGAGCTGCACATACCGGAGGACGCTTGGAGTTTGGGGGCTGCAGAAGGGGCACCCCCAGGGTGTTTTTCCAACAGCTGTGTGGCACAATGCTTGTTTCCATACTTAGGGTGCCCAGCTACTCCTTTTGACCATTCATTTTATTTTCTTCCCTAGAACACCGGGGCATCAAGTGAAGACAGATTTTTTGGGGGCGGCAACAGTCTCTCACAGAGGAAGGTTCTTTCAGCTCAGGTCTCTTTCTCCGCCCCCAACCCAACTTTCTTCCTTTGTGGTTTTGTCACAAATGGTTGATGAAAGCATCACTGCGGTTTTGGAGACGGAAGATGAAGGGGATTGGAAATCAGGACAATGAGGAAGTGGAGAGACTCTGAAAACAAGAACCCAAGATGGGGCAAAGGCTCATTTGGATGCAACTCAGAAATTGGGCAATCAAATTCCAAAGACAAGGACACTGAAGACGAGTAAAAGGAAAACAGAAGCAAGAAGAATGGAAAGAAATTAAAGAGGCAAATGTGGCAGGAAGTGCAGAGAGGAGGAAGGGAGGAATGCACGTCTTTTGGGACATGGAGACAGAAGGGTGTTTTGGTATTTTAAAAAAATAAAGTAAAAAAATAAAAATAAATAAATTCAAAAAGAGCAATTCAGAAATAGATGATGAGATTCCCACTATAGGGCAGAGCAGGCAAAGGTAGGCCGTCACTTACTTTGTCTTTGTCCTGGGGGGCCATTTGAGCACAAAAAGCAAAAAGGGAAAACAAAAACAAGGAAAAAAATGTGACTTTTTTTAAAAATCCATGTATTTTACTTTGCATCATCTGGTGTATCTAGTAGTATGGCCTTGAAAATACGGCAAACCTCACCAAAAAATGTATGTTTAAAGGAACTCAAAGATAAGGCAGATAGTTAACCAAATAAAATTGACTGGAACGGAATATCTGCAAAGCAACAGAATAAAAATAAAAATAAAAAAGTAAAACTGGCTCAATAAGTATAGATTCCTAGAGAAAATTACTTACCAGTAGTGACAAGGGTTTGTGCCCCCAGAACTTACAGTGGATCTAGTTTAAGAATATTGGACAAGGAAGCAGGGCCCATGGAGAGCCCATCCACAAAATATATCAAAGGACAGGGGAATGCAAAGCGAAGGAGGGGAAGCACGTTGATTAAAATGGGGTAAAGCACGACAAGGGCAGAATGGGTTTTAAAGAGTTTAGAAGGACAACACAGCATATGACGGACTCAGAGCCAGAATCATTTCACTGTATCACCAACAAGGTGGCACCACAGTCACTTAGCAAGTCATACAATATGGCGGCCTGGTGGGTTGTGATCCAATGTAGACCAAGTATCTGCTCCGTGCATGGAGGACATGGTGTGTGTGTGGAGCCTGTGAGAAGGAAGAGGAAGTGGGGAATAATGAGTGGGTAAAGCAGGGAATGGGGGCTGTGAGTGGTACAATAGATGGGATATCTTAGAAGAGATGGGGATGAAGAGGGCTGCCACCTCTTCTCCAGAAACTACATGTTGTCCTGTCTTGTTGGAGTGGGAGCTACTTCTCCTCACCCACCCATCCCCCTCATGGTCCTGTCCTCAATTCCCCTCCTATGGAGAAACGCCGTCTTGCTCCAAGTGGTGATTTCAAGGGCCAACTGGGACGAGAGATAAGCAGCCTTATGACAGGGAATGGCATTGGTGGTGCCTGGAATGCAGGGAAGGGCCTGTGGACAAAGTTATGATTGGACTTCACTGGTGATCCATTGCTAAAAAATGAAAATAAAAACTCCTGTAGGTGGATGTGGGGAGAACCTCACTCTGCCAACAAGCCAAGGAATCTTAATAGTGAGAATTTTGGCCACTGTTACAGGTTCTAATGAAAACAACAACCCACACCACAAGACACACCACCTAAGTAATCCTATCAGTTTCCAACCTCCTTCTCTGCAGCATGAGTCTGTGACTCGCCATTATACGAAACACAAGACCTCGCATCAGTTGAAAGCCATTGGTCATTGGCCATGCTTGCTAGGATAATGGGAGCTGTAATTCAACAACATGGGGGGAGGGAGAGGTTCCCCACACCTGGTTTGAAGCCAGTCAAGAGCCCCTCATAGTTACGCCATTTACATTTCCCCCTTTTTGTTTCATGTCTTAAAGAGGCACGAGTTTGTTTTGAAATACATCTGCTTCTTCTCTAATATGATAGGGAATCTCAGATAAGTAAAGAGACCTTGAAAAGGAATACTGTCGAAACAATTCATCTGTGAGATCCAGCTGCCCAGGAAGTTGTTAATTCTAAGGAAAGATGGTCCCTTATCAGAAGATAAATGATCTGTATATACGAAAGCAGAGTGACACAAGATTATACTCTGCCTCTTTTTTTTAAATGAAGGCCAGTTGTTGACACTGTCCTCTCCAAGGACAGTCAGCACGAAACATATTTTAGTTGTATTCCACTTTTTAAATTAAAAATCCTAATGGAACAACGAATAACAATGATATTTGAAAGAATGATATTTGAAAGGGAATGCCCTCTGGCTCCAACATTTGGACTGATGCTTTCTGTTTTTGCTGCTTTTATTTTCCCCCTCTAAATTATATGCTCTTTACTTATTTAGAAAATACAAGCTCTGTTTTGCTCCTAAATTTAAAACTTTGATTGTGTTGTCCTTCTTCCTTCCTTCCTTGATTTTACATTAATTAAAATACTTTATAAATATATGGAAATCTGGAAGTGAAATACTTCTACTATCCTAACGTTCGCATTCACTGACATTAGTTCTAAGCAGTGGCTGCTGTTCTTCCTGTATTGGTCACTGCTAGAGCTTTCAGGCAAACATAAACTACCTTGTGAGTAATCACAAAAGTATATTTTATTTATCCGTTTTTGAAATCATTATAACCCAACCCAACTCAAGATAGCAGTGCGGGCTACAAAATACAAAATAAAAGTAACCAACCAAACCATAAAAATAACAGAACCATTAGAACCAAACAAAACATAATGTCAGCTGCCATGTTTGCTGTTCACATCTCTACCCCACCTGTGAATAAAGCAGGGCTGGGCATCCTATTTTAATATCCTCCCCCCTGCATTTCTTCTCAATTGAGGGGAGCAGAACCTTTCTCCTCTCTTGCCTTGCTTAGGGCCCTTCCAGACTAGTAGATGTTTTTTGTGGCCAGCATGCCACTGACACAACAACGGCTTGAGGAAGAAGAGTGTCGCTCTGAGGCAGATGGGAATGTTTCTTTTGAATGGACTATTTCCTTGGAGGAAGAAGAGCTATCCTTTTGTGTCAAGGAAAGCTCTCTAGGGGGTGGAGGGATCCTGGCAGCAGCTGATTCAATAGTTAAAAACATAGATTGTTTGGTGCAGGATGGACAAGCAGACCACAGAGGAAATTGCCTGCCTGCCTGCCTGCCTGGTGTGAAGGATCATCACCTTGAGAGCCTGGTTGATCATCACCTTGAGAGCCTGGTTGATAGTGCAGGGGAGGAATCAGTGGTTGTGGGGCACATTGACACCACTGACATGGGAAAATGCAGTCATCAGGTCCCAGGAGCCAAATTTAGGTTGCTAGGTAGGATGCTGTAAGCCAGGACCTCCAATGCCTTGGCTTCTATGGGCAGGCACAGCTGGAGAGGCACAGCTGTGTGGAAGAGACGATGGTGTCAGGAAGAGGGCTCTGGATTTGTGAGGCAATGGGGAGAATTTTGGGGCGAGCTAGGCCTGTACAAAAGGCACAAGCTCCACTTGAACCAGGTTGGAACCAGGCCATTGGCGCTTGAAATGAAAAAGGTGGCAGAGTAGCTATAAAACTGATTGTGGGGGGAGCTGAAGGGAGCCGAGTAGGGTCCAGTTCAGAACAAATTTTCTCCCTGAGATGAAGATGATGAAACTGGGAAAAATTTAAATGGGGTGTGTGCAAAGCAAGGCATTATATGTGCAAGGGGACAGGGCAGCAAGTCAGAGAGGCCAACGCTCCGCAGCTCAAAAGGCAAGTGTCAAAGACACGTGAAGAGAGAGACTGTATTCAAGTGTTTGCTTGCTACTGCTAGAAGTCTCCGAGCCAAGATGGCCTTAGAAGACAGCAATATAATGGACATAAAGGAAACTGGGTGGGAGAGAACCAGCAGGGCATGGTTATCTCTGGTGAAAAACTCAATGGGAAGGACAGGGAGGAAGCATCAGAGGTGGTGGCGCTTGACACGTCAAAGAGGGCATTGAGCCCAGCACGTCAGAAATCCCCCAGGCGGCAGAATCTTCCATTGTGGTGATTCAGGGCCCCAAGAGCAATCTAAATACAGACGTACCTTGTAAGTCGAACAGAATCCGTTCTGGAAGTCTGTTCGACTTCCAAAATGTTCAACTTAAAAGGCCAGGCTTCTGATTAGCTGCAGGAGCATCCTGCAGCCAATCAGAAGCTGCACGGGACATTTGGCTTCCGAAAATCATTCGAAAACCGGAACAATCACTTCCAGTTTTTGATCGTTTGGGAGCCGAAATGTTTGCGTTTACAGGCGTTCGGCTTCCGAGGTTCCACTGTATTGGGGACATGCTATTGTGTCCCGATCAAAATGTTCAGGGAGATCTTGAGATGAGCAGAAATTGAAGGTACAACAAGAAAGACACGCAGGGTTCCACTGCTACAGGCAATGCTACCTTTGGCTCACCTCTGATGCTGGGAGCTGAGGCAATGGACTGTGTGTGAGAACCTGGGGGGAAAGTTTGGCTTCCCACATTCATCACTCAATCTCTCTTTGCTTTGTACATGAACAGAGTAGATCATATGAACAAACAAACATGGCTGCCCCTACCAGGGAGGGTGGTGTCCTTCGTAGGCATGGTTTGCTCTAAGATGCTTTCACCCCCACACTCCTTTACCCTTCTGTCGCTGCTGTGGATCAACTCACCCCAACACGCTCCGGGTAAACTCCTGCGCGCAAGAAGGAGGCCTTCCAGCTATCCACCTCCTCCTGGGTCTCACAGGCCAGCTCCAGCTGCCGGTAATCTTTGTACACATTCCTGAGGCAAAAGAAAACAAAAAAATTACCTAATATAAAACACATTTTAAAAGTTATTTTCACACATATATGCATTTTTAAAAAGCACGCTTTATCCTAGTATACGTATTTTCTACACATTACTCAGCTGGGAAACTTTATTGCAAAATTCTGAGAAGTGAGAATTTCAAAGGAGGACTGCGTTTCAGTTTGTGGATTGGTCCTGAAAGTATGAATTAGGTAGATTTGGCTTTAACTGAGAACTGAGTTGAGTTTCTCTCCCATCTGTAGTCATAAGTTAGCCAACAACTAAGGAAAAGGGGCCAAAAGGAAGTAATCAGTCTATATGCTGCTTTTTGTGAGACTGCCAGCTGATGAACAGTTCCATTTCCAAACATAGTTTGCAAAGCCTCTTCAAACCACAGTTTCAAAAAATGACTTGGAGGTTATCCCCAGCCATATTCGCCCAGTCTGGACATCAAGCAAACCATGGCTCCAGTAGGGATGCTTCATTAACTTGTTTTCTGTTAATCCTGCCATAAAGGGTCCTGATTTGCACCCACCAGTCTAATGTGAGAATTTGCACTTCTCTGAACTTTGCAATACAGTGCTCAGCTGAAAAATGGACCAAAAGGGGTTTTACAAAGGTATATTTTAGGATAAAATATATTTAGAAATGAGATAGAGCTCATCTTTAAATATAAATTTCCATACAGATTTTTTTTAAATGGCAGATTACTGCACAAGGGGTGGTGGAACTTACATAAGAAAAAACTCATCTGAAACTGACATGAGCTGGAAATATGCTGATGCATCTATCTGTAGGTTGAAATCAACAGAGCAATGGAGGAAGGTGCAACCCCCAGTTTTCCAAATAATAATTTGGAGGATCATCTGAACTGAGTTTTATTTGTCAGACAGAGGGTGCAATTTCGTATCATACACTGAGGGAGAGCAGGGTGCAGAGAGGCTCCCATTCAGCCTTGGCCTCACTTGCAGCACCAGCTGCATCAATGTGAGGCATAAACCACTTCTTTTCTGTGCAATTCAGCTGGGTTAATCATTTGCAGCCAGGGATCTTCTGCATCTCTCCACCATTGCATTCTGCTACTGGCTCTTCCACAGGCAGCCACCAGCCTTGTATCAGGAAAGTCACAGAGCCCAGTAGTTCCTTTGAACTTTAAAAACAAAATGTGATATATCCTGATCACAGATTCCCCATGCCTGTATCCTTCTTGGTCCTTAGAAAGCAGGGCTTTTAGAGTTTAGGAAACAATGCTTTAACACTTCCCTATAGCATCACCCCCCCCCTTGTCCTTTATGCACCTAATTATCCCCAGAGTAAATACATCTGCCATCCTCTGCCTTTACTGATGCCTTTACTAATTGTCACCTTCTGCCACCATGGTGCCAACACCGGTCCTCTTACACCTCACCTTCCTAATACTTGCCATCCCACAACCTCTTTCCTCACACTTGCCATTCTCTGCCCTTATAAAACCCCCAAATGTGCAGATGGAATGGTATTACTGGAATTTCAGATAAAGGGCAGCACCTCTGCTCAGTGTTGAAGAGGGCAAAGATGTGCTTGCTGGACATGAAGCCCTTCTCGACATCCCGCACCTTCAGATTATCCACTGGCAACATGTATTTCTTCTCTTTTTCCTGAAAGGCACAAAGAGCACCCGCCAGTTATTTCCCAGCCCTGATAAGCATTCAACACCGTTGTGGAGTGTGCTGATTTCTATTTAAGTAAAGGGGCTAATAGCATTAGCAACCATCATATTTATTTAGCTATAAGTCATAACAGAGAGAAGAAAGATGTTCAGAGTTGAGCCACAAAACCAGCTCTTGATTTCCAGAAGCATGCAAGGTAATGTGATTTCCCTTGTGCAACAGCAAAAAGCACACAATCTCACTTGATGTAATAAAATTATCCCTGTGGACCATTGATCCCCTGCTGGTGAGGCTCGCTGACCTCCTGGAAAAGCAAAAATTTGACCCTCTCCTGTCAGGCAAAGATCATAAGACGACCCGGATGGTTGCCAGATTCTGTGTACAGATCTGTAGGCGCAGACCATCCCCCAACCCAAACTAGTTCGTTAAGAAAATCCCCACACTTGGTTCCATGGGTGACTCTGGGTCATCTCTCTGTGGTAACTTATCTTAAAGTTTTAAGTGTCTATACGCTTATCGCATTTATAAATTTTAAATTTATTGTTGTACATTGTTTTAAATGTTTGTTTTCCTTCTGGGATTGTACCCCCAAGTGTGTTTTGTAAGCTGGTGTCTGACCGTAATAAATTATCTATCATCTATATCTATCTATCTATCTATCTATCTATCTATCTATCTATCTATCTATCCCTGTGGATAAACTCAGATATTTTCCCACAAGAATCTTTAAACAGAGGACACCGGCTAATGTAGTGAACAACTCCTCTATTTTCCAAAACACACAGGAATGCTGCTCCAAAGGTGATTTCTTAAAGTGGCTACCCAGAAGGGCAGGGAGCATAGCACCAACCCTCAATTCTGTAAAAAACAACAAAAAACAGTTCTGCACAGAGCAAAGGGAAAGTCCTATTCACAATTAGGAGAATGGTGGGGCAATACAAGGAAAATTGTGGGAGAAAGATCAATTGACTGGAAGATATAATTTCCCCAAGAAACGAATCTGAACAAATGTTCAATAAAGACAGGGCATTGCACAGCCCACACATGAACTCTGTGCACAGTGGCCACCAAGATGTCTCTGGGAAGCAAGCAAGCAGGCCCTGTGCACAAGAGCCCTCTCCCCACTGAGGTTCCCAGCAACTGCAGTTCAGAAGCTATCTCCAGCCATCAAGGCTGGAGAGTCCATGAAGAAGGCTGAGGCAATTTGTCTTGGGCTGCAGCTGCGGGGTGACCTTGGGTAGTCATACTTCTCTGAAGTTTCTCAGCCTCATTCGCCTCACAGAGTGTTTGTTGTGGGGGAGGAAGGGAAAGGAGATTGTTAGCTGCTTTGAGACTCCTTAGGGTAGTGATAAAGCAGGATATCAAATCCAAACTCTTCTTCTTCTTCTACTGATAGCGTCATCCTCCATGAATTTGTCTAATCCTCTTTTAAAGCCTCCCAAGTTTAGCTATTTGTTTATATCCTACTTTTCTTCCCAAAGGACTCCTGGGCAGCTAACAACAAATGATTTTTCTAAAACCTCTATGTGTTCTGAGTAGAGGACTTTCTTCCATCTGTCCTGAATACTCCAACATTCAGCTACATAAGATGTCCAGTGAGAGAGTGTTATGCTGTTCTAGTGTTACTGGGATGGTCGATAAGCAGCTCACCCAATCTAAACCATAGCTGTCAACCTTCCCTTTTTTTGCGGGAAATTCCCTTATTCCAGCGCCGTTTCCCACTGCCATTCCGGATTGTTAGATATCCCGTAGACCGTCCCCGGGACAGGTGAGGCTGCTGATCCCTTATTTTTAAATCTGAAAGTTGACAGCTATGGTCTAAACCCATAAACGCATCTTTCTGTGACCACGTTGCAAATCAGTAGAAAATACTGGTATATTTAAAATGACCTACAGGGGGAACCATTAAACCAGGAAGAGGGACAAACGTTCCCGTCATCCCAGAAGCCTCTCCTGCATTCAACTGCGGCTGCTTTATTGGAAAACTGAAGCAACATGATCTCTTACAGCAAGACAGAAAATGGGAAAGGCAGGCTGGCTGGCTGGCAATTCTCAGGCGCCAAAATCTAACTAGAAACCGCAAAAGCAAAGAAGGGGATGGTGTGTGCATTGTTGTTTGAATTCTGACTATACCAAACAGGGTTGCTGGGCTTTTTCTCCTTGCTGTTTGAAAAGAACAGACGGTGTGTCTCACAAACACTGTAGCCACAGGAGATTTTGAAAAGTGAGCAGAAATCACTCATTAGCCCAGGGGTGAGAACCTCAGGCCCAGGGACCTGCTATGTCCACACACTTCCTCTCAATATTGGACCTGCCTGGGGTTCAAGTGCAGAGACAGCCTCACTATTCTCACTTCCATCCATAACTTGCTTTTTTAAAGGGATCGTTAGACACATTCCTGAAAGTAGGAGGAAAGGTTGCAGCATCTGGTATGTTTTCATTTAGAGAAAAGGCGAGCAACAGGCGACGTCATAGGAGATTATAAGATGATGGATGTGCCCGCAAGGAACCACAGTTCTGGAAATGCATTTTACTCCACGATCCCGTTCAGTTGTTTCATAGGCATGGAAATGGGTGGCCACTTTCAAATCTATGAATCACATTGAGGTCAGGTCATGTTAGTAGTCATTTCCTTTGCTTTTCCCAGAATGAAAAAGTGTGATGTTTGTTTGTTTGTTTTAAAAAAATTGCAGCACAACAACTGTGTGCTTTAAGTCAGGCTAAAACGTGACCAAGGCCACCCATTGAGTTATTGTGTTCAGGTCCTCCTTGCCGGTTTCCCCAAGTATCTGGCTGACCACAGTGAGAACAGGATGCTGGATATGAAGTTCCCTTGGCCTGATCCAGCAACTTCTGCTATGTTGCTACAGCACCTAAGTTCCTGAGACCTCTGTTGCATCAAACCAAGGTTCCACTTAACCCAACCCCAGAGTTCAACAGTGACCACCAGATGGTTTTGGGAATCCCACATGCAAGATATGAAGCCAGAAGTCCACCTGCTGTTTGCCTGCATTGCCAGGTTACTGGTATTCAGAAAGACAAAGCAAATTATTGGTTCTCCTAGCTCACCACTGCCTATGCTAAATGGCTGTGAGGGTTTCAGGGGGGAGGGGAGGAGGTCTCCCAGCTGTACTGGAAGATGATGGGAGCCAAGCCCTGGACCTTCTTAATGCAAAGCAGGTACCATTGAGCTACTGCCCAAAAAATAAGATTCTAGTTCTCATGGCTCTGTATGGGTTGTATTAAAAAGGAACATAGGAATCTGCTTTATACTGAGCCAGAGCATCTGGTACATCGAGCTCAGTGTCATCCATACTGGCTAAGGGCTTATCCACATTTATCTTTCACCCATGCTTCCCAGGCACTGGTCTGCACTTAAAAGCCCTATATCCAAGCATTTTTGCCTTTCATTTCCCCCAGAGCTTTCCTGGTGAAAACCCGCTCTTTAGTGCTCAATCAAAGCAAACATCAATTCAGGTTTTCCATGTATTGCCATTGCCTCTGATTCAGCTTTAAAAAGCAGGTTTTTGCGGAGAAATCTCCGGGAGGGAGGTGCTCAGATATGCCTGGAAAGAGCAGAGGAAAGGTAAGTGTGGGTCAGAGGTGCCAGTTTCTCAAGATGATTGAGGGGGTCCAACATGAGGTGGGCCCAGCCCCCTAAAAAAAAAACTATGGGGGGGGGAAGTGCACCCCGGGCCAGGAGCTGGTGCTTATGACATGGGTCAGTGGCTCCCTGGGCCTTCTGACAAGGATTTCCCTAGTCCTACCCAAAGCCCTACCCACAGATGCCAGGGAACGCAACTGCAATATTTCTAATGTAAAGCATGTGCTCTAGCACTGACTTTTTAGCTAATAACCACAGGCAGAACCCTCAAGGTGTATAATCCCCTTTTAATGCTGCCAAAGACATTGTACATCACCACATCTTGGGGTGGAAAATTCTGTGAGTTGAAGCAGGTGAACAGTGATAGCTTTCCTGGATCAGTTGTTCTAGTGTCATCATGTCCTTGCAGCAAACTCACAAGGGTGTTCATTGGCACCATAAAGGCCTTTCCCATCTGATGATTACAGGCTGTGGTGCTTATGAATACCAGTTGCTGGAAATAATGGGGGGGGGGAATGCACATGTTCAGGTCCCACAGAAATCTGTAAGAACAGGAGGCCAGAATAGTTGGACCATTGGCTTCTTCTTAGGTTATTATGTTGCTGCAATGGGAGAAAGCGAGGGTGTACCTGGCTCACAGTCCATTGCCCCGCAATCCTTTACTGCTGCTTACAGTTACTGCTCAATAACTTCTACCCATTTCAAATCCTGAAGCCATAGGATATGGTATCTCACCACCAGAAAGATGTCACTGGTAGGAGGAACCCAACTACAATAATTTGCTTTCCTGTTCTTCTGCATGAGGTACTTCAACGCTAACATTCATTCAGTTTTCACTGCTAATATGTGCTAAATGCAAGAACATTAAGGGCTGCTTCACAACTTAGCTATATGCTGCAGGGAAATCATATGGTGCAGCTCTTGCTAAGATGGACAACAGTGGACAGCCAGCAACGGGTTTCTTATCTGAGTGTCCTTCTACATTTAAAATTCCTTGCCCATAGAAACATAGCATGTCAGGGATAAATAATCTAGGCTAGGCTTCTTCCTGGTACACTGGTTTCTAATTGCCTGTTGTTGCTGTTTATCCTGGGGAACATTCAAGCTTGTCATCTGGAATCCAACAAGAACCGCATGATTCTTGCTGGTCACATTGTTTGGCTATGACACGGTCTCTTCCCAAACTTTGGTGTGACACATGCATGCTTCTCGTTGCAATAATAACCACAACTGATTATATTATGTATGTTGTTGTTACATGCATACATGGTAGAAGGTCAAGATTATAAGGTCATGTAGGAATTTCCTAATGTAGGATACAGTCCTGTAGGCTTTATGTTCCTACAGCTGCTCTGCATGTTCTGGTGTTGACTTGCAACTGACCTCCCACAGTATCCACACCCACACACCCACACACCCAAGCTACTGAGCTCTTCAAAGGAATTCTGCTCTAAACTAGCAGCTCAGCTCTTGGAAAGCACACAGTGCCCCTTGCCAGTTATGTGGCTCAGTTAGGAAACACCAGTGAAGCAAGCTCAAGCTTTTGCAGCAGTCCTGGATGCAATAAACCAAGCTAGCAACAAGCAAACCACCCTAGGATTCAGAGTACCAGGTAGGGTTGCAATCTGGCATATCTGGATGTGACCGAACTGCCGGTAGGACTTGCAGTGCGATGCAAGAGAACTTCTTGGACCCCCCAGCATCATGACCCTTCTCTTGCACACATGATATGCTGTGCCATCGGCCCCCCACTCTAAATTCCTGGCCTCAGCCTCTCAAGTATTTCCATCTTCTCCCCTTTCAGCCCAGCCTGTTTTATATCAATGCTCTGACTTCATTTCCTGAATATAGAGACAGGAAAATGTGTAACGAGCTGCCGAGGGCCGAGACCTTCAAAGTGTTGGATGGGAGCCTCCAGCCCATGTGTTAGCAATCAAGCTGTGGGTATGTGTGTGTGCAGTGGCTGAAACGACCCAGAAGCATCCCAGCCAAAGGAGTAGGATGGGGCGGGCAGGCGGGGGCTGACTGGCAGAAGGAGTAGGTCCCTGCCTGCCTTGGGGTTGGGGGGCGGGTATACAGGTTTGGGCTCAGGACCAAGACATCTCTCATTCTCTTTTTTTAAAATTAATTATAAATTTTATTAGTATTTTCCACACAACAACAACACAAAAATATTGAAAGATAACAATACAGTCATACCTCGGGTTAAAGTTGCTTCAGGTTAAGCCTTTTCGGGTTGCGCTCCACGGCGACCCAGAAGTAACAGAGCGCGTTACTTCCGGGTTTCGCTGTCCGCGCATGCAAAGACGCTCAAAATGACGTCATGTGCATGCGCAGAAGCAACGAATCACGACCCGCAGGGCGCAGGTTGTGTTCACTTCAGGATGCGAATGGGGCTCCGGAACGGATCCCGTTCGCATCCAGAGGTACCACTGTTCACAAAACACAAAAACCGACATTCAAAAAACCAAAAAAAAAATCCAAATCCATATCTTACAAGTTAATAATATAAACACTAAAAAGAAAAACAAACATTGACTTCCACCAATCCCACAGCACCTCTTTTACCTCTCATTGTGTCCTCCTGTTTTCCTTATCATCTCTATCCTAGCATCTAGATATAAATCCCTCTTTCTTATCCTTTCACTTCACAAGGTTATTCCGGACTCAGCCAGATTTCTGTCCTCGAACCTTGGCTTTTAAGGTATTCCTTTAGACACTCCCATTCCTTTTTCACTTTTTGTTTTTTTGCCTTATTATATCTGCATTATTATTGACTGCATCTCTCATTCTCAGGCATCTCTCCTTGAGCCTGAGGCTGGAAAGGGAGAAGAAGCTTCAGAGTTAACCAGGCTCAGATGATTTGTGGGTAGTCGTTTTTTTCTGGGACACGGAGCAAAGGGAGGTGGTAACATGAGTTCAGCGTTTTAATAGAGGTATAAAACAGACGTGGGGGGCACCTAGCAAGTTCTCCCCCCTCTGCAGCCCCCCGCTTCCTCTCACTCACTCACCCACACACATATCCCATCCACGTGCAAGGGTGACTCAGTGGTGAGAGAAAGCAGACTCTGGTCGTAACTCAGAGGCACTCCCTTCAGGGATCTACAGACACCCAAGGATCGGGGGGCAGTGGGGGGGGGAGGAGACGCAGGGCATATTCTATCTGTGCCTGTTTAATAGGTATGGATAGGCGGGAGTTGTATTCTCATCCTCTCCCAAACACTCCAGCTGTCCTTATTTGTGTAACTTGTACCACCCTAATAAATCACCATCCTGATTTTTGTCTTTTGAGAAATCCCTCGTCAAAATGTCACCGTGGTGAGTTGCTACAGCAAGTTGTGCCATTTGAGTGGGGTGGGGGTGGGGGGTAAAACTTCATTTCTTGCAAAAAAAAATATGCTTTTGGATGTGCGGAATTAAAATCTGCTGTTATTTTTGTGTTTTGACAACATTTCGCTTGGTAAGTCTCCATTTGATGGATAAGCACATAAACTGCTTTCAGAAAACCAAAGAATCTTTATTTTACCGTCTGAAAATGTCAGGTAATGCTAAACAACAACAATGTATAAATGCAAGTAGCTGGCAATCATTTTAAATGATATCAGTGCAATTTTACAGGCATTCTATTTACCAAGCAAAACTAAATTATATTAATTTAACCAAAATATCTTTTGAATTCCCAAGTCATATTACAAAATTTTAGCATCCCGCATTTTGGGAATTTGAAAGCTGAAAATTCGACATGCCCTATAATGCTACTGTGCTCATTGTGCAGAGTCCAGGCCCCCATGCCACACCCTCTGTCTCCAGAAATAAAATCTCTGGATGAGAGGGTAGGTGTGTCTAACGTACTCTAATGCACATGTGCATCACACTTAGGTACCATATAGGGATGGGAAGCCCGTGGCCACCCCCCATACTGTTAGACTACAATTCCCAT
Source organism: Podarcis melisellensis (assembly GCF_964234715.1). Taxonomy (NCBI): domain Eukaryota; kingdom Metazoa; phylum Chordata; class Lepidosauria; order Squamata; family Lacertidae; genus Podarcis; species Podarcis melisellensis. The sequence goes on along the minus strand of NC_138547.1, from coordinate 3,561,434 downwards.
TGTTCCTGGCCACTAGCCACACTTGTTTTGTGCTCATGGGAGTTGGAGTCTGGCAGCATTCAGAGGGGACCATGTTTGCAAGCCCTGGCATACAACCCTCTACCTTCAAGCGGGGAGGCGAGAGAGAGAGTTTATCTCTGTGTGTGTCTCTCTCCCTCCCTCCAGCATCCTTTATGGGAGTTTGTGAAATAAATGTAACAACAACAACAATAAAAAGCTCACACCCTCCCCACACCCACCCCTTGGATGCTGGCGTATTCAGCTTTGGAGGGAAATGAAAGTGGATGGATCTCCCTGCCTCTCTATATTTTCCTGTTGCTCACGTGACCAAGATGCTTCACACCTTAGAGCCAGGGTTGGTACCTGCGGCCCTCCAAGTGAGGGAAGGACCCCTAGCTCAGTGGTGGGACATCCATTTTGCACTGCATTCAACTCTAAAATTTCCATTTAGGGCTGGGAAAGCCTCTTGCCTGCAATTCTGGAGAGCTAGCGGCTGCCGGCCAGTGCAGACAATGCCAAGTTGGATAGACAACAGATCTGCGTTGATAGAAAGGCAGCCAACGATGCTCCTATTCTGAACTACTACAACTCCACCACCCCTGGTCATTGGCCATGTTGGCTGGAGCTGATGGCAGTCGGAGTCCAACAGCCTTAACTGGACTGAAGCCTCTCCATCAACCACTGCCTTAGATTGGCTTGAGAGCAGAGTTTTGCAAGATGCCTTTCACAACCACCTTCCTGTAAAAGTCCAAAGGGTGTCCTAAATTGGTGGATGCACTTAAGGCAGAGGCTCAAATGCCTGCTCCACCCCTGAGCACGTGCATGACCAATTCTACTATTTTGCCTTCCACCTATTGTCTTTATGTGACTGCAGTTCAGCCCCTTGCTGGCACTTCTGCTCGTTTCAGGAAACAAGAGGGTGAAGAAAGAGACTGTGAATGGCTAGCATCTGAGCTGGATGGATGATAAAAGTGAGACAGTAAGGGCAGGTGTGCTGGCTGATGTCAGATTCCCATTATAAGCCAAAGATGCTCTTTTCAAAGCACACCTTAAAGCAGTGCTTCTCAGCCTTGAGTCTCCAGCTGTTGTTGGACTATGCCTCCCATCATCCCTAGTTAGCTGCACCAAGTGGTCAGGAATGATGAGAGTTGTAATCCAACAACATTGGGGGACCCAAGTTTAAGAAGCGCTGCCCTACAAGGAAGCCTTCCACAGCTTGCTGCCCTCCAGATATTTTGGGCTGTAACTCTCACCAGTGCTTTTTTAAAAGGGGGTACTCAAGGATATGCAGTACCAGCACTTCTATTTTTGTTGAAAACAAAAATGTGCCCTATTTTTCAAGGGGGGGGGGCGGAAACATTGATTCCCATCAGCCCCAGCCAAAACATATGGAGGGCACCAGTCTGGAGAAAGCTGCCTTGTAGGATCTGAATGGGGAAAGCTTATATGCAGTACTATTGAGCAGATGACCCAGCTCTGCAAGTGATCGTTGTTGCTCACTTCCCCTGAACAGATCATACTTGTGTAACTGTGCCAAATGCCTTGCATCCCACACTCCAGAAGTCAAGGAACGTGAGTATAATGGAAGAATGGTCATGGCGGGCCTCCGAAAAGCAAGGGGAGTGACCTGAGTCCTCCAGATCGGTTGCTAGTTTTGTTTCATCCCTGCTAAACCATGGATTCCAAATCTCCCTTTCTTCTGCCTCCCTCCACCCCCATCTTGTGTGTGCTGGTGGGTTTACATATTGCACATAAAGCAGCCTTTATCCCTGCAGCAATGGAGAGGAAATACAGCACATGGCCCTTGGAACATCTGGAATCGCTACACGGGAGCCGCGCACCAGAGGGAAGACAACATTCCTTGAGTTTCCATCCAAGGTATGGAGCCTTCTTTTCCCCTCCCTCGCAACCTTATCCACCAGGCGGCTCAGTTCCTGTCGAACCTTGACCTTCCCAGCAGCTGGCAAGCTCCTCCTTCAAGCCTCGTTAGTTTTGCACTGCCACGTCAATTGAGGCAGAAGTGCAGGAGAGAAGCAGGAGAAGAAAGGGAGGCGCAAAGACCAGAATGACGGAGCCACAATGAGTGCCAGATGCTGGGTGGGGACTGGAGGCCACAAAGGAGGTGTGGGAGGGAACCAGATCACTCTCCTGGTAGCCCGAGGCTAACTGCAAAGGCAAGTGGCCAACGTGGGAGCAAAGAAGCTTTGTGGCGGACCTGATCACAAATGCCGCACTCCCCGGACATTTGCTCTGGAAGCCAAAGCAGAGTTGGAGTTCCTTTGGGGCAACAGCAGCAGCAGCAGCAACCACAAAAACCAACAAAGCGTCTCATGGAAGCATTGTGTGGATACTTCAGGCCCAAGCGATCTTCTACCAAGAGCTGACTAGATGTGGGGGTTCCCTAAAAGGAGCTGAGGACCCATAACTCCTCCACCTCCAGCACACGGCTGCATCTTCCAAGAGACTCTTCTCCCAATTTTTCAGTTGGTGACAACTGTTTCCTTTCTTCGTTTATTTAATTTTGTTTCTATTTTCCCTCCCCCTAAGGAACCTGCGATGTGGCCGAAGGGATCTGGGTGGTTTTCCGTATGAAGAAGCTTGGAGAAGAAAGGAGCAGGACGGTTGAATGGATTCTGCGGATGCGGGGATCACCGAAGCTGGTGCCGATGTTTCTTCCCTGGCAGCTGGTAAAGTAAGCTGCTTCTTCTGATAGGACTTGGTCTTCCCATTGCCTGTTTCCCCCCTCTCTCTGTCTCTCTGTCTTTCTCTCCCCTGAGAACGGTCAGCCCGGAGGCAGGAGCCCGGGAAAGAAGTAAGTGCACCACCTGCTTGCCGGCTTTTTGGACTCAGAGGCTCCACTCCGTCTGCCCAGTGTTCGGACTACCTGTTCAGGATTACAAGATTGTACAGTAGTCTGCACATTGGTTAGGCTGTGCTGGGATATACATCGTATGCTGCTGGCACTGTGCAGGGAAATAGGTGCTTGCCTGGCCAAAGGAAAATGATGCCTGGGTTCTCTCCCCATCCCAGTTTTCATCTCTGAACTTCACCTTTTCTTAGCTGTCTTGCTTCCTTCCACATCCCACCTCCCTCCCCTTGCAGGCAGGTAGGGTGCTCTCTTCTTGGGTTTGCGGTGGGGGGTGCAGACCACAGAAAGTGAGATGGCAGGAGATTTTTGGCTGGCGCAGGTTTGCGATGCAAGTTTTAGTGGGTCACAGTGAAGCAGCGTTAGCTGTCTACTAAGTACCAGAGATGCTTGCCTTGAAGGGTTTGAATAGTACAGTGGTACTTCAGGTTACAGACGCTTCAGGTTACAGACTCCGCTAACCCAGAAATAGTACCTCGGGTTAAGAACTTTGCTTCAGGATGAGAACAGAAATTGCGCTGCTGCGGCACGGCGGCAGCGGGAGGCCCCATTAGCTAAAGTGGTACCTCCTGTTAAGAACAGTTTCAGGTTAAGAACGGACCTCTGGAATGAATTAAGTTCTTAACCCAAGATACTACTGTAGTGAGACTGGAGAAGTCAGTATAAGTTGCATCTTCAGCTGAAAGCATGCGTTGTGTTGAGCTATTTCAATTGCTTTTGTTTGATCTGCTCATTGTACACAACCCCTCAGTTAGTTAAGAACTCTTCTGGGGGCTTCCTAGGATGGGAAGCTGGAAGCTGGCAAAAATGCTGCTCATTTTAAAAAAGCATCAAAAGGATTCTCAGAGCTCTCAAATATATTTACTCTGGCACCTTTCTGCAACTTCAGGACAAATATGGAAGAAAAGGGCTTATCCACACTTCCATTTGGTCCACATTTTATTCTGTTTGCCCCATGCTTTCCAGGCATGGTTCCGATAGGATTTTTGCTTGCCCGAAGTCAGTCTGCAGAAAGCCCAATTTACATATGCTACAATTCAGCATTAAACAGTGGGTTTTCCCTGCGAAAGCAGCAGGGCAAACGAAAAGCCTTTCAGACCCATGCCTAGAGAGCAAATGGAAGTGTGAATGAACCCAGAGAGAGAGGGGGAGGGCAAGAATCATGGGAGATGGGGAAAGATTTAAAAGGAAATAAGATGCAGGGAAAGTGCACACGTGCCAATCAATATGAATTGCTACCATGTTATCTGCAAGGGGTTGAGAGTCAGAAAACAAAACTGTGCTCTAGTACCTCAGAGGCACTGGGTTTTCATGGTGTGGGCTTTCCCAAAGATCAGGCTCTTTCATCGGATGCCTGAAGAACCCCTGGAATCTGGGGGAAGAGGCTGCTGCTCCTTCTGAGACCATTCTACAAGAAATAAATCAGAGCCCTGAGAAGCCGCAGCAGTTTCCTCCCCTTTTTACCTCTTATCTGGGATGAGTTTTCATGGCAGAAATTGAAAGCAGGGAAGGAAACTCTGATAACATTCGTTTCATCCACTAAACTCGCTGGAGTTACTTCTGTCTTAATGACTGATGAAGAAGTTCAAGAGGCAAAAGGGAGACAAACTAAGGAAATGAGAAAGCATTTCATGCTGGCTGTGGAGTGTGTGTTCCCTCCTTAAGTGGCTCTTGCAATAAACAAGAGGTTTATTTTAGCCAGCTGTCATGTTTGGATCCCTGCCCCTGGGCTGCCTTTTAATCTTGCAAAAAGTGCAGAACTCTTTTTTAATGTCTATGGTGAACGATGAAAGTTTAAATTAGCTTGTGTTCACTGTGCTTAAATCCTGTCACCTGAAAGAAAAATGGAGGGGAGGCAAGATTCATTCCACGTTTTTCACTAACTGGAGCACCAAGTGAAGTACACGGTGTGGTTTTGATTTTCACTCGATGGAGGCAAGGTATAATTTGGGACAGGGTAATCTAAGTCAGTTTTCAGCGTGAAGGCCAGGGCCTGGTACCCAAACATACGGAATACAAATAAAAGGAAGAGCAGCTTTGGGCATCTACAGAGAGCTTTCCATATACAGTGGTACCTCTAGTTATGAACTTAATTCATTCCGGAGGTCCGTTCTTAACCTGAGACTGTTCTTAACTACCGGCGTGCTTTCACTAATGGGGCCTCTTGCTGCCGCTGTGCCGCCGGCACACAATTTCCGTTCTCATCCTGGGGCAAAGTCCTCAACTTGAGGTAATTCTTCCAGCTTAGTGGAGTTTGTAACCTGAAGCGTTTGTAACTCGACATACCACTGTACTGCTTGGTAGTCACACCAGACCTTCAAACATCCAGCAGCTGCATTTTAAATTGCATTTTAACCTGTATTTTAAATTGGTTTCCCCTCCCTATTTTGTTTTTACTGTAATTTTTACTGTTGTTAGCTGCCCTGAGCCCAGCTCTGGCCGGGGAGGGTGGGATATAAATTATTATTATTATTAATATTATGAATTTACAATGCGGAGGGGCTGGCTTCAGCTGCAGAATTTCCTGAAGAAATTAAGCCCCAGGAGAAAGTCACAAAGCAGAGATTCCTACAAAAATATGCCTAACTCCACTCCACCTCAGAGGGTTTCAGTGATGGCAGGCCAAGTCACAGATGCATACCGACTCAATGCAGAGACAAAGCATAGGTTAAAAACTCCAAGAAATCAAACAGATGCTTGATGAATGTGGCTATTATGCAGAAGGGTAAAATGTCCACCCTTCTTAGTCATTCACACATCATCTTCTTAAGCCCATTTAATATGGATTAGCAACTGCCCATTAACATGCCTTAAGCACCAGTCAAAAAAGGTTAGAGAGTAGGAAAAAGGACGGATCAGTGCCTACTCCCTTCCAGCCATGTGCTGGAAGTAGTGGACTGTCTATTATAGTATTCCTAAAAGGGTGCAACCCTTATGCACTCAGAAGTAAGTCCCATTTAATTCAATGTGGTTTGCCCCCTGGTTAAGTGGGGCAACCTAGACTAGAGAAAATGTTGGTGATGGGCTTAAAATAATAATAATAATTGTGCACATCTATGGAAGATTCATCAGTGGCAACTAGCACTACTGTTCAACAGACACTGAAGATTAATAACAAGCAAAAGGCTGAGTCAGAGAGGTCACTGGGATGAATCAGCTAGCATATCCCTCTTCTTCTCTGCCCATCAATCTCTCTGCCTATCATCCTAGGCAGGCACCCTCACTGTACAGGCAGCCCCTCCATTTACGTGCGTTCAATAAGTGCACGACTGTGTATAGGCACGTTGTGCTGAATCTGGAAGTGATCCAGAAACATCATAAAGGCGTCACTGAAACGTCACTAAAACGGAGGAACAGGGGTAGGGGCAAAATGGGGTGTTTGCAGGCTCTTTCAATGCGTTTCAACTGTACGCAATTTCATTGGTGTCTGGGGGGCTACCTGTACTGTTTAAATGCAAGTTGAATACTTTTTTTATTTTAGCACATAATTTTGTTATCCACAGCTGTTTTTAAAGTTTTCCTGTTTTTATTGTTGATAATTGTTTTGTATTATTTTGCAGGCACTGCATTTTTTAATTAAGCAGTATACAATTTTTCCCCCTACATAAAATAAACACACTTTACATATGTTTTGTCCCCACCGACAAACACACACATTTTCCGAGCAGTGGGATAATTAGGGCAGCCCTTCCAGCTGAGTTAGGGTCCAGTTGTTAGGTTTTTGCCTCCCATTATGGCCAGTGGTCAGGGATGATGGGAGCTGTAGTCCAACAACATCTAGAGAGCTGCACCCCACTGCCTATTGCTCAGAAGCAAACTGCCCCTAAACCCAAAGCAAGCTGGTAGCCGTTACCACTTCTTGTGGCAGTGTGTACTATCAATTAATTACATGTTGTGTGAAGGAATACTGTCCCGATTTTCAATCCAACTGATTTACTTATGTTTGGTGGGGACGCGGGATAGGGCCTTCTCAGTGGTGGCTGCTCCCAGACTCTGGAACTCCCTCCCTGGAGAAGCCAGACTGGCTCCCTCCTTGCTGTCCTTTTGCCAGCAGGTAAAGGTGGCTTTATTCTGGCAGGAATGTAGGACCTGACTACTTTTAAATGTGTTGTTCTATTTTTACAATCTGTATTTTAATAGATTTGTTTTTAAATGATTTTTATTCCATTATAGTTTAATTGTTTTCTAACAATTGTATTTTAGCTTTCTATGTTTTATCTGTGTTTGTTTTAACTTTTGTAAGCATGCCTTGAGTCCTGGCTCTGGGGAAATGTGGAGTATAAAATAAAACAACAACAACAAATTATTTGTTAAATTTATATGAATGAAATGCTTTTTAAAAATATATATATATCCCACTTTTCCATGCAAAATGCCAGATTTTCACTGGGCCCCAAGTTCTAATGTTATGAGAGAGGGAGGAAAATTTCACTTTATCCACACCATACACTGTGTCACAAACAAATCTTGCAAACTTTTCTCCCAGGTGAGTTCTCGCATGACCATATCTGGTTGCCCTTTTCTACATCTTCTCCTGCTCTACAGCACTCTGCTTGAGACACAGCAACCAGAACTGTGCCGCAGTATTCCAACCATGGCCTCCCCATAAATTTGTTTGAAGGCACTGTGATACAGGCAGTTTTATTTTCAATCCCTTTCCCAATAATCTCTACCACAGAACTCACATTCAGCTCTTGCAAAAGTTCCTGTCCTCTAGGTAAAGGTAAAGGGACGTCTGACCATTAAGTCCAGTCGTGACCAACACTGGGGTTGCAGTGCTCATCTCGCTTTGTTGGCCGAGGGAGCCGGCGTACAGCTTCTGGGTCATGTGGCCAGCATGACTAAGCCGCTTCTGGCGAACCAGAGCAGCACACGGAAACGCCGTTTACCTTCCCGCCGGAGCAGTACCTATTTATCTACTTGCACTTTGACGTGCTTTCGAACTGCTAGGTGGGCAGGAGCAGGGACCGAGCAACGGGAGCTCATCCTGTCACGGGGATTTGAACCGCCGACCTTCTGATTGGCAAGTCCTAGGCTCTGTGGTTTAACCCACAGCGCCATTCGCGTCCTGTCCTCTACTAGCAGCTTATTGCATTGTTCCAGAAAGCCTTGAGGAAGAGAGAACATTCTGGTAGCATTTGAAATGGATTTGCCTTGAAAAAGGAGCGGAGTATCATAACACATGGTGCACTGTAGTCCTATGCAAGTTTTCTTGGAAGTAAATCCATCTAGGTTCAAATGGGCTTAGTCCCAGGTTGGTCTGCATAGGACTGGGACCTTGGGTGACACTGCAGAGTCCTGGCATTAAGCAGTCTCCTTTTACAATGTGCTGCTGCTGGCAGGATTGGTCTAAGAGCCTCTTATAAAACAGCCCCACTGGACACTGGGGGCATCTCATGAAGAGAAACAAATGGGCAGGTGAGATCACCGCCCCATGACCCCACTTGGCCAACCCACTGGAAGCAATCGGTTCCTAGCTGAAACTATTGCTTCAGCAAATCTACTGCACTATGGCTCTCCACAGATCAGGGATCCAGCCCGTTGGGAGGCTGACAAAAGAAAACAGCAAGAGAATCCAAAAATAAGAGGGGCTCTTGGACGTAGGGCAGTGTAAGGCAAGTCTAACCCCATCCATTTCCCCTTTACACACCATCAGCCACTCCCTTCACAGCAGGCAAGAACCCCATCTATGCTAAGACCTTCGCCCCTTTAAGACCCTTTTACATTCCAACCATTTCCTTCAGCGGGGGCGGTGGGGGGGAGAGAGAGAGAGAACAAGGCAGCTTTTGCGGGAAAAGGCTGGGTATTTTGCTAATGGGGCCCAGATGTTTTCACCACCTAGTCTGGTTGCCCAGATCCACTGTAACGGGGTGGGAATAGGCTGGGCTACTCTCAAGCAGCAGAGGTACCTTGCTTGACTCAATGGCCAAACTTGTTCAGCTTCTCTCATGTAGAAAAAAGCAGCCCTTTGGTTTAGCCGCTGCAGAGAGGTTGGGACAAAAAAAGCACAACATAACCTTACAAAAGAGGGGGTGTGGGAGGGGGGTCCAAGCCCCCTATTGTGCAAATGTGCACACACACATACAAATGCACACAGCCCTCAAGAGATAATTCACTGAATCCTCAATATGTTAATTTAAAAAACAACAAGGAAAAGCCTTTGAACTCCATTGGGCTGGGTATTAAATTGGGTGGAGGGGGATTCCAAAACAAACTAACCTGATATTATTATTATTATTGAAAAGGTAAAGGTACCCCTGACCGTTAGGTCCAGTCTGACTCTGGGGTTGCACACTCATTTCGCTCTATAGGCCGAGGGAGCCGGTATTTGTCTGCAGACAGCTTCCAGGTCATGTGGCCAGCATGACTAAGGGACCCCTGACCATTAGGTCCAGTCGTGACCGACTCTGGGGCTGCGGCGCTCATCTCGCTTTATTAGCCGAGGGAGCCGGCGTACAGTTTCCGGGTCATGTGGCCAGCATGACTAAGCCGCTTCTGGTGAACCAGAGCAACGCACGGAAACGCCGTTTACCTTCCAACCGGAGTGGTACCTATTTATCTACTTGCACTTCGACATGCTTTCAAACTGCTAGGTTGGCAGGAGAAGGGACTGAGCAACGGGAGCTCACCCCGTCGCGGGGATTCGAACCACTAACCTTCTGATCAGCAAGCCCTAGCCTCTGTGGTTTAGACCACAGAGCCACCCGCGTCCCTATTATTATTATTATTTCAATGCCACCCTTCCTCTGAAGATCACAGGGCGGCTTACAATATAAAAACACAAAAATGCATACCATAATAACAATAAATAACAACAGCACACCCCCACATAGTTTAAAAGGCTATAGATTTTTTAATTAAGCAAAGGCCTGCGAGAAGATGTTTATGACTGGCGCCTAAGTATATACCTGTCTTCCTGTCTTCCTGCCTTCCTGAGGACAGTATTCCACAAACAGGGAGCCTGTTCTCATGTTGCCGCCCTGCAGACCTCTTGCAGAGGAGGCACATGAAGAAGGGCCTCAGATTATAATTGCAGGATCTGGGTCATATGTGGAGACTGTCCTTGCAGTATTGCGTTCCTAAGCCATTTAAGGCTTTATAGGCCCAGAAACTAATTGGCAGCCAGGGTTGGTGTTATATGCTCAAACTGTTTTGTCCCAGTGAGGAACCTGGCTGCTGAATTCTGCACCAGTTGAAGTTTCTGAACTGTCTCCAGAGGCACCCCACATAGAATGCATTGCAGTAATTTAACCTAGAGGTTAGATCTATACCTCCTGGGCTAATGTACAGATCAAGACACAGTTATCCTTCAGAATTTTGCAATATTGTTCTCAGCTCAAAGAAAAGTATCAAAACCCATTTTTTTAAAAAAAAATCTTATTTCGGAATTTAGAAATGTATGCACCAAGATTAAATATATACTTTATGATAAAATACGTATCTATATATGCATTTAATTTTTCTGCAGTTTTTTAAAAAATTACATATTAATATAGAGGCTGGGCTGAACAGTTTTATGAATGAACACATGTGAAACTGACACAGACCAAAACCTATCTATCCATTTATTATACTGCCCTATACCCATTGATCTCAGGGTGTTTCAAATCAGCCTGATCCAGCCATTTGTGTGTGTGTGTATCTAGTCTCTAACATGTGTACATGAAAATGCATAGTTATGAATCCTAACATACTCCCTGGCAGTGCACAGACTGCCATTTTACACCCTGAAGATCCTGGGTTATAACAGTGGAACCTTGGTTGTCAAACGCTTCGGAAGCCGAACAATTCAGAACCCGGAAGTGAATGTTCCCATTTTCGAATGCACCTCAGAAGTCGAATGGCTTCCGAGGCGTGTTTCTCAATTTTCCCCATTCACTTTGCTGACAGACCTTTGATCCTTGGTTGTTGGGTCAGCAGGGGTCAGGGGTTGCAGGGACCAGCAAGCTTTTTCAGCAGGGGGCCAGTCTACTGTCCCTCAGACCTTCTGGGGGGGCCCAACTATATATTTTTTTTTGGGGGGGAGAACAAATTCCTATGCCCCACAAATAACCCAGAGATGCATTTCAAATAAAAGGACACATTCTACTCATGTAAAAACACGCTGATTCCCGGACCGTCCGTGGAGCGGATTTAGAAGGCGATTGGGCCAGATGCGGCCCCTGGCCTTAGTTTGCCTACCCAAGGTTGAACGGTCTTCTGGAATGGATTACATTTGACAACCAAGGTTCCACTGTATTTCAAACAGTTGACTACATATTGTAGGTCATACAGCCTTTTCTGGTAATTCTTTAACTCATCACCCTGGCTTTTAAATCGGTGGGGACCAGACAACTATATTGGAGAGTAACTGAACACAGCAAGAGCGTAAGGAGAGCCAGCTGGATCGTGCCAAGGGCCAGTGTTTTTTTTAAAAAAAAGAAAAGAAAAATGGTGCTGGTACTAACCATGAAGTGGTCACAGTAAGTGCCATCCTTTAAACATAGGTTGGGGGGGGGAGTTGCTGGTACCCGCTTGGGAAAAAAGCACTGCCAATGGCCCTTCTAGTCCAGCACAGTTGACTGTGGTCAATAGATATCTGTGGGGAACCTGCAAGCCAAGCCCAAGCACAAGAACACTCCTCACCCCTCTGGGGTTTCCAGCAGCACTATTCAGAAGCACTTCCTGCCTCCAACTGGGGAGGCAGAGCACAGCCATTGTGGCTAGTGGCCACTGATAGACGCCTCCTCCGTGAAATTTGTCCAATACTCTTTTAAAGTCATTGTTGTGGGTTAAACCAGAGAGCCTAGGGCTTGCCGATCAGAAGGTTGGCGGTTCGAATCCCCACGACGGGGTAAGCTCCCGTTGTTTGGTCCCAGCTCCCGCCCACCTAGCAGCTCGAAAGCACATCAAAGTGCAAGTAGATAAATAGGTACCACTCCAGCGAGAAGGTAAACGGCGTTTCCGTGTGCTGCTCTGGTTCACCAGAAGCGGCTTAGTCATGCTGGCCACATGACCCGGAAGCTGTATGCCGGCTCCCTCAGCCAATAAGACTGAGGGAGTCGGTCACGACTGGACCTAATGGTCAGGGGTCCCTTTACCTTTAAGTTAGTGGCTATCACTGCTTCCTGTAGGAGAGAGTTCCATGGTTCAATCATGCGCTATGTGATGGACATCTGTCCTCAGCCTTCCAACCTTCATTTGATGCCCACAAGTTCTCCCCCTTACAAGAGGTGGAGAGAACTTGTCTCTCACCATTTTCTCCATACCATGCATAATTTGGCAAACTTCTATCATGTTGATTCTTCCTCGCCTTTTCTCTAAACTAAAATGTCCCAAATGCTGCCACCTTTCCTCCTAAGGGAGTCTCTCCATCCCCTTGATCATTTTGCTTGGCCTTTTCTGAACCTTTTCTAACTCTACAATGGCAGACTGAGTAGGGAGCCTTCAGCGATGTGACGGTGGTGGCAAGTCCTTGGGCAATGAACCATGGTAATAAGATCAGGCAGGGGTGTTACAAATGTGTTCTGTTTTCACCTGTGAAATGCCAGAGGTTATGGCACTCTCCATGAACACTGGAGACAGCTGGCACCCAGGAGCACCCTTCATTGTAAAGCCAACAAGCTGAAAGACATGATCTGCAAAAAAATAATAATCCTAGGGCTCTCTATAAATTCCTACTAAAATATACTGCTTTGCTTCCAAGTGGAGTTCAGCTACAGACTTCCAAGTGAAAACTGCTTATGTTTCCCTCCAAAGAGGCCAAGGAGTGGGACCTATGAAAGAGGAGGGGTGTGTGGGTGTAGGGATATGGTGCTGAAGTGGAGCGGGAGGGGCGGAAATAAAAACATGTTCCCCCTTTCCTTTCCACTCTGGTTGAAACAAAGGCCCCTTTCTTCTGCTCAGCTCCTGCCCCATCAGCACTTGGGTCTCCCTGCATTTATTCAAGGGATGGTGGCTGGCAGGTAGCTGCCTTAATTGGGCAATGCTGCCTCTCGCCATCCATCCAGAAGGGAAACAATACAAACCTGCAGCTGGCATTCAGCCCCAGGGCTGCCCTCACCCAAGGATTAAAAGGAACTGCTATCCCCACACACTTCAGCCCCAACCCCTGCAGCTGGAACTAGTTAAAATGGCTTATGTTTCTGAACTGCAGTCATTCCCATCACCTCTGAGTAACTGGGGGATTCTGGACACCTCTGGAATCCAGATGCAGAGACCAATTCGACATCGAAACCCAATATTTGTGTCTCTCACACTCTCCTGCCTTCACACCTAACTCTGAGGGGGATGGGCAGCAAGGGCCTATCAATTTGACAGACATATTCTGTCTTGGAAGCTTTGTGTCGGCAGCAACGGGGTGAGTGATTGATACTGCAATACCTTTGATAACCAAAGTGCTACTAATTCATGCTTGCCCCTCTGATGGATGGGTGAAGATCTCAGAAGGAAGGGGTGCTGTCTCAGGAGCTGCTTAACCAGAAATAAGGGCCATTCACTGTGTACAATAGCACACTGTTGGTCTGAAATGCAGCTATCCTTTATGATAAATCCATGTGGTTTGAAATAAGGAACATCTGGAAACATAGTACTCAGGTTACAAGGGAGAGGCCACTCTCCCCATTACTCCCTTTTCATCAGGCAGAACTGGAAAGGTAGCTAGGGGCCATTTCATACATGATGTTTTATTTACCTAAATGGATTTGGGGGAGGGGGCAGGAGGCAGGAATAAGTACACCATCATGTGTGAAGACAGTGCACTCATCTATTTCAATTCCTTGGAGGGTCCTGCAATGGGAACAGGTGCATTTTTACTTGGCAAAATAAGCTAAGAGCATTGCACCATGTTAAAGATCAACAGCAGTTTTACCGGGTGAAATTTACAGACTTTCAGTAGTTTGCAATGAGCAAATCAAAGAAAAGCCATTGAAATAGCTCAACACAACAGGTGCTTCAAGTGGTTCCCCCAAATTCAGCTGAAATTGCAACTTATACTGGCTTCTCCAGTCTCACTATTATTCAACCCCTGGAATGGAATCCCTGTAAATTCTGATAATAAACCTGATTTGCCATGGGAGTCGAATAATTTCGATTGCAACTGTACATGCTTGCTAAATATGCACATTTTCTGCAAACAAACAAACAAACAAACAATGTCTGTAATCATACATTTGTATGCCACTCTCTCTCTTAAAGGCCCACTTTGTTGGGGTATGCACATTTCTGTGCCTGTTACTTGGTTGGAGAAGTTCTTGGATGGCTGTGTTTTAGTTCTCATAACGTGCATATTAGGCAGCTTTAAAATGCAAACCAAATCTAGTTTCTCCCCCAACCTTACTATAGAACCATCAAGATATCTCCCAGCCTTTATCTTCTTTTCTCCCTAAAACTGCCATTACCACCCTTTCAGCTGCCCTCAAACCCCTTCCTGATTGGTTGGGTGGCATTTCCTTGAACTCTGATGCCCAGATGCGAGACTCAAGTGGTAGGTAGGTAACCTATCTGAAGGGATGCTATTTGATCACTTTATAGTAAAACGAAACCTTTGTAGTAAAAGGAACCCTCAGTCTGATTTCAAACCCCCAAACCTACAAACCTAAGCTAGACAGAGGAAATCCTTGTTAGAGTCTGATTTATTTTCTACACATTCCAATCTGATTTATTAGACAGGATTTGGCTAGGGAATTTGCCTTGCAGAAGCAGACATTATTGCTCATTCAAAACAATACTTTTCTCTCTCGCTCGCTAAAGACTCGCTATACATTTTGAAATCATGAGATGCACTAGCTACTTCAAACCCTTGCATAGTCCATTTGTGGCTGAATTTCCCTCCCTCCCTCTCTCCCATGTATGTGCAAATATATCTGTATTTTATTTATTTTACCTTATTAAAAATAAAATAAATCTAGCCCTCTGATCATCTACTGAGGGGATGCAATAACATAAAACTTAAACAAGTGAAAATAGCACAATTCACAAAACAACTGAAAGAGGTTAAATATATTACAGTTAACATACAATCATAAAGCTGCTCTAAAGCTACGGAACATCTCTCTCCCATGGACTGGGGGGGGGGAATAGAACCCCACAAGTGCCTGGGTAAATAAATATGTTTTAAGCTGGTGCCGAAATGAGATAAAAGTCACTACCAGAGGGGAAAGCTTTCCGAAAAGGAAGACCCTACTTTCCCAATTGCACAATGAACCTTTTGCCCAACGGTGAATTCTAAGGAGGGTTACCTCTGACAATTTTAAAATGGGCCTGCTAAGCACCCCCTAGGGCAATCAGAAATTTGACCCTATTTTTTAAATAATTCAGAAATGGCAATAAACATTTTTAAAAAAACAACAACAGCATATGTATAATGCAAAAATGTTTTAAAAACTTACCCGCAAGAATGTCTAGAAGTCAAGTTTAAAGGAAGGGAGAGATGAAGATGTGAGCACACTAGTGAGAGTGAGATAATACTGCCCTCTTCAAAAATGCAGTTGCCAGACCCAATAATTTTAGGTGCCAGTGGATTCTTCCACCTATCCTGATATGATTGACACCTCCCTTTTCAACTCATTCCTGTTGTGCTGAAGTCGGTTAGTTCACTTTACTGTGTGCTGAGCATGTCACATAACTATTTTAACACAACTTCCAATTCCAAGTTGGTAACTCTTCACAACACTTCCAGAAGTAGGTTAGAGAGAGGAAGTTCAGAGGCATGGCAATTCACACAACCAGCTCACAACACTGTACATTCAAGCAGAAATTGACTTCACCATGTGTAGTGAGTTCAAGATTATCACAACTGACCCACAGACTGATTTGGGGTGAAATGGAAGAGGGAGAACTCAGGGTAAGTTCATAAGACCTGAAGTGTCTGATAAGCTACAACAATATATGGTAGTGCTGCTGAATTTTGCGGACTCCAAAAGTGGATCCAATGAGCTGTCAAGATTCTTTATTTTAAAATGTATAACCCCTCTTTTTGAGGAACTTCCTCCACAAAGCTGCTTACAATATCCACTAAAAACCAACTCCACTTGACAATAAAATCTATTTCTTAAAAATACAAAATACAGTACAACTTAACAATTAACCAGCAGAAGTCCCCTTGATGGCAATTCAGAAGGAACAGAAAACACCAACAGAGAGTTCTTACCTCATCATCCTTGTACCATGAGAGGTTCTCAGCCGTCAGGACGAACCAGTACTCTTTGGAGCCACCCTTCATGATGCCAATGTTGTTGATGGTGAGCCAGCCCTTGCGGATCACCTGTGTTATAAAAACGTATCATTGTTACGCATGCCAGCAGCTGACTCAGTGGATAAGAAGAGAATGGCATTACACACACAAACATAGCAGCATATCAAACAGCAGGGCTGGCCCAACAGCTGCTTGGATATCCTCTATGGAGGATGAACCTACGCCAGCAAACTGAGGCCTGCTTAAAAACAGGAGAAAGAGCCAGACAAAAGAAGGCAAGAACTTGCTTATCTTAGCTCGTATATCCTTTGCCAAGAACACATGAGGAAGGCTCTAGGGCAGAGATCTATAGGGCTGCAGTGAAGAGCATCAAAACCTCTGATGCCTTTGCCAGACATCAGAAAACAAATCATAGTAAGAGGTCCAAGTCCGAAGTCAGGAAGGTACACACCATTCAGCAAGACTTGGAAGGGGAAGTCTTGTTGGGTTGCAAGGTGAGTATTAAAAAGACATTACAAAAGACCAGAATCAAGGGCTATGCTGTTCCAGAATAAAATAAGAGGAACATCTCAAGAACAACAGACATCTGGGAGCCCCAGTTTTTCCATTCTTGATGGTGGGGATAAACAGGGCTCTGTGTACTCCGTAATTCAGTGCAAGTGCAGGGAACCCCCAACCTCACAACTCAGTTTTCATTTTGTCAAAGGAAATTTCTGCCTCATACGACTACCAAAATAGATTTGAAAATGTGTTGGCAATATCCAGCAAAATCTCAGAGGAGTTATATCAGCATTTCCTGTGCTCATCGAATGTGGTTTCAGGACCACATGCCACTCTCCTTTACACGAATTAAGTATGCAGAAATTGTCATCCCCTGACATATGCCATACAGGCCAAAGAGTTCAGCTTATCTTTGCATGGTACCTGTGTTGCTTTGGCACAGTTTTTTTTAAAATCTGCAGTACACACAACCATGTTTAGACCCCACTCCGTAGCAAAGACTGAGTAGATCAAACAAAAAAAAGAGGATTGCAATCAACAAACAATTGAGTTAATAGCATTTTAAAAAACAACAGTGAGTATCTGGAAGCAAAGGTGCATCTGGAATTCATATCCTGGATTTAATATGTGTTTGTTTGTGTGTGAGAGAGAGACAGAGACAGAGAGAATGAGAGTGCTGTACTTGGGAGGTGCATTACACCAAGAAACAATCAGCCTGCAGCAAACTACAGTCTGAAAAATCTTCTAGCATGAACCATCTGTGTTCCACGAGGAAAACGAAGTACTGTACTACAAAGACCAAGACAACTGCTAAACTGACCAATTTTCTCTTTCTTTCTTTCTTTCTTTCTTTCTTTCTTTCTTTCTTTCTTTCTTTCTTTCTTTCTTTCTTTCTTGTGAAGACAATTGCACAACTACTGCCTCTCATTCTGCAACAGCAACACCACCATCAACATGTCTAGCTACATGAGTCTATGATACCCTTTGCAAGTTGTGGTAACGCTACAGCTAGTGGTTTGCCATGACCATGCCAATGGCCCCTGCATCCTCTCTTAGCACGAGGAGGGGGAAATAAGCCATAGTCCCTGAATTAACATTTGGTCTCAACTGAGGACTGTGGCCTGTTTCCCACCACATAGCCGAGGGCTTCTCCACACTCACCATTTGTCCACTCTTTTCCAAGCATAGGTCTGCGCTTTGAAGCTCCATGTCTGGGTGCTATTTCAGGTTTTCTGTGAATTTCTGGATTCAGCTTTAAAGAGTGGCTTTTCGTGGGGGAAGCTCTAGAGCAAGAAAGGGCACTCAGATATGGAGTTCTAAAGCACAGACTGCCTGGAAAGCATAGAGGAAAAGTAAGTGTGGATAAGCCCCAAGATGTAAAGCCAAGGTTTGGTCTTGGTTTCTTTGAGCAAAACAAATCATAGTCCCTGGACAAAAAGGCTTGTGGTTTGTTGTCCCTGCTTGCACTAGAGGAGAAGTGAAGAGGAAGAAGAAGCCATCTGCACATCGACAGTAAACCATTAACTGCAGCTTACTATGCTGTGTGCACTGGGCTGTTCATAAGGTAGCTACTTTGCAATGACAGGTTTCTATTTTGAAAGGCTGTCAGATGGCTGTCCTCTATTTCAAAGTATTCTCTATCTGAGGGTTGTCAAGTCCAAGTCTGGTTTAAAGATAAAGGAACCATAAAAAGGGAGAGGAACTTTGAAGTTGCCCACAATGGCTAGTTAGTAGAACCTGGTCAGCAGACTGAGCAGGCGCAGAAATTACCTGGTGCCTTCTCTACTATGGTAAGAGGTATCCTGATTCTATTTAAATTATAGTAATTATTTCTAAATTTGCATTTGTACATATGAATTACCGCATGCCAGCTTCTGTAATTCTTGAAAATTCTGTATTCTTGGATACCAGGCACTGTCTCCATCCCCTTAATGCTTGATAAAACTTTATAATAAAGTTTTAGTGCAGGTATGAGCGCTCAAAACTCGAAGGCAGCCTGAACATTTAATTGCCAAATTTCTTTTGCAAACCAGTTTTTTTTCCAAAAAACGGAACCATCACACTTTTTAGCACACCTGGATTAAAATTTAGAAGGGTTGCAAGGGAATAGAGAGATGGGATAAACTCTGGTCCCTGGGTTATCATAGCTGTTATAAAGAATAGCTGCTCTGAAAACACATGGAAGAAAAATCTGGAAGCCAAGAAAATTCCACTTGTTAAACAAAATAAATTCATCCAAGTATGCATGTATGCCTCCTAAAGGCCCTGAATAAAGAGGGGGCTTTTTGTGGGGAGGGTTATATTCGGATTCTTTCTTTCTTTAACTCATGGGCTGTATTTGATCATCTCTCAGCTTAACAACAAGATAGCATATGAAGCTATAATTTGATGTTGGCTTAAGATCCTGGCTTGTTTTGAAGCCATTAGCCACAGTTTTCTGGTTCAGATAAAATGGAAAACTATGGTTAATTGAAGATTTTCCCCTGATTCAATGACTCCTGGTGCAAAAGTAGGAGTGAAGGGCCAGAATGCACAAACCATACCACTCTTATCTAGACTTCCTTTCTTCTTACTCCTCTTTCTTTATTATTTATTTCATCTTGGAGAGACCTACTTCTGCTCCCACTACAGCCTCCTGGTTTTAATCTTCTTATTAATTGCAGTTAACCCCCCCCCCCCCAGTTATACTCAGAAACAGACTAATTATTAACACATGAAGGGAAGCAACATTACAGAAAAGTAAACTTCACTGGAAGGAAAGCAGTATGGAGATGTGTAAGATATTACGGCATTACAATCACTTATTTGAATAAAGATTGTTTATTTGTTTACAAAGATAGTCAACTTAACTCAAAAGCTTTACAGTGCCTCCCTTCCCTTAACTCTTCAATCTTCATTCATTTTGCTATCTCTGTGACTTTGATGTCAGAGAGCGAGATCTCGTGTCGGATCCCCCATTCCTGCTGCCATGGAAACATCTGGGGAGGCCTGGGAAATAGCTCAGATCCAAAGAACCCAAAGCCAACACGCCCCAAACCAGGAAGAGATTTAGAGCAGCTCCCAAGCTAGTCTGAATTTCCCTTGACAAAAGAAAAAAGGCATTGGAGTTGAAGGGCGATCCTTTGACCTCATGTCTGCTCTGCCAGTGAGACCTCAGCAGGGCTTTGGATGGGCAGTTAAACCAACTTCAGATTCCACACACCAAAAACATATACAATTTAGGATTGCACAGTCAT
Organism: Podarcis melisellensis; assembly: GCF_964234715.1. Classification (NCBI taxonomy): domain Eukaryota; kingdom Metazoa; phylum Chordata; class Lepidosauria; order Squamata; family Lacertidae; genus Podarcis; species Podarcis melisellensis. The sequence continues at coordinate 3,541,657 of NC_138547.1, read as the reverse complement.
TGGATGAAAATATATTTCATAGTTAATCTTTAATTTAGCAATGCACAAATCAAATGTAACACCACAATTTATCTTTCCAGTTTTTCCATTGTCTATTTAACCTACACGTGGAATAAGGTATTAGCAAAACGCATGTGTTTGTACTGGTTCCCTTTAAGGCCAACACAGGAAGATTCCACCATATCTTTTGCAAATCTTTGGACCTAGATGTCATCCTTCCACATTTTAATGTGAAACTATTTCCTGCCCTAACTTTTAGTTCTAATAAAATGTAAGGGACTCCTTTGTTGCCTTGGAATAATTTCAAACCCAGGTCACAGTGGTTCTTATTTCTGGTTGAAATAGAATCCCTTAATGGGAAATGTTGAAATAGATGGAGCAGACTCATGATTCATTTGAAGCCCTAGTTCATCTAGGCATCCAGTTCTTCCCTGCTCCACTTCAACAAGTATTGTCAAGCCATGTGCACTCAAATTGAATTTATTCCCAGGCAAGTCTGCTTTTTCCTATTTATAACTCCACTGGTGTTTTAAATACACAGTGTATTTGTATGCTTGTCTATATTAAAATATGGTTGCATCTTTTAGTGGTGAGCTGCTCTACACTTGCAGCTTGTGCTGTGACTTTAAACAAGCATGCCTAGCATCTTTGCCTAAAATCCCTTCACACAGCCACATATTGCACTTCAGCGATTGGATTTTCAGTGCTTACAGCCTAGTGCATTACTGCGAGACCAGCTTCCCATTTGTTGCATTAATACTGCAAGTCCTTTAGGAAGCAGGTTCCTTCCTCCAGGCAGAATGAGCCATCCAGGTTGCCCCAACTATTGCTCTCTCCAGCCATGTAAACTGTGGAACGAAGGACTCAGTTGCCATCCAAGTGCACATAAAGAGTTAGGTGAACAGGAAACAATGGGACACAGTCCTTTCCACCAAACTACAGGAAGTAATGGCCACAACAATTCTGGAATTCTCTAAGCAGAAAACACAAATTCTGCAACCGGAATTAAGTATCTCTCCAGCTGCCCCATGGCACGGCCTATAGCAGAACTGAGCAACTTAAGACCGAACACAGCTTCGCTAGCCATGTATTGCAGCCTGCTATCTGAATGACAGCTGTCACGTTCATTTTTCTGCCCAAGGCAGGGAGCAACAGAAAGAGGGTTACTGAGCCACCAGACATGGCTGGTATGTACTGCTGGCTGAGTTGTAGAAGCCAAACTTATAGGAACAGCATCCTAACATTCCAGAGGATATCTCTGGCCTACCTCATAGCAGACTACATGCGATAGCAGCAAATCTATAATTTTGGACAGAACCTTATTGCTAATCACGTTTAAAGGAGGCAGGTGTCGGGGGGTTAGTTTAAACCCCAAAAGGGTACAAATATAAAGGAGGCAGAATCCTCTTCCCCATCTACTAGTTTTCTTCAGCCCACCAGGGGTCCTGTGTTCAGTTTTGGGCACCACAGTTAAAGGAGGATATTGATAATCAGTGCTGCATAATGGTTAGAGTGTTGGACTAGGACCTGGGAGACTAGGGTTCAAATCCCCACCCAACCATGAAGCTCATTGGGTGACCTTGGGCCTAACCTACCTCACAGGGTTGTTGTGAGGATGAAATGGGGGGGGGGGGAGAACCACGTACACCACCCTGAGATCATTGGAAGGTAAAAGTGGTATATAAATGTAATAAATAAATAAAATAAAATAAATGTGCAGAGGAGGGCGACCAAGATGATCAAGGGTCTGGAAACCAAGACTATTGTTCTATGGCTCTATGACTGCCTGAAGTCCACTTTCCTTGCACCCATGACCTGATACCAGAAGTGAGCTCAAGTGGGAGAAAATTGCTTGGGAATTCAATGACCCAGGCCTAGAAACCCTATGGCTTTAAATCACACCATCTCCCTGTTAGACATGATTGATAACAGCCTTGTGTTTCTGTAGTTTGGACCTGAAGGTGACACCATATATTATGCAGCAGACATGATTGCTGTGGCAACAAAGGCATTATAATGGTTTCCCTCCTGCAAACACTGTTGACAGGTGAGTGACATACCTGTGACTTTAAACCAGAGGAGAAAGGAGGCAGATCATGATCTACTGGCAAATCACTGAACTGCAGGAGATTGGTAAGGTTTTCTAACTTGCAGTTGTGTCTTTTGCGCCCCTGCCCCCAAAATAGGCTGCTAGGATCACTGATCTGTATTCACTCAGATGTAAATCTATATTTTAATATGTAGGCTATCCTAATTTATGGCTCACTGGATGGAAAGGATCCTTGGGCAACAAGTCTGCAATCCAGTTATGGGTGGTGGACCTTAAGGGTCCTGGGTTAAAAAAATAAAATAATACATGAATTCTGCCCATTTCTGTTTCAAACTCCTGCATATGCATCTATGGGATTACAAGCTGGAAGGGGTCCTCAAAGCTGTTTGAAGATGCAGGTATGTTGTCCATGCTGAATTTGTTTGCTGCAGGAAACATGGGTCAACCCACAGTCATCACATCTGCCATGGAAGAAGCAGAGTCACCTCAATTACTTTTTATAGTGGTACCTCACAAGACGAATGCCTCGCAAGACGAAAAACGCGCAAGACGAAAGGGTTTTTCGTTTTTTGAGTTGCTTCGCAAGACGATTTTCCCTATGGGCTTGCTTCGCAAGACGAAACGTCTTGTGAGTTTGTTTCCGTTTTCTTAAAACCGTTAATACCAGGGTGCATCCGTGCTTCGCAAGACGAAAAATCTGCAAGACGAAGAAACTCGCAGAACGAATTAATTTTGTCTTGCGAGGCACCACTGTATTTCCTTTGGAGCAGGATTTCTACCTTTTAGTTCCAGATCTCCCTGCAAGTCTTTTCTAAATAAAATAAATACAACCAGGCCTTTGGCTGATTAATATTCTACAGCCTTTTAAATGTGTTTGTGGGAGGGGGAGTTATTGTTTAGCTGTTTCTGTTTTAACTATTTAATTGTGCTTTTATCTCATGTTTTTATCTTGTAAACCATCCTAAGATTTTTACTATACTAGTAATTTTATTATTTGTATTCCACCAATCTGACTGGGTTGCCCCAGCCACTCTGGGTGGCTTTCAGCATATACAGAAACATAATAAAACATCAAGTGTTAAAAACCTCCCAATACAAGGCTGCCTTCAGACGTCTTCTAAAAGTTGTGTAGTTCTTTATCTCCTTGACATATGAAGGGAGGGAGTTCCACAAGGTGGGTGCCACTCAGTGATTTTTTTCTGGGGGAACACAGGGGTACGCATGCCCCTAAACATTTTGTGAATCGAAGTTTGGCCTCATTGAGGGCAGTATTTCAATATGTGTAGGAAAATGAGAGTACCCCTAAACATTCTTTTAGGGGGGGAAAGCACTGGTTCCACTACTGAGAAGGCCCTCTGCCTGGTTCCTTGTAACTTGGCTTCTCGCAGCAAGGGAACCGCCAGAAGACCCTCGGAGCTGGACCTCAGTGTCCGGGCAGAACGATGGAGGTGGAGACGCTCCTTCAGATTTACTGGACCGAGGCCATTTAGGGCTTTAAAGGTCAGCACCAACACTTTGAATTGTGCTCGGAAACGTACTGGGAGCCTATGTAGGTCTTTCAGGACTGGTGTTATATAGTCTCGGCCACCACTCCCAGTCACCAGTCTAGGTGCCGCATTCTGGATTAGTTGTACTTTCTGGGTCACCATCAAAGGTAGCCCCATGTAGAGTGCATGGCAGTAGTCCAAGTGGGAGATAACCAGGGCATGCACCACTCTGACAAGACAGTCCGCAGGCAGGTAGGGTCTCAGCCTGCGTACCAGATGGAGCTGATAAACAGCTGTCCTGGACACAGAATTGACCTGCGCCTCCATGGACAGCTGTGAGTCCACAATGACTCCCAGGCTGCGTACCTGGTCCTTCAGGGGCACAGTTACCCCATTCAGGACCAGGGAATCCTCCACACCTGCCCGCCTCCTGTCCCCCAGAAACAGTACTTCTGTCTTGTCAGGATTCAACCTCAATCTGTTAGCCGCCATCCATCTTCCAAAAGCCTCCAGACCCTCACACAGGACCTTAACCATCCTCACTGATCTCGGATTTAAAAGAGAGGTAGAGCTGGGTATCATCCACATAATGATGAACACCCAGCCCAACCCCCCTGATGATCTCTCCCAGCGGCTGCATGTAGATGTTGAAAAGCATGGGGGAGAGGACAGAACCCTGAGGCACCCCACAAGTGAGAGCCCAGGGGTCTGAACACTCATCCCCCACCACCACTTTCTGAACACAGCCCAGGAGGAAGGAGTGGAACCACTGTATAAAAGTGCTCCCAGCTCCTCTAGACAGTTGAGAAGGATACCATGGTCAACAGTATTAAATGTATTTTGATGAAGGACATTATATAAATCTAATGAATAAATCTAATAAAGAATAATAATGAAAACCCATTTTCACTCTGTTCACCAACTAGTGACTTTTGCTCCCTCATTTTCTGTTCTGCCGGACATAGTATTAGGGTTTACTGTACTTTGTCTCCCTGCCCCGTCTGCAGCCAACGGAGGCATCCCAGCTTTTCCCCAGATGCACCTAAATTAGTACTTGTTAGCACTGCACATTGAGTGGCCTTTTTTACTCACCAGGATCTCATCCTGCAAAAAGAGGGCCATAGCAACAACAGCAGCAGCAGCAAAGACAGGAGCAAAGAAAGGAGAAATCATTACTCAAGAAAGCGGGAGGAGGAGGAAGAAACTAGGCTCCAAAAATAAAGGGGGAGGGGGAAAATATAAATATATAACAAAACCAAACATTTATCACTAGAACCTTTTGCTAAATCAGCACTCCAGTTGCAAAAACAGCAAAAAGACCACATCACAAAACAAAATCTGCTTAGGTAAAAGAGGGGGGGGAAGTTTTGTTTCGGTTTTAAAGCACCTAAAAGTGAAACAGACTGAACAGGTCTGCAGGGCCTCCTCCTCTCCCACTTGGGTGGTATAAAGTGGCTGGCCTTGCCTGAGAGGCACTGAAGAAGTAGCCTTTTCAGAAAGGGCCTTGGGCCTAAGTCCACCTAGTGGTAGGTCTGAGGTTACATTCATGCTACACCTTTAAAGAACAGCAAGAATTGTAATCTGGCAACTGTGTGCTGAAGATTCCTCCAGCAGAAAGCGGAACCCCTGATCACAGGGTTGATCCCTCAGCAATAGGGGGAAACATTTCTGTGCTTTAAACACACCATAAATGGATGTTTTGTCCATAGCTGTCAACTTTTCCCTTTTCTTGTGAGGAATCCTATTCGGAATAAGGGAATTTCCCTTTAAAAAAGGGAAATGTTGACAGCTGTGGTTTTGTCCCATGGTGACACAGGGGCTGCGGTGTAGGAAGTTCTTTACCCCACCCAAACGGGGCCTGAAAATTTCCGAACTCGTAAGAACTTTAGAAGATTGAATAACACCCCAGATGTTTCCTTAAAAATGCAACCTTTTCAGCTTTGGATATCTTGTTCTCACGTAATTCTTTGGATAATAAAGGTTGTATACAATGCTAAATGTACGCAGAGAAGACCCACTGGAACTGAGAGACATGGCATAGGCTGTGTTCACATGGCTGTTTATTCAATTTCAATGACGTTTCTCAACTGTTCCACGTTACATTTGAACTTTCACAACATGTAAAATCCACTTCCAAAACTAGTGGAATATAGTGGAACTATAACGGAATACAGTGCATGTTTAACACTCAGTTCCATATTATTTGCAAAAGGATTATTTTCTGGAATCAAATAACATGGAAACGAGCACTAAATTTGGCTTTTGTTCCAGAAGTGGCTTTTGAGTCATGTGTAAGCTCAAGTATTAATGCAGAACTTAACAGTTAGAGAAAAGTCATGGAAATGGAATAAACTGTCATGTGAATGCAGCCTAGCTTAGGTCCATTAATTTAAATGGATCAACTCTACAAAATAGTTGTATTTGGATACAACTCTAAGCCTGTGAGAAAGGACCATGCTGTTCTTAATTTTTGTAAAGTGCAGAACAACTTTAGAAATCCAGTAATAAAAACCAAAACCACAATGAGCACAACTGTTATTCTATTATTACTATTAATATTATGCTCTTTGGCCACATTGAAGTCAATCTGAAAAGATAGTAACGGCTAAATTCAGTCCTACTCATTTCAGTAATACTTATTCCTAGGTGCAAAGAATTAAAGCCTAACTTTGTTTGGATCCTATCAATTACCATTATTATTATTATTATTATTATTATTATTATTACTGCCACTATCACCATCCACAAGGTTATCCCTCCATACACCATGCAGAGACAAGTATACAACTACCAGTGAGGTATAACACTGTAACAAAAGTAGGTTGTTTTCTTTAAAAAAACAAAAAACCATTAGGAAGTGTGTATCCAACGATTAATTCAAGAAACCTATTTCGGGCCAACCAGTGGAGCTAGCAGGCAACAATACAATTAAAGCTTTATCTGATTACTAATGAATATTAAAGCTCTAATGAAGATTACCCTCCAGGACTCCCCTACCACCCTGGGTATGGAATATTTTGCTTCAGTGAAATGGGTTCGATGAGTTGACATTTCGGTTCCTCCTGCCTTCCAAGATGTGTTAATGAAACTTCCATTGCCTCCTGCAAAGCAAAGTGAACATCCATCTCAAGGCTTTAAAATGTGGCCCAAGATAGCCACGAAAGGGGCTTACCTGATTCCCAGCTGTTTTCTTCTTGCTCATCTGGCTACTCCTTTGCTGAGCACTGCATGAGAAATTAAAAAAAAAAAAGCTGAAGACGTTTTTCTTTTCTTTTCCAGTTTTGACTCTCTTGGGATGGCTCATATGAATCCAGATTTCTTGGCCCCTGCTTGAAATCCACGCTTAGCCTGAATTGCTCTCTCTGGAGGGGGGAAGTTTAATTTTTATCCCCTCCTCCCAACTCCTGTGATGAAAATACCCCCCCCCCACACACACACATACACTGTAGGTATTATTCCCAGGAAAGAAGTTCTCATTGCCAACAATAAGAGAACTCAGATATTGCAATGCTCTTTCTTAAGTGGGTAACTGCTACTAATTCTCAGCACACAAGGTTCTCTGCTTGTGAAATTTAGGATATAATGCTGTGCAGTATTATAACTGCTATTTCATGGGACTTCTAAAAATAATAATGGAAGAAAGGAGATATTTACACATCCCAGGTGTCTTGTGCAGATGAGACTGTCACTTTTTACCAAACGTGCAAAGGAGCAGAAAAAGATGGGAATTACATTGGTAAAACTACAGGCAAAATACATCACCCAGCTCACCACAAAGAACAAAACCTGGTAGAATATTGTATGGAGTTCTAGAAAAACATGAACAAGGGCTCATTCTCACTTCTTGTGCCTAGAAAGCATGGGTATGAACAGTTTTACACATGATCTGTGGTTTCTAGGCATGGATTCGAGTGGTTTTGCCTTTGTCCTGCCACTTCCCCTTGAAAAACCTGCTCTTTGATGCTAAATCAGAACAAACAGCAATTAGCAGGAAACCTGCTTGCTATTCATTCCGATTCAGCCCTAAACCATGGGTTTCCCCAGGGGAAAGCAGAAGGCAAATGGAAGTGTAGATGAGCCCAAGTCTTGTGTCACCTTGAAGTTGTTTAAGCATTCATGGGTTAGGATCTACCTCATCAGATGCATGAAGGGTATTCCTAGCTGATGGCAGAAAAACTTGTGGGAAATGCAATGCAGAAGATAAAAACCATAATTAAAGGTCCCTCCAAAATCTTGTTTTCTTGCAGGGCTAATTGTGCAACATGTCACTGATGCAAAAATAGTGCATTAGTGATGGATTTAGTCTGCATTGTCCACACATCCTTCTGCTTTATTAGTTCTGTCATTGTATGATTGCCATCTGTAGGGGTGGCCCTCTTGCACGACAGCAAAACGAAAGTGGGACAACACAGTCTGCCCAGAACCTTTTAGTCTTTAAGGTACCACAATATCCTTTTATCCTTTTTGCTGCAACTGATGAACACAACTGCTACTCCTCCAGGGGAAAAAAAACCATGTCATCTCCTCATTGCTGGTACTTACTTGGCAAATCCAATAAAATCTTCATGGTTTGTGTTCATGTAGGCTAGTTCAATATCTATCAGGAGCATGACCTGGGGAGAGAAGATAAGAAGAGAGGAATGAAAAAGGTGAAGCCAATTACTTGCTGGATTACTGCAATGTGCTCCACGTGGGGCTGCCCTTGGAACCATGTGGGCCTGGTTCGGAAGCTCCAGCCGGTGCAAAATATTGATGGGGGTATTTGGCTGACAACATGTGACACCCTTGTTAGAGCATCTTCACTGACTACCCACCAAGCCAGGTTCAGGGTCCTTGTATTTACTAAAGCCCTGAACAACTTAGGTACTGGTACTTCAGGGACTGCCTGAACCCTTCTATCCCAGCTCCATCACTGTGATCATCTGCAGTAGCATTGCTGGTCGTTCCCCAGATTGGCGAGTCTCATTTGACAACAAGAAACCCAGCCTTTAGTGGCATCAGCCCAGGATTGTGGAATGCTCTGCCAATAGAGACCTAGCGGGCACCTTCTGCCTCAATTTTTAGACACTTACTGAACACCTTTCTATCCCATCAGCCCCAGGCTTTGCAGAGCACCACCGGCTATTGCTCTTCCACACCACACCTGCCACCTCCTTGTTTGAGAGGCAGAGAGGTGGGCAGGCAGTGACATCCTCTGGTTGTCTTTCTCAGCATCACCAGTATTAAGTGGGTGAAAAAACAGTTTGTGACACTGAATAAGAGGAGCAGACTTGTTTGTGAGAGAGAGTGGGGGAGAAGAGGGGGCCCTTTCAAGATCTTAGCCCATGGCAGATTCCCATCTGTGCTCGAGGCTGGTTGTGTGTGTGTGTGTGTGTGTGTGAAATGAGAACCCCCTCCACACACACCTGATCTTTGGTTCTGCTCTCTCGGTCGCGGATGTGGGTTGTAACAATTCGTTCCATTTCCTCCCGTAGGTGTGGGTATTGGCTGAGCTGCACAGGAAGAGAAGGGGGGGAAGAACATGTGCATATGGGGAAATATAGGGTGGAAAGAGGCCAGGAAATTACTGCTGCTACCACCACTGTTCAGTCCTCATCAGAAGATCTGGTAGTTGGGATGGGGTGGGAGAGGGGAGGTATAGAAAAGAAAAGTAGCAGAGAGATTTTCCAAGTTCCAGCCATGATACAACATTTGCTCTTCTTTACATCTTAGTCAGCATCTTGGTCTGGTTTGATATGTTTGAGAGGCAGCTTTGCTGGAACTAAATCCCCCTATTCTCACCAGCAGGAAACGTTTAGCAGAACAGCCATCTGTCAATGTGTCTTCTTAGATTATTCTTTTGGCCTCCAGATCTGAATTCATTTTATTTGAGGGATGTTTGGAATCTGGGCTACATGGCCAAGATTCAACCTCCTGCAGGGGTAGCCAACATGGTGCTCTCCAGATGTAGCCAAAATGGCACCCTCCACCTCCCAACAGCCCCAACCAGCAGAGCCAATATCAGGGATGACCAGTGTTCCAGTCCAACAATATCCAGAGGTTACCACATTGGTTACCCCTGCCCTACTGTGCAAGGCACATAGTAGATTCCCTGCGGAAACTAAGTATGAAGATACAAAATCTTAAGAAAAGGCATCTGATGCCTGACCTCATCTCAGGATGCTACAAGCAGTGGTTGGTACGATTTAGTCAGTACAGTAATCATTAACCTGGACCACTCAGTTAATTCCTAAATTAAAGGCACCAGGATTGACGACTACCTGGAAGTTATACACTATTGACCTGTAGCTGTCTACACCAACCTTCCTTAACCCAGAATCTTCCAGATGTTTGGACTCCAGATGTGCTGGCTAGGACTAATGGGAATTGTAGCCCAGCACATCTGGACAGCAACAGCATACCATTCAACAGCCCCATTTCTGCTGGGACAGCCATGGAATTAGTAAAGCCACCCTGGGCACCCCAATTTCTCCGTCAGAGGACGGGGGCTGCAGAAGCAGTTCATGGGGTGGGAGCGGTGTTGGGAAGGAGGCATGCTGTTTGTTTTCATCCATTCAGGGCACATCTGTGGCAGCATTTTCCACAGAAAGAAGGAACTGCCTCCGGCGCTGCCAGTTCTCAGCCCCCACAGCCCTAATGGGCTAGGCTGCAACAGTTAGAATTGGTGGGAAGCACTACTGAGGGAATTCCCACCTCAGGGGCTTAAAGTGGGTGGAGGGACCAGTTTCATGGGAATCTGCATTTAGGAATGAAAAAGCCTGGGCATCATGAGAGGGACTTAGGGCTCTGCCTCACTATCTGGGTGATGGGAAGGGACTTCTGGACAGGCTCCCCTCATGCTACCTGGGTAAATCAAGGGCCCGGAGAGGGAGGCATGGACATGTAGCTGCACCTCGAAATATGTTTATTCTGCTCTCTCTTTCCGTTGTCCTTCTCCAACCCTGATAAGCAGTGGTGTTTTGGTGTGCAGTCCTGCACGAGTCACCTGACTTGCACAGAATGAAGCATCAAAAAGACATCATCTCAATTTTCTTCTCAGGAATGTTGGAAGATATGCAGTAGGTTGGTGCAAGCTGTTTTACACTCTAATTGTAAGTGTAAGGAGAGGAATGGCTAGTTGTGAGATACAGGCATTATGCACATGCCGAAGACACTCTCCCTTATCATTACTAAACCCTAGCACTTGAAATAGTTTTTGCACAGTTTTTTAGGAGACAGAGACCTAAAGGGTATCGATATGCCTGATATTAATGTCTGGGTAGATCTTTGGAGAGGAAAACTGCATCTAAGATGCTAAAATCATAAGAAATACTTTTGCTCACAGTAAGGCCCGAAGCACCTGTGCACATGTCAAAACATGGATATTTATACCAAGGGTAATATAAGATGTGTGGTGTATCAGAAGAATTTTTCCATTTTGACAGGTGTGTTTTTTAAGACATTTTATAGCCCCTATTGTTTTAGTTTAATGAAAAATAATTTAAATAATTCATGAGCTTAATTAGGATTAATAAGGACTGTGTTTTGGCATATGCATCTTTTCAAACTGCAAACTGCTTTGAAATTTTGGAACATAGGATAGACTATTAATACAGTATGCAGAAACATACTACTGTATGTCACTTTGGCTGAAATTAAAATAGCAGATATGCCTCCTTGACAATGGTAACTGTGCAGCTGAAATTAGGAGTGGCAATTATAGCTAATTTTGCGTGGTCTGGTACATAGCAAAAATGGTTGCATTGAGTATCAGAAAGCTGAACAGCATGGGATAATATTGCTTCTCTGTACTGAAGCATTTTGGTCTTATTTACAAGTTGTGTTACTGTTTTTCTGTGAAACAATAAGATTTAGACTCATTGGAAATAATTTGGTTACATTGTTAAGCAATCCATATTTTTGGTTCCAGAAGCACGTTGTATTACATTGCAAATATAAAGGCAAACACTAAGGAAAGAAATTATGAACCGAACATCTCATTGCTTATTTAAATTGAAGCTGATAGGCAAGATTATAATTGAACATGAAATGGTCACGGTCCTGTGCACACTTACCTGGAAGTAAGCCCCATTGAAAAGAATGAGATATGTAAATGATACGTTTAAAGTAGATGAGAAAAAAGGATTTGGTACAGAATTTTAGTACAGATATAGTACAGAATTTTCAAGGTATGAAAAGGAATTATTGGGAAATAATGAGAAGTTATTATTTTGCATGTATAAACTGTTGATAGAATGGCACACAAAACACGAAGAAATAAAATGGGTAATGATAAAATGGGCACAAGATACTGGGCATAATATCCAACTTCTGTTTTGGGAAAAATTATGGAAGGAAGATCTAAAATTCACAACGTGCTGTTCGTTGAAGGAAAACTATATGAAAATGATGTATAGATGGTATTTAACACCAGTAATATTTATTAACTAAAATGTATAGAACTGCTTCTAATGTATGTTGGAAATGTAAAGAAAAAGAAGGCACGTTCTACATATGCGGTGCAAGATAGCTAAAGCATTCTGGGAAATGATATATAATGAATTGAAGAAAATGTTTGAAATTACTTTTGTGGAAAAAACAGAGGCCTTTTTGTTAGGCATTTTAGGTACAGAGATTCTCAAAGAGCAGAAAAGACTATTTATGTATGCGACAACAGCAGCAAGAATATTACTGGCCCAGAGTTGGAAAGAAGATAAGGTTCCAACCAAAGAAGAATGGCTAATGAAGATGATGGACTATGTTGAAATGGTAAAATTGACAGGGAGAATGAGAGACCAGGATGAGAAGAAGTTTAAGAAAGAATGGGAAAAATACATAAATTATTTAAGAGAACACTGTAAACAACTAAAAACTTTGGCAGGATTAGAGTAATACTTGTAACGTACGAAACACAGCAGAAAAAGGTAATAATATTGTTAACAAATTAGATAAAAAATGGATAAGAAAAAGGGATTGACATTGAAAACCAGAGAAGGGCGGTGGGAAGTCTGGGGATTCTGAGAATCATAAATGTGAAAACAAAAAATTTTTTTCTTCCAGTAGCATAAATGTGAAGGCGAACGATATGTTTAAATTGAAATATGTTCTGTAAAACTCAATAAAACATATTTAGAAAAAAGAAAAAAAGAAATAAGGACTGGGCAGAGTATATAAAGTATATTTCATTGTGAATCTTCTAACTGAAGTCATTTTTAAGGGCAGCCACAACTGCAACATTTGACATCACCAAGACTGGAATGTCTGAATATTTAGCTGCTTATTGCTTTAGATCAGGGAAGGGCAAGCTGCAGCCCTCCATAAGGGCATGAGAGCCTGCTGGATCAGGCCAATGGTCCACCCAGCCCAGCATCTTGTCCTCAAGGGGCCAACCAGATGCCTCTGGGAAACCTACATGAAAGATTCAAACACAAGAGCGCTCCAACTTTGTTGAATATCCATGAGTTCTAGTGTTATGAGAGTGGGAGAAAATCCATTTCTCTGTGCACTTTCTTCATGTTATACATAATGAACTTCTATCATGTCACTTCTTACTTGTAGTCTCTCTAAACTAAAAATCTCACAGCGCTTCAACCTTTCGTCATAGGAGAGTCACTCCATCCCCTTTATCGTTGCCGTTTTCCAAACCTTCTCCAGCTCTACAATCTCCTTTTTGAGGTGAGGCAACCAGAAATTAACACAGTAACAACTCTAGGTGTTGCTGTGCTTTTATCATCCCTTTGGACTGACCACGTTGACTAGGGCTGATGGGAATAGGACATCCCCAAACCTGCTTCAGACGAGAAACATCCTTACTTCTTGCTGGTTAAGATAGAAGAAACCGTGCCAGAAACAAAACCCTGGGAAATTGGAAAATCTTTCTCAGCTTTTTTGTTTTTGGAAAAATAGAAAAGCAATAACCATCTTGGTGACACAAAACAAACTACTCCAATCTGTGAAATGCTCTCAGTTTATTCAAAACTTTGACTATTTGATAAAATTTTCAAACAAAGCAGAAGGAAAGGAAAACTGTCATAGCCATGTTCACCAGAACTCATGCAGGGGAGACACCACACCTAGCGCATGCATGGGGTCAAGCGATGCTGGGGAAGAGCAGGCCACAGGCACACCACGGGACACCACGCCCACAAGGGATCATGCGTCAGGATGCAAAGGGGCAAGGTGGGGAGGCAGTAGCACGACGAAGCACCCAGAAATGCCATGATCCTGAACAGGAGAGCAGTTGAAACCTAAGAAAGGGGGCTGGCTTGGAAATCGGTTCTCAAATATTTGCCAAGTGCACATTTCCTTCTCCTGGACTTTCACCATCATGTCCTTTATTCCAGAACGTGACAGCTGCATCTGCAGGTGTCTCCCTAACTTAGGAACTTTCTTCCATGCTATGGAACTTGCAGTGGACAACCTCAGACCACATCTCCAATCAAGTCTCTGCTTCTTCCTCTCACCTCCCTCTGCCCTCGCTTCTTCCTCTACAGTTCTGACGGCTTCCTCGCTCAGGTCCTAGCTGCCATGCTTCTTACAAAGCTACATATGGGCTGGTGCAACTGCTGAAATGGTTATCCTCGGCCTGGCCTAGAGCTAGTAATTACTACTTTGCAAGTGGAAGGTTGGTGGCCACCTTCTCTGACAGAGCCCCTGCATCTTTAACAGCAGCCTGGCTCAACACAGAAAATAGGTGAAAAGCACTATAGCTCATTGGTAGAACATTTGTTCGGCCTGCTGACAGCTCCAGTTTCAACCCCTGATGTCTTCAGGTAGGCCTGGCAGGGCCAGACTAGGGATGAGTGAATCTGCTAATTTCAGTTTCTCATTTTTCCCAATTCTCCACATTTTCACATTGTCATTGTCCACCCAGGGACAGCTGTGGCCAGGATTCCTGCAATTCAGGGGGTTAGACCAGATGACCCTAACTCTATTCCAACTATGATTCTATGATACACATTAGTTTATACAGTATATAAAAAAATAAAGTCTGTGTGAGAATTCATAAGCATTATAGTGCAAATGTCTCCTAATATGTACATTTGTGTAAGCATTATTGTACACTACTTTAGCTAGGGGCTCATTTATCCACACACATCCTTCCTCCAGCTTTCCAGGCACAGTCCATGTTTTAAAGCTTCATGTCTGAAAGCTTTGTTGCCCTGGAGCTTTCGACATGAAAACTGCTCTTTACCACCAAACTGGAGCAATCCATGGAAAACCCAAATGGCTGTTTGTTGCGCTTCAGCTTTAAAGAGCACTTGGACACAGTGTTTTGAAGTGCAGACCTGTGCCTGGAAAGAGTGGGGCAAAAGTAAGTGTGGATCACACCTACTGCATTGATTTTTATGCATGTTTATTTACCTTACTATATGCACTTTTTGCATCTTACTTGGTGGATAACCTCATTGCGTTTCAGTTCATACAATGTTCTGTAAAGTGTGAATTAGGTAATTTTGCCCATCAATGCAAATTGTGTCAAACTCCTGCCCCATGCCTTTGCTGGACTAAGACATTTTGCTGCCTGAAGGAAGGAGCAAGATCACGCAGATTCCCTGGTACAGAAGCTGCCCAGGCAGCTGAATCTCACTTAAACGCAGGCTCTGGGCCACCATTATCCACTGTTCCTGGAGGCAAAAGGCTAGTTCCAAGTAAGGGTTTGCAGACCAGGCTACGTGGCAGGCGCAGCTCTGCCCTTGAACATCCCGGTCCCCTCACTCTGCCTGACGGAAGGGCTGGTGGCCCTTGCTTGAAAAGATTCCTGTCTTAAACCTGAATTTCCCATCTTTCTATCTCCCTGTCGGAAAAGTGGCAGCTGCTTGATTTCTCAGGGTCAGGCTCTGAAGAAAAGGCAGAGGAGCAGAGCCATTAAAAGGGGGGTGGGGGGCCATCCTGTTGAGGTGATGTAACCACACCAGCGCGTTCAGGCTGTGAAGAGTCTTGTCATGTGTAAAATGAAATGTCAGAGCCAGGCCTGCCAGGCCTAACCGAAAGAATAATTTGTTTCCCTACACTTTCACCTCTTCCGCCAGCTTTTCGTTCTTTTTTCAGCACCAGCTAAGTTTTTCCATCTTTTCTTGTGGCTCAGTTATATGCACCCACACATCCATCCACACCCACACAGACCGCTCAGAAAAACAGATGGATTCATTTCCTGTGCAATTTGCAATGATTAGTAATGATCTTTTGCTGATGGACGGGGATGGGGTTTTATAACTCAGGTCTGCCTTTCCTTGCGGCTTATAGCAAGTCACTCCAGGGGTGAGATGGAATATTCAGAACAGAAATTCACTCACGGAACCAGGAAGGTCCAGTGAGCGCACGCACGCACACACGCACACACACACACACACAAACAAGCAAACACAATTCACCTAACATGTAGGCCTCAAGACACCTAGATTAGCATTTCTCTTAGAACTCCATAGAAATTCCCTGAGCACAGGCTTGTGTTAGACTAATAGCCAGCATTACAAAAGGCATGTCTTGTATTCATAGCTGATTCAGAGGGAAGGAGTCCACCTACTGAAGCAGAAACATCAACTCTTCTTCCACCCAATCCAGGTCTAGGACCAGGACCTTCTGGGTTCTGGGATTTGAGTTTTCAAGATATATCTGCTAAGCATGTGACACTGTCTGTAATGTGACAGTGAGGGCAAGAGAGGTGAACCTGACTCCTCTACCAACAAATAAGAGGAAAGAGCCCAAAGTGGAGCATTGCCTTATTCAGTGGGAGAAAACAAGTCACAAAGAGAGGGGGAGCTGCAGGGCAAGAATTAAAGTGCTGAAGAAAAGTGGGGTATAAAATGTCTCTTGAAAAGAGGTGCAGGAACTAAGAAAATGTTGCTTGATTGTCTTGGAACCCTCTTCTCCCAAGCTGTCACTTCAGAGAAGAGCTTTTGCTCAGGAGCACAGCACAGAAGGAAAGGGTTAAATCTCCCTTTCCCACCCACTTGATGCAACCCCATTAATTTTCAGGATGCTATTTGCATTTTTTTAAAAAAACCATGCATGTTAAAGATTCATTTAACGTCATCTCTTATGTAGCCCTGACATTTTCGCAATTGACTCATGGTGCAAGCCAAACATCCAGTCAGAAGTAAGTCCCACTGAATTCAATGGGACTTAACCCCAGGATAATGGGGTATAGGATTGCAGCCTTAAATTGCTTTTGCATTTCTCATTTGGGACTGCTGTGTGCAGGCACTCTTCCTACTTCTACTCTCTCAAACCTGGGAATATCTCTTTGAGATTGCCAGATCCAGTCCTGGAATACAGGAGAGAAACACGAGTGGTTTTTTAGTACAGCACTTGCAACTTTACCTGAGCAGGGAGAGTGAATTGTTAGGACTCTAATCCAGCTGTAATCAATGAATGTATCAACTAAAGGGCAAGCTGGCCTCTTTAAAGAGGTGTGTGGTGCCCCCTGATGGAGTCCACAGGTTCAGGAAAACAGCACTGATCTGGCAGATGTGAGATGGCATCGTCTGGAAGAGATCTGGAATATCAATCCCAATTTATTTATTTATTTGGTTGTTTTTTTAAAATATCCACAATCTCTTTCTCTGCTTCCTTGTTCTCAAAAGTTTGGCTTTCCAGATGGGGAAAATAAAATAAAACAGGTTTTCAACATGCAAATCAGGGACAGTTTGAAATTGGGGCCAGGTTGTGTGTGTGTGTGTGTGTGTTGCAACAAGACTTTACTCTGAAACAAAGGGAGAGTATAACAAGAAAGGGCTTGCTAATAAGCAATCACCCTTTCTATCCAGCTGACTTCTGAATTCCTAGCTTACGAAATTTATAGCAGTTGGCTCTGAGTGATGGCAGACACAATATTACATTGTAAGCGGATCATTTATTAATTCGGGCCCCTCTTCCCCCTAAAGAGCTTGAGAACAACACTACCATCACCAACACCACTTTAAACTCTGAAAGAGCAAGATGGTTAATTTGCTTAATTATACCATCTGGAATTACATAACAAGGCAAAAGGGGAATCATCTGGTCTAGCATCCTGTTCTCAAACTGGCTAACCAGATGCCTGAATGGGAAACCTGCAAACAAGACCCAAGAGCCCTCTCTCATCCCGTGGTTTCCTGCAACAATTGAGGCAAAGCATAGCCACCGTGGTTAGTAGCCATTTGTAAATGAATGCATTACTAGGTACTTAGGAAGCAGGTAGATGGCTGTGTCATGGTAGATGTTATGGTGTTGATCGAGCCAGTTTGCAATCACAAACACAGCATGGGGTTACTTATTATTGGCTGTGCAAATGGCTTGTTCACAGTTCCTTCACTCATATAACCAAGAATGAGGTTGAATCAGGTCTTCACTGAGAGGCTGTTATCCCTTTTACTGGAAACAGTAGGGTATAAACCTTGTATGCTCATTGCTCCTGCTCCCATCAACTCCAGCCAGTACGGCCAATGGTCAGAGATGGTGGGAGCTGTAGTCCAGCAACATCTGGAAGGCACCAGGTTGTCTAACCTTGTTCCAGACACTGGACAATGGACAGATATAAAGCCATGAGATTGTACCCTTCTGTGACCCAGTGGCATGCCAGACTTTGTACGAAGCCAATTGGCATGGTCATACTGTAGGATTTGCCACCACCTGCAAATCCTCATTATATCAATATTACTTTAATTCTG
The DNA here is from genome assembly GCF_964234715.1 of Podarcis melisellensis. Taxonomy (NCBI): domain Eukaryota; kingdom Metazoa; phylum Chordata; class Lepidosauria; order Squamata; family Lacertidae; genus Podarcis; species Podarcis melisellensis. The sequence continues at coordinate 3,523,490 of NC_138547.1, read as the reverse complement.
TTCTGTGATTTTTAGTGATATGATTTATTTATTCTTACGTAAACTGCTTTGAGGTCGCTTGGTGATGAAAAGCTTCACATCAACACACTAAATAATAATTAAAAAACCCAACTGTTTTAAAGAACTCAATGCCTATTGCCTACTAACAAACCAAGAGCCAAACTCTGGCACACGTCCCTAATTTTCCTCTTTTTGCTGGCAGGGATCGCTGCACTCGGCGTACCAAGAAATTAGCTCCTGTGTCTCTGTCCCTGGATGGATGGGTATGCCTGGGTGCAAAGTGGCATTGTGCCAAGGTTCCCTCTCTTTGGGGGCGTACGGTTTCTTTACCTTTTCGCTACACTTTCTGATGGTGGACGTGAGCTCACTCACTACCATGTCCACACACTTCAGACATGGCTCATTCAGTTTCTGCACCTGCTTTTTCACTATGGCTTCAAAAGCGAGGTCAGGCGTGAAGAGACCCGTTCTGCGTGGCGAAAGGAGCAGGGAAGGAGAGAAGCAACAACAAGAAGAAGAAAGGAGTGCGAAGCAGACGGAGGAGGAAAGAAAGAGATCGGACAGAGGGGAGGGAGGGGAAGAAAGGAAGAAAGAGAAAGAGAAAGGGAGAAGAGAAAAACACAAGGCAAAAATGAGATTTTGGTTCACTCCACAGGCCAGGGGTAGCCAATGTGGTGCCATCCAGATGTTGCTGGACTCCCAGCTCCCACCACCCCTGACCATTGGTCAAGCTGGCTGGAGCTGAAGGGTGCTAAAGTCCAGCAGCATCTGGAAGGAACGATGTTGTTTATCTCTGCCTTAGGCAAATGTAACCCAAGTGAGCGTCACTAAAGGACCCAAAGTGCTGCCAAGCATCAGGTGGATTCTAGAGGGGGAAGAAAAGATGGGATGAAAAACTGCAAGCCAGTGAAATGGACAGATGGGTAAATGCAGGGATCCCTTCCTCTCCAACCCTACCGCTCTCTCTGACTCCTGAAAAAATGAAGCCTTCATCTCCCTATTGAGAGTCTCACTGGGGCCTCAGGTCATTTCTCATCCACCCTCAAGGTTGCTTTCTATGTGGACGCCTAAAAAGCACACACATGCAGCTTAAGGTCCTTGAAGAAGTAACCCTCAAAACGCTAACATATGTCTCAGAGGGAAGACCTACAGCAGCGGTGGAGAACCTGCAGCCTGCCAGAAGTTGCTGGACTACAACTTGCATAATCCCTGACCATTGGCCATGCCAGCTGAGGCTGATAGGAATCAAGAGTCAATACATGGGGCATCACAGACTCCCTGTCCCTGATCTACAGGCTCTCTTCTGCAGCTTTTACTATGTGTGACTTTTCTCTTGAAGATGAACACGAGTTAAAATTTACCCCTGTATGTTGCCACATAACATGTGTATGCACTCTGCTAGACTTTTAAAAAGTCAGAATCATGTATAGTATTCTGTAACCTGCATAATAAAGCTTCTGTACTATAAAGCTGGATTCTGCAGCTTGCGTAAATCAGGTGCCAAATGTCTCCCCCTCCCTGTGTGCTTTCATAAGGGAACAGCTGCCAAACAGCTACAAGGGTGTTTCTTACCTTTTGAGTATAAAAATATTGGTGTGAGGAGACAAGACATGTTGTCAGGTGCTAATGCCACCAGCTTTGGCCTCACTTTAGAATATACTGTTAATTGTCTTACTGCATGCTTACTTTTGATATATTTCAAATGAATTGCTATTTGATGACTTGCTAGCGTTATGTTGTAGTGATATCCTATTCGTTGGTTATTGTACTACTGCACAATCTTGAATTCCTGGCTGCATCTGCAAAACTTACCATTGGCCAATTACGCACAGTTCCCTCCCCTCAAAAAACACCCCAATGTACATCTGCATGTGCTACTTTCTGTTTATAGATAACATGTGTACAGGCCAGTGACCAAGATGATAAAAGGCCTGGAAACTCAACCTTATGAGGAACCGTTTGGGGAGCTGGGTATGTATTGCTTAGATGAGAGGTGATATGATAGTCATCTTCAAATACCTTAAGGGCTTCCACATGAAAGATGAAGCAAGCTTGTTTTCTCCTGCTCCATAGGGTAGGACCCGAACCAGTGAATTTAAAAAACAAGAAATGATGTTCCGACTAAACCAAAGAAGAAGGTGGACTCTCCTTTACTGGAGGCTTTTAAGAAGAAGTTGGATGGTCACCTGCCCGGAAACCTTTAGCTGTGATTCCTGCATTGTAAGGAATCAGACTAGAAAACCCTTAGGGTCCCTTCCAATGCTACAAATCTATGATTCTATAATTCTAAGTTGGTCAACTGCCTGCCCTGCACAGAACTGCCCCTGAAGGAGCAGGTACACAGCTGAAGAGTGTTTCTGGGACCAACATTGTCCTCGAGGCCTGCATAACCTGAGCGGCTAGAAATGCTTTTTCCTGGCTGCAGTTAGGATGGTAGTTCTGAAAGGTGAGGAGGAATGAAATGGAAAAGGAAATGGCTGGCTGGCTCCCTGAACAACAGCACTTTATGCTGCACCATTTTGGTACAGTTTCCACTTGTACAGGGTTATGCTGGGCTAAACAACACTCTTTACTCTCTTTCTCTCTCTCTCCCTCTCTCTCATTCTCTCTGACACACACAAACACACAGCGCCAAGGGCCTCAGTCACAGGCGAATTCAAACTGCAAGTGTTGCTTCTGTAGGAACCAGTGATAACAATCTCTACCTATCTGCATTCTTTCCAACTTTTCCATTCTTACCTGTTTCCTAATTGCTTAGAACAATTGTGGGGAACCTTCAGCCCTCCAAATATTATTTGACTACAATGCCCATCAGCCCAATCAAGCATGGCCAATGACTAGGGATGGTGGGAATTGTATTTCAGCAACACTTGGAGGGCCAAAGGATCCTCACACCTCTAGATACCCAATCCTCACTAGAAAGAAGGAAACTGTTCTTCATGACTGTTTTAGAAAGGGTTTCACTACAGATACAGATTTGCTCTTGTTGGGGGAGGACGAGAGAAATAAGATAAAGAGGAAAGAATGTGAATAGCACAAACAAACAGAAAAGGAGATTTGTAGAAAAGCAGGGAATGGTGATTAACCAATGGGAAAATTAACAGAGAAGGTACAAGTGGAGTGGGCAGGGGCATGAAAAATTGGCCCTTCCAATCCAGTTATTCAGATGACACTGCATACTTGGCAGCCTACCGGCTTGTGTTTAATCAGGCACTAATGGCAAGATTTCTGGGTGCTCCCCACAGCCACAGACCCCCCCCCCCAACACCCACATAAGGACAGCAGGGTAAAAAACAAAAGTCCTCCCAGCATTCTAGAACTTCAAGGAACCTATGACAGATGCGCTCACTTTTGTTTGCTCCCAATCTGAGCCCAAGAATGATGACAACCGGTCATTGTGGCCTCTTGCCAAAGCACCAGGCATCTCCTCATTTGCCTGGACTCGGTCTTTGCCACAAATAACATTCTAGAATACTCCATCTTTCACCCTGCCCAGTTACCTGTTCCCAAATGGCCACCAGTTCGTCCAACATGCCAAGGGTTCCAAGCGCTCACACTCTAGAGAGTCAAAGGCCTTTTTAAAATTAAATAAATAAATTCCAGTACCTGGGTGTCTGCCTGAAAGGAGCAGAGAATGACTAAGAGAAGGAACACCTGTCTCTCCTGTATTTCTCTGCACCTGCAGTCATTTGGAATAAAATGGGGTGAGGTTATGGTACCTCTCCCATGACAGCCAATCATAGCCTAAGCGAATGAAAGATGGAAACTTCCAAGGCAACTCATTCCAAGAGACTGAGGAGAGAGTGGTGGGCAATCAAGAGAGGAGAAATGTTTTTAGTTTAGTTCTCTTCAGCCAGTTGCTGCTCTTCCAGGACAGGACACAAACCAAGCCAATCAGAAAATGTACCAAGCTGCAGAGGTTTTAGAACAGACCCATGTGGCTTTGGAGCCCGCAGAAATTGAAAACCCAAGATATAAAGATACATTTATTAATGGTGGGGACAGACCAAATGCTTTGATAGTATTGTCATTGGTCTTCAAAAATGTCATATATTTTTCTTTCTTGAGATGAGCTCTGCTGGTGGTGGTGGTGAGGGGAAAGTATTCTGCAGGTTTCTAGGATGGTTCTACCTGAACTGGGGAGAAGCAGATGTGAAAACACATTGGCTAGCTTCCAGGACATCACCAACACACTTTTTGGCAAGATGAAGGATAACAAAAGTATTTACAAAAATATTATGTGCTACTCTAAAAAAGAAAAAAAAGTCTGACGTTTGAAGGCACTAGGTGTTCCAGTCTGGTGTGCATGTCTCTAAGAGATGTTGTGAAGCCAAGGCAAAGAGCCAGCTGTAATCCCTCTGGGAATGCTAAATCTGTTTTCACCCTAAGCTTTGTTTCCTATCTATATCCTATTCTGAAGACCTGAAATCTCTAATGGAGAAATCAGAAGCAAATGGAGAAATCAGGTAGGATTCTGGTGAAGCTGTGGGGACAAGACTGCAGCCTGTTCTTGTTGGGTTATTATTATTTTTTTAGTATAAAATTTTCCTCCTGTTTGAGGGCCAGCTGAATGCATTTGTTCCTCATGGTGCAATAAGTTGTAGTGGGACCCAGGATTCTAGACCTCATGAAGAAATGGCTGCGCTTTGTTTGACGGAAGGAAAGCTAGCCACACCCCTTAAGCTTCCCCTTAAGCTTCCCCATCTCTTTCTGATTGGCTAGGGAACTCCAGCCTGGATTCGCTCAGTTCTAGTCATGCTGTTAAGGACGGTAGTTAGAAAATACAACAAAACGTCACTGCCAGGCAGGGTTGTCACCCAGATCACAAATGCTGTGCTTCAGCCAGAGGGGATGTGGGCAAGAGCATGTTGGGACTCCATGCTCCCTTTCGGGGTTACCTTCTTGGTGCACTGTCTAACGGTATTGATTAACTCCGAAATCACCATATCCACGCATTTCAGGCAAGGCTCTTTAATCTTCTTCACCTGCTTTTTCACAATGGTCTCAAAGGCCATGTCGGGCGTGAAGAGACCGGTTCTAAACACCCCGGTGGGGAGGGGACAAGACAAAGTGGGAGGAAGACAGGGCAAGAGGAGTGACACAGCATTACAGATCAACTTCAGAGCGGTCGCTCATATCACAGAGAAGCAGCTTGGGGTGTGCTGGGTGAGACTTGAAAAATCAGGAAGGAAGAGAAGAGCTCTCTGAGGGCTACATAACCCACTTCCCCACATGGATAAGGCCAGGGGTGAAGGACACTGTGGCTCTCCCAGCTACCATCAGCTCCAGCTGATGTAGTCAGGGATGTAGGGAGCTGAAGTGATGGGCCAACCTCTGGCTTAGATGGAGAGGAGATGGCCTTCCTGTCCCAGCAGGCTTTGGGCCTTCCAAGCTGACCCTTCTTCTGCCCTGCTGCACTGTTCTTTGAGCATTGCTTGCAGCAGGAGGGGGGAACCTTTGGCCCTCCAAATCAGGGGTGAGGAACCTTTGGCTCACACTCTCATAAAGGCAACCTTCCCAGGCCTGCATACTGCAGTGGATGGGGCCAGAGGCTGAGCAATGGAAATGACTTTTACCTTTGTACAGTACTTTACATCCCAGCCATGCAAAAGTCAGGTGTTTCTACACAAACACACACACTACCAATCCATCCACCATCTAAGCAAGTGAGAGGCATTCTCTCAGTTCAGCAGCACATTCAAACCAATCAAAAGCCTTTGAGGAGGGCCCAGAGCAGGGCCTGGCAGGGGCTAAATTAAGAGGCTTAGGGGGATGCATTTGGCTCCCTTGCCTGCACAAAACCTTGTTGGACTCCAATTCCCACCAGTCTTGACCAGCTTGGCCAATGGCCAGGGATTATGGGAGTTGTAGTCCTACAAGACGTACAGGGCCACTGGTTCCCCACTTTTTCATTAGGGTTTTAGCTAGCTATTGTTTTCAATTTGTTCCCTTTGTAGCTTGGCATGTGCTACTTTATGGGGTTCTACTGCTGTGCTGGCTGGGGATGATGGGACTTGTAGTACTAAATTTTCCCAGGGCACCAGGTTGGTGAACGCTGCCCTTGTCATTGCAAGGAAGGAGGAAGAGAAGAGGCTCAAGTAGCGGGAGCAGTTCTGCGACCACCACCACACCTAGTTAGTCCCTTAGATTGTGTATCTTTTCTAATGACACACTTGCAGTGAGGGCAGAGGGAGCAGAGCATCAGATGAGAACAGAGCCAAGAGAACTTTGAGGCTGATTATCACTGCATACAGAAGCAGCAACAAATGTGTATCCCAACTCAACCTTTACAATGTGGGCCTTAGGCAGGATGCCCACCCCATCATGAGTTGCTCATCATGGAAAACTTAAAGTGCTGAGAACTCATGGGAAGTGAGAGTAGCAAAATGCACCTCAGGGCTGCTCTGTCCCAGCTGGCATGCTAAGAACCTCCTCCCCTTCTTAATCAGGCCAAACTACAGCCAGCCCCTGGGCTTGGTGCAACATCAAAGCCATAAGCCTGAAGCTGGTGCTATCCAGATGTTTTGGTCTACAGCCTTCATAATGCCAACCAGTGACCGCATGAAGCAAGAATGAAGAAACATCTAGAAGGCATCAGGTGGGGGAGGTGGTCTAAATGGGTCCTGCAAGTATGACAGGCCTGTTTTACACCAGTGCAGGTTGCAGACAGAAGGGCCTCACCACCAGAATGGAAAACTGAGCCATTGTAGATATTCGAGGGGGAAAAGCAACATGAAACAATAGCCAGGGTGGGATTACTTCCTGGGGTACTTATTCTTGCAGAGGACATCACTTCCCCTTCCACACTGAATGGAAAGGCAGCTTTATTTTACATGCTCCTGCCTCAGGGAAACAGGAAGCAAGCCAACAGGGATCAATAGTGGAACCTACCCACAGGTTTCAAAACCGACCACCTCGGCAGGCACTTCTGCCTGTCTGCCAACCTACCATACCTCTGACGTCTTCAGGACCCAGCCCTGGAAGTTCTAGAAATACTGTCAAAGAAACGGCGCAGAGGCAGCCTGCCTCCATTGCATTGATACATGCCTGATTCCATGGATGTTCTTGATGGCGTAGCTGATCTCTCTTCGCAGCTCCTTCTCATCAAATTCCATCTGCATGGGGAGAAAAAGCCATCAGCACTGCCATCGCAGCATGTTGCTACAAGTCTGGACTAGCTCAATGTGCTCTATGAGGGGCTTCCCTTGTACTTGATCAGGAAGCTGCTATTACTGCAGAATGACAGGCGAGGATCTGGGAGGCCAGGGTTCAAACCCCTACTTGGTCATGAAACTCAGTGGGTGAAATTGGCCCAGTTACTCACTCTCAGTCTAAACCTACCTCACAGGGTTGTTGTGAGGATAAAATGGGGAAGAGGGGAACTATGTAGGGCAGCCTGAGCTCCTCAGGGCAGGATATAAATGCAATAAATTAAGAAGGTGGGATATACCGTTGCCTCAGGAGAGTGAGGAAAATTTTCAGGGATGATTCACACCCTGGCCGGCACTTTCTTGATCTCCTGCCCTCAGGCAGAAGATATAGAAACACGATTAGTCACACCAACAGGGAAAGAACTATCCGTGGGCTGTTAGGCTGCTGAATAAAAAAATAACAACAGGGCAACTGACTTAGGGGTTTGGTGGGTGTGCGTCAGTAAACGAGGGGAGTTAAGACTAAGAGAGCTGAGTGGGGGGAGCTCGTGTAATCTCACTGTATACAAATTGTACAAGTGTCAATAAAGTATTTCAATATACATGCAATAAATTAAGTAAATAATAAATAAGCTCAAGGGCAAATGGCCTCTTGTTGTTTACCTCAGCTCTACAACAGTTCTCTCAAAAGGGTTGTCCCTCAGGAAACTGAAACTTACACCCCTGTTCTTATAGATTTTCAGGGCCTCACAGAAAGAAGACAGGGAGCACCACCCCACCTGCTCCAGGGGGTGGGACCCAAACCAATGGATTCAAATGACAAGGGAGGAGATTCTGACAAAACTTTATGGTGGCAAGAGCCATTTGACAGTGAAACAGGCTCCCTCAGAAGACGGTGGACTCTTCGCGGGAGGTTTTTAAACAGAGGATAGCTGTCTGTCAGGGATGCTTTAGCTGCAATTCCTGCATTGAGAGGGTTGGACTAGAAGATCTCAGGGTCCCTTCCTACTGTACAGTTCTATGATTAGCAAAAAAAAAAGGAAAATGGAAGGAAATGAAAACGAAGAAAGCAGCATGTTACCCTGAAGGAAACCAGTGGAGAAGAAGAAGCAGAAGAAAGAGGACAGGGAGCAAAAAAGGAAATGCCAGCCTATGCCAGCAGCCTCAGAATTCATTCCAGTCAGCACAGCTGTTCAACAACCCAGCAGGACACAGAAGGGCTGACTAGGGCTGGTGGAAGTTGTAGGCCAAAATATCTGCAGGGAACTGGATTGCAGAAGGCTGGCCTAGGCAAATGCTAATGAGGGATCCGTTTTACCTTCACCAACTCAAAGGGGAATCTCTCGTGGAATATGCGGTTGATCCTGGCACCTCCAGATAGCTCATAGGTATCGATCTGATCGCCAGAGCCTTCAATGCGCTTCTCGAAGTCAACAGCAAACTGCTGGACCATTCTATGCAGGGAATTAAAGAAGGAAGGAAGAGATTTCATAAATGCAGAACACCCATCCAATTAAAGTTCACTGAAGCCAGCACACATTTTACCGTCAGCTTGTGAGCTGGCTGTGATTGGCCCTTTCTATTGCACACTCCTCCCCCCCCCCCAAAGGTCTAAATCATTTGCTACAACATACATGACACAAGCTTAAGAATGGATAGAGCGCCTAGCAGACAGCACTGGCGAGGGCTCAGAAGCCAGGGCGGAGTAGTGATTATAGAGTGCTGGACCAGGACTTGGGGACTGGAGTTTGAATCCCCACTCAGCCAGGAAGCTCACTGGGTGACCTTGGGCCAGTCACCATCTCTTAGTCTAATCTCACAGGGTTATTGTGAGGATTAAATGAGAAGGGAGAACTGTGTATGCCACCTTGAGCTCCCTGTAGAAACAGGTGGGATATAAATGTAATAAATCAATAAAGTAAATGTACTTATGAGGTCCCAGGAGCCAAATTTAGGTTGCTAGGTAGGATGGGCTTCAAGTGTTCGCTTGCTACTGCTAGAAGCCTCCGAGCCAAGATGGCCTTAGAAGACAGCATTGATATAGAGGACATGAAGGAACCCGTGTGGGAGAGAACCAGCAGGGCACGGTTATCTCTGGTGAAAAACTCAATGGGAAGGACTGGGAAGGACAGGGAAGGACGCATCAGAGGTGGTGGCGCTTGGCACTGCAAAGCACATCATGTCAGAAATCCCCCAAGCGGCAGACTCTTCCATGGCGGTGATACAGGGCCCCAAGAGCAATCTAAGTTTGGGTTACCAGACATCCCCGATTCCTGGGGACAGTCCCCAGATTTGCAAATCTGTCCCCAGAAAAATTCTGTCCCTGAAATCTCCCTAGATCTGCAAATCTGCTCCCAGAAAACATGGCAGCGGCATTCTCAACAGCCCAAGCCAGCCTGGTAGCGCAGCTGGTTCTGGCTGGCTTCAGGAGCTGCTCACGGCTGTGGCGCCCGCCATTCTTCCTCTCTGGAAATCCCCATATGATGGGTCTTGTGCCAACCCATCATATGGGGACTTCCGAAGAGGAAAAATGGCGGGTGCCACGGCAGGAAGCAGCTCCTGAAGCCAGCCAAAGCCAACTGCCAGAGCCAACTGTGCTACCAGGCTGGCTCCGGGCTGCTGACTGCCTCTGCCACCACCACTGCCAAAGGGAAACCGGGGACGTCTGGTGGTACACATCTCTTGCCCCTTTCCCCCTTTGTTTTGACTGACTTGCGGAGGCTCAGGAGTTGCGGGCGAGCGGCCGTTGCCCAGTTTTTTTAAAAAAACTGTGCATTTATGTTTCACAGCGTGTGAAAGAAGGGCTTTCACTTTTATACAATATGCATGTGTGCTTGGGCCCAGGGTCTTTGACCTCACCATCTCCACTACTGACTCCCTGTTGCTACTCAGCTTCAAAGAAAAGGGGGAGAGTGTCCCCGGATTCATTGAAAAAAATCTGGTAACCATAATCTAAGTACTCTTAATTAATAGGTCACTCACTGAAGCAGAGCTTTGGTCTTGCGGGCAGGGTCATCAGGGCGGAAGTTCTTGTATTCTTCCACTTCTTTCTCAATGGAGAGAAGCTGGCTCTGGAGTTTGTTTCGCAGGCCTGGCAATGTGTCTCGGATATGATTGGTCAGTTGCTGCACAAGGAAAGGAGACCATTGACAAAAATGAGCTAAAATCCCATCAGGCTGGTTGACACATAGGCAAAAACAAGCTTTGTATTTCAGGATGATGCTTCAGGATTGGATATGCTTTCGTCTCCCCTCCCTGCTTCTTGGGTTTTGTTATCATGCCTTGATAGTTTGTTTTTATGCCTTGATCAGTCAAACTGTGGGTTTGCACAAACCAAAGCTTGCCAGAATTTGAAACCTACTTCAAATCATGCTTTTCCTATTCTTGGTTAGGTAAACTGTTGTTTGCACAGGTTAGGAAATAAAAGAGGGAACTAGATCACAAATTAGGGAGGAAGAGTATATGAGCCTGGTAAAGTCATAGTAGCCAAACCACTGTTTAGCCATTAAGTATGAACCAAGTCTATGAAGGCAAAAATTAATTGTACTCTTAAATTAGTTTTGTCATCATTGTTTGATGGTTAGCATACAACATTGTACAAGACAGCATATTTTTAATGCTGCACACGTCTGTCAGTTGACATCATCTCAGAACAGACTTTGTCAACCTCCAGATGTTTAGTACTATTGCTCCAACCATTTAGAGGGCACCAGGTTGGTGAAGGCTGTCTTAGGGAAAAAAATTCTCCTGTGTACAAGAGAAGACGGAATGCCTGTTTGAAGATGGTTCTTGCCACCTGTAGATTTTATAAACAACTGCTTTTTATAATAATAATAATAATAATAATAATAATAATAATAATAATAATAATATCTGCTGCCTTATTAATTAGGGGCACATTTTTCATCTACTAAAGGTAAAGTAAAGGGACCCCTGACCATTAGGTCCAGTCTGGCCAACTCTGGGGTTGCGGCGCTCATCTTGCTTTAGTGGCCGAGGGAGATGGCGTACAGCTTCCGAGTCATGTGGGCAGCATGACTAAGCCACTTCTCGCGAACCAGAGCAGCTCACGGAAACGCTGTTTACCTTCCCACCGGAGTGGTACCTATTTATCTACTTGCACTTTGAGGTGCTTTCGAACTGCTAGGTTGGCAGGAGCTGGGGCCGAGCAACGGTTTTAATCAATTAATCTAATGGATTTATGCAGAAGAGCGTGACTAGGATTGATAAAGAATCATCTACTTCACATTTTGTTTTTCCGGCTTAACATTTGCAGCTCTCTAAACCATTCCTCATAGAAGTAGAAACACAAAAGCAGTTTTTAAGTCTCTGAAGGTCTGCCAAGGAGACTTGTTCTCTGTTGCTTCAGAGGGAGCGACTAGAGCCAGTGGGTGGGAAATGCAGGGAACCAAATTCCAGCCAAACATTGAGGCAACCATCCTAGTGGTATGATCTGTTCAGCAGTGAAGCAGATGGCCATGGAAGCAATAGTGGGTGGTGGCACTTACCTGACCTCCTGACAGCTGTTGCTATACCAGGATGGGGCGTGGGGTGGGGAAGGTGGTGGAGAAGCCCATGCAGTACACTGGCAGGGCCAACCCAACACTCCTGCTAGTATGTTTGTCCCAATCTCCCCGCTGCCTTGCCCCTCCCAGTAAGCAACAGCAACTCAACGGTCAGGGGGTCAGCTAAACACTGCTGCCCTACCACACCATCTGTCCATGCATGAGAGGAAGTGGGGCCTTTTTTATGTGTGGGTAATTAAGCAGAGGCCGGCTGGTCATCAGTCAATAGAGTGGTACCTCTGGATGTGAACAAGATCTGTTCCGGAGCCCCGTTCGCATCCTGAGTAGAATGCAACCTGTGACTGCGCATGTGCAGTCGCGATTCGCTGCGTCTGCGCATGCGTGTGATGTCATTTTGACTGTCTGCGCATTCTGTTACTTCTGGGTCACCACGGAGCGTAACCTGAAAATGCTCAACCTGAAGCATATTTAACCCCAGGTATGACTGTAGCTGAATTCTGGATTGTGTATTGTGCGGAGCGGGGAGCTGAGCTAGGGGCTTTCCAGCCCTCTGATCCCTGCACAATCTCAATGTGTTTTGTATTATTCTTTCGTTGGCACCCCAGGCAGAAGTCCCAGCCAAGTCAGCCCTGTGTGCATCAGCCTTTACCTGGTTCAGTACTTTCTGCAGGTAGGGCGTACCCATACGATCGGCCATGTGCCTGTACGCTGGATGGGTGAGAAAGAACTTCCTCTCTGCAGCCAACGCAGCCTGAATATCCTTCTTTCCATCAATATCCTTCTGGCTTCTGTTGACCACACCAATGTAGCCTAGGAAAGAACAGATCCGAAAGTGCAGGTATCAAAGAGTGATAGACACAAGCTACATGACAAGGATCTGGATGCAACGAGGAACTGAACTGTGTTCAGTAACAAGTTTGGGAGACCTCTGGCCCCTTCAGATGTTGCTGGACTACAGCTTATAAGAACATAAGAAGAGCCTGCAAGATCAGGCCAATTGCCCATCTAGCCTTTCTGAATTCTTTATGAAAAAAATAAGGAAAACTTTTGGGTTGCAAACTCATACTTGGAAAAGCCAGCCTGTCTGGCATCGCAGTTGTATGAGTGCTTGATTTATTTGACATGATATTCTGCAATAAAAATTTTTTTTGCAACTAAGAAGTCACTGTAAATCAGGGTTCTCTGCCTATGTGGCTACTAAAACAAGATACAGATTCCGCATCAATGCAGAGCCAGATATTCCATTGCAGCTGTCCTAAATTCAACCAGATATAGCCACATTGTGCAAATCAAAACAGTCCCATCTCTCTCATTAGAATCTAAGTTCCTGAGCTATATTTTATTGTTCTTTTTCAATGCCAAGTGACATTTTTGGTTTTGCAACTGTAAAAATGGTTTTTAATACCATCTCTATGTGGGTAACATATTGTGGATTTACAATGTCTGCTTTGAATTCATTCTCAAATGTTTTGTCTTACTTTATTTTTGTTGTTGTTGCTTTTCATTTATGTAGTTTAGTGGAGAAAACAACACTTTGAATGATATAAAACTTTATGTTTAACATGCCCAAATGCTTAAAAATACCTTCCATTGTCAATACAGCTGTCATTTGGTTTAGTACCTATGTAGGTGCTAGGTGAAAATATTGTCGCCCTTAGGCCATGTATTTGAAGATCCATTTCTCAATGAGAAAAAATAAGTTTAGATCAAAATTTAAGCTATTTAGAATTTGAAAAATATTTTGTGCTGTTGCTATTTGATAAATAACAACCAAAAACATAAAAAAGAGAGTTAGGTAAAAAAAAAGGTAAAAAATGCACATCAATGCCTTTGGCTTAAGGGCAATGATATTGCTCCATGACAAATTTCTCTCCAGAAAAGTGCTTCACGACTCAAAAAAGTTTGGGAACCACTAGGCTATGTCACAAAAGTAAGACTACGTAGTGGAAGGGACTTGTAGAAACCTGCTGAAGATCAAAGCGTATGGGTGGCTTCAGAAATGAAGAGATGGTCTTTAAGGGATCCTAGCTCCAAATCGTTGAAAGGCCACCTCCAACAATCAATTAGAAATCCAAAGTCAATTGTTGAAGTTCAGGAGTAGCGTCAGCCAACATGGCGTCCTCTAGATGTTATTCAGCTACAGCTCTCATTACCTCTGACCATTGGCCATGTTGACTGAGGTTAGCAGGAGTTATAGTAGGAAAAAGCTGGAGGGCACTACATTGGCTACCCCTACTCTGGAGTGTGAAAGGTTTAACCCATTTAGAAATCTCAATGTATTTTCACTCAGACCTGGTGGCTCATCTTGAGCCTGGGAAAACATTTCCTTTCTTTTTCTTTTGAAAGAGTAAGGCCAATGTTGGCAAGAGACATAAATTGTCATAATGCAAAGAAGGACTAGGAGCTAAAGTAGGCCCTGATATTAGGAGGAGAATGAAAGCGAAAAGAGAGGAAAACACAAAAGTCCTTGCCTCTCCGTAGTGGAAGCAGCTTGTTCTCTAGGACATCACGAGCATCAGTTCCTTCGTCCATCAGGTCCAATTTGGTGATAACTCCAATGGTACGCTGGCCTGTTAGATAATAAGCAAACAATGAGAGCTATGGGGTAGTACATTGACCTATTTCATTCCAGTACATATCCTTTCCCACATATGAAGGCCAAGAGGGGACCTGAATTCATGGTTAGTGAGAAAAAAAACGATATCCATATATATAATGGGATACCTCATTGCTTGTGGGGAAGAGGGGAGTAGAATAAGCATACACCTGTTTCCAGAAGGGTAGTCATATTAAACAATGAAAGACCTTGTGGCGTCTTAATGACCAGCACATTTATGATGGTGTTGCTACAAAGATCTGGGAGCTTATCTGGAGTTAAATAAACAGGATGCAGATTGCGGGAGGGAGGTGAAGCTGGAGGAGTTCTTGGTGCTGTTGTTTGGGATCTCATACAGGATTAGCAATGGTGTCACCTGATTTAGCATTCTGCTTGCTTACCACATGATCTACCTGTATATTTGTAAATAAACTGGACTTAACTGTCAGGGGTCCTTTACCTTTAAATAAACTGTTATTACAAAAACATTCTAAGCACTCACTCTCATTACAAGGAAAACACAAATGTAAAAAATGGCACCCCTGGAACGTTGTGCTGCTTGGAGTGAACCTTTTTGGGTGATATTTGCAATAGCCAGTGGTCAAGGGAAGAAAAGGAGACCATTGAGGAAGGAAAGGGACAAACTATGAGAAAAATATAAACACAAGAGCTGAGTTTACCTTGAGGGTCGACTTCTTTAGCAATCTTGAGAGCATCAGAGTTGGCCAGGTCTGAATTTGCTGGGGACACTGCAAGGATGAGGCAGTTCTCTTTGGTGACAAACTGCATTAGCATTTCACGGATCTGGAACTCAATGTCAGCAGGCTGGTCTCCAACTGGAACTTTAGTCATCCCGGGAAGATCCACCAGGGTCAGACTCAGGACTAGATAAAGGAAGAGAAAGAGTTGCCCAGGCTGGGTGATGTTACTTTGCTATTGGATGTCTCATAGGAATGTAAGAAGCGGGCAGAGTATTCTACAGCCTAGAGAAGAGGTAGTCAATGTAGTGTTCTCCAGATGGGATGACAACTGCCAAGGATGATGGCAATTCTAGTTCAGAAACATCTGGAGGGTCACAGATTCCCCACTCACGGTCTAGAATGCTGTTTCGCAGTGTTCAAAACCAAATGTCCATCCATGGGAGCCAATTCCAAGGTCCCTTCAGCCCTCCTAGTAAAATATTTGAGGGGGCCAGGCCCCCCAAAGTTGATGGGGATGGCTATTCAATTGGGTTGCATGCACCCCATGTGGGGTTAATTATGCAGTGTGGGGTTTACCTGACCTCTCCAATAACTTATTCAAGTTGGTACCCCTGTATCCATCTGTTCCTCTACTTTACTTTCAAACACAGATCCATCCAGATGTCTCTGGGACGCAGGTTGATATGTCAGCCTCCCCTAACCTGCTGCCCTCCAGATGTGTTGCAGCTCTCATCAGCCACCCACAGCCAGCATGGCCTTAGTGCAGGGGTCAGTGAACTTTTTCAGCAGGGGGCCAGTCCATTGTCCCTCAGACCTTGTAGGGGGCCAGACTATATTTGTTTTTTTTTGGGGGGGGGGGTTATGCAAGAGCACCATGAGCCCCGGTGGCTGCTTACCTGTGTCATGCGAGCAGCAGGGGCTGGTGGCGGCAGCGGAGGGACGATGGGCGGGCTCCAGAGAGGGGCTGCTTAAAATCACGGCCGCTCGCTGGCACCAACAAAGCCCAGCCCCCTTCCTCCTCTAGGCAGGGTGGGGAGAAGCCAGGAGGAGGGAGAGAGTGTGAGGGAGAGTGAAAAGAATGTGCACGCTGGCGATCCACACGATTCCCAGAGCATCCGTGGGCCGGTTCCAGAAGGCAATTGGGCCTGATCTGGCCCGCGGCCTTTAGTTTGCCTACACATGCCTTAGTGGGTGGGGCTAATGAGAACTGTAGTCTAAGCATCTAGAGGGCCACCAGGCTGGGGAAGGTTAATTAAGTGTCTTTAATCAGCCCTATTCATATTATTATATGCCTTCATCATGGTATTACCTCACCCCAATCATCTTCTTTTATTATGTTGTGAACCACCCCTTGTTCTTTGGATGAAGGGTGATATACAAATTTAGTATATTATTATTATATCATCATCATCATCATCCAAACATTTTACCCTGGAGGAGTTTCACATACAGGAGTTCCACATAATCCCAAGCCTTGGTGGCATCACACAAGATGGAGTCTGAGGCTTCCACCACCCACACTTTGCACAAAGAGGGGACTTACCATGGGGAGAGTAGACTCGCAGATTGATTGGGACAGGAGAGATGCCCTTGTTTGAGCCAGTTATCCTGTCAGTCTCAGCCTCGATCTCCTGACGTATCTCATCAAAGTCAGTGAACTTCTTTCCTTTGCAGTGTAGGAACTCGCCATATTCTAAGGAAGGGGTGGTGGGAGGAAAGGTCAGGTTTGCATTTCTGGTACAGAAAGTATTGGTTTAAAGTTCAGGGATCTTTCCTATTCTAATTAATTCAAGAAATTTCTGGAAACTTCTCTGTGTGATACATGCTGGAAGTTTCTAGCTGACAAGTAAGACCATTTATCATCTTGGTCACCTCCATGCACAAGCTCCTTGTCAAGCTCCTTCGTAAACTGTGGAGCCCAAACTGGACGCTGGACTCCAGCAGTCCAAGGCAGAATAGAATGGTGCTATTACTTTCCATGATTTGGACACTTGATGCAGCCAAGAATAGCATTAGCTTTTTTTGCTGCTGCATCACAATGTTGACTCATGTTAAGCTTGTGGTCTACTAAGACCTCCTAGATCCTTTTCATATGTACTTCTGGCAAGCCAGGTGTCCTCCATCTTATATTTGTGCATCTTATTATTCCTGCCTAAGTGCAGTACAAGGGTGAGATGCATTTCTATTTCAATTATTGTCATTATTACGAAATATGCATCTTATAAATAGGGATATGCAATTCAATGCAAATCTTAATCTTCCTTTATTATCTTTTTTTGTGATGCATTCCTTTCCCCCCGAAATTACATCTTGCATATATGAACACTGTACATGGGAACAACAACAGAAAATAAGTGTTGAGTTTTTCCTATCAGTATGAAAAACAGAAAGAATTATGTGGAACTTTATAATAACAGTAATAATATTTTTTTATTTATATTCTGCCCTTCCCAGTTCAGAAAACCGGGCTCAGGGCAGCTAACAACAAATTTAAAACACTTAACTGATGCAACAAAAAACAGCATAAAATACAGTATAAAACATGAATAACAATAAATTCAAAATTCAAAAATCTATTTAGGGGGGAAATCCATCGAATAAACATTAGATTATCACCAGGGCTAGCTGGCTAAACTAGTCCTATTTGTGCCAGCGAGGAGACCAAGGGAAAATTAACTGTGGGATCCCACTGAGCGGGAACTTTGGGAGACAACTTTGCATTTACACCACGCTGAGATTTTCTACAAGTAGCATATAATTTTTTCGAAACCAAAATAGAATACTGAAACAAAAGAGGAGAGAGAGGGGCTGGTGTACCTGTGGGGGAGTTGACCAGTTGCAGGACCAAGGGACGCCTGGTGACAATGCCAGATCCACGGGGCAAGAAGTCCCTGAAAAGCAAAAGGAGAAGAGTTCTGATGAAGGGCAGCTTCCCAAAAACAGACTGCATTATTGGATCACTGCAGTCTAGTGGCGTAACGTGGGGGGGGGGGGGGCGGCGCTACAGGACAGGGATGGATGCCCTGGGCACAAAATCGTTAGCAGTACAAAATTTCAACTCCCAGTGCTGCCTCAATACAGCTGCACACTTCCGTCACTGGGCTCCATTAAAAACAGCTTCTCCATGCTAACCAGGAAGTGACCTCTCCAGACAACGGAGTGACTCTTCTTTTATTATCTCTGTGGCTAGGATCTCCTGGGTGATGCGGACGCCATTAGGCAATTGAATGTGCATGCGTACTCCATCTGTTTCCCTCCATCACATATACCCTCCATGTGGTCCCGGGCACTGGCAACCTATGTTATGCCACTGCTGCACACTCTGGGTTCTGCATAACCAAACAAATGGAATTCCCCTTTTCTTTGGTATGATGCATACTTTGTTCAAAGATCACAACATTACTGCATCAGCCTTAATGGAGGGAGGACAACTTTAGGGGGTTCGACTCGGATTTGCATAGAGAAATGCATGTCCAGCTGTTAAGTTTTATATGTAATCACCCACATGGCATCAAAACAAACTTGGAAAATCTTTTACATTTCAGTTTAAGCTCACATCCACAGGGTATACCTCAATCTCAAGAGTTAAGATAATGTCTCCATAGTGGCTGCTGCGACTGAGGTGGAAGAGGCTCTCCTATTGTTAATAAAGGATATAAACTGAGACCCTACCAAGTCAAACCCGTCTTTCTTTATTATTCCTCTTATCCATCTCTGATGGTGAGCCAAGCACTCCAGAAGTGCTCCCTAAGTTCCACACGGATTGGGTCCAAAACTCTGTGTGGGAGGGGGAACCCCCGCCCCCAGTGGAAACAACTATTTGCCTCACGGCTGTCATAAGAAGCAAGACCAACTCTTTATGCTTGAGATTTTGATTTATATAATTTTCCATTGACAGCAGGGCTAACATGGGATCAGGCACAAGATGTTGCCCTGTAATGGCAGATGACAGTGTAAAATACAGTAATACCTCAGTCCAGAGACACAACAGCAAAGACACACAAATCCCTTAATTACTGGTTTCGGTGTGATACAGTAGAGCCAGTGTGGTACAGTGGCTAGAGCTTTGGCCGGGGCCTGGGAGACCAGGGTTCAAACCCCATGTGGCGTTTGCCTCCTAGGTAGGTCATAAGGAAAGGTTAACTGAGTGTGATGTGATTGGCCAGTGGGAATTCAAGGGAGGAGTAAAAGTTAGAGTGGGAGGTTTTGAAAGTCAGTTGAGGTTTGGGAGCTGAAGAAGGAAGAGGGAGGTTTAGGTGTGGGTTGGTAGAGTTGTATTGTGTGAGAGAGAGAGGAATTGTCAGGTGGAGCCAGATAGATAGTTGGAATAATCAGTTTAAAGTTGTTAAGAACAGATAGGTCAGTAAGAAACTAAGATTAAGAAACTGCCAAGAAAAATTAACTGAAACCATAAGCTTGTTCCTGCATTTAAAAATAAACTTGATTATTTGTTAATGTTAGCATCTGTCTGGACTCCGTGTGTCCCCATGAGAAACGGGGTGGTGGCAGTGAAGAAAGCAATCACAGTGGTGGCACAGGGTCAATAGACTGTCATACGTCCAGGGACCCTATGTGATCGCCACACCCCACTTGGCCTTGAAGCTCACTGGGTGTGACCTTGGCCCAGTCACTGCCTTCTCTTACCCTAACTTGCCTTGCAGGGTTGTTGTAGAGATTAAATGAGATGGAGGAGAAGCATGAGCTCCTTGAAGAGAAGCGATAAAATGAAATATATAAATAAATAAATAAATAAATAAATAATAAATAGGATTATTATTTCTATCTATTAAATACTTAACAGTGAAATAGAGCCTTTGCACTTTTTTTTTTTTTAATGGGAAGAAATCAGAAATTGCCACTGCAAACACACACTTATCTGGCAACAACTCCCACTAAACTCAATGGGACTTACTTTTGAGAAGAAAATGCAGAAGATTTCAGCCTAAAGCTGGCACTGGGGTAATTCAGAGATTATTAATAACAAATACTCCACCCACATTCATCAGCCCATACCCATCAGAAATAAATTAAGATGAAGCTGCAAGGAATAAGCTTTTAATGAACACTGCAGAGTATCTTTGCTAAACAGGACTTACTTAACATAACCTAGGAGGGTCTATGCAGGGAAGACATGGGCAGATAACATAGCAATTCAATAGTTAAGTGTTCACAGGAAATCTCTGGTTTAATGCTGCTTTTAGCTAATTGTGGAAAAGCCATGGCCGCAGCTCTGAAGGCCTCCAGGGTGAGAGCAACCAAACTGCGCTTAAGTTGGTTCCACGAATCAATGAGATCCTGTCAGCTGAGTTCTAGAACACTGCTGAAACCCACAGAGGGCAAACAATCCCTCTGCAACAAAATCAGTTGCAGCCAAGCATTTGCTTCTCATTCGGATTCCTCCTCACTGCTCAGAAAGAGGCTTGCACTTTCAAATCGAGAGCAGCAGGGAACATGGTGGCAGAAACAATGCGGCAAATGTGGCAAAATGTGCACTGGGAATTTTAAGGGAAGGAAGTTCATCAAATTTTCCTTAGGATTGCTGATTTAGCAGCCACAACCCACAACTATCCCCCTCCCCGAGTAATTCTAAAATGACTCTCTCTTCCGTAAAACTCTGCAGTGCACACACCACAAAGCGAGTTGTGCTGCCCTCTCTCTGACACTCGCAAGTCCCACTAGAGTTGCATCAGCCATCTTTGGCTTCAGCTCTGGATTTCCCCTCTTTGCAGAGTTCTGATCACAAAGGATGCTTCCATGTGTGGACAACTTAACACAGCCTTCTCCAACCTGGTGCCCTCTAGATGATTTGGACTACAATTCCCTTTGACCCGAGCCTGCACTAAAGATGTCCCATAGAGAAGGAGCTGGCCAGAAAGAGGCCACAACAAGACAGAAAATGTATTAAACGGCAGTGAGTGCAACAAGCCATTTTTACACTATTTCACACCTCCTAGTGGTGCAAGAATAAAACAACTAGCACATTTGCAAAGCTAAGCAGGGTCCAGTGTGGTTTCAAATTGGATGAGCAACTGCATGCTGAGATTCCTGAAGCTAGAGTTCCCTTCCAACTCTACAACAATGAAATCTATGAAATTGTGCAGATAGTCTATCATGTGTTAAAAGGGGTAGATTTTATGAGCACATGTTTCCCACTCTACTTGCACAAAAATGGGGCAAGCAATTAAACAGCACAAGGCGCACAGGTGTTTTTGCTATTGATGCTGGAGTGGGGAACCTGTGGTCCTGCTGCTGCTGTTGCTGCATGACAAATCACATCTTGCTCCCTGACCACGCTGACTGGGGCTGGTGAAAATTGGGAGTCCAGTAACTTCTGTAGGGCCACAGATGCTCCACTCCTGTCCTACATGGTGCTGTAGCAGAGGCTCTGTGTGTGTGTGTGTGTGTGTGTGTGTGTAATGCGTCTACATCTCAACTTTCTCCCCAGTTTGGATACCAGGTGGGCCCTCAATCAATCTTTTGAGGAGGCAGGTAAGCTGCACTTAAGCCAATAGAGGTAATTTCAGGCTCGCAAAAATGGAATCACGGGGTGTCAGCTATTTCACTAATCATGCATTTTAAAGGCCCATTTCAAAGTAATGCTTCATGCAGCAAGAACGTTCCAAATACTATGGGAATAAATGCAGCATTTTTATGTGCCAGCCATAAAACATTATTTGTATGAATGAATAGTAAAGTGCTGGCATTCTGTGAAGATCCCAGTTAGCTTACAAGTCAAAAGAATCAATATTAGTGCATTAGTACCCCCAGAGAGCGCTAAAAAGTTTTGTCTAGCTTGTTGCATCCCATACAGACTGAATAAAAATGGACACCTCTTGCCACAAACATAATGAAATATCATTTGGACAAGAGTTCTACATCCTGTTTATCACAGTGATCAGCCAGGTCAGGTTGCCAGGTCAGGAACCTCCCAGATCCTGAGACTGAGTTGTGGGCCCCAGTGACCCATAAGCATGACAAATAAAGCATCAACCACAGTCACGGAGAGCATGTCATTCAAATAAAAAACACAAAGCCCAATTAATGGGTAAATATGTCCCTGCTTGGAAGTTAAGACAGGAACCTTAGCTAAAGGTTACTATGATACGGAGGGGAGGTGGGCAGACCCCACTACCACCACCAGAGTGTCTTAATTTGCAATGATGGAGGTTAACTGGGAAGGGGAAGGAGGGGAAGAGGCAGACCCCATGGAGAGTTCATTCAATAATTTGCAGCCTGCTCCTGCAAGGCTGAAGCTTGCAAGCTCTATGCATAGTAGATATCATGATGATCATCATCATCATTTAAGGGCACTCTTGCTCACTTGAAGATTCAAGCACTCCACCTGCCATCTGGAGTGGGGAAGGCAAACCTAGAGCCCTTGAGTGTCTGCATTTGGTCTGGATGGTGCAACCAAAATTGGGGGTCCCACAGCATGCCGCCTCCAAACGACCGCCAGAGACAGTGAAGGGGAAGCAGGCAGAGCATAGGCACCAGGCATGGGCACTTGGTGGGGTTGAAGCCAGTCACCTGAAACTGCTGCTGGTCAGTGTAAGACAATACTGAGCTAGATGGACCTGGGATCTGACTGGGACCCAGCTGCACTATCCATTTAAAGCAGCATTACACCACTTTCAACAGTCATGGGCCACATTCATGTCATACCTTTAAAGCACTATGATCCCACTTTAAACAGTAATGGCTACTGTGCCTGGCCCCCCCCCCCCAAAAAATCTGGAAACTGTAATTTGTTGAGGGTGCTGAGATTTGCTAGGACATCCTTATTCCCCTCCCACAGATATAATTCCCAGAATTACCCGTGATTGTTAAACCACTCTGGAAAAATTGTATCCTATAATACTGTTTCAAATATATAATACAAGAAGGGAGCTGGACTGAATGACCTCCAAAGACCCCCCTCTAGCTTTTAGATTTCATGGACTCCTCCAGATCATCTATTTACTGAGCATACGTCTTGATTGGCTTGCACAATGCTTACTTGGAGGTCAGGGTCATGCATTTAAAGCACACTTATAGTCATAGTCTATAACTAAATCCTTCGAAGACATAGGTCCTATGGCTGGGTTGGGATGGCATGGAGATGAGGGACCAACTCCCTTCTCTTGCGGGGGCCCAATTAGTGCCATTGCCTTCCGTTAAGAGTTTGGGTGTAATCCTTGATGCCTCCCTTTCCATGGAGGCGCAGGTTACAGCAACAGCCAAGGCGACATTTTTCCACCTTCGCCGCATCAAGCAGTTGGTCCCTTACCTTTCCCGCCCTGACCTGGCCACAGTGATCCATGCGACGGTCACCTCCAGGCTTGGCTACTGTAATTCGCTCTACGTGGGGCTGCCCTTGAAGCTGTCCCAGAAACTCCAGCGGGTACAGAATGCTGCAGCGAGGCTCCTCATGGGGTCTCTGCCATGGGAGCATATTCACCCAGTGCTTTTCAAGCTGCACTGGCTCCCGGTGGAGTACAGGGTCAGATTTAAGGTGCTGCTTTTGACCTTTAAAGCCCTTCACGGCCTAGGACCCTCGTACCTACGGGACCGCCTCTCCTGGTATGCCCCACGGAGAGCCTCAAGGTCCATAAATAACAACACCCTAGTGGTCCCAGGCCCTAAGGAAGTCAGATTAGCCTCAACCACAGCCAGGGCCTTTTCAACAGTGGCCTCAGCCTGGTGGAACGCTCTGCCTCATGAGACCAGGGCCCTGCAGGACCTGATTTCTTTCTGCAGGGCCTGTAAGACAGAGTTGTTCCGCCTGGCCTTTGGCTTGGAGCCAATTTGATTCCCCCCCCCCTTTCTTTTTCCTTTTTCCTTTCTCCTCCTGTGATGAGGCTGCATTTTAATATTTTAATGTTCCATTATTTTAATGTTGTATTTTATTTTTGTTTTTAAGTTGTAATCATTCATCTTGTTTTTATTATTGCTTGTAAGCTGCTCTGAGCCCAGCCTTGGCTGGGGAGGGCAGGGTATAAAAAAATATTATTATTATTATTATTATTATTCCCCCCAATAACCCTGGGAACTGCAGTTCCCCCATCACAGACCACGTTCCCAAGATACTTTTGTGGGAGCCAAGTGCTTTAAATATACTTTGAATGTATAGTGTGGATGTTACTTTATTTTCTGGTTTTTAATTGAGTATTCTGTAAATACATGCTGTCAAGCTGCATGCTAGAAGATTCAAGACAGACAAGAGAAATTACCAGTTACAGATAGGTAGCCGTGTTGGTCTGCCATAGTCAAAACAAAAAAAAATTTCCTTCCAGTAGCACCTTAAAGACCAACTAAGTTAGTTCTTGGTATGAGCTTTCGTGTGCATGCACACTTCTTCAGATACCTATCTGAAGAAGTGTGCATGCACACGAAAGCTCATACCAAGAACTAACTTAGTTGGTCTTTCGTGTGCATGCACACTTCTTCAGATACCTATCTGAAGAAGTGTGCATGCACACGAAAGCTCATACCAAGAACTAACTTAGTTGGTCTTTCGTGTGCATGCACACTTCTTCAGATACCTATCTGAAGAAGTGTGCATGCACACGAAAGCTCATACCAAGAACTAACTTAGTTGGTCTTTAAGGTGCTACTAAGAGAAATTACCGTATTTTTTGCTCTATAAGACTCATTTTTCCCCTCCTAAAAAGTAAGGGGAAATGTGTGTGTGTCTTAGGGAGCGAATGCAGGCTGCACAGCTATCACAGAAGCCAGAACAGCAAGAGGGACTGCTGCTTTCGCTGCGCAGTGATCCCTCTTGCTGTTCTGGCTTCTGAGATTCAGAATAGTTTTTTTCTTGTTTTCCTCCTCCAAAAACTAGGTGTGTCTTATGGTCTAGTGCGTCTTATAAAGCGAAAAATACGGTATTTATTAATGCAGCACATACTTAAATTGTGGAACTCCCTCCCACAGGAGGCCGTGATGGCCACCAACTTGGGTGGCTTTAAAAGGGGACTGGACAAATTTGTGGAGAAGGCTATCAATGGCCGCTAGCCATGATGCTGCACTCTGCTTCCATAGTCAGAGGCAGCAATGCTTCTGAATACTGTGCCAGTTGCTGGAGACCAGAGGAGAGGAGACAGCTCTTGTGCTTGGGTGCTGGTTGCCATCTTCCCACACATATCTGGTTTGCCGCTGTGGTAACAGGACTTGATGGGCCATTGGCTTCATCCAGCAGGCTCTTCTTAAGTTCTTATTTGCTTGCAGAAAGCTTATGCGGAGGTTTGTTGAGCTTTCATTCTGAATTGTTTGCAGGGTGTTTACATGTCTTCAGGTTAAAAATTAGGTCATCCCAAACTTTTCAATGCAGTTTTCCATCACTTTCCTAACCCCAAATGTAAAGGGTTTTGTTTTTATATCAGTCAATTTGTTGTGCCAAGATGACAGATTGCTTTAATATCATGGGTAGGCAAACTAAGGCACGGGGGCCAGATCTGGCCCAATCGCCTTCTCAATCCGGCCTGCAAACGGTCGGGGAATCAGCGTGTTTTTACATGCGTAGAATGTGTCCTTTTATTTAAAATGCATCTCTGGGTTATTTGTGGGGCCTGCCTGGTGTTTTTACATGACTAGAATATGAGCTTTTATTTAAAATGCACCTCTGAGTTATTTGTGGGGCATAGGAATTCCTTCATTCCCCCCCCAAAAAAAAATATAGTCTGGCCCCCCACAAGGTCTGAGGGACAGTGGACTGGCCCCCTGCTGAAAAAGTTTGCTGACCTCTATTTAATACACTTTAATCACAAAAACAAAAAATTCTGGTAAATGCTTGAATCATTCCTACAAAATACTGACAATCTAGACATCCCCTATGACACTCCCTCCCCCACTACACACCCACAAACTTATATTTATCATAAAGCTCCTATTTGTTCATTATCTGAGATAGACCACAGCTTTTTTTGGCATGTAATATGACAACTCTTGACACAACTTGGGAGACAATGGTACTCTTCTGTGTATGGGTGTAAAGCACACATTGTACCGCCCTGGCAATGCTGCATTGATAGACTGTGAATACACTCGTTATTTTGAACCACAATTGTGCAAATGGTGCTTGAAATAAAACCAGACAAAATCTGCTCACACGAGCCAGTTCGGACGTCTGACAATGGGAAGATACAGAAGGTGCAGCAATCCAGAATTTAAGCTCTCCAGACAGAAGTTGTGAGTGGGCTCAATGATGACATAAAACTGTGAAAGATGTCAAGATGCAGGACATGGGATAGAGGAGCTTGTGGGGAAATCCTGATAATGTCAGTTTTTTTAAAAAAACAACAACAACTAAGCAAGATTTGTAGCAGGCCAGAGAGAAAGAATGCTGGAAATGGACCGTATAATGCAGCAATCCAAAACAATAAGCATCCATTTTTGTTTCACATAGAATACCTGGAATGGGAAATGACAGAACTGCTTATCTCAGGAGTGCAGGCTCACCATTTGTCCGCAGAAGGTACCCAGCAGCAACAGCAGCAGCAGCAGTTAAGCAGCGATGAGGAACTTCAAGGTACTGTTGGACTTGAGGTCCGATCATCCCTGGCTATTAGTGATGCTGGCTGGGGCTGGGTGGAGTCCAGCAACATCCCTGAGTCAAAGAGCCCTAGGTAACAGGTGGGACTAGCCCTACTATTAGGCAGAGGGAGGCAATTGCCTCAGGTGGCAGAATCTGAGTGGCAGCCCCACCTTCTCCTCCAAAGTCTCCTGGCCATAACCTTCTGTTGGGAGGGCAGCCCCATAGTTACCCTATTGACCTCAGGTGCAGTGGAGGATGAAATATCTTTGCTAGACTTGAAGGAAGAATCAACTGCCAGACCAACTGATTTTTGTGTATGGAATCAGTCAGTCTGTCAAATTTACGTATTTGTTAGAAAGCACTGGTCATCACAAAAATACAAACGGTAAATTCCTACATTTCAGCATCGGTGGTCCCCAGTCCAAGGGGGAACCCCTGCACCCAGAATGTACAGTATAATGTTGTCTGACCCGATAAGCTCCTAAAACAGACATGGAGGATTGTAGCCTATGTTAGTCCTACTCAGAGTAGACCCACTGAAATTGATGGACATGACTGAGGCCACTGAAATCAGTAGGTCTGCTCCAAGTACCGTATATTTTCGTCAAATACAACCCAAAACCTTTATATGCAGTGTCTTAATCCAATCTATCCACAGATAACAGATTTTCTCTCTATTGCTCAAAAAGGAAAGTCTCGGGGCAATTCCTTTAAGAAACCTTTCCCAGGGAGAATTATGCCAGAAGCAAGACCTTGAATAATGAATGATCCCTGGAGGCAGATTCACAAATGAGGTTTTACAGGTACTGTATTATGGCATCTCTCCTATCCAAAGATGCTTTAGGCATAGTTTGAAATCTCAGAGCTTTAAATGCCTTCCTCAGCACACCAACCAATAATTTTAAAAAATGTGATCTGGAAGTCTATATAATCACATTTCGCAGAATAATGGTGATAATTGCATAGCTTGGAGATGACATATTGCGAACAAAAGGTCCCCACAAAGGGGCTAAGAGATGTGACAGAAAGGTTTGTTTTCTGAGCAGGTTGAGTCATCAACTGTTTTTCCCCCCTGCCAGCAAACAATTAACTAACAACAATGGTTGACTGGCCAGAGTTCCAGAGGAGGCAGTTGGAGTGGAGGCAGGAGTGTGTGAGGGGGATTCTGTCAGGAGGCTGAGGAGAGCCGAGAACTCCCAGGAGATGCTCTCAGGTTCTGAATTGCAGAAAAGACACAGTCCCACATGTGCCTACAGGAAAAAGGGTCCCCAGAGGGGATACTCTGACAGGAAAGGGCAGTAGTGATTCAGAGGCCAGGAAAGATTTGGGGGTCTGTAAGGGAAACAGTCCAGTTAAAATCCTAAGTTGCTGAAGTGTGTGTGGAGAAGTCGGATCTATGGAAGATGTGTAAAAGAAGGTACCCTTAAGCCTGAACAGCATACAGTGGCACCTCGGGTTAAGAACTTAATTTGTTCCGGAGGTCCGTTCTTAACCTGAAACTGCTCTTAACCTGAAGCACCACTTTAGCTAATGGGCCCTCCCGCTGCCGCCACACAATTTCTGTTCTCATCCTGAAGCAAAGTTCTTAACCTGAGGTACTATTTCTGGGTTAGCAGAGTCTGTAACCTGAAGCGTCTGTAACCCGAGGTACCACTGTACAGGCTATAACCTGAAACAGTATACATTTTAATAAAAAGCAACAGCACTGTTTCTTACATTTCTGTGGAAGAAGAAGAACCAAAACTCCTTGTTTACATCTGTTATAATACAAGTTTGTTTGCAACCTGTTTTCCCAAAAGAAAAACCCACTATCACTCGTGATTCATTCTCCATCGGGGGATTTCACCTGAGGGAAAGGGAAACTGAGGGCTGGCGCAGTGGTGCCAAGGAGAGAGAGAGCCGTTGCACCGTTGCAACAGACACCCCTATCTTATACTCTGTAAGGTGCTACCTGAACCCATTCTAAGTCCAGTCTGTGAATAAAGTTTTGAATTAAAATGAATAGCCTTGTCAACATTTTTATTGAGCAATTTAAGCCAAAATCTCTCTCTCTCTGTTATCAAAGCACTGATCTATTCCTGACTTTACAATATACAGCTTGTTCTTCCACTGTAATATTCTAGTTGTCTGCCCAGGTCTCCAATTTTAGTAACAAGGAAGTAGCGGGTATAAATTTTAGATACCATATCCAACAAACATATAATATTTCATGCGATTGATCTTATCATAGAATCATAGAGTTGGAAGAGACCACAAGGGCCATCGAGTCCAACCCCCTGCCAAGCAGGAAACACCATCAGAGCACTCCTGACATATGGTTGTCAAGCCTCTGCTTCAAGACCTCCAAAGAAGGAGACTCCACCACACTCCTTGGCAGCAAATTCCACTGTCGAACAGCTCTTACTGTCAGGAAGTTCTTCCTAATGTTTAGGTGGAATCTTCTTTCTTGTAGTTTGGATCCATTGCTCCATGTCCGCTTCTCTGGAGCAGCAGAAAACAACCTTTCTCCCTCCTCTATGTGACATCCTTTTATATATTCAAACATGGCTATCATATCACCCCTTAACCTCCTCTTCTCCAGGCTAAACAGCTCCCTTAGCCGTTCCTCATAAGGCATCGTTTCCAGGCCTTTGACCATTTTGGTTGCCCTCCTCTGGACATGTTCCAGTTTGTCAGTGTCCTTCTTGAACTCTGGTGCCCAGAACTGGACACAGTACTCCAGGTGAGGTCTGACCAGAGCAGAATACAGTGGCACTATTACTTCCCTTGATCTTAGAACCCCTTCTTATGAATGGGTGTAATAAGAGATGGGATCTTGCAAGAATCATTGAGTAAAAAGCTTCTCAAATAGAATACTTGCACCAGTCAATATTTTATTTATACCTTTTGTGGGGGCATTGCATAGTCACTGTATATTATTAGAAAGACTTAAAGATATTTATTCTTTATCAAATACCCACAGACCTTACTCCCTGATCTATTTTGGCATAACTTTTTAACTATCCAGATATGCTAGTTATCTGGATAATTTGACTATGCCCAAGTATTGCCATGTCTTTTCTAAGGCCAGAGTCTCCCTCCTGCAATATTGTAAGGGTGTTATCAAGGTGTCCCAAATGAAGATTGCTTGTGTCCCTGTAGAGACGAAGTAGCTGATACTTTGAGTATTTATTAATTTATTAATGTAATCTTCATAGTGAGGAAAGTAGTAGGCTATTTAGCCCTTCCCCCTCTTCCTTATGAGAAAACACCCTGGAAGGACTCTGGGATAGTACTGTATTTGAAATATTTATTGGCTAATAAAGACAAGTTAATGACAGTTAGTGGCCAAGTTTCTTTTCTCAACTCAAAGATGTTCATAAGACAATACTCTCATTTTAATTGCCAGTTGTATCTTCTCTTTTGATCCTTTTTTCGTATTTCATTTTCTGTAAGTGAATCTTTCAATTATTACTTTTTTTTCTTTCTGTTGGCTTTTGTTTTAAAGGGTCTGTGCCTGTACAATAAATTATTGATTGACAGATCAAGAGTCTCTTCCCACTGTGTGATTGACACTTGTGCTTTGATAGATATTTGGTCTCCCTCATTACATGCAGTGCAATGGATCAAATACAGTACCTAGCTGAGTTTTTCTCCTTCTCTGGACAACCCAACTCTGTCCAGAACTGGAAGGGGCAATCCTTTGTTCCCCCTTTGTGAATATGCTATTATCATTTCTACATTCTGTAATTAGGGCTGCAAAACTGTATGTCATAGCTGTCAACTTTTCACTTTTCTTGCGAGGAATCCTATTGGGAATAAGGGAATTTCCCTTTAACAAAGGGAAACATTGACAGCTATGTTGTATGTGGAGCTGTGGGGTGCTATTTTGTCCTTTGTGTGAGGCAGCATAATATATTGGGCCAACCCAGGTAGCAGGGCTTGGCTTGAAAAGTCATTGGGCTGAGGCTGCCAATCAGAACAGACAACACTGAGTTAGGGTGGGCATATGGTCTGCCTCAATATAAGCCATCTTCATAGCAGTGTTGGCCTCATGTATCATTACAAAACCAGATTTGTAAAAGGAGAATGATGACATATTTGTATTGCCACCTAACACCCTACTCCCAAAATATTGTTACTGGCCACTCCAATCTCTGCTGAGTGGTGCATGAGATTCCAAGGGGTCTTGGCACTCAACCAGGTTCTCGGTATCTTTGGGGGAAATGAGGCTCAGTGGCGTCTGCAATGTCTTTGAAGTGTGATTTATTTACACAGGAAGCTTTCAATGGAAAGAGGTTCCACAGCATTCACATCTTGGAAGCAGCCTGCCTTTCACAGCAGCCCAGCACTGGATTCCCAGACATCTCTGTGCCTCTTGCATGTGCCATGCAAATCCCCAAAGCAGAACTTAGCCCAAAGTTTGCAGATGAGCTGCAGCAGCTTTGGAAGGGCAGCAATGACAAAAACAGTGCTGCATCATTCACCCATATTGCAGAGACAGCATCACTGCATGGCAAAGCAGGACTTAAATAGAAACATAATTCCCTTTGGAAAGCTACAGAGGGGCTGCCGCTGCCCGCAGGGATTTCTGACTCGACACTGCCCCTGTGCAATGTGGAAGACTTACGCTTCTGATGAGTCACAGTTCTAAGCACCAGCCATGAACCTGTGCCAGTTCCAAGGTTTTTTGGAGAGTGGGGCATGTGTTGGCCCTCTACCTGAATGCTCCCAAACCCTCCTCCTTCGCCCCTCCAGAGGTTACAGAACCACAACTCTAATCACACCTGGCCATTGGCCATGCCAGATGGGGCTGCTGAGAGTCTAGTTCAGCAACACTTTGAGGGCCAAAGGTTCCCAACATCTGAGGCAGAGGATGCCTTAAAAGACAGGATTGTCTTCTGACAACAGCTCTTGAGAGGGGACTCTTCTCACTAGGCTGGACACTTGGCCACCCTAGTGCCACCACAACTGATCCTCAGACATTAGCAAATAGATACTATGCGACATCCTATGCTCTTTTAAAATGGGGAGGGGGGCGCTTATTGGGTTGTTTTTATTTTGATTATATATTTTGTGGTTTTGTGTTCTGGTTTTGTTCTGTGAGATACCCTGAGACCTCCAAGCATAGGGTGGAATATACAATAAATAAATAAATAAAATATTCCTTAATCTGTGTATCTGCAGAAAGATTATGATGGATTGACAGCATGCACGACAGTACATGCAACTTCCTCTAACATGGAGATTATGAGAGGAACTCTGTAATAATCTTAAAGTGAAACTAATGAGAATTGAGCATGCCCAGCGGCCACAGAATGCTGACTGACAGTGAAGAGTGGAGGGATGGAAAACCAGAGAGGGCAGGAGGAAATTGCAACAGAGAGACTGGAACAGTGAAGAAATGCTCTGCGCTTCAGCATTTTGTTGCAGCTCCCACTTGTGCTTAAATGCTGCATTTGAATCCTGTCCTTCTGATAAGGAGTGCAGGCCAGTAAGCCATTTTTCCACCTCTCCTTTTCCCCTTTTTGTCACGACCCCTTCTAAGTAGAATATCCACCCTGTGACCCACTTTGGAGTTAACATTGAGAGTGATACCCAACATTATGCATACTTGGTATAGACCAATTGAAATTAATAGACTTGATTTGGATGTCTACTCTGGATATGTCTTAGTAGGATATAGCTCAAAAACAGCCTTCACCAACCTGGTGCCATCCAGATGTTTTGGGCTACAACTTCCACCAAGCTGTTGGAAGTGATAATCCAAAACTTCTCTGATCTGAAGGAGGCTACCATTACTAGATGTGACTATGAAGAACATGATACCAGGATATTTTTGGTGCATGGTTTCATGTTGCACCTCAACAGAAATCCCAATAGTTTGATCAATTTCTTTGGCAACCAACTCATGCTGCAGTAATTATTAACAGTAGCAGAGACAGATCACAGTTCAGTGATAAAAACACATGATGCAGGTCTAAAGTACAATCTCTGGCATCTCCAGTTTAAAGGATCAGGTGGCAAGACTGCAAGAATTTTCATTTCCAATAAAATAATTTTTATTTCACAACAATATAAATGTACATATATGAATAATCATCCGTTGCAAAATTACTCCCTTACAGTCCAAACATCTTAATCATAGATATCCATTTACAATTCTTACAATAAATTATCCATAACCAATCCTCTCTTCTTACAACTAAATAATTTAAAGAAGCTAGCTCACAATAAATACTCCAATTGTTTCTTAACTATTTATTAATTTTGTCTAACTAGCTATTCCTAAGGCAGGAACATTAGTATTGTTTTTTAATTTTTTAATTAATTTAAAAATGATCCAAACATGCATTTTAACACCCTCCCCTCCTCTTTCCCTGTTCTTCATCCAATGAGTTAACAGATTTAATTGAAGCTCAACAGTTCATTTCTCAATCCATCACTTTTGGCACTTCCAGTTGGAGGAATTTTCCATGTGTACATGCCCTGGTAGCCAGCCTTGATAGTGGCCAACAAGGCAAGGAGTGCAAAATGCAAACAATGCTTCAAGGCAAAGTGGATGGGTGGCGGCCCAGCTCTTCCAAAACCTTTCTCTCTCCTGCAGAAGGACATCCTATTCATATTCATCAGCATCTGCAAAACACTGTTCTAACGCAGGCCTTTATCTGCCCACAAGAGCAGTATAAGGAAGCTTTTATCCCACACTCTTCAGATGGCAAAACAAAACAAAGCCCACGCAGGATTCCTTTACGTTTATTATCATTATTATTATTAAATTTGTTTACCACCATGTACCCAAAGGGTAAAATTCACAGGGTAAATCACAATATAAAAACACAAAATATATAATATATAATAAAAACAAGAATAACCCAATAACACCACTCCCCCTGCCCCTGGGGATGAGAAAACCTTTGGGGCAAAACCTCAAAGTCCTCAAATTCGGTTTTTAAGTCCTTTCTATTTTTATAGAGGCAAGCCTCTCTCTCTCTCCACCCCCCCTCTCTTGTGTTTTCTACTGACTAAGCAACTTAGCATCTGGCCATATGTTTCCAAGCTGAGAAAGCACACAGGCCAAGTTTCAGTTTAAAATATTTCTCCCACCCAGCCTCTTAGGACTGATTCATGCAAAGCACAAATGATGATTGGCTTCCCACTGCAGTATTTAACGATGTGAGTTAAAAACAAGGCAGAAATCACAGTGATCGTATAAAAACAATGCCCCCACCGATATTTTTTTTGCATTTGTATTCCAGCCCAGCCTTCAATATTTTGCTGCCCTGCGTCATCCCATCTCAGTGATCAAATCCACACTGGGTGCAAGCTACTATTACTAGATGTGAATATGAAGAGCGTGACATTGGGATACTTTTAACGCATGTTCTACTTCAACAGCAATCCCTAGTTTGCTCATTTTCTTTGGCAACCAACTCATGCTGCAATAACAGCTAACAGTAGTAGAGGGCCCACAGTTCAGTGGTAAAGCACATGCTTTGCATGCAGAAGGTCCCAGGTTCTTGGCATCTGCAGTTAAAAGGAAACAGGCAGCAAGCAACTGGAAGCAATGGAGAGCTAGATGATCTGATCCGCTTTCAGGCATCTTCCAGGGGAAGGGCCACACTAGCCTGTTTTTCATGCAGAAGGTCCTTGGTTCAGTCTCCAGCATCTCCAGGTAGGGGAAATACCCCTGACTGAAACCCCTGGAGAGCTGTTGTGCCAGTGTAGAAAGCACTGGGCTAGGTGGACCAAACAGGAGGTACACCAGACTTTTGTGGAGGTAGTAAGATGGACATACATTTTGCAATGTTTACTAATGTCACAAGAGCATGTTGGTCAGTAACCAAACAGTTCAAAGTTGAAAACTCTTTATTAGGAAAAATACAATTTCCACAGAGTTGGCTGAGCATGAGGCCTAATGAGCATAGCAGCTCATTCCCAGTGGTCTTACTCTATGAAACTCAGTTGCCGAGACTGAAGGTCCCTGCCTCCCCACAGCTGCCTAAGTCCCCTCCTCTCCACAGATTTTCCTAAGCAATTTGAGGCTGCACCTGTGAGAAGCCCGCTTCTCCTCTGCCCTCTTCATACCTCTCCTGGTTCTGGGAGACCAGGGTGGAGAGCTTGTCGCAACTGGAGGGGGAGACACTTGTGCCTCTTCACCGGCCAGACTCATCTCTGCCTCTTGGCCTCTCTCCTCTCCTGCTTCAGTTTCTGCCTCTGATTCTGCACTGCTCTCTGCTGCACACTCTCCCTTCTCACTAAAGCCTGTTACCTCTTCCTGACACCTCCTCCAGTCTTTCTCTGACCACTCATTGTCTTCCTACCACCAGTCCCTGGGCTAAGAATTCTTCCCATGGTGGTTCCCCAGCTGGTTCTTCTCATCATTCCTCTGTGTCCAACCAGTCCCTGACATCTTGATACAATAATAGTGCATTAGTGGTGAATTTATCCTGGACTGTCCACACGTTATTCCACTTCATTACTTATTGTATTCCTCAGTGTTACCCCACCACTATCATCTGGAGGGGCACCGCAGCAAAACGAAAGTGGGACAAAACAACAACAACCCCCAAACATTTGTAGTACAAGAGGTTACGGTATTTCAGCCAGAAGCTGCAGGTGATGCAGTAGCTGGAAACGAAGCAGTGTGTCCGCCATGTAGCTTTTGCAGGCACAAGTCGGTCTTGGAAGTGGGAGGGCCTAAAAGTGGGAGGGCCTGATGCCATCATAAGCACAAATCAGCATGAATGTACAGTGCGATATAAAGAATGTTTAGGGAGCCTCCAATGTGCCAACATGGGTCACGTAAAATGTCTACATGGAACTGATCCAGGAAAAGGGCCACAGCCCAGCAAATGAACAAGTGCTTTGCATGTGTAAAAAAATAAAGTCCCAGATTTATTCCCTAGCAGGGCTGGAGAATACACTCGTCTGAAGCACAATATGCTGGCTGGGAATGATGAGAGATTTCGTCAACAACATCTGGAGGTTGCCAGGTTAGCAAAGGCTGGCTGAGACAATACTGAGCAAGTCTGTCTCCTCAGGGTAAGGTAGTTTTCTACTTCTTCGTGCTCACTGCCCCCCCCCCCCCGAGAGAGAGGTGCTTCTATTAAAAGTAAAAACACAATCAGCTTAACTAAATAGGCAGAGATTACCAAAGAGATCACAGAAGCCAGGGAGAGAGAGAGAGAGAGAGGCATATTCATTAGAATTTGACCTCACTTCCACTACGGAAGACTGGAAGCATTTGATCAGGGAAATGTTTACTCTTTTCTGAGTGATAGGAAGTTCAGGCTGAGCTCAGGTATGAAGATTTAAGTGTTGTTTTTTTGCATGGCTGCAGCAGTAAATCTGCAGTAGCTAGTGTAGAGGGCTGTTGTTTTTTAAACCACCCAGCTCTCTTGTGCATTAATGACATGTACACAAATAGCATCAGATCAGCTTAAAGTTGCTTTTAGTGTGGAAAAAGCTCTCTGGGTGACTTTTGCAGAGAAAACAGTGGAGACTTAAAGATGAAGAACATGAGCTATAGGCACACATTCCCATCTTAAATCATAAGAACCTGAGAGGAACCTTGCGGCTCCATTGGGCCAATGTCCCAGTCCAGCATCCTGTTCTCTAGTGGCCAACCAAATGACTGTGGGAAGCATACAAGCAGAACCCAAGGACAAGAGACCTTTCCCCTCATGTGGCTTCCAGCAACTGGCTACTAGTCTTCAACAGTCCTCTTCTCCATGAATTTGTCCAGTCCCCTTTTAAAGCCACCCAAGTTGGTGTCCATAACGGCCTCCTGTGGGAGGGAGTTCCACAGTTTAACTATGCGCTGAGTGAGGAAGTCATTCCATTTACCTGATCTAAATCTTCCAACATTCAGCTTCATTGGAGGTCTACGAATTCTAGTGTTACAAGAGGGAGGAAAACTTTCCTCCCCCCAGGCATATTTTATAAACTTCTATCATGTCTCTTCTTACTCGCCTTTTTCTAAACTAAAAAGTCCCAAATGCTGCAACCTTTTCTCTTGGGGAATCAGTCCACTATTTTGCTTGCCCTTTTCTGAACCTTTCCCAACTTTACAACATTCTTTTTGAAATGAAGTGAGCAATATTTGTCAGTGTTTGGACACTGGGTCTGTAAATGTCCCCAGTCTCTGGAGAAGCCCTTACGGAGTTTACACAAACACACATACCCCACACAAACATCACAGGGGTGGCAGTGGGGCAATTCGCCTCAGGTGTCAAAATGCCTCAGGTAGCCCCTGACAAAACAGGTCCAAAGAGCACCAGTTTCAAATGCAGCACAAAGGCTCCTGGGGTGCTTGGCATAACCGAGAGCCAGTGTGGTGTAGTGGTTAAGTGCGGTGGACTCGTAATCTGGGGAACCGGGTTCGCTTCCCCGCTCCTCCACATGCAGCTGCTGGGTGACCTTGGGCCAGTCACACTTCTCTGAAGTCTCTCAGCTTCACTCACCTCACAGAGTGTTTGTTGGGGGGGAGGAAGGGAAAGGAGAATGTTAGCCGCTTTGAGACTCCTTAGGGTAGTGATAAAGCGGGATATCAAATTCTTCTTCTTCTTCTTCTTCTTCTTCTTCTTTCTGACATAGGTTTGGCCGCCTCTCAATATATCATATCCAAACTTGACATGGGAGTTCCATTGGGGCATCTGGTTGGCCAATGTCAAAACAGGATGATGCGCTGGCTGGCGGGGAATTTGACTTGATTCAAGAGGGCTGCTCTTACATTCTTAAATGAACCTCTTGGGACAAGTGATTTCACAATTTAGATATGGTCACAGAAACAAAACCATTCCCTAGTCATTTTCAACCAAGTCTCCAATAGAGATGGGATAAAGGAAAATAGGAAGCTTCCTTATGCTGAATCCGACCATTGGTTCATTGAGCGCAGTACTGTCTCTGCTGACAGACAGCAACTCTCTAGGATTTCAGACAGGGAACAACACCAGCCCCATCTGAAAATGTCAGGAATTAAATTTGGGACCTTCTGCATGCAAAACAGATACTCTTCCACTGAGTTATAGTCAAAACCACCACTTTAAAGTCAGCTTGGAAAGGAACTGAGAATCAATGCATTTAGTGAAGCACAAGATGAAATAATTACTAAATAATTCTAGGCTGCCTTTTAGACCCAGAGGTCTCTCCATCGTATCTCAGGGTGCAGGCTGTGCTGGAAGCAAACAGTCCCTAAGGAAGCCTTGACTTAAGCCGTTTCAGGCTTTAAAGGTTATCATCAACACTTTGAACGGTGTCTGGAAAGAAACTGGTGGCCATTGCAGTCCTTGCCCCAGTAAATGCTTCAACCCATTTGAAGTCAGAACTTTGGACCAGCTGTTTCATCTTCCCTTACTTCTGAAGTTATCACAGCTGCTACACTTTATGTGTGGCTTCAAAAGAGTAGGGGCAGGATTTCAAACGTGCGCTCAGTGCTGTGCATCAGGACTGCAGAAGATAAATATTATTCTCCCTTTAAGGGGGAAAACTGTCAGATTTATTTTCTGCTGGTGCCCTTATAGCTGCTGCGATGTTTGCAAAGTGCTGTGTCCTCTTTCCAAGGCCCAGAGCTCTGACAAAGCTGGAGGTACAAGATCTCAGAGCGGCTGTTTCCAAGGGTAACTAACAACGTCTTTGCCACCACAGGATGATCTTAATTGCATCTGAAACTGCAGAGGCTCAATGTCCCTGGCAGACTTGCACTATTCCTCTATCTCCTTCCAAGCAGATGGAGCCTGCGTACTGAATTAAATCCTTAAGGCCTGATCCTAAGCAGAGGAGGGACACTACAGGTAGATATTTTATTTTGGTTGTAAACAATTGGCATTTCATTCCTGCCCCCACCCCATGCTTTAGAACTGCTTCTCCATTCCTATATGTTTGAGAGGGACTTTGCCAACTCAGATAAACAAGGCTACTCTAAGCATGTGCAGTTTAAATCATAGCAACATTATGGCTGCAAGAATAAAGTGGAATTTGCTTCTGCTGTGCTAACACTAAATGCTTTAATTTTGCAGCAAGCAATATTTTTTAAATATACTCGGAGTCAAGAGTGGATTTCATGCTCTTTATTCAGCTCCTAGTGGTGAGGAGGAATGGAAGTTCCCCCAGAATGTCTGCTTTATATACATTATTTACACAATGGGCCCCACGTGATTGGCTAGTTCCGGGATTCTCCTGTAGGCCAATCAGGTTGCAGATTCACTTCTACCTAGAGCTGGATTGGGTGGCTCCTGTGGACCAATCAGACTGCTGCATTTTGGATCCTATTCAACTCAGTACATAACAATTTTGTTGTAGAAAAATATAGTTTAAAGAAATAAGGATGAAATGAGCATCTGTAACCATGTACTTGACTGGCCAGCTCCCCTGACTATAGAATGGCTTTCAAAAATAAGAAGAATGGGGCCTGGCATGCCTGTTCCTCCTTAAATGCTGACTCGTCGTTTTTGCTACTGCCTGTACACTGGGTGATAAGATGACATTGGCTACATAATTAACATTCATTCTGATTTGTTTCTGGGGAGGTTAGATGATGTCGCATCCAAGTGAGAATTGGCCTCATTTCACCATCACTATCCTTATCAGTCGCTGAAAGTCCAGTCTTTGGGGGAAGTGGGAGTGTTGCACAAGAGATCCAAATCAGTTTTATTTATTATAGTAATTTTTATTGAAATTTTCAGTTATACATTTTCCAAGATTAGAAATCCACCATTAAAATAATACATTCATTGACTTCCCATCTTCTCTTTCCATGGTTCTTATACTTTTCCAATTATTACTGCATATTCTATTTCAACCATGTAGCTCCCCTCCCCTTTTCATGTCACCTCATCTTACTTTACACTGTTGAATTTACCTTAACCCTGCAAGTGCTTTCACTTGTTTACAATTATTTTCCAAATATTCCACACACAAAATGCATTCCTCTTTATAGACTCAATCTTCTTGTTCTCTTATTCTGCCAGTTACTGCATATTCATTTTAGTTTCCATTCCTTCTCATTGTACATGATTTGTCTATGCTTGGATTTCTTGACAGCGAGGTCACGAGGATTCAGAAAATTCGCTGATTGACTCACTAAGGAGCTGGGTTGCAATAATAGTAATAAGGTGAAATGATTAGCAAATGAAAGCATCCAAAATCTCCTCCAGAGTAACGGTTATCTGTCAACCAGACATTCTAAACAAATGTAGATACAGACCGGGGAGAACTGGAACAGCTGCAGGTAAGACAGCCTGACTCACCAGGAATCTTCTTGCCAAAGTCACTGTTCATGACCAAATCCACCCAGGAGGACCATCCACAAGGGAAACCTTCCAGGTGAGTCATTTAAGGGGATTATCCACACTTACTTTTTCCTCCATTCTTTATTTCCAGGCACAAGTCCACACTTAAAAGCTCTTAGTCCAAGCATCCCCCCCCAAAAAAGCCTGCTCATTATAGCTGAATCAGAACATACGTCAATTCAGGTTTTCCATTCATTGGCATTGAGCACTAAAGGGAAGGTTTTGTGGGGGAAATTCTGCAGCAAAAAAGGGCACTTGGACATGGAGCTATAAATAGTGGACCACACCTGTAAAAGGGGGGGCAGGTAAGTGTAGATAAGCCCCCAATTTGTTTACATGCATCAAACTATGTCTAACCAGAACCTTCACCATTACATTGCTGGGGACTTCTCCTCTTGAAGCCCTTCCCCTATGCCAGGGGTCTGCAACCCGCAGCTCCGGAGCCGCATGTGGCTCTTTTACACCTTTGCCGCGGCTCCGGGGTGGATACTAGCGAGGGGAGGAGGCGCATTGTGCGCCCCGACACTCCCCACTGTGGCGGGCGCTGTACTGGCTGTGACGTCGCATGGGGGCGGTGCGTGCGTTAGTCACTGTTTTGAAGGGGAGTGAAGAACACACACACACACAAAAAGTAACTTGTTAGTTTAACGTTTATTTCTATGAGGAGGAGTAATTCTGAGGGGTTAAACAAATAAATAATAATAAAAAGTGACAAAAAAGTTATTTTTATAATGACGAGTTTTGCGGCTCCCAGTTTTTTTTCCTTCGGAAACGGGTCCAAGTGGCTCTTTTTGTCTTAAAGGTTGCAGACCCCTGCCCTATGCACAAACACACGTACCTGGATTTTACTGTCTCATCTCATTCCCTCATTTTGACCACTTTCCATGAGTCATCACCATGTCAACTCACAAGACACCCTTTGGATCCCCTACAAGGCTATTTAAGGCCAGGTTTCAGCATTGCTCATCTCTCCCCGGGAAACCCCAAAAAAGACTCTCTAAAGACCCTCTCTACTCTTTCTCCCTCTCTGTAGGCCCCAATAACATCTTCATATTTGCCACTGGACTTCAGACCTTATGCCTGGTGAAGGGTCTATGCATGTGATCCTGATTTGCTAATGAAGATCAGAAATCACTTTGGGCATAGACTCCTGAGCACAACACCTGGGTCCCTGGGTCTTTTAACACAATCCACACAAACACAGTTTCAGGAGTGCTATAGCTAGCTTTACCTAAGAGAGGTAAATCTTTGCAGCTACTGTATATTCGTCTTCAGTGCCATTTCCTCCTTTCAGTTTAAAATCCCTGATTTCTTCAAGTTATAAGTGTGCTTGTGTAAAATTATTCTTTTTATGTGTGCCCAGTGCTGTAGATGTATGCCGCTGTGTTTTATATTTCCATAAAGCATTAAAGGTAATTTTGATAAATGCCTTCATAAATTAAAAGAGGCCCACTTTTATTGCAACAAAGAAAAAAAAGGTCTATAAACCACCAAAGATACACAGGAACCTGCGTAACAGCACTTTTTAAATTGGCAGCTATTGAATTAATGTTTTCTTTTATTACTACTAATACAACTGGAAGTCGTTTGTGTTGTTATGGGAGGAATGGGGGGAACTGTAATTGATTGTATATTTGTTCTTAAATTCAAAAATAATTTTAAATAAATAAATACTTTATTTCCCCATATTTTTTTGGACACATTCCTAGCTTGGGAAGGTTCCAGATATACACACAGAACAGCACCCACTTTGAATCCATCTAGGGATTCTCTTGGGGGGTAGATCAGACACGCCAACTGTTGAAGGGGGCCTTTGTGCTGGCATATCCCTTTGACAATTGCCAGGGTGCCTTCCAGGAAGGTATACTGGTGATCTCATGGGGACTCACCAAAGTTTCTTGCAGAAGGGGGAGGAAGCAGCCTCACTGAGGCAGCCTCAACTTTTTAGCGGCAGCAGCAACAGCAAACAAAGGTAAGGTGGCGGGCAGCAGGTGGTGGGTGGCAAATGGTGGACCAAGTTAGCCTAGCTGGTTTGGGGAGGGGACTTGTGGCATGCATGATGTCATGCACACGTGATGGACCCCCTCCAACATTAGGTGCAACTCAGTGACTCTGGAGTGGATTGTGTTTTGGGCACCCCATGGATAGAAGTTGCAGAAGGGTCCCAAAAAAACAAGTTTGTCAGCCCCTGTGTTAACAGATGCACAGCCCTCTGACCCTCCAGATCAGGGCCGGTCCACTCATGAGGCAAGGTGAGGCAACTGCCTCAGGCAGCAGGATTCACAAGGGCAGCAAATCCTGATGTAGATATTTATTTTCCCCCACACCCTTGTTAGTGATGTAGTTCATCACTCACCCCTTCTTCCCTCAGGGGAAAGGTGGACCATTTTGTGGTTCATTGCCAAAATATATTGGGCTGGCCCTGGTCCAGATGTTACAACTCCCATCATTCCTGACCATTGGTTATGCTGGCTGGGGTTGCTGAGAGTCCTGCAACATCTGGAGGGCCACAGTTGTTTCCCATCCTTGCCTTATATCCTGGCTTCAGACTTGCATTTGGGGTACAGCTCCACATAATAACCTTGGTTTCTGGTACTGGCTTGAAACATTATCTCAGCGCATACCAACCTAGATCCTCCAGGTTATATATTGTTATTTACTTCATTTATAAATCACTTCTACAAAGCACCCTGAAGCAATTTTGCAGTGTAGTAAAAGAATGTAATTTTTAAAACTTCATGTATTAAAACTGATAGAACTGCACCCCCTCTATAGTTCCCTCATCAAGGGCAGCCGCTCACTCCCGGGCTGGTCTTCAGGGCTGTTCAACTCCCAGGTCAGGCTTCAGAAGTGTCGGAGAGGTGGCAGCGCTGCCCCTCTGCTGGCCCCACGCAGCCTACAAAAGCAGTGTGGGGCCAATGCATGCAGAAGGCCCTCTTCTACACAGCTCAGTGATCAATTGGGTAGATAAGCTTGCCTTCAACCCTGGCCAGCACAGCTATGGTGGAGTAGTCAATACAGCTGTGCTGTCTGGAGTTCATGACCGTTGTTTGAAACACCAGGAGGGCAATAGGTTGGCAAAGGCTACTGTGAACCAAGGTAAAAATATATGTTTTTCAAAGACCAGATCTAAACTGAGCACCTAATCCTATGAAAACAGCACAACAAATTTGCTTTAAAGACACAGAAGTTGGGTAATTCCATATGTGAGTTTTTACATTGGCAGGAGCATGATTCAGATGTCCATCTGCTTTTGCTGCTTTAGTAAACTGATTTCTCTTTCCAAATTCTAGAAATGAGCCTTGTAAGGGGGGGAACAGAGTGAGTGGGTTTGACTCTTGTCTGGAAATAAATTCTCTGCCCAACACAGCATGACAAATTCAGCCCCTGCAGCTAAGGGAATTAAGAGCTGCATCTTCTCCAGATCATTAACTTGCAGCACGGAGGATTTGCAATTTTCCTCAATCAAGGGCCTTATCCTGGCAAAGCACTGAGTCACCCATTTTGGTTCAATGGTCAGACCAAAGTACGTGCTCCATACTAAGTCAAGGCACATAATTAGCTGAGTGGCAGAGCAACTGCTTTGTTTGCAGAAGGTCCTAAGTTCAGTTCCCGGCAACCCCAGGTAAGGCTGGGACTGCCCCTGGACAGCTACTGTCCATCAGTGTAGACCAGGGGTCCTCAAACCTTTTAAACAGGGGGCCGGTTCACTGCCCCTCAAACACTGTTGGGGGCCGGACTATAGTTTTTTAAAAATGCGTATTTACCGTATTTTTCGCACCATAGGGCGCACCGGACCATAGGGCGCACCCAGTTTTTTGGGGGGGAAATAAAGGGGAAAAAATTATTTCTCCCCCAGGTGCGGGGCTGGGGCGGGGGAAGCTAGAGCTTCCCCCGACCCCAGCCCTCAAACAGGCAGCTCTCCGCAAGCAGCGGGAGCGCTCCCGCTGCTTGCGGAGAGGTCCGCGAAGCCTGGGCGCGCTGAGCTCAGCGCGCCCAGGCTTCGGCATGCAGGAACCTCTCCGCAAGCAGCGGGAGCCCAGCGCTGGGCTCCTGCTGCTTGCGGAGAGGTGTGCGAAGCCTGGAGAGCATGAGGGGTTGGTGCGCACCGACCCCTCTCACTCTCCAGGCTTCAGCGAAAGCCTGCATTCGCACCATAGGACGCACACACATTTCCCCTTCATTTTTGGAGGGGAAAAAGTGTGTCCTATGGTGCGAAAAATACAGTACGTGGAAGTCACGCCCCTATTTTTTTACTCAAGAGTTGACCCATTGACATGAGTGGTCATGCCTAACCCGGGCCAATTCATTCCAGCAGGCCTGACCTCTGCGTAAAAGTTGACATCACATCCCACCAGAGCACAACAATTCCTGGGTAAGTGCGCACCATGCAACGGTCACACAATATTGTGGCAAGGTCTCTATCGCCATCGCCTCCCCTGCACGCAAATCCAAATGTCGCGGCTTTGGATTGGCTGCAGGAGCTTCCTGCAGCCAATCCAAAGCTGCGCCAGCGTCGCCGGCTGCAAAGAAGCCATGCCAGCGTCGTGGAAGTCAGTCCCTGTGCGGCGAGGCGTCTGCAGCGCATGTGGACTGACCAAGCGGGCAGCAGGGACTGTGGGCCGGATTTGCAAGCCTGGGGTTCCACAATTAGATTGCTTTTATATATATATATACGCCACGACCAGTGCAGCTTGCTAAAATGATGCCCCATTGAATCCAACTGTTCACCTTGGACACTCCATGTCTGCAATTCCTAGTAAATCACAGTTCCTACATTGTCTCTGATTTTGACTCCTGGAGATGAATCCTTCCATTTTACTTTCCTTAGTGTGAAGTGTTATTTATGTTTCCTTCAGGGCTCACTCCTCATCCTCTCAGAGGTCTCCAGAAAGTCAGTCTCTTATGGATGTACTTTCTCTAGTACATACAGTGGTACCTCGGGTTACATACGCTTCAGGTTACAGACTCCACTAAC
Source organism: Podarcis melisellensis (assembly GCF_964234715.1). Taxonomy (NCBI): domain Eukaryota; kingdom Metazoa; phylum Chordata; class Lepidosauria; order Squamata; family Lacertidae; genus Podarcis; species Podarcis melisellensis. Next base: position 3,478,755 of record NC_138547.1, on the reverse strand, counting down.
CCAGAAATATTACCTCAAGTTAAGAACTTTACTTCAGGATGAGAACAAAAATCGTGCAGCAGCGGCACGGCGGCAGCAGGAGGCCCCATTAGCTAAAGTGGTGCTTCAGGTTAAGAACAGTTTCAGGTTAAGAACGGACCTCCAGAACGAATTAAGTTCTTAACCCGAGGTACCACTGTACTCATGTTGTGCTAGGATCATATGACTCCATTTATTTATTTATTTATTTATTTATTTATTTATTTATTTATTATCCCACCTTTTCTCTAAGGAGCTCATGCTGGCATATACAACCCCACCCACATTTTATCCTCACAACAATCCTCAGATGTAGGTTAGGCTGAAAGACTACAACTAGTCCAAGGTCACCCTGTGAGCTTCCTGGCTGAGTGAGGATTCAAACTCTGGTCTCCCAGGTGCTATTCCAACACTCTAACCACTACGTCAATGAATGATATAGGACTCCTCATTGGAATATTTATTGTTTTAGAATACAACCCCCGTCAGCTCAAAGCATCTGGAAAGTGCCGGTTGGCAAAGGCCGCTTTTACAGTTCTTCCCCATGTCTTCTGCTTTCCCTTCCAGCTTTCAGACCCTCCAGACCGGTGGTTTTTTTGCCAGTGTATTCTGCAATGTGCCACTGTCGTTATAGTAACGTTTTAGTGGTGGATTTCCACTGGACTGTCCACACATTATTCCACTTTGTTCTGTGATGCTCCTCCGCTGTTACTGCACCTTGCCATCTGGAGGGGCACAGGATCAGAGGCATAGCCAGGGGAGGGGAGGGGGGCACTGGGCGCCACACTGTGGCGGGTGGCACTTACCGTGGGGTCTGCAGCATACCCGAGCGACGTGGTGGCTCAGGGCACCTGCAGGTTTCGCGGTGCCCGAAACAGCAGCGTGAGGCTTGCATCTGCCTGCTGCCTCCTCCTAAGCCACTCTACTACAGCTGAGGGGGAGGCAGCGGGCAGATTCCTTGGAGGCTCCACAGCACTCTCTGCCCTGGCTCACCGTGCCCCGTGGGCAGCCTGCCTTGCCCCCATGGGCAGCTCTCCCTGGGCACAGGGCAGATGTGCCACCCCAGGTGCCCAAGCAGTTAGCTAGGCCACTGCACAATATTCCAGGATTCCAGCAGGAAGTTCTGGGACTTTGGCAATTCTACGTAAAGCTTCATAGAAGCACAGTGGTCAGCAGGAATTGGTGAAAACCCAGTCCTCCTAGTAATGCTAGGACTTGGACAGGGAATTTATCTGCAAAGACTTATAACTGCTGCCTCCTGTGTTATCCTTGCTGTGCTAATAGCACTGAGGTGATCTCCCCTCAGTGTGTATGGAGGTCCTGGGCTGTCCAGACGATAAGACGACCTCCTCTTAGCCTCACTGATGTGGTCCAAAGGGAAGCAGAGCAAGATTTTGGCACCTGCTTGGCTGCAGGAGTCTTCAAACAAAAAAACAGAATTGGAGAGTCCAGCACCTGCCAAGGTAGTCTGTCCAGTCTGGTCAGGGATGCTGGGGTGGGGGTGGAGTTTTGACAACACCAGGGCGGAGGGAGGTAAACAGTGGTGCCAAAATGGCAAAGAAACTGAAAGTGTACAGTCAGGATGGGCTTCTGGGTGAAAATGGTGATGAGCAAGGCTGCTTGTCTTTGAGCTCTGCAGCCTGTTCTAGTTTTCATTTGTTTTGATTGGCAGTGAATCACTGTGTCTGCCCTCAAAACAGTATTGAAAGTGGGATAAGTCCCTGATAGTATCATGAGCTCAAATCATCAGGAAAGCTCTCCTGAAAGGACCCTTTGAAAGCAAACAATAAAAGGACATTTCTGATCCAGGACTTTTCTTTCCCATCTCCTTCCATTCCACTCAAATTAGGAGTGCCTCCATCCACATGTACCCCTAAAGCCGCTGAGAAGCTCAACCCTTCTCTTTTAAAATTCCTCCCCCACCCATTCGGTCCTTCTCCACCAGGCTGAGAGGCGGGCTTCAGTGTTCCTGGGATGAGGAGTGCCAGCTGTCCTCCTTCCTCAGGTTCATCCCACGCTGCCAGTTAGTGGCCTTTATCACCATAATCTGGTGTTGCAAGCACCACACTGCGTCCTTAGCAAACTGGCACATGCACCCAGGAAGACACACACACACACAAAACACAAACACACCAGCTCCCTGGACATCTGCTATTATAAATATAGGCTTTGCATGGTTGAGTAATCCATTAACAGACCAGTAAGTGATACTAGGAGAATAATTAGGAGTGACTAGCGCTGGGGATCCACTCTACTCTGAAGAAGAAAAGGAGCTTCTGTGAAATATCTCACGCAGATTTTAGAGTGGGTTGAAGTTCTGTCTCCCTATTTTTACAGATTTATTTTTCTTCTTCTTCGCCAAACCTTTGTTGGGCATTACAAGTATAGGCCATCATAAAACATTCATATATGATTTTTTAAAAAAATATGTATCAATAAACAGCCCTGTAAAGATTTGTTTTAGCCTGCTATTCAGTTCTAACGCATGAAATGAGTTTTGGCAATTTGTTTTATGAATTTTACGGACGTTTCAGTAAGCCACTTTGAATTCATTCTAAAAAGAGGTGCAGTACACTATATTAACAAGTTACACTAGGGGAAGCATTGCACCCTGCTTCATCTGCTTGCCAACCCACCCACAAAAGACTTTACTTGCTGAATTGTATGCTCAATCAAACCATTCCGGTTTTTCCTTCTGCGGCTTCATTTTGCACCCGCTTTCATCTTCACCCCCATGCCCCTGTCTCCTTCTACTCCCACCTCCCTTTGTGCAACCCCCTTGAATGCAAATCACCCCCAACACACCTTCCTCCCACACACTGGAACTCCAAAGCAGCCTTTTCACCTTCCACCCACTTATAAAGCCACCATCACCTCCAATACTGGGGCCCCTTTCATATCCCTGCTTTCTTCTTCACCCCCATTGCCATGCCTCCTACTCCTTTTTGGGGAACCCCCTTTGCACTTCACCATTTTCACCCTCACCAAGTGGCGTAGCGTGGGGGGTGCAGGGGGGACCGGCCGCACTGGGCGCAACATCTGGGGTTAGGGTTAGGGGACGCAAATCCACAGGTTTGGGGGCGCAAATTACTTGCCTTGCCCCGGGTGCTGACAACCCACGCTACGCCACTGTCCTCACCCCCTTTCTCCTACCTATTTTCAACTCCTCCTCGCACTAAAACCACCCCTTTCCCACGCCTCCCCCCCTTATTCTGCATCCCTTCTACTTCTGCAAATATATGCTATTATATATTTAAGATGAATAGGCTCATAAGAGCAAGCCTGTCTTCAGAGAGAGTTCAGTGATGGATGCTGCACATATATGAGTGTGTGCTGGTTAATAAAAATACCTGCTATATGTTAATACAGTGAATCTGTATGTAGAAGACAGCGCATGGTACCAGGAGAGAAATAATATATATAAGGCAGCTGAGGAATGGAAGACAGAGAGGTTTGAGCAAAGCAGGGGCGGAAATGCACTGAGAAGAAAAAAAAGCAGAAATTTTAAATAATATCAGATGTTTGACTAGAGAAGGAATGGGAAAAGACTACGAGGAAAAAAGTGGTAGTTTTGCATGCTCAGACCCAGAAACTTCCCCCCTAAATAAATTCACACTTGACTCAAATTTTGTTTTTTTTTTTGGCAGACTTTAAGCCGCAACTTTAAGCAACAGGACTGATTTGAGTGAAGTAAGCTGGATGGGAACAAAGGAAAGAGAGTTGAGAAAGGCTTTGCTGTGTTAGCTTTTTGGTGTTTGCTTCTGTGCTGTACTCGTTGCCACTATTTCTCCTTTTTGATATTTAAAAGAAATCAAAAAGGAGAAATAGTAGCAGTGGGTACAATACAGAAGCCTATACTGAACAACAACCCGTTAGCATTCCGCCCTTCCCAAGCGTCTTGGACCTCTCCCATTGTTTTAAATCCCCACTTTTCCATGCTCAGTTTTTCCTCCCTTCATGCTCCTACGCCATAGCCGTTGCTGTTGTGCAACTTGACTTCCCTTTTGCTTCCCTAACCAGCCCTGACTTCATGGAAATCCAGGGATGTGATGAGGCATTCCAAATCCTCCAGTGGGGGCTACATGGTGACAGACTAGTGCAAATATAGTGTAGAGAGATTTCACATACACACAACCCTTTGCATTACATTGCACTTGTGGGTTGGCAACAAAACTCTCAGAGATGGTTTATATATTCAACATAAAGCTTTTCTTAGACTGTACCACTTCAGGAAAGTAGAAAAGCAGGTATCTGAATGCTTTCCTAGGCAATGGAGAGGGAAATAAAAAGGAAAATTTGATTGGTTGATGATGATGATGATGATGATACTGCCATCAGTGTGCATGGTGCTGTACAGTCCTAGGGGACTTGCAATCAAAACAACAAAGGACATCCTATTTAGGAAGCTTGCAGCCTTACAAGATAAGACACAACACAACAGGAAAACAGAACCGTGATGGAAGTGGGTGGGAAGCAAATTCTTAAAAGTTACATAGCAGTCCTTATAATGACCAGCTTGAATGGAAGCAGTTCAAGGGCACGATGCACAGTTTGATGGAGCTGGGCTTTCAGCAGAGCTGATGGAATAAGTCCTGATGTAGTGAGTCCTGCTGATTCCCATCCCTCCCACTGAGGTAGCCTGCTGGAATGACTGCTCCCAGCTGACAGTTGTGGGAGAGGAGCCTCCTGATAAATCTGGCCTGTCAGCAGAGCTGAATTAGGGGTCTGAATTCCCTGTAGGGTAGTTTTCTATACGCAAGCAGTTTTGCTTGTTTATGCCCAAGAGAGAAGACAGACACTATGCTTGATGAAGCCCAGGTACAGCTCTTTCCAGTAGATTTTTTTCTGAATGGATAAGTTTTCCTTCAGTGGTCAGGTGTGTGGCTATAAATCTATACCTACTTTCCTCAGAGCAGGAAACAACAGTCTTGGGGAAATTATGGACAGTCGGTTTATTGCACATTCATCCTGACTGTTTGCGGGGAAAGTAGATGACACAGGGGCAAGCAAGCTGTCAGGTTGGACACATGCTGCTTAACATCTACATGAAACTGCTGAGTGGGGTCATCCAGAGTTTTGGAGGACGTTGTCAGCAATACGCTGAGGACACACAGCTTTACTTCTCTACAACTGCTGGTGAGGCAGTGGATGTGCTGGACCATTGTCTTGCCTCGGTAATGGACTGGATGAGAGCCAACAAACTGAAACTCAATCCAGATAATACTGAGGCACTGTTGTTGGGTGGTTCCCTAGACCGCCTGGGTGGGAGGTGGCCTGCTCTTGATGGGATTACACTCCCTCTGAAGGAGCAGGTATGTAGCTTGGGGGTACTCCTGGATCCTCTGCTGTTGCTTGAAGCTCAGGTGGCCTCAGTAGCCCAGAGTGCCTTCCATCAACTTTGGCTGGTGGCCCAGCTACACCATATCTGGACAGGGACAGCCTAACTATTGTTGTTAATGCTCTGGTAACCTCAAGGTTGGGTTACTGCAATGCATTATACATACGGCTGCCTCTGAAGATGGTTTGGAAACTTCAGCTAATACAGAATTCACTGGCCAAGTGCTCACCTGGGCCAATTCAAAGTGCTGGTTTTTACTTATACAGCCTTAAACAGCTCAGGACCACAATACCTCCAGCACTGCCTCTCCCCACATGAACCTCTCAAGACCCTGATATCATCTCATGAGGCCCTTCTTCGTGTGCCTCCTCCACAAGAGGTCCAGGAGGTAGCAACACAAGAATGGGCCTTTTCTGCAGTGGCTCCCCATTTGTGGAATGCTCTCCCCAGGTAGGCCCACCTAGAGCCTTCTTTACAGATATTCAGGCACCAGATGAAAACGTTTCTCTTCAACCAAGCATTTGGCTGGTTAACACTCTATGGTCTTTTAATTGTGTTGTAGAAACAGAGATTATTGGTTTCTGTTTGTTATTTTTACTATGTATTTTGTGTTTTTAATATTTTACTTTTATGTAGTGAACTACCCTGAGAAAGGTGTAGGGCAGTATAAAAAACTTAATCAATAAACAAATAAATGAAGCAGACCAAGGGGAGCTTGTGAGGAGATACAGGATCTTCTCCCTCAACCAATATGATTCAGCAGCTAAAAGGCTAGGTGACCCTCGGTTGCTACGGACCTGCTGTGTCACCTTAGGCAAGTCACACCACCTCTCGGCGTCTGACAGGAGCTGTCAGCAGGAACACCGCAGACCGCCGACTTTTGGTGGACACAAACTCAGTCTGTGATGCACTGCGAGGCAGATGTGTGGGTATTTTTTCAACTTGAGGGCCACTGTCACATCTAGGCAACCTTCCAAGAGCCACACATCAGTGATGAACTGAATGGCAAATGTAAATGTTACGTTTGTACAGTAGAGTTATTTATACGCATCCATCTCTAACCTCCACCCAGGCAGGGAAAAGGCATGTACAGAGCTTAAGACACGGCAAAAATGCTTGGGCCACATTCACACCATACGTTTAGAATGCTAAGATGCCACTGCAGACACTCATGGGAGGTGTAGCTTGTTAAGGATGCTAAAAATTCTTAAGTGACACCTGTTCCTCTACCATAGCTATAATTTCCCCGAGTGGTTTAACAATCCCTCTTCACCGGGAATTCTGGGAATTGGGAATAGGGACCTCCTGAGAAATCTCAGCACCCTGAACAAACTACAGCTCCCAGAATTCTTTGGGGGAACAATGCCTGTTTAAAGCGGTGCTATTAGAACTCTAAATGTATGGTGTGAATGTGGCCAGACAGAGAGCCTTGGAGGCTAGCAGTAAGATGAGGGTGGCTACTTACACATCACCAACAGAGAGGAAAAGCAGGGGTGTGGGACAGCAGCAGCTGCTGGCCACTCCTTCTGAGCCCCCAAGCCATTCCCCCTTATTGGAGGTCAGAGGGGTATGTTCCATGCATGGCCTGCCCTCCATCCCCTAAATTAGCCTCAGGGGCAGTGCAGGATGCTCTCCCATTGCCAGTGTGGGATGCAGTGAGAGCCAAGTACTTGTCCAGTTTGCTCTTCTAAGTGGAATAGGGACGTGGGTGGCGCTGTGGTCTAAACCACTGAGCCTCTTGAGCTTGCCAACTGGAAGGTCGTGGTTCGAATTCCTGTGACGGGGTGAGCTCCTGCTGCTCTGTCCCTGCTCCTGCCAACCTAGCAGTTCGGAAGCACACCAGTGCAAGCAGATAAACAGGTACTGCTGTGGCAGGAAGGTAAATGGCGTTTCCGTGCAATGCTCTGGTTTCTGTCATGGTCCTCCGTGCACCAGAAGTGATTTAGTCATGCTGGCCACATGACCCGGAAAGATGTCTGTGGACAAACGCCGGCTCCCTCAGCCTGAAAGTGAGATGAGTGCCACAACCCCATAGTCGCCTTTGACTGGACTTAACTGTCCAGGGGTCCTTTACCTTTTACCTTACCTCTAAATATAATGGAGAAACAGACGGGCACACACCATCTTGTCCTCTGCATCAGGCAGCACAGTGTCTTGGCCTTGTCCTGTTTATGTAGTCTTGCCCTAGGGCAGGGTGGGGCATCTGTTGCTGGGTTCTAGCTCCCATTGTGCATGACCGCTGGCCATGCTGGCTGGGACTGAGGGGAGTCCAACAATATTCTGGGGGGTCGCAGGTTCACTGCCTTTGCCTTGAGCCACCTGACATACGGTGCTTGGTGCAGAGGTTAGAGTGTTGGCCATTAAGTTCACTGTTCTGTTCTACAGAAGCCCACCTCTGTTCTACATGAGAAAGGAAGCTGAATTTCCCAAGGAAAGAATTTCAAAGGCACCCTTAGCATGGTGAATTAAAACTCGTCGATCAGTTCTATCTATTTATGTTTGATCCAAGATAAATGACCTGTCCAAGTCCTAGCATTACAATTCCTGCTGGCCACTGTGCTTCTATTAAGCTTTACGTAGAATTGCCACTGGCTGTACGCTTTCAGTTTCTTTGCCATTTTGGCACCACTGTTTACCTCCCTCCACCCTGGTGTTGTCAGACTCCACCCCCACCCCAGCATCCCTGACCAGACTGGACAGACTACCTTGGCAGGTGCTGGACTCTCCAATTCTGTTTGTTTGTTTGTTTGTTTGAAGACTCCTGCAGCCAAGCGGGTGCCAAAGTCTTGCTCTGCTTCCCTTTGGACCACATCAGTGAGGCTAAGAGGAGGCCTTCTTTTCGTCTGGACAGTCCAGGACCTCCACACACACTGAGGGGAGATCACCTCAGTGCTATTAGCAAAGTAAGGATAACACGGGAGGCAGCAGTTACGAGTCTCTGCAGTCACAGAAAGTGCTGTGATTCTCCAGTAGTTTGACTTGACCCCCAGAGGCACAAAGTTCGTTTGGGGTTGGCACCCAAAATGGCTCAGTACTCATTTCAAGGCATGAGTTCTGTTGCCTCATGTTTTACCAAACCTGCCCCCCAATAAAAATGAAAACCACAGGCTACTTGAAGGAAAAGCTTACTTACTTATTGCATTTATTGCCACCTTTTTCCTCCACGGAGCGCAATACACAGTTCTCCCCCTCCCCATTTAATCCCCACAATAACCCTTCGAGTTAGGTTAGGCCTAGAGGCAATAACTGGACCAAGGTCACTCAGAGGGCTCCTTGACGGAGTGGGGGACCTGTACCCTTGTCTCTCAGGTACCACCACTCTATATTTGAGCAGAAATGTTTAAAGATGTAAAAGTGTTCATGGTGAGGTAGGATCCTTGGCTCTGAGCATGTTCTGGGTGGGTGCTAAATGCATGCTCAGTGTTAAAAGGGATTGAGACCCATGCACATCCTAATCAAGGAATTTAGTGAAACGCCTTTGGTGCCTGAGGCAAGACGTGCCACCAACACTCCCCCCCCCCGAAAAAGATCCAGACCCACCCCCTGGTGGGGTGGAAGCAGCATGCTACCCAAGGCAGGTTGCCTCACTGGTGCACCAGCCATGCTAGGCCAGCAAGCTAGCTTAGGGGCTGCAGGGCAGAACATGACACACATTTCTAGCCAATTTCCACCCTTCAGAATTTACTACCTGGGACAGCAGCCTCACTCTGCCTTGTGGTGGGGCTGGCCCTGCTCAGAAGCTTCATGGGGCAGATCTACACTCATGGTTTTTAACGTTAAGGAAGGGTTTAGGAATGGTTTTGATAACGTAGATGGACACATGACGTCCTACTTTTAAGTTCATAATGCATTATTACATTGTCTTTTTTATTGGTTAATTTTTAATCGCTTTATGCTGCTATATCAGTGAAACACTGCCCATATGTCCCTATACAGTGGTACCTCAGGTTAAGAATTTATTTCATTCTGGACGTCCATTCTTAACCTGAAACTATTCTTAACCTGAGGCACCACTTTAGCTAATGGGGCCTCCTGCTACCGCTGTGCCGCCGGAGCACGATTTCTGTTCTCATCCTGAAGCAAAGTTCTTAACCTGAGGTAATATTTCTGGGTTAGTGGAGTCTGTAACCTGAAGCATATGTAACCTGAAGCATCTGTAACCTGAGGTACCACTGTATAGCATTTTACCTTTTTTTACTGCATTAAAACTGTGAACCCCCTCCAATGATATTCAAGGGGCAGATAACAAAGGACAGGGAGGGGGGAGGGAGGATTAAAATTTGACACCAGAGGGCGGAACAGAGCAACCATCAACCAGCAGCAGGGAGTGAAACAGCATTTTGGAAAATGGTGTCGCCGCGTATTGCTTACATTTGACAGACAAAACCAATGGAGAAAAATGTTTTAATTTGCAAGTGTGCCCTGGGTCATTTTAGAACGCCATATCTGATATCGTTCTAATAGGGGGATATAATGTTAAACGGGTCAGTGTAGATCCAGCCATGGTCTTGGAAGAACCAATCCCATTGTGGTTCCAGCTTAAAGCTCCTTGGTCTGCTTAACACCCTCATTTTGGGTCACTGGCTGTAGCCCGTAGTCTACAGCTTTCTGCTTGCTACAGGCATCTTCCACCGTCAGTGATGCAGTTAGGGACTTGTGCAGTGTGATATAGTGGTAGCAGCACTAGCTGTAGACCTGGGAGACCAGGTTCCTAATCCCCACTCAGCCATGTAGTTCACTTGGCCCGAAACTCTCTCTCAGCCCAACCTACCCTGCCTGGTGGTTGTGAGGAAAAATGGCAGTTGGATAATCGTGTGTCCACCTTGCGGGAGAATATGAGGCATTACCAGAAGTGGCGAGAAGGGTATGGCTGGGCTGACGTCCTTCATCAACTATGACCAATTGATCACTGCACACTTAGAACTGTATTGCAAGATTTAGATTAGATTTATATGTGAGAGATATTATATGATTTGAGATCATCTCTATAATGGCTTTGTGGTTACAGGTTGTACAGTGGTACCTCGGGTTAAGAACTTAATTCGTTCCGGAGGTTTGTTCTTAACCTGAAACTGTTCTTAACCTGAGGTACCACTTTAGCTAATGGGGCCTCCCGCTGCCACCACGCTGCCAGCGTGCGATTTCTGTTCTCATCCTGAAGCAAAGTTCTTAACCCGAGGTACTATTTCTGGGTTAGCGGAGTCTGTAACCTGAAGTGTCTGTAACCTGAAGCGTCTGTAACCCGAGGTACCACTGAATTTTGTATTTCATTTGTAGACCTTGCGACTGGTGTTTCTGTTTACTGTCACTGCTATCCTCATGCAAGAAAACAATATACATAAATACATAAAATGTGTGCACTTTGTGCTCCTTGGAGGAAAGATAGGTTATGAATGGTTGTTGTTGTTTTTAAGGGACTTAAACCTCTTGGGATAAAATGTGGCTGTGTTGGGGGACCATTCCTGCTCATTCAGATGAAGGCCCCAGACTTTTGCCTTCAAGCCTTAACAGAACCACTTTCCATTCCTTAAAAAATGGCCCCTGCTCTGCCAGGTCTACAAATGGCGGACTAGAGGCCTTCATGAAAGAATTCTAAGATTTGCTTAAAGAACAACAATTTTTAAATCTGGAGGTTTCAGTGCATAGAGTCAATGTGTGTGTAAAGTACATATTGAAGTTAGCCTGATTGTTATGATTTCAGACTCGGAAGAGATTCAGTTATTCCCCTGCTTGCTGCCATCTTCACAATTTATTGCTGTAATGTAAAACAACCCACATAGCATTTCGAATGCAGTTACAATAGGCTAAACGCACCACACTCCCCAATCCAATCTTCTAAGCCACTTAGCCCTCTGATGGCATTTGGTATCAGGAGATGGCATCTTAGCCCCTTTCCCCCCAATAATTTATCTGGAAGGATTTAACTTTTCCTCTGCCCTCGCACTCAACAGCTCTGCTTGAACCCTTCAAGATCTAAAGAAACTGCAGCGCTGTGAATCTGCTGCCATGGAGACAACTGGAGGAAATCTAGTGAGGTCACATCCCCATAGGCTCTCTTGGAGAAAAGACCCATCAGAAGAGGACAAAATGCAGAAATCCATTCATTCACCTGCCCTCCATCCACCAGGCACTCAAGTAAACAACAGAAATGCGAATGCATTGCTCATCTCATGGCCAAAGGATATTTCCAGTCTGTCACTATTTTGGAGGTGGGATTCAAGCTCGTACCAGCAAATCCAGGTTGCATGATTCCCCAAAACCTGTTTCCCTAAAAGATTATGGACTTTTTGCAATAAGGACTTTTTTTTAATCAGCCCACATTACAGCTGATGAATAAAAGGTCTAGCCAACTCCCCCACCCCACCTCAGCTGCAGGCCCCCATTTTTTTCAGCTGATTTGATGGCAACAATAAGTCTCTTTGCAAGGTGGGAATTGACTGACTCCACCTACAATCAACCTGGTCATGCAAACAAAAACCTCAGGACACTCCAAATGTGCACCCAGTGAAGGCTTTTCAATCCTATAATAAACAGACCCCTTGGATGTCTGTTGTTTTAGGTTTTTGCTGTGGAAGCAGCAGTAGAGACATACAGCTTTGCAGCTTGGGCTGTCTCTTAACAGTGCTGATCCTAAATGAAATTCAACAGCTCTCAGGTCGTTTTGATTAAGAGTGGAGCTGGAAGCAGCCATTTGAGATGCAAAGGTATCAGTGCTATTTTAAAAAGACACACACACAAATTTTCATTGTGGGCATGAAGAGAGGGAAGGGTGACACAAATATATTGTATAGAAAAATTAAATACAGCTTGTTTCCAGAAGCCCCTCTTCTCTTAGTGGGAATCACAAGGTACCAATCTCCTAGCCTTAGTGAAGTCTTCCCAATTGAAAAGGATTAAAATAAGCATCAAAACGCTCCCAGCCAGCTCATAAGTGTCCTGCAGGAACAGCCTATGTGAGCCACCTTCCCTGATTGCCTGCTATTTGCAGAGGTTTCTGGAGGTTGGCTTGAAGGTCACATGAAAGGAAACCCTCACCAGTATTTTAATACAAAAAGGGAGCACCCAAAATGCGGATTTTCCTTATCAAGGAGCAAACATTTCATCTTCCCTTCTGGATCCTCAACATGGCATCACCCAGGATACACAGAGAAGAGTATACCTAAGAGATGCTATCTGGCCTAGTCAATAACCACCTCCCATCTTTTATCTGTTGGGTAACTAATTCCCTGTGAAACCAGGCAAATATATGCAAGCAAAAGGTGTGCTGCATTCGATTACCCCCCCCCCCCAGTCCTTCCTGGAATTTCACCTGGTGCAGGATTGTGTCCAAGGCGAGGCTTATAAACAGAGGAGGCAAATACCTCCTAGGGGAAAGGCACTGTCTTTAACACATCTTGGCAGTGAATGTGCGGTGCATCACTAATACATTTCTTGACAAGGAGCGCATTTCATATGTGACCAGCAGAACTGTTACACTTGGCTCTTCTCTCCACCCCTATAAGCAGCCTCAGAAATTGTAATGTGGAAAAACACACATTGATGCATAAATTGCATCATTTTGCAAGAGAGGGAGGGAGGGAGAGAATGCTGAATCCAAAGAGAGAAAATCAAAAAAATATGGCTAAGCTCCCTAGCATGATATTTCTTTACCATCTTGAGATTACATAACATAAGAGAGGCTTTTGTCCGGGCTTTGAAAATCTCCAGAAGACTGGAGATGGCAAACGCTCTCCTTGAAGCAACCTCCTCTTCCTTCCTATCTGCCCACCCCCTCTCCTCACCGCAGCCCTGCAATTGCCCTCTGGCAACATAATGAAAAGGGGGGGGGGAGGAAGAAACAGAGGAAGAGACGGACTCTCCCCCCAGCCTCGCTCTGCCTCAGGAGCAATTCTGCCTTCCTAACATAGAGCTTCCCCCGCCTCTCTAAATAAATAAATGATTTAGGATTAAAAGCGCCAAATCTCCCCCTGCGCGGTGATGTGGACACAGCACAGCACCAGACGTCGGATTGCTTCCTTTCGCTCTTCCTCTTACAACTCGCCCCCCCCCCGGACCCCAAATGGCTGCTTTTGTGCAGTAAATCTCTCCTAGGAGTAGCGGAGGTGGCGGCGGGCGATGTTGCTATAACGCGCCCTTCAAATTTTGAGCACACACTGATGCTCACCTCCACCCTTCCCTTCAGATGCTCACTGAAACCGATCGTGATCTCTTTCTCAGGGCAGGGATTGCATTTCATACCCACCCAAACAGAAGGAGACAGAGGTGTACACACACACATTCATACATCTATAGATTTCCCCCTAGTTTTAGCGTATGTGAAACGCAAACGCGCCGCTCGTGGAGGCTTGCCAGTAAACAGGGACATTATCTTATCCCTTCGGGGAGGGAGAAGGATGCGGAGCCTCCCCTCAGCCTGATGAAGGTGATGGCTCGTGGAATGTCACCTGCCAATCACGGGGGCTTCCTGTTTTTCTGCAACATCCCCGACGCGGAGGGCGCATCCGCAGTGCCGAGGAATGGCGGCTTGAGAGGGGGGAGAGCTTTTCCCGCTCCCCCATCGCAGGGAGCCAAAGCGGCTCCAGATCCTTCCCCTCCCCTTCCCCAGCCTCTATTTCCCCGCTATTTCGGATTTCCACTGGGCAAGGGCGGCAGGAGGGGGACTTCCGCGCATTAAGCCGGATGTCTGCTCTGCACGAGCATCCACAGAAGCCCAGGACTAATTAAGGCGCGGGCGCGGGGGATGGTATAAAATAAAATAGATGGTTTAAATAAACACCACCAGCTCCCTTACCTTCCGACGAAATTCTCCAGGACGGAGCTCTTCCCGGCGCTCTGCCCTCCGACCACAGCGATCTGGGGCAGGTCCAGGTTGGCATTCTGGCCGATGGCAGCGAAGGCATCCTGGAGCTGGTTGACCAGCGGGATGAGGTCCTCCATTCCCCGGTTCCCCATGGCTGCTGCACGCGGCGGGGAGCGATCTCACGTCTCCAGCGGCTTGCAAAGCGTCTCTCTCGGAGGGCTTTTTATTTTTTTGGAGGGGGGGGGGGCTCTCGTCTCAAAGGCTAGTCGACGGCTCGTCTGTGGCCCCCCAAGTCCTCATCGGTGCGTGTCTCCTTTCTTTGCGCGCGCGCAGATGGGAGTCCTGCCCACCTTCCCAGCCCTGGGACTTGGAGGTGCCCGAGGGGGGCTGCTACTGCAGCGCCCTCCCTTTCCTCTCAGCAGCCCCGCACCCCGCTCCGCCTAAATCAGGCTCCTCGCCGGGTCTCTGCAGCAGCGCTGCCTACCACGAATGAAACTCCCTTTGGCCACCTGGTCCTAAGCCGGATCGAGAACGTATTTGCTCACAGTCGCCGCCAGAGGGGGATCCGCAGTAGTCGCTCGGCTCAGAGAGCTTCATGGGAGTCGTAGTTCTTTCCTTCCCTTTGGTTTCTCTCGGTCTCCCGTCCCCTTCCCCAATTCAAGTTCAGTTCATATACTGGGGGGGGGGGGGGCGCGCGCGGAGGTGTCCTTGCTCCTCAGCTCCCGCCATCCTTGACCACTGCTGGTACTGGTGGCAGCTGGAGAGGCACAGAGCCCCCATCTTTGCTGTAAGCAAGAGACAGAATAATAGATGTCAACATTTAGCTCCTTTTATGATTATTAGGCTTCTTATAGATAGGGGTGCATATACATATAGATCGGCATGTGCAATTTTTAATGCAAATATTTGTCCTTTTGTGAGGGTGATGCCATTCCTGTTTGATGCATAAGTAAAAGAATGGACTCCGTACTCAATGAGGTTGGGGGGAGCAGAACTGTAGATCAATGAGCTCAAAAAGGAGCTAACTCAGCAAAGGTTGAGAGGACATGGAGAGACATGTACAGTCATTGGCAGTTCTCTTTCTTCTACCAGGTCCGCTGCTTCTTGCTGAATCCTTGCCTGCAGTTGGGTCTCCTCTCTCCTCCCAAGTTTTCTGGCTCTCCTGGGAGCTCTGGGCTTTCTACAGGGTCATCTGCCACCTTCACTCACAAGGCCTGGAACACAGGGCTTGATTTCTGGGGGTACTCAGGGGTATGCAGTACTGGCACCTCCCCCACCCCAAATGTTAAAAGTGGGGCACAGTGAGTATAGGCACCTTTCTTTTCTTTAAAGCACTGGGGCTTGAGGTGGGGTCCTTGAAGGATCCAGGCAAGGCATCCCTGATTTGTGACTTTTCAGAAAGCCTTTGGACTATTGAGAGTTGCATGCAGGTTTTCAGTTGGGGGGGGGAGGAGCATTCTCTGCAGAGTCCCAGAGTCTCTTCCTCTGAAGAGGTCTCCCCTGGACTGGGTTGGGAATAATCTTGGCAGTTGCACCCAAAGGTTCCCTCTGGAATCTCTGGAAGCAATGTGTACAAGAAATCACAAATCCCTTGGCAGCTCTCCTGCAATATCACCTATCCTTCTTTTGCCCCTTCCTCTCCTTTGTGTGAACCCTCTTCCCCTTCTCATTTATGGAGTTAACCGTATATAACATGGGTAGGCAAACTAAGGCCCAAGGGCCAGATCTGGCCCAATTGCCTTCTAAATCCGGCCCACGGACAGTCTGGGAATCAGTATGTTTTTACATGAGTAGAATGTGTCCTTTTATTTAAAATGCCTCTCTGGGTTATTTGTGGGGCCTGCCTGGTGTTTTTACAGTGGTACCTCGGGTTACAGACGCTTCAGGTTACAGACTCCGCTAACCCAGAAATAGTACCTCGGGTTAAGAACTTTGCTTCAGGATGAGAACAGAAATTTTGCTCCGGTGACGCGGCGGCAGCAGGAGGCCCCATTAGCTAAAGTGGTGCTTCAGGTTAAGAACAGTTTCAGGTTAAGAACCGATCTCCGGAACAAATTAAGTACTTAACCCGAGGTACCACTTTACATGAATAGAATGTGTGCTTTTATTTAAAACGCATCTCTGAGTTATTTGCGGGGCATAGGAATTCGTCCCCCCCCCCAAAAAAAATAGTCTGGCCCCCCACAAAGTCTGAGGAACAGTGGACCGGCCCCCTGCTGAAAAAGTTTGCTGACCCCTGGTATATAACATCTGCACTGCCCTTTTCACTATGGTCAGATCTGGACCACAGCTTGCAACCATGGTCAGAAGCGGGTTTGCAAGATGGTTTGAGTTAATCATGGTTAGGAGAACACGTGGATGGAAATGTACAAGTGCACTGCAGTTTGCTCCGAACAAAAAGGGGTAGGGATGATTCACTTGAGAGAATGAGAGGGAAAGTGAGTGCACAAGCTTAATCTGGGTGCAGCAACAAGGAAACCTGAAAACAGTATCGGGAAGAATGTCCTCACCAGTGTGATTTTTCTAGAAAAAGAGGTGCCAGAACTCAACCTGAATGCCTCCCTTGTTCTCTTATAATGGCAATGGCGCTCACCTGAGAGGTGCAGGAACTGAGTTCCAGTGAGTTCTGGCTGGGGGGAAAAGTCTTGGTCCTCATACAGCACGTAGCTGAACTATGACCTTCACTCCCACAAGACCGAGTGATGGCCACCAACTTGGATGGTTTCAAAAGAGAATCATGCCAAACCCATGGAGGATAAGGCTCCAAATGGCTACTAGCCACAAGCTGTGTTCTAACGCCACTGTTGGGGGCAGTATGCCTCTGAATAACAGTTTCTGGGAATCACAAGAGGAGAGCACTGCTGCACTCAGGTTTTGCTTGTGGTTTCCCCAGAAATACCTGGTTGGCCAACATGAGCAAAGAATGCAGGCCAACATGGACCTTTGGTCTGATCCAGGAGGTCTCTTATGTTATCAACAGTAGTCTAATGACTTGCCTATTAATATGCATGAGGCAGTTTCATTGCTTCCTAAATCTCAGAGAGGGAGAGGACACAGGAACCTGTTAAATTACCTTAAAATGGCAGGAGGATCCAGTGCACCATATACACCTCCACTTAGCATACAGTCTAAAACAATACCTGGGCCAGCATCTACCATGCTGCCCAAACTGCAGCTTGCCTCATTTTGCAACAGCTTTCGAAAGGGAGGACACAAATATATGTTGACATGGCAACTGTTCTCTCTCTCTCGGCCCTGTTATTTTGTCCCTGCATCATCTGGCAGCAAGCGGCAAATTCCAGGCTCGTGCTTGAATCAGAGTGGGTGCTGAGCACCTCCACCTCATTTTGATGCCAGAGAGAGCTGCAGGTGCCCAGTGAGGTGCTAAATAAAGCATATTAACTTGATTTGATCCTACAGGAAAATAGTTCTTGACAAATATAAATTCAAGGTGTAAGAACAGAGCAAGCCTTGTGACAACCCACCAGTCTTCCCTTGCTGGAGGAACTTGGTGGGGGGAGAACTGTAGCTCTGAGGCAAAGCATCCACTTTGCATGCAGAAGGTTCCAGTTTCAAGCCCAGCATCTCCAAATAGGGCTGGGGATATTCCCAATATGAACCACCAGAGAGCTGCTGCCAGTCAGTGTAAATGACACTGTGATAGATGGGCCAAGGATCTGAATCAGTATAAAGTAGCTTCCTATATCCCTATAGCTCCTACCAGC
The DNA here is from genome assembly GCF_964234715.1 of Podarcis melisellensis. Taxonomy (NCBI): domain Eukaryota; kingdom Metazoa; phylum Chordata; class Lepidosauria; order Squamata; family Lacertidae; genus Podarcis; species Podarcis melisellensis. Next base: position 3,460,874 of record NC_138547.1, on the reverse strand, counting down.
CATAGCTCAGCGACTGAGCACTTACTCTGCATCCAGAATGTCCCAGATTCTTTCCCCAGCAGTTCCAGTTAGGACTGGGAAATGTAACTTGCCTGAAACCATTGCCAGCTGGTGTCAACAACACTGAGCTAGATGGACTGGGGAAAATGGTGAAAAGTAAATTTGAAATTTACAGATTGTTCTCTCTGGAAAGCATATTATATGAAAATGATGTATAGATGGTATATTACACCAGTACAGATAGCAAAAATGTACAAAACTGGGTCAAACATATGTTAGAAATGTAAAGAAAAGGAAGGAACCTTTTACCATATATAGTGGGAATGCAGAGAAATTTTTAAAAAATGGGAAATGATATATGAGTAGAAGAAAATGTTTAAAATAACATTTGTAAAAAAACCAGAAGCATTTTTGTTAGGGATTGTAAGAAAAGACCTGCCAAGAAAAATAAAGAACGTATTTATGTATGCTACAACAGCGGCAAGAGTCCTGATAGTACAAGGATGGAAGAATGAGGAAATCCCAACGAAAGAACAGTGGCAAGAAAAATTGATGAGCTACGCAGAGCTGGCGAAACTGACATACAAATTGCAGGACAAGGACAACTGTGACTTCAAGGAAGAATGGGAGCTTTTCACAATTTATCTAAAAAGACAACAAAATGAATTGGACTCCTTGGCAGGTTTTGAATAAACATACACAAATTTATTAGTTGGTAACATGGTAGATAGATAATGTAAGGATATGTATAATTTTATAACATGCAGAGAATAATAGGTGCTGAGAAATCAGAGAGAGGAGCTGAGGAAAGTCTTGGGGCGGGAGGGAGGGTTTGAAGGGGGTGGTGAAAATGGGGGGGAAATAATGAATATGATATGTTTTGATAATTTGTTATGTTGAAATTGTTAATAAAACGTTTTTTCAAACAAACAAACAAACAAACACTGAGCTAGATGGAACAGATGAAGATCAAGCTGGCTTTCTTCCAGGACAACAAATGAAAGATAACATAAGGAACATAGTTGATATAATTGAGTATTTGATGGCCAGGAATGATAAGCAAGCGACATTGATATTTGTAAATGCAGAAAAGGCCTTTGATAATATTTATTGGAAATTTATGATAAAGAATTTGGAATTAATGGTAATGGGACAATCTTTTGTAAGAGGTATATTCAGATAAACTGATAGTAAACAATGTATTAACGGGGGGAAATGAAATTACAAAAGGTACAAGACAGAGTTGTCCTTTATCCCCCATTATTATTCATTACGGTCCTAGAGGTCTTCCTCAATAATATGAGAAAAGCAGAAAAAAATCAAAGGAATTTCTGTCGGTCGGAAAGTATACAAATTAAAGGCCTGTGCGGACGACTTGGTTATATCAGTGGAAGAACCATTAACTAGTGCTAGAGAAGCACTAGAAAGAATAGAACAATTTGGACAAGTAGCAGGTTTTAAATTAAATAAAAATAAAAGAAAAATGTTAGTTAAGAATATGAATCAAGATCTGATAGTTATATTGCAACAACAGAGTGGAATAGTAGTAGTTAAAAAAGTAAAATATTTAGGAATTTGGTTAACATCAAAAAATATTAATTTATTTAAAGATAACTACACACCAGTGTGGAATGGTATCAAAAGGAACTTAGAAGTGTGGGGAAGGAGGAAACTATCCCTATGGGGTAGAATTTCTGGTATTAAAATGAACGTGCTACCAAAGAAGTTATTTTTATTTCAATCAATCCCGATTATCAGTGGTGTAGGTATCTTTAGAGAATGGCAAAAAATAATTTCAAGATATATTTGGCAAGGGAAGAAGCCAATAATTAAATTTAAACTACTTACAGATACAAAAGAAAGAGGTGGCTTCTCCTTGCCAGATTTGAAATTGTATTATGAAGCTTCTTGCCTTTGTTGATTAAGGGATTGGATTTAGTTGGAGGATACAGATCTATTAGATCTGGAAGGATTTGATAACAGATTCTGATGGCATGCATATTTATGGTACGATAAGGTAAAAGTTCATAAAGGATTTGGGAACCACATATGTCAAAAATCATGAGGTGTGGGATAGATATAAGAATTAGAACGTAAGATGCCATGGTGGCTATTGCCTCTCAAGGCAATGAGTGTGAAAAAGATAAATGTGAGTAAAAATTGGGCCACCTATGAACAATTAGTGAAGGAGATGGATAACCAATGGAAATTAAAACCATATGAGGAGGTTAAAGGTTTTGTGAATGATTGGTTGCATTATTTTCAAATTAATGAAATGTTTAAAGATGATAAAAAGAAAAATGGATTTGGATATACAAAATCGAGATTGGAATTAGAATTGTTACATAATAAAGTTAAAATATTATCTAAAATATATAAATTATTGGAATGGCATTTGAAAGATGAGGAAATTAAATCAGTTATGATACACTGGGCTAAAGATATTAGTCATAATATACCATTAGAAGGTTGGGAAAAATTATGGAAAGACGGAATAAATTTCACTGCCTGCAGTGCTTTAAAGGAAAATATAATAAAAATGATGTACAGATAATATATAACACCAGTGAAATTAACTAAAATGTATAAAACAAATAATAAATGTTAGAAGTGTAAAAAAAAGAAGGTATTTTTTACCATATTTGGTGGGAATGCAAGAAAGTGAAGGACTTCTGGGAAATGATTTATAATGAGATTTTTAAAATGTTGAAATATACATTTGTAAAAAAAAAACAAAAACCAGAAGCCCTTTTACTTGGTATTGTAGGTACAGAGATTCATAATCATGATAAAAAATTGTTTTTATATGCGGCAATTGCAGCAAGAATACTATTAGCCCAACAATAGAAAGAGGAAGAATTACCAACAAAAGAAGAGTGACAGATGAAATTGATGGATTATGCTGAGTTGGCGAAATTAACTGGTGAAATTCGGAACCAGCAAGACCAGACTTTCCTGAAGGACTGGAAGAAATTCATGATATATCTGAAAGACAATTGTAATCATTTGACATCGCTTGTAAGGTTACAATAAGTTTTGTAAGGAGAACTATATGAATTATTGCAAAAGAGGACAAAGAAGGAGGTTTTTTTAGATTTGGATTTTATAGCAATAACTATTAAAATAAAATGCAGAATTAGAAAGGAAGTTAAAAAACCATCAGTCAAGATCGATGGAAATCCTAGGCGGTGATAGCCAAAGGTCTGTTATGTTGTCTAAGATGGGATCTTATGTTTGGAAAATGTGTAAAAACCAATAAAATAAAAAAAAATAAGGAACAGAGCAGCTCACAAATATCAAGGAGAAGACAGCCCATGCCCCCAGGCTCATGATCTAAGAGACACAGCACAAAAGGAAAAAGGATGCTAAGCGAGGAGAATAAAGGCAAATCCAGGTTCTTAGTTAGAGAGTCCTTGTTATGAAGACCAGGAATGGGAAAAGTTGGAGGGGAGTGAAAAGTTTCTGGTCAAGGAACGTGCCCTCCAGTTCCACCTTTCTCCACCTGTCCGTCTCTTTCTCTCTTCCGTATGAATATGGCCAAAACCATATGATGAAAATGTTTGGTGCAGGGAGTTCCACAATTTAGAGACTGCCACAGAGAAAGATTTGGGGCATGACATGGCAGGGCAGTTTTAAACAAAGATGTGCTTCTAAGATGTGCTGCATTCCCAGCATGTTGGTACTCCTGTCTCAGCAACGTCTACTGTGACTGGTTTGGTCACAGTGCTGGATTTACGTATAAACTAAACAAGCTATAGCTTAGGGCCCCACTCTCTTGGGGGGGGAGGAGGGCAAAACAACTTGAAGGGGAAAAAACTGGTTGTACATTTCCAAAATACAAGATAAAAAACAAATAAAATAAAACTTACATACAGCAACAGTGTTTTGTGTTGTGTAGGCTCCTATGATGTAAGTAATGGGCCCAATACCAATGTGTTTGCATTATTAAGTTTGTTATGAATAAAAATTCATTTTAAGTTAGGGCTTAATAATTATTTCACTATTAATATACTTCTTAATTGTATTTCAGTTCAACAATTACTTTGATAAAATACATATTTTGTTATGTGCAAATGGCTTGAGATACCGATTAGGTCCATAATTATCATATAGCATATATTCAACACCAAAAACAGTGACCATTTGTTGTTGACAAAGGACAGCTGGACATATAAAGGGCCCCATTACCTTCAGGAGCTCAGGGCCTCATCAAACCTAAATCCGGCCCTGTTTGGTCATGTCCACAGATTGGAGGGTGGCAGGATCCCCAAAGATGTGCTGGCTTCAGGCACCAGGACTATTGGTAGACCAACTCCGTGGTACAAATATGTCTGCAAAAGTGTCGTGAAGGCTGACAAAATTAACTGTGCCATATGGGAATCTGTTATGTACTGAGTTGAATAGGATCCAAAATGCAGCAGTGTGATTGGTCCTAGAACAATAGGATTCAGAATGCAGCAGTGTGATTGGTCCTAGAACAATAGGATTCAGAATGCAGCAGCCTGATTGGTCCTAGAACTATGCAGCAGTATGATTGGTCCGCAGGAGCCACCCAATCCAGCTCCAGGTGGAAGTGAATCCACAACCTGACCAACCACATTGTCTGGAGACAGACTGTCAGGTCTGACCAGAGGAAGAATGACCGTTGAGAGGAGTGCAGAAAGAAAGAAAGAAAGAAAGAAAGAAAGAAAGAAAGAAAGAAAGAAAGAAAGAAAGAAAGAAAGAAAGAAAGAAAGGCCTTCATCTGCCCCACCTGTACAACCCCAGCAGGTGCTGTAACTCTCCAAACGTTTGGCTTCCCCCCTCCATGGTCTCCTGAGACAATGCCAACAAGATCATTTCCAGCAGCAGGAACTGGTGAAAACCCATTTAGCCTAGCATTGCCATTAGCTGTTTTGTGACGAAACACGTGCTTTGCAATAAGAAGGTCTCAATTTCAATCTCGAATTAAATCAGAGGTGAGGAAACTGTGGCCCTCTCCCAGCAGCCCCTGCCAGGACAGCCAATAGCCGATTTTGGGAGTTTTAGTTCAGCAAAATCTGCAAGGCTGCAGGGTTTCATTCCTGAACTGAAAGATCCTAGTTAGCAGTCACTGGGAGACCCTGACTAGAGACAGTTCTGGGCTAGGTAGACAAATGCTCTGACTCAACATAAGGCAAGTTCATTAGTTGATTCAGAAGCAACCTGCTAACATCACTTGTTGGTCATCTTTACATATGATGGCAGGATTCGTTGTTGACTTATTTTCCTGCTGGGTTTCGCTGCCAGCCTGAGGCAGGGGGCACTTTAGAATGAGGTGGTTTAAATAAGCAAACACAGTCCCTGGAAAGAAGCCAGAACTGCAGGATGCTGCAAGCAGCTCCCTGCTCAGGCAGCAGCTCAGACTCTCTTAACAGATTGCCTCATATGGTAGGTGGGTGGACCAATCATCTGAACAAAGGACTCTTGACCTATTTGGTTGCCACAGCAAATAATTGATTCCCCTCCTGCACCCTGCCTGCCCTCCATTCCTGTTCTTGATTCATACAGGATTTGGTGGATTTTTACAGCCAGCAAGAAAAAAAATGATGGTAAGGCTATGCTTTAACCATCCCTTTATATAAGGGGCAAGTCTCTATTTTCAGCATTGTTATATCATCAGCCATCTACGTGTTATAGAACCACAACAACCTTTGGCAACCTGGTGCCACTACTGTGGTCAGGCGTTCCCAGTCCAGGAATGGCCACAAATCAGCTGCAGTTGGTTAAAGGCACTACTAGCCCCTGAGGCTACCTCGGCTTCTAGTGACCAAGGTGGACCCAGAAGCACCTTCAAACTATGAACCTGCTCTTTGAGGTGGCTTGCAACCCCATCCAGGGTCGGTAACTGACCAATTTATTGGACACAGGAGCTACTCACCCACAGTGCCTCCATCTTGCCACGTCTGAAGCTCAGCTTGTTTTTCCTCATCCATTTCACTACTGTGTCCAGGCGACGGCCCAGGAACTGTGGGGTAACCAGCCTCATACAACCCATATGCTTAAGGCTAATAAATGCATGAAGAGGTTAAGACCATGGTGTAAGCTGCCCTGCTCTGTCTTACAGGCTACTCTTGAATTGCTGTATGAATATTTTAGGAATTTTCACTGCTGTAACTTTACAGCCTGTGCCACTTTTTCTGAATGCTGTATGGAAAAGCACCTGAATGTGACCTTTGGAGAGCTTGTAAGCAAACCATTTTTAACTTACCAAATGTGTGGTCTTTTTCTCTGCTAGGCGAAGAGAGAAGTTTTGGAACTCACAAGGGTATAAAGGTCTAACAGCCTATTATTTGCACACTTTACTTTGCGTTTTTTGTTTTTAATCTCTGCTGGCGTTCTCTCACCAAGGAGTACTTGCCCCAAAACTTGGATCTTGGCATCCTGAAACTCTCCTTTTTACCTTTAGGTATTTTTTTACTTGCACCAACAGGGACTGTACGGCCTCTTCTGATTCAGATATAACGGAGAAATAGAGCTGAGTGTCATCAGCATAGTGAGAATACCTCACCCCCTAACTCCTAATGATCTCTCCCGAAAGCTTCATGTAGATATTAAATAACACCGGAGATTCTTGACCATTATTATTAATAATAATAATATTAAAGTTAATTAACTTTGATATTAAATCAAAACAATTATATCAATACAATTGCAATACTAAGAATTACAGAATAAAATACAGATTCTTGTTAACAGCAACTAAATCAATATCTCTTAACAATACCAGTTTTTGCAGGCGCAAACAGTATTGATAGCCCCGGTAGCATTATGAGCACAAGTAGTCATGAATGTGCAGTGAAATGGATTCTGGAGGGGCCTGAGGACCGGTTTAAAGATCAAGAACCTTAAGAAAGGAGAGCAGGGAGTGCCTTAAAGCTGTCCATTCAAAACCTTGCACCTGGGCTGCAGAATGAGCTGGCAAACAGACTCACTTGTTCAGTCCTGCTCCCTGCTATGGTGACGCATGTTGAATTCCATTTAAAAGATAGGAATTATTCCTAAATTTGCATGTAACTGGAGGCGCCGCCTTCTGTGCACACGTACGATGTGCAGAGCGCTTCTGCGCATGCGTGTGACAGGGTTGCTGCGTACGCAACAAGAAGGTTATGTATCCAGAGTGGTAAGTAACTCAAGGTCCACTGTATTTCTAATTCAGGTAGGTAGCCATGTTGGTCTGCTGTAAAGGTAAAGGTAAAGGGACCCCTGACCGTTAGGTCCAGTCACAAACGACTCTGGGGTTGCGGCACTCATCTCGCTTTACAGGCCGAGGGAGCCGGCGTTTGTCCACAGACAGTTTTTCCGGGTCATGTGGCCAGCATGACCAAGCCGCTTCTGGCAAACCAGAGCAGCACACGGAAACGCTGTTTACCTTCCCGCTGGAGCGGTACCTATTTATCTACTTGCACTTTGACGTACTTTCGAACTGCTAGGTTGGGCAGGAGCAGGGACCGAGCAACGGGAGCTCACCCCGTCGCGGGGATTCGAACCGCCGACCTTCTGATTGGCGAGTCCTAGGCTATATGGTTTAGACCACACCTGCAAATGTTATGTGAATCTTTGTCTAGCCCTTTTGTGTCCATAGTGGGACTGAGGTGCAGAGCACTTCCAGATGACCTGTTTGTTCAGCATTCATCCTGGTGTGCTTGCAGGGAGACCAAACATTAATAGAACTATAAAGTTGTAAGGGACCTTGAGGGTCATGTAGTCCAACCCCCTGCAATGCAGGAATCGCAGCTGAAGAATCCCTGACAGAGGAGGACCATCCAACCTCTGCTTAAAACCTTTCCAGAGAAGGGGAGCCCACCACTTTCCAAGGGAGTCCATTCCACTGTCAAACAGTAATATGAATCCGATGGTGTGGGTCTTCCCTTGTGGCAGCCACATGCTGAGCTTTCACTGATTTGTTCACAAGGTGAAACCAAGTTATGTCAAATCAAATCGTTATCCTGTACTTGCCTGCAGATTTCTCTGTCATTTTTCTTATTGTAAAACATCAGGTTGTGGTTGGGAATGGGTTCATTGTGCAAGACCACCCAATCAACTATAATCGCACAATATCTTTTATATATGCAAGTACAGCTGCTAGAATAGTGATCGCTGCTAAGTGGAAGTCACAAACTATACCTACAAAGGAGGAATGGATTTGTAAAATAAATGAATATTTAATTTTGGCAAAATTAACTGGTATAATAAGAAATCAGTCGAATCAAAAATTAAAAAAGGAGTGGAAATGTTTTGATGAATATATGGCAAAATGTTGCTCAAAAAAATATTGCTCAAAAAAAGATACGCTAATACGCCTAGATTCAAATGTGAAGTACTGGATGGTAGAAAAAATAGTAAGGAAAGATAATAAGAATATATAGATGATTTGAGAAGATTGTAGAATGCAAAGATTATTGTAAATCGTATAATGTGGTGGAAATCGAGTGGGGGCGGAGGGAAGTGGGAGGAAGGAGAAAAGAATAATATGACGGATTGAGGAAATATAAAAGTAAATGTATGGGGGGATGGGAAGGAAATGGTGTTGGTTTTGGTACTTCTGTATCGTAATGTAATATGTGAAAACCAATAAATACAAAAAATACAAAAATATAATTGCACAATGCCCATAAAGCTCATCAGGTGACCTTGGGCCAGTTGCTGCCTCTCAGCCTAATCTACCTCACAGGGTTGTTGTGGGGATTAAATGAGGAGAAGTAGGACCATGTACGCCACAATGAGATCCCTGGAGAAAAAGGTAGGATGGAAATGAAACAGACAAACAAAACAACCTAAATTTCCCGATAGGTGACTGAATTCCACCCAAATCATGACTCTCCGAAAATGCCTTTAATCTGCTTTAACTTTTTGCTAAGTGAAATGTATGCTGTCACTGCATACTGTGCAATTGCAATTAAAGCCTCTTTTTTTTGCTTTTAACATAAAATAAGCTTATTGCTGATAGAAGCCATATCAATATTTCTCTGGGGGCAGGTGCTGGTAACATGATGGAAAACTATGTCAAGATTTTAGGCTATTATAGCATGTTAACTCTTCCTTTTAGAGAGAACACTTTGTACAACTCAGTTGCACACACTTCCTAAAGGTTTGGGGCTGCTCTGCTGGCAGTAAGGAGATCAGTTTGTGTGCCTTTCTTATGTTAGCAACAAGCACCCCAAGATTCCTGATGGTTCCCTTCCCCTCGTGGAAATTACCATCTGCAGTAGGGACTTAGGGTTCATTCCAAATTATTCCAAAAAAAACAACACAAAGCTCTGGTTACCATCTGGTCTCTCTTCAACACACCATGCTTTAGCCATTTATTATACTGTACTCCTGCGGTCCCCACCCTGAACATATGGTCACTCACCCCACTGATAACCCTGCTCAGATGTAGGTGCATAAAAAGGCCTTTGCAGACAGAAGGATCAGTAATAGGGTGAGATTCCAGACCAGGGGGGAATCAGCAAACTTTTTCCACTGTCCCTCAGACCTCATGGGGGCCAGACTAGATTTTGAAGGGGGGGGAATGAATGAATTCCTATGCCCCACAAATACCCCAGAGGTGCATTTTTAATAAAAGGACACATTCTACTCATGTAAAAACACACTGATTCCCAGACTGTCCACGGGCCAGATTGAGAAGGCAGCCCTGTTTAGGGAAGTTTTTAATATTTAATGCTGGATTGTTTTAACACTTGATTGGAAGCCGCCCAGAGTAGCTGGGGAAACTCAGCCAGATGGGCGGGGTATAAATAATAAATTATTATTATTATTATTATTATTATTATTATTATTAAACGCGATTGGGCCAGATCCAGCCCCCAGCCTTAGTTTGCCTACCCATGTTCCAGACTGATGGGCAGGGAAGGTGTTTAAAACACAAGAAGCTGCCCTTAATTCAAAGGTGTGAAAAAGGAAATCCCAGGGAAGAGAGGGCCTCCTTGTTCCCTGTAAAGTAAGATGCAAATGCCACCAACTTGGTTCCTCCATTAGAGATGATGCAGGCCTAGTTCCCTCCACACGCCCACAGTCACATTTCCCTGGGTGTTTTAGTTTAGAGTTTCTGGGCTAAACAGACAGACAGGCTGAGTCAGAAAACAGCCTACCAGCCAGAGTTGTTCTTTGCAATACAATCGAAATCATATTGAGAAGTGGTGCCTGAAACCCCACTCTTGTATGTGCAAGGCTGGCCCTACCATTAAACAATTGCCTTAGGTGGGCCCTGACCGACTCCAGCCGTTAACAACCTTGGGTCTAGCTTACCTATGAGTACCTTACCCCACATGTAAGCCCTCTTGACCACTTCGATTGCTGGAATTTGCTCTAGTGCAGGTGCCACGTAACGCCCACTCCACATTTGTAAGAATTTCACTGCTTAGTGTGGCAGCATCTACCCTTTGGAACTCCCTGCCTCTTGAGATCAAGCAGGCGCCTTCACTTTACTCTTTTCAATGCCACTGGAGAGCCAGTGTGGTGGAGAGTCAGTGTGGGGTAGTGGTTCAGAGCGGTGGACTCGTAATCTGGTGAACCGGGTTCGCATCCCCGCTCCTCCACATGCAGCTGCTGGGTGACCTGGGTCACAATTCTCTGAAGTCTCTCAGCCCCACTCACCTCACAGAGTGTTTGTTGGGGGGGAGGAAGGGAAAGGAGATTGTTAGCCGCTTTGAGACTCCTTTGGGTAGTGATAAAGCGGGATATCAAATCCAAACTCTTCTAGACAAGCCTAACCAAATGCTTCTAAATTTGAGGTAAACCTTTGTACTGTGAATTTTCTTTCATATTTTTGTAAACCCACTCTGAGGTTTTTACAACCCAGCAATATATAAATTTTTATGAAATAAATAGGTGAAAGCTAGCCTGGTGAACAAACCCTTGGCCTGAGGCATTGTTCGGGATTTCTTTAGATCATATTATTACTTTTGTGGAAATTGTTTGATCCGGTTGTGTACTTTTTGATCTTTTGTTATTTATGACTACTTCCATTATGTTTGTAATTATGCAAATCTTATGTTGGAAGCCACCTTTAGCATCGAAAGGCAGCATACAAATACCGTAAATTGGTGATGATGCCCTGAACTCGATAAATTAGTCTTAAGGAAGGAACTGACCATCACTTAGCACGATTTTATAATGAATAGTCTTGCAGATAATGTGTATTACCTTATTAACTTCAAAATGTGGCAAGCCAGCTCTGCTCTCTTTGAGAACTCTCTTATTCATCCTGCTGAGTGAGGCCCTGGACTTCTGCCCAAAGTCAGGGCCGGCCCAAGGCATTTTGGCACCTGAGGTAGGGTTCCCAGGGACAGTTCCCAGATCTGCAGATCTGTCCCCGGACAAATTCCGTCCCCAAAATGTCCCCAGATTTGCAAATCTGTTCGCAGGAAACATGGCACTGGCAGCCTGGTAGTGCAGTTGGCTCTGGCTGGCTTCAGGAGCTGCTCTTGGCCGTGGCGCCCACCATTTTCCCTCTCCGGAAGTCCCCTTATGATGTATCTTATGCGCAACCCATCATATGGATGTAGGGGGACAACTTGGAGCAAAAAACCATCACCACAAAATAGCCTTGAAAGTTAGCTATCATGACATCAAATCAGCTAAACCCCCTTCTTTTAACTACAGTCATACTTCATGTTACGTTTGCTTCAGGTTGCACGTTTTCAGGTTGCGTCCTGCGGTGACCCGGAAAAAGTTACAAAATGACGTCAGGTGCATGCGCAGAAGCGGTGAATTGTGACCCATGCACGCGCAGACACACAGACATGGGTTGCGTTCTTTTCAGGTTGCGAACGGGCCTCCAGAACGGATACCGTTCACAACCAGAGGTACCTCTGTACCTTTGCTAGAGGGCTTTGTATTTTCTTTCTTTCTTTGTTTTCTTTTGTTTCATCCTTTTATTTAGATTAGTTTTTTATTGTATGTTGAATAGTTTCAATTAAAAAAAAATATATTATTTTATTGCCTTGTCATTGGTAATTTTGTTTTGGTGGGTGTTGTCTTTTATTAAATTAGATTAGATTAATTTTCATGCTTTTAGGATGCCACCACAGAATCTGCTGGATGGATGGCACAGAGATAAACTACATTCTGTTTTGTGTCCCATGCAGAGCAGCTTAACAACAGTTTTTCTAAATGTTAATTTAGACTCCCAGAGGGACTCACAATTGAAGAAGACCAAATGATTTATTTTATTTTATTTTTAAAGACCCTGCAAACACAAATCCCGTTAATAAAATGAAATAAAAATTGTTGGAACCAATCAAATAGTACCTCACCTGCCTTGCATACAATAGATGGTATTTGCAGAAAGCTCTGGGAAAACTCCCATATTAAAACTGCTGCCAGTCCGTGCAGACAGGATGTACCAGTGCTGCCTGTCAGAGCTGTGAGCTAGATGTACCAATGCTATGGCTCACTGCAAACCACCCTCCTATGTTCCTCTGCTGATGAAAAAAGGAAGAACTACCCAGCAACTAACTTTTAACTGCCTGTTTGTTAAAAAGCTACTTCATGTATAATTATGTCTTGCATTTAATATTTTTAATATTTTTTCTGCTATTGAATTTTGTTTAATTTTCCATGCGCATTTCAGAACATTCACCTTAAGAAGAAAACAAAGCTGCTGCTGCCGCCGCCGCGGCCGCCTCCTCCTCACAGCCCACCCCGTTTGCAAAAGGATGCATTAAATAAACTTTTATTTATTTATTTTTTTAAAAAAAAAAATCTCTCTTGCATATTTCAGAACATTAACTGTTACAGGAAAAATAAATAAGTACGGTACTGAAGCCTTTTGCATTTGCGAAAGGATGCGCTGGAGCGCGTGCGTGGTTACCATCACTGTTCTCCGGTACGTGCAAGGGGTGGGGACACCTCCCCGCCCCAAACACACCCACAAGGTGTCCCGTGATCGCGATGGTGGAAACCCACGCACCCGCACGCGAGCCGCCGGTTCGAAAGCAATGAATGGGTCTCCCGCTGCAGAGCAGCAGGTTTAGCTCCGCTCCCATACTAGAACGGGAGCCTCCTGCTCCGGTTTTGCCCCGGGGTCTCGGAGCTGGGGGGCCGCTTTTTTTTTAACCCCACCCCCAGCCATGTTCAACCAGCAACAGCAGCAGCTCCAGCAGCAACTGTTGCAGCTCCAGCACCTCCTTCAGCACCAGCCTCAGCACCAGCCTCAGCAGCAGCAAGCAAGCCGGTAAGACCCTCTACCCGAGGCCGGGGATCGTGGGCCTGGCTCCAAGGGAAAGGCGCCTGCTCCACACCCCTTCTTCCCTTGCAGATCTCCTCCGCCCTCCGCGCAGTTTTTGCTGGCGTGACTGCATCTGCTTTGCACCTTGCTCCTGAAGCGTTCCTGCCTTGAAATTCAGTTGCATTTCATATCTGGCCCTTTTAACATGCGTTTTAAATGTAAATACAGTACATATGTATTTAAACTGTATCCTCAAGCGAGCCTTGCTGCACTTCAGGGACTAAGGCTACAGTGGACCTACTCAGAAGTAAGCCCCATTGCACTCCGTGGGACTTGCTCCCAGCTATGTGAGCGGGCCTAACAATTTTTGTATGGACTCAAGCTTCAGCACATGCACGAAGGTTGTGTGTGTTTGTGTGTGTGTTCGCGCGCTTGCTTTGTATAATAACATATTTTTAGCTTTGGTGCCAGATCTCACAACTCCTGCTGGCATATATTGCTGAGGTCCAAGAATCTGCTCATGCATAATTACCTGTGGCCTAGCAGTGTTCATGGTGCAAAAAATATATTTAGCTATTTCCTTACCCTCCAACCCCACCACACACACCGTAAGGAAGAAATATTTCCAATATTCCAAGCTTCTTCTAGCGTAAGCCTCCTCCTGGTTCTGCTCCCCACCTGCAAACAAAGCAGCTTGTTCTTCACTCCACATAAAAACAAACCCTCCCACTACCCAACTGAAAAGGGTTGGCTGGCATAGTGTTAACAGTTCTAGGACACAATCCACTGGGAAGCTCTCCTGTGCAAGAGCCAAGCTATGTTGTTGTTTGTCAAGTGTTTTGTTGGTGTGCAGGTCTCACTAATTTCACGGAGTCTCCTCGGCCACATCTTGGTATTGAATGGCAGCTTTTGGAAAATTAGGATGAAAAAATGTCCCTTGTAGGTAAGAACAGGTTCTGAAAGGAATTAGGACCACCCAAGTGCTTGTATTTTGAAAGTCTTTTTAGGTATATGGACTGTGTGTGGACCTGCCTTCTTAAGCATCTCCATGTCAACACTGTCCCATAATAATGTTGCGCACACATCTGACTGTTTAAATATACCCCTATAAAATATAAAAACACTGCTCCCTCTTCCTAAGCAAAGGTTTTGGTATGAGCAGTAGTCCTGCAAAATTGATAAGTTTGTCCCTAAGCTTGCAGACAGGCATATTTCTTACACATATTCACTCACACTCACACTTGACAACATGGTTTCACCATGTACATAATAGTGATATAATTAGGGTGCTGAATTGAAGAAAACTTGGGGTAGCTAAGCATGGACATGAGTGAAAGGGCTGTTGAGAGTCAGTTCAGTTCTGGAATGCAAAACAAATTCCTAGACATAATGTGCTCAGAGGCACCTTATTCTTTATTTTTACCGCATTCCTTTTTCACAGGGTTCTGGAGCTTTAGGACTCGTAATAGAAAACGAAATAGATCCAGCTAGTCAGAAGTCCGCCTGCCTGTGCCATGCGGCAACCAAAGGAGTTGTTCAACTAGTGCCAAGTACCTGAGCTGTTTCCAGATGTGTTTCTCCTAAAGTAGAGTCTCTTGCCTTACCCCCCCACCCCGCCCCCCCCAAATCTATCCACATGCTCCTTGGTAACGTTTGAAGCTGCCTTTTAAAAGGGGTATATGATGTCCTATGGGGTGCCCTCTTTTTTCAAGGAGGGAAAAAATAGTAAAATAATAATAACCAAAACCAAGCCTTCGAGCATCTATCAGGCACCTTTTGAATCAAGCTTCCTTATACTTTGTTAAATGAAATTATTCTGAACCTGTTTAATCCTGACATTGAAAGGCTGTTTAAAACAGCGTCAGTGGTGCTTCCAAAACGATGCAAAGGTTAAAACAAAATAAATTCCTTCCAGTAGCACCTTAAAGACCAACTAAGTTAGTTCTTGGTATGAGCTTTCGTGTGCATGCACACCTCTTCAGATACGATGCATGCACACGAAAGCTCATACCAAGAACTAACTTAGTTGGTCTTTAAGGTGCTACTGGAAGGAATTTATTTTGTTTTGACTATGGCAGACCAACACGGCTACCTATCTGTAACTGGATGCAAAGGTTGTGAGAGAGCTCCTGGATACCCCTTTATTACTTAGGGCAGATGCACACATAGAGGGTTGTATCCAGTGTCAGTCCTGCTTAGAGTAGACCCAAGACTATAATGGGCATAACTAACTTAGTTCTGTCCATTTCAGCGTGTCTACCTTGAGTACAACTTAACTTGATGCAACACATAGTACCAAAAACGTGCTCATTAACTCTATTTGTACAGTTAACATTCCATAATGACTGGGTCACACTTCAAGGCAATTGTTTTTGGGCAAAAATATATTCAGTAGTTGCCTAATGTTGCCTTAGGTTTCTTGCAAGCCACTCTCTGTCCTGGGATTTCTGCTGATCTGATTCAACCTCCTTCCTTCCCAGGTGTGTGATACCATCTCAGCAGCAGCAGCAGCAGATGTTGAACCTGCGAGCTACTAGTCAAGCCTCGCTCCTCAACGCCAACCCCATGCTCCAGCGGGCCCTGCTCATCCAGCAGATGCAAGGTATAGCACTTGTCCTCTGCTTTGGGGTGGGAACCCTGCAGGATTGATACAGAAGAGGCTGAGCAATGCATGCTGGGATACTTGGGAAACTGTCCCATTGGAGGGTTTTTATTCACTTGGGTATCTCTGTTATTTGGTGGGGAGGGCAGTGACTCCCAAGGCTGTTTAAGACATAAAAATTACCCAGGTAGGACCTGCAGCAAAATGGTCATTGTTCCAGCCACTCTATTGGACATCTCACCACCCCAACCACTCCTTTCAACAGCTAGTCTGCATTCTGCTGCTGCCGAGCACGCTCAGTTTTCATCAGCCACCCAAATGTTCTTTGTTCTTTCACAAATATTGGGGTTCCCCACAAAGCTGCTGGTGCCTCCCTGTTGTGGGTGGTGGGTGCTGTTCTGGATACATAAGTAATGGCACTCAGCACCTGAACATTGGAAATACAATTAAAAAAAACAACTGCTTCCAGTAGCACCTTAGAGACCAACTAAGTTTGTTATTGGTATGAGCTTTCGTGTGCATGCACACTTCTTCAGATACCAAAAGAAGATATCTGAAGTGTGCATGCACACAAAAGCTCATACCAATAAGGAGTTTTTAAATTTTTGTTTCAACTACGGCAGACCAACAAGGGACGCGGGTGGCACTGTGGGTTAAACCACAGAGCCTAGGGCTTGCCGATCAGAAGGTCGGCGGTTCAAATCCCCACGATGGGGTGAGCTCCCGTTGCTCAGTCCCTGCTCCTGCCAACCTAGCAGTTCGAAAGCATGTCAAAGTGCAAGTAGATAAACCCGGAAGCTATACACCGGCTCCCTTGGCCAGTAAAGCGAGATGAGCTCTGCAACCCCAGAGTCATCTGCAACTGGACCTAGCAGTCAGGGGTCCCTTTACCTTTACGGCAGACAAACACGGCTACCTATCTGTATAGGAAGTACAGTGGTGGACCCTCGAGTTATGTACCGCTCTGGATATGTAACTTTCAGATTGTGAACTCAGCAAACCCGTCGCACGCATGCGCAGAAGCACTCTGCGCACTGTGCGCATGCACAGAAGTGGCGCTTCCAGTTATGGACTTTTCGGGTTAAGTATGGACCCCCGGAATGAATTTAATTCATATCCGGAGGGTCCACTGTAGAGGGAATGAACTGATTGTGTTCAGTAATGGGCAGGAGAGTAGTGATTGTTTTGAGGAGGTTCTTCCTTGATCTCCCAGCAGGTGAGTAACTTCTGTTTATTGGGGACAGGGAAGAGTGAGGCAGTGGTGGGGAAGGCACCAAGATTCAAATACACAGGTAGGATGGCTGGATTGTTTCCATTGCTATGTTTGCACTGTGCTGACCTCCCAACCACTTTCCCCACCTGCTCTTGATAAGCAGCAGCAACTCACCTGCTGGGAGGTTAGGTAAATATTAAGCATGTCTACAGACTCAGTGAGAGGTGTGAGCTTGCTTTTGCCAGGTAATCCCATTTAGACTAGGTCTAATTTAGAAGATCGGCGGTTCGAATCCCCGCAACGGGGTGAGCTCCCATTGCTCGGTCCCTGCTCCTGCCAACCTAGCAGTTCGAAAACACATAAAAGTGCAAGTAGATAAATAGGTACCACTCTGGCGGGAAGGTAAACA
This sequence comes from Podarcis melisellensis, assembly GCF_964234715.1. Lineage (NCBI taxonomy): Eukaryota > Metazoa > Chordata > Lepidosauria > Squamata > Lacertidae > Podarcis > Podarcis melisellensis. Next base: position 3,443,458 of record NC_138547.1, on the reverse strand, counting down.
GCATTTCCGTGTGCTGCTCTGGTTCGCCAGAAGTGGCTTAGTCATGCTGGCTTCATGACCTGGAAGCTGTACGCCGGCTCCCTCGGCCAATAAAGCGAGATGAGTGCCGCAACCCCAGAGTCGGCCACAACTGGATCTAATGGTCAGGGGTCCCTTTACCTTTAATTTGAGGAAAAACCCATCTCCTCTTTAACACAAAGAAGACTTTCTATTTTTTCATCTTTCATATTTGTTCACAACAATATATCAAAGAGATCTGTAGAAGAGTAGCCAGTGTTCTTGAAGAGATATGTGGAGTTTATGGTTGTATATCCACACAAAAAAATAAAAATTATACCATGCTATGCTGATACTGATACTTCACTGAAGTGTTTAAATGTTTCTTTGGTTATTCTTGAATCTCCCTGCCACCCGTGCCATCCTCTCCTGCTATACCAATGTGGCGCACCCTTTGAGAGCCACTACTTTAAGGTGCTCAGGGATGCAAGTGCGGTTTCCTCCTCTGCCTCATTTTCTTCTTGAGGTAGGTTCAGAGTAGGGAGAGGAAACCTATCTCCCTCTAAAAGTTGCTGGACTCAGCAGCCAGCATGGCCAGTGGTTGGGTACGATGGCATTCGTAGTCCAGGAACAGTTGGGAGTGCCACATGTTCCTCATCTCTGGTTTAGCAGTTGACAGCGCAATTCTATGCATGTCGTCCCAAAAGTAAGTCCCATTGAGTTCTCTGGGATTTGTTCCTATACTGGGAGAGGTGGTGGGTTTCCTATAGGCACCTGGCTGGCTGCTGTGAGAGCAGGAAATTGTACTAGGAGGGCCATTGGCCTGGGATAGATATAAGATATATGTCAAAAATACAGTAAAGGTTCGCTATCTATGCTAGCATTCGATTGACATTGGAGAGAGACTGTGTTGAGAAATAAGACCAAGGGTACATATTGATAAAGGAATGTATTAGATGAAATGTAAAGAAATATACAATAATAGGAGTACATTCATTTGTAACAAAAGGAATATACAACAGGATTGACAGGAAGTCCGTAGTGTTGGTACATGTATGATTTTGGAATAGCTTTGTTTTTTCTTTGTTTCTTTCTTTAGGTATATAAATTTTGTATATAAACTTTGTGTACATGTTAGAAATTATAGTATAATAAGCCCTGTACAGTCATACCTTGGGTTGAAGTCACCTCAGGTTAAGCCTTTTTGGGTTCTGCTCCGCAGCGACCCGGAAGTAACAGAGTGCGTTACTTCTGGGTTTCGCAGCTCGCACATGTGACGCACGGGCATGGGTTGCATTCGCTTCAGGATGTGAACAGGGCTCCGGAACGGATCCTGTTCGCATCCAGAGGTACCACTGTAATGTAATATGACAATGTATGCATATGTAACATAAGAACGTTAATAAATAAATACAATTTAAATGGGGGGGCATTGGCCTCATCCAGCAGGCTCTTCTTAGGTTCTTATGAGGTTCAAGGTTAACTCAGTAAGCATTGTGGCTGAGGAGGGGATTTGAATCTCTATCTCCCTGGCAGTGACAAACAGAGCCCAGCATGCACCAGTCCAGCCCATGCTGTCTCCGAGGAGACACCTGTCCTGAGCCACTTTGCGAGGCTGGAATGACCCCAGCCTTGCAAAGCAGCACAGGACTGGCTCGGGGAGGGCACCACGCGCCCAAGAAAAATGCTATACATGGATGCTACAACCCTGGTCCCAGTTTCACACTCTTAACACAGCGATGAGGAACCTCTGGCGCACGGGCGGAATTGGCCCTCCCAGGCTGTTTGGAGCCAACCGCGTCCACCTGCCCTGCATCCACAATCACTTGAGCTCAAGTCAGGAAGATTTTCATCTTTAAACTGTTTAACATGGTTGCACTGAGAGAGGTCTTTGTCGCATGCCATGTGCTCCAGTTTAAACAATTACATAAATTAGAAACAACCATAAACACTCAGATAAATGTTTATGAATATATTTAGAAAGTTGTGTTAAAGTGTACATAGCAAAAGTATTACAGATATGAAATGATGTCTAGTAACATCGCTTAGATTGGTGGCATTAAGTAAAGTGTATTTTGTATAAATAACACTTAGGGGCCAAGATGAATTTCCTTTGTAGCTGCAGCTTGAATTCTTCCTAAAGTTCTGCTGCATGGTGATAGAAGAAGGTGCCAAATTCAGTTTGTTTGTTGCTTTTTTATACCACATTTCCTCCAAGGAGCTCAAGGTGGTGTATGTAGTTCTCATTTCATCTCACAACAATCCTGCAAAATATAGGTTAGGTTGAGAATAAGTGGCTGGCCCAAGGTCACCCAGGTCCTGGTCTGACACTCTAACCACTACGTCATGCTGTCTCTTAACAAAGCTTTGAATTAGCATGCACTCCCAATTCTTCTATTGCGTCTCTGGCTTGGAGGTTCAGTCACCTTGAGTCATTTGCCAGGCTTCACCCACCTGCCAGAATGTTCTGCGGAGGGTTGGCCTGTTCTCCATACAGAAGTTGTTTTAACACCTCTTGCCCAACTAGCCACCACATTGGCTCACATAGTTTACGTCTCCCCTACCAAGTCTGAAGCTGCAAACCTGTACATCTAAAACCATTTTTTAAATCATTTGTAACAGCTACAATCTCTCCTTACCCCACTCATATGCCCACTCAACTTTCGATTGGCAGAATTGGCACTGCTGCAGGTGCCCCGTGATGCTTATTACACACTTGTAAGAACTTTGATTGTTCATTGTGGCAGCACCTATACTTTGCGGCTCCCTGCCTATTGATATCAATCAGGCTCCTTCACTGTAGTCTTTTCCGCACCTGCTAAAAACATTATTGTTTAGACAAGCCGCCTAGATGCCTAGAAAGCGTGGTGTGAAATATAATTTGTTTGAGTATTTTATCTTTTTGTATGTTTTGATGTATTGAATTCCCCCTCCCCTTCAATTTTATGGTTTTATCTTTTTGTAAACGGCTTTAAGGTTTTTCTTTTTAAAACAAACAAGCTGTGTATGAATTTTATTAAATAATAAAATAGCAGCCCTGTTGAAGCATGTGCTAAGTCAGCCTTTCTCAACCTGTGGGTCCCCAGATGTTGTTGAACTACAACTCCCATCACCCCTATCTAGCAAGGCCAGAGCTGAGGGATGATGGGAGTTGTAGTCCAACAACATCTAGGGACCCACAGATTGAGAACCTCTATAGGCATTCCCTCCAGATGTTGCTGGACACCCAACTCCCATCATTGTTGGCCATGCTGGTTGGGTCTGCAGAGATCTGGAGTCCAATAAAGTCAGGAGGGCACAGACCTAGCTATTCTGTAGTATAGTCATGCCTTGGATCCCGAACGCCTTGCGACTTGAACGTTTTGGCTCCCGAATGCCACAAACCCGGAAGTGAGTGTTCCAGTTTGCAAACGTACTTTGGAAGCCGAACGGTTTCCGATTGAGTGCAGGAAGGTCCTGCAGCCAATCAGAAGCTGTGCCTTGGTTGTCGAAGTCGAACGGTCTTCCGGAACGGATTCCGTTCAACTTCCGAGGTACAACTGTACAAGCCAAGTTCCTATTTATCGTTTTAGAAGAGATAAGAGATAATGCCCTTTGAGATTCTCTGGGGAGGTGGCTGTGTTAGCCCAGAGGTCAGTGCAGGAAAAGTGCTGCAGCACAGCTTCACTGACTGATGAGAAAGTCCATGAAAGGCTCAGAGTGTGTTCCTTTTCAGATCCTCAGAGCCACTGACCTTCCAATCATTTAAAAATCAATTAGGGGTGTTTGAGCAATGCTGATTACCGTATTTTTTGCTCTATAAGACGCACCAGACCACAAGACGCACCTAGTTTTTGGAGGGGGAAAACAAGAAAAAAAATATTTTGAATCTCAGAAGCCAGAACAACAAGAGGGATCTCTGCGCAGAGAAAGCAGCGATCCCTCTTGCTGTTCTGGCTTTTGGGATAGCTGCGCAGCCTGCATTCGCTCCACAAGACGCACACACATTTCCCCTTACTTTTTAGGAGGGAAAAAGTGAGTCTTATAGAGCAAAAAATACGGTATTTAGCAGCTGCCTCTGGGTAAGCTGGTGCCAACAGTGATAAAATGAAAGGGAAGTTGCATTTTCTGATTCATATGTATAAAAGTATGTTTATCCTACAGAGCCGCAGTTCCTTTGGTGCGGGAGTGATGGTCGAAATATGACTAATATCCTATTTATTTTAAAATTTCATTTATTTTTGTTTTATCTCCCTCTTTCTATGTATGTGTGCGCATAAATATGCATGCTCTTATAGTCTTTTCTTTTTTAAAAACAGGAGCTCTCCTCTTTATGGAGTTGATTATTCAGGGGTTATGCAATTGATAATCACATTACCTTCTGTAATAAAGAGTTGTCTGAGCACTGACAGTCCTCTGAAATTTCCTGGTCAACTGCAAGGTTTGGGTTACATTTGAGAATACTTGATGCCCAGATACTTGGTATCTGAGAAAGATCTGAGTGAATAATTCAGCGGGTGTTTTAACCTGTGGTTTCAGCAGTGGAAACTAGTAAGCTGAGTGTGTAATTCTCCCCGCCCACTTTCTGTAGCAGAATTGGAGGTGTGGTTTCTAGAGAGCTAACCAAGCCTCTGAGCCAGGGGTCAGCAAGCTTTTTCAGCAGGGGGCCGGTCCACTGTCCCTCAGACCTTGTGGGGGGGGCAGACTATAATTTGAAAAGAAAAGAAAAATGAACAAATTCCTATGTCCCACAAATAACCCAGAGATGCATTTTAAATAAAAGGACACATTCTTCTCATGAGGTGGCCAAAGTATTGGAGCCTCAGCTTCAGGATCTGTCCTTCCAGTGAGCACTCAGGGCTGATTTCCGGAGCCTATTTGATCATTACATCTTAAAAACCTTCAGCTGAACCGCTGTGTACTTGTATCTACATTTATCTGCATTTAAAAAATAATGAGTTGTTGACTTTTGGGGGGTAGCTGTTTAAAGAACATGGGCCGTATTCGGTCTTCATCCTACTCAGAGTAGACCCACTGGAATGGATAGTAATGACTTAACTGGGTCTTTTAATTTCAGCGGCTGTACTCTGCCTAGAACTTGTTTGTCTACAACCCAATATATGCAACGGTGTAGCAGCCCTGAACTGACCTTAGTGGATCTGAGCCATGAACTGATTTGGAGTACTTCCACAGTGATTGTGTGAGTTTTGTTTACAGTGGTACCTCTGGATGCGAACGGGATCCGTTCCGGAGCCCCGTTCACATCCTGAGTAAAACGTAAGACGTGACCGTGCATATTCGCGGGTCGCGTTTTGCCGCTTCCGCGCAGGCGCTTGACATTATTTTGAGTGGCGAAACCCGGAAGTAACGCGCTCTGTTACTTCCGGGTCGCCACGGAGCGTAACTTGAAAACGCTCAACCTGAAGGTCACATCTAACCCGAGGTATGACTGTAATGTGTATAACTGCTTCTGTTATGTTTGCCGTTGCGTAAATCTTTTCATGTTGCAGGCCGCCTTGAGCAGAGTCTTCGCTATGGAAAGGCGGCATACAAATAAAAGCAGGAGGAGGAGGTCCTGAGCATGGGCACAGTGACCAAACCACAAATGGCTTGTTCTCTTTTGTGTCTTCAAGTTGCCTGGTACTTAACATGGTATCTGTGCGTCACTCACCTACCGCTATTTCCTGTCCTTGGTAGGTAACTTGAGAGGCTTCAATATGGCCGCAGCTCCTGTGCTCCAGCAGTTCTTTCCGCAGGCAACAAGACACTCCCTTTTGGGTCCCCCTCCTGTTGGGGTCTCCTTGAAGCCCACTCGCCTGGCTTTCCCTGGGGGCCTCCCTTTTCAGCGGCAGAATCAGACCTTTCGTAAGGTGAGCTCATTCTGGATTATTGTTGTTGTCGTTTAGTCATGTCCGACTCTTCGTGACCCCCTGGACCAGAGCACGCCAGGCCCTCCTGTCTTCCACTGCCTCCCGCAGCTTGGTCAAACTCATGCTGGTAGATTCGATAACACTGTCCAACCATCTCGTCCTCCGTCATCCCCTTCTCCTTGTGCCCTCCATCTTTCCCAACATCAGGGTCTTTTCCAGGGAGTCTTCTCTTCTCCCAAGGTGGCCAAAGTCTTGGAGCCTCAGCTTCATGATCTGTCCTTCCAGTGAGCACTCAGGGCTGATTTCCTTCAGAATGGATAGGTTTGATCTTCTTGCCTGCACCAAAATGCTGATTAAAAACTTCCGAAAACATGAAGAACCTAAACAAACCAACACCCATACAGTATCCTCATAGCTAATACAGGGGTGCCCCGCAAGACGAATGCCTCGCAAGATGAAAAACTCGCTAGACGAAAGGGTTTTCCGTTTTTCAATTCTCTTCGCAAGACGAATTTCCCTATGGGCTTGCTTCGCAAGATGAAAACGTCTTGCGAGTCTTGCGATTTTTTTTCACTTCCCCCCTTTTTCTAAGCCGCTAATAGCCGCTAAGCCTTTAATAGCCACTAAGCCGCTAATAGCGCTAATCCGCTAAGCCGCTCATAGGGTTGCTTCGCAAGACAAAAAAACCGCTAGACGAAGAGACTCGCGGAACGGATTATTTTCGTCTTGCGAGGCACCACTGTAATTTCAGTGTTTCCAGGAACTGTTATCTTTCAGCCTGGTTGAACAGTGTTTTTAAATTCCTCCTGATAATTGAAAATGAAGAAGGCAGAGCTACATCACCAGGGAGGGTGTTCTGTTGTGGTCAATTTTCAGTTGTGTTGATTTCCCCCATGTTCAGTTGTGGTGATTTTTGGCCTGTTTTTGAAGTCTCTCCTCCTATGCTTCTACTTCTACTCTGCAGCTTACTGATTCATGAGTGAAACTCAGTTGGTGCTGATGAAAAGGCTGTTGATTCAGCAAAGGCCTCAATTAGCACATCTTTCTCCAGACTGCCAACTCCCATCAGCTGATGATGAAACTTACAGCCCTGCAAAATATGGAGAGCCCTACTCTGGAGAAGGCTACACCAGCAATTTTAAAAACAAATTTCTCTTTGCTCACGTAGCACCCACCCACCTGAATAAGTCCCAGACTGGGGAATCAGTGTTGGGCTGCAGTAGAAAAAGGGAATTGTAAAAAAAACCACCTCTCTTTAGCAGATGCCTCCATGGGAACAAAAGCCTTTTTTGTGTGGAAAGACTGGGCTCAGTTCAGTTCCAGTCCCAAGCACAAATTCCTATGCACAGCATATGTTCAGAGGTACGGTTTTTGTACCTCATTCTGGTTGGTCATTCTCTGGGTTCTAATATGCAAGCGAACAAATAAAGAAGACGTAGTTCCAGCAAACCTGGCTCTGCGGATTGTTTGCATCTCTCTTTTCTTGAACCATCGCATTCTCCACTGCAGGACTTCTCGAGGACCTCTGAGAGGAAACGGGAGGCGGATTCTGCAACTTCCTCCTCTCAGGGCCAAGGAGCGGATGAGAGCCTGCCTGCGCTGGATATGCCTATCATCAAAGAGGGGTCTGAGCAGCCGAATTCTCCACCTCCAGGTAGGAGAATACTTGAGTTTGCTTTTTCCTCTCCACCAACACAGAATAGGGAGGTGTTTTTTAAAATAAAAATTAAAAAATGAGGAGGTGAAGATAAGTTGTGCTGAATCATACCAAATGTTTGTTTAATCTAGCATCTTGTTTATCACAGTGGCTAGCCAGAGACACTGGGAAGCCCCTAGGAGGACTTGGGAGCAAGACCCCTCTCTCAGTATTGTTGCTCAGGGACTGGTATAGAGAGGCATGATTCTGGAGGCAGCGGCATCAGGACTGCCTGCCATTGATAGCCTGGTCCTGCTCTCTTAAATCCCATTTTGAAGCTGTCCAGGTTGGTGACCATTGTTGTAAACAAAAATCTGCCTCTTAGTATCCAAGAGCCCATATAGATTCCTTACATAGGTACCCTATTGGTAGGAGAAAATAACAGAGGCCAAGCAGAGAATATTGAGAAGCAAAGCAGCTAGTAAGCCTGATCTTTATTGATCTGTTGCAACAGGGTCCTCACTCACCACACGCAGGAGGGAGGAGGAACCCAGGACAAAAGTGTGCCTGCCCTTATATAGACATTTTAAATTCCCTCCCTGGAGTCCAAGACCACCCCCAGAAACATCATACATACATCACATAAGGGGTGTAGCTCAAGACCACCCTCCCAGATACATCATACCTACATCACAGAAAGGGTGGTCTACAGCAGAAATATTCTGAGTGCTTTGTTTACCTCCTGTCTGCTAGGTTACCTGTTTAATGGTCACTTCATTGGATTGCCTGGGGAGCCTGACCAGTCTTTTGTAATGATAAATACTTAGTTCCTGGGCCAGGTCACAGGCTCACACCCTATTCATATCTTAAATGTGCCCTTAAGACAGGATTTGTGAAGGAAAAGACAATGGGGAGGCTTTTCCATTTTCCTCTGACCTTGCAGAGAAAACATTTGCTCAGTTTGTGCTGATCTATGTACCTGCTTGGTTGGTACGCTTACGGACATTTAACATATATCTAAGACCTCAAAATTCCTATCACACCACCACTGCATCTTCTGGTAGCAATTCCATTATTTAGCTCACGTGCTGTGTGAATAAGAGCTTCTACTTACCTGTCCTAAATCACCCGCCCACCCCCCAAAGTAGTAGCTAGCAGGAAAAGCAGTTGGGGATGATGGGAGTTGTAGTTCAACAACAGCTGGGGGGACCTGAGGTTGAGAAACACCGCTTTAGATGGTACTTGGCTGCTCTGAAGCAATAACTTCCTTTTTCTGGGCCCACAGAGACTCTGTCAGAATCTTCTTCAGCTGATGAGCCGGCAGCCAAGAGGCTCAGAAGGTAAGAATGGCCGTTGCCAGGATCTGCACTCAGAGCTGAATTGTAAGAACATTTTTGCCAGATTGAATCCTAAAGATCCACCTGGCGCCTTGTGCCTCTCTTTGGTGGTGGGCTGGCCTCTCCAACAGGCACAGCGCTGCTGGTGGCTCCACTGGGCCTGGCACTGCTGGTGGGAGTGGCTGTGCAGGATCACCCAGAGGCCCTGCTCCCCAGCCCCCTCCCCCTGTCTAAGGGCTTGCACCATAGCCTGCTGGACAGACAAGCCCTCATAAGCTCCCCTGATCACCTCCCAATGTCCCTGCAGGTGTCTTTCCACTTGTGGTGGAAGCACTGCCTTCGCACTGGCAGCTATGATCCATTTGTGCTTCAGCAGGGACATGGCATGATCTCTGTTGGCCACAACCATCTGGCGGAGAAGGGACTTCTCTGTATGCCAGTTCAGCTTCCAGTCATCAGTGGGAGTGGCACGGTCAGAGAGGCCTTCCTCAGGGTCAGCCATGGCAGCCAGGTCTGGGTAGACAGCCAGATAATAATAATAATAATTGTTTGTTTCTTTGTTTGTTTGTTTGTTTATACATACCCTGTCCATCTGGCTGGACTTCCCCAGCCACTCTGGGCGGCTTCCAACAAAACACTAAAATACAGTAATGCATCAAACATTAAAAGCTTCCCTAAACAGGGCTGCCTTCAAATGTCTTCTAAAAGTCTGGTAGTTGTTCTTCTCTTTGACATCTGATGGGAGGGCATTCCACAGGGTGGGTGCCACTACCGAGAAGGCCCTCTGCCTGATTCCCTGTAACTTGGCTTCTCGCAGCGAGGGAACCGCCAGAAGGCCCTTGGCACTGGATCTCAGCGTCTGGGTAGAATGATGGGGGTGGAGATGCTCCTTCAGATATACTGGACTGAGGGCATTTAGGGCTTTAAAGGTCAGCACCAACACTTTGAATTGTGCTCGGAAATGTACTGGGAGCCAGAGATTCATTCATACATTCCTAATTCTATTTGTGTCCTGCTTTGCCACACACACACACACAGAGAGAGAGAGAGAGAGAGAGAGACGTGCTGAAAGCAAGTTACAACAGAGAAAACAGGAATACATTTCAAAACCCCAAACCATGCAAAAAAAAATATCATAGCAACATAATAAGACAACATAATAAGACAAATTGCTTTGAAGATAAAAAATTATATTAGCAACATCCAAACTCCAAAAGCAAAAGTAACAAGGGAGCTTCACAGTTTCACTTTGGTCCCAGAAAAGCCTCTCCTGTGATGTTGCTCACAGTCCCTCTCCTGCAGCAGTTTCTTCTAAGGCTCCCAGTGGCTGCATCCCAACCCACTCATCCTGGCAGATCTTGCTACCTGGCGTGGGATCCTCCTTGGATTCTGGGCTGTGCATACAAGGTCATGGCCATCGCAGCACAGTTTCTTGGCCTCCCACATTTAATGTACTAACAGCTTCTTTTTTAAAAAACAAAACCATTTATCCCACCAGGGAAGCTGAGGACACAATCCCAGAAGAAGCAACATGTCTTCAGCAAGTGGAGGAGTCCAACACAGAATCCCACCTGGAAGGTGAGAGCTTCACAGTTGCCTGGGATCATGCAAACTAGTCCCAAGGGTCTAGCATCAAAAAGCTGTGGGGAAATAGTCAGATGCCTTGCAATAGGTTGAAAGCAATACAAATATATTCACCCCAGCCTGTATTTAGTTTAGAATCATCTTTATAGGAAAAATGGATTTTAACTATTTTTACATATGGGGTTGTTTTTGTTGTCCACGCTTTTACTGTGAAACCGCTTCAACATACTTTATGGGAAGCGATTCACAAAATAATAAAATAATAACTGTGAAGCACAGCTTGCAAGGGCCAGGCAACTGGTGCATGGATTCTCCAGTCCTAGAACAGGGACAATTAGGCTCTGCCTGACTCCTCAAAGTCACTAGCTGTACAGAAATCTGCCCAGTTCATGTCTGTGTGTGTGTTGCATGTTTTCTGCTCCTCTGACTAGATTTGAGTCTGTGAAGGGCTGGACTGTAACTCCCACCACCAGCAAACAGCCCCTGCCAAAGACATGCATCAGACATACAGTGGATGCTCGGGTTGCGAACGTGATCTGTGCGGAATGCACATTCGCAACCTGCAGTGGTGCGTCTGCGCACGTGCGGGTTGCAATTCGGTCCGTATGCGCAAAGCGTGATTTAGTGCTTCTGCACATGTGCAGCCGCCGAAACCCGGAAGTAACCTGTTTCGGTACTTCCAGGTTTTGTCAGTATGCAACCCCAAAAAAATGCAGCCTGAAGCGTCTGGAACCCGAGGTATGACTGTACCTCCTTTCAGGTCTCTAGGAAATTGCCCTTAGTCTTAAAAGGCATACTTTTCCGGAGGGGTTTCGCAAGCAGCTGCAAGGCCAGACTCTGCCCTCCAGCTGCTTCCCCTTCTTTTTTGTGCTTTCCCATGGGTGCATCCTTCTGTGGCCACATGAGGTCCAGAGTCATTCTGTGGAATGGAGAGAAAGAGAGCAGAGCTGTGCTTCTTTTTATAGCCAAAGGGAGGGAACTCTCCAGAATAAAAATGTGGTGGGTGCTGCGGGAGGTTTCTGGAAGTGCCATGCTGCCCGTGAGCACCATGTTGGGGACCTCAGGGATTGTTGATGCTCCTGAGAGCTCCCACCTCAAGCTCCTGGGGAAATTAAGTTCTCTTTCTGTCTGCCTGTCTTTCATAGAGGCAGACAATGGGAACGGGAATCTGGCTGCAGATACTTCCAAGGAAAAGAACATTTCTGGAGAGCTGAATATTTCGGAGGTGAGCAGAAAGCTTCTTTAGCTCCTGGAGAGGGAGGATGACTAGCAGCAGGTCCTTCTGCTGCTTTGTTAAAAACTGTTGGGGAAATGTGGGCGGCATCCTTTGCCAGCCTAGTTCCCTCCAGCTGGCATCATTCACAGGCATTGATGGGAGATGCAGTCCAAATCATTTGGAGGCACCATGGTGGGGAAGGCTGGTGTACACAGATAGCAACATGGAAAAACACACTCTGGCTCAATAACCAAAGATCCAAAGGAGCCTTTTACCCAGCATGCTCTCCTCCAAGAGGGCCATCAAGCAAACCAAATTAACCATAGTTTCTCATTCTGTCCAAACCGGGAAACCATGGGTAAAAGCTACTATCTCACAAGAAATGAGGGAAACAGTAACTGTACATCTCAGGTTCCTAGAATACTAGAAACATACTCATTTAAAAGGAAAGCTGGGATAGGGGGTGGGGGGCAAATAGCATTAATAGAGAGGGAACTGCCTCCCTTGTACCACCACTGCACAGACGTCTGTGCTTCACATGTAACTGTAGTTTATATATATTTGGATGAAACTCTAGTTAATTGAAGCCTTCCTGTTCTTGTTGGGGCTTCGTGCGTGGGCAAAAGTCTTTTTCCTACCTTGGCTTTTTAAGCTGAAATATGACCATCCAAATTCCTTCTGTGTGCAAATGCAGAAATCTCTAGATGCGGCCTCTGTATTCTTCCTGTAAACACTACCTTCTTTCCCCAAACTGTATGTATCTTCTTCTTTTTAGCCGAGTAATTGTCTTCCATAAACACGGTTTTAACAATGAGTCTGTAAGTGGCTGTGGAGGCCAGTTCTGGATCCACATGTCCTTCCACAGTGGGGAAGTGTATAGCCGCTGTCTGGATGTGGCCTGAATTATGGGCTTCTTCTACTCTCCAGAGCTGAGGGATTTAATAGTTGGCTGATGGGCAACCTGAATTGAATCCTTGAATCTTCTCCAGGTGGTCAGCTCTGCAGGCTCCCTGAAAGTCACAATTCAGCAGAGCAGCGAGAACCGAGCTATCAGCACCACAGCCCTAAAGCCAGCCTTCTGGACCTCTGAGATGGGGACAACTGGAGGCAGCCCCGAGGCTACCCTGAAATTCTACTGCTACATATGCAAGACTAACTGCTACAACCAACAGGTAACAAGACACGCTTCATCTGAGGAGTTGCAAAGTCGGGATTTTTGCAACCCTGCCGCCCTCCCTCTCCTTACCTGCATCAGTATTCATTCCTTTCCTAGACAGCTTACTGTCTGTAGAAGTGACTTGCAGTAGGTAAAAATATAGGCGTGTGTATAAGCACACAAAAAATGGACAAGAAAATCTATATCAAATACTTCACATTTTAAAAAATGCATAAGCGCTATCCATATTCACAATAACAGTATCAGTATAAATAAAATTGAAAGTGTAGAATCCCCGCCAGCATAAAACGCTCTGTTTTGCATTGCAGTCCTGAGCTGTTTAGGCTTTATAGGTCAACTCCAGCACTTTGAATTGGGCCTGGAAATTAACTGGCAGCCAGTGCAGTTGGGCCAGGATTGGTGTAATATGCTCAAGCCATCTTGCTCTTGTGAGCGACCTGGCCACTGAATTCTGTTCCAGCTGATGTTCCTGAACCGTCTTCAGAGGCAACTACATATAACACGTTGCAGTGGAGCTTGACATTCTCATCCCACTGGATGAGCCTTCTCCCAATCTGAGGCCTTTTTATATGTTGCTGAACAGCAACTCACAGCATCCCTGATCACAGGCCCAGCGCATCTGGAAGCCATCACGTTGGGGGAAGGCAGCCTTACGGAGCCATTTCTGATCCTGGCCAGTATATCTGAGCATGCCTGTCACCCCTTTCATTACTTCTGAAGTAGCCCATCTGAACTGGATAGGCTTGCCAGTTTTCAAATGATGTAGTGGGACTCATGCAACACGTTGGCGATCAATATGCACAGAACAATAATTATACATACTTTATCAACCTTCTGAGAAAAATACAAAACATTAAACAAAGCCACAAAGACGTGCGAACTACGCAGCCTAAAATGAACTTATAATGTCTGGTTTCAATAGATTTTTCAAATGCTTGACTCGGTCTTTTAGATAAGTTCATGAAGATACCAACAAAAGGTAAGTTCGGTGTTATTCACAGTACCAAGAGATGCTAGTAGAGTTGTAGATAGATGTTAATAAAGTTGTAGATAATGAAGTTGTAGAGACAGGGTGCCGGCGTTTTGCACCTGGCAGTCCAAGTAATCAAAAGGCCGCTGTTCGCCCCCGATGGGGCCCTTTAACTGGGGCTTGCAGGTAGCACACCCCCAAGATAGTTTTCTGGGCTGTTTCAGTGGTCTAATCTCAAAGTCTTGATACTTATATTGATATTCAGTCTTATAGAGAATGCTCTTTCTTGGCTTAAGCTTAAGAGACTGATTTGCTTAGCCTGAGACTGATTTGCTTAGGTTTCAAATGGTGGCTACTCATCATGTTCTCTCCATCTCTCTCTCTCTCAGAATTTCCAGGCTCACATGGCAGGAGCTCAGCACCAGCAGCGACTTCGGGAGATCCAACACATGAGCAACATCTGCCTTGTCTCATTGTTGCCTGTGGTGAAGGAGCAGAAACCACTGGCTGAGAAAGATGGGTATGTTGGTTTGTTGGACTAGATAGTCCTTGAGGGGAGGGGTCCTTCCAGCTCTGCTTCTATGTGCGGGCTGTAAAATTCTGTGACTGGAGAATGTGGAGCTCTCAAACTGATTGTTTACCCACCCAATCCCTTCACAGGAAGAATAAATCAGGGCTGGAGAGTCTTTTCAGTTACTCAACATGGCAGGTTCTGATGTTCTCTGCAAGCAATGGGGAACTTATTTTTCTGGCCAAGGGCAGTACCCTGGTGTGGGCTGCTTCTCTCCCTTACTGTAGCAGACACAGCTCATGAGCAGATTCCTCATCCCTGTAGTTTCTAGAGCACAAAATTGTATGTTGGGATTTGTGCATGTTCATTTTTGTTCCAAGCGGATATGAAAACACCTATTTCAGCTTTGCTCCTTAGTGGCTCCTGTTGCAAGACTATGCACCACTTGGGGCAGTGCAAAGGTGAAATGATTTGTTTTCATGTCCTCCAGGATTCATTTGATTAGCCTAGGGACTTGGTAGAAATTACCTGCATGCCTTATTGGATAGCTGAAACCTGCAACAAACTTTGCAGATTTGGTGCCTCTCAGATGTTATGGACCACAGCTCCCCTCAGACCCAGCCAGCATGGCCAGGAGTTAGAGAGTGCAGCAACATGTAGAGAACCACAGATTCCCCCATTCTTTCATATGCTCTTCAGGTGTAAAAGTCGCTTGTTCAGAAAATTGTCACACAAGACAACTAGTAGTGGCAGAATTGAGGAAACAGGGGTCTAAGAATGTAATATTTTCACAACTCCCCTTTGCTTCCTGAGTCTTTTGTGTTTTCGCATGTTTCCTGTTTGAGGGTTAGAACTGTGCTCTAAATGCCCCACAGCCTGGAGAGCTGAGATTCTCAATGATGCCAGACGTGTCACCAGGCAGTGTATGAGATCCCAAATGACTGACTAGCAGAATGCCTTTTTTTTACTATATAAAGGCAGTGGAGCAAGTGGGAGATAATGCTGTGTTGCTGTTTTAGTGGAATCATAGAATCATAGAGTTGGAAGAGACCACAATGTTCTTGTCCTTGCAGAGAGAGCCAGCAGCGGTGGTGTAACACCTGCCAGATACATTTTACAGGTGACCTGATCAAGCACCGTCGGACTCAGGAACACAAGGTAACTCTTTGCCCAGATTTCTCTTTCCTGTAAATAATGGATAGGCCTTCTCAGTCCAGCCTGCGAACCATCCAGGAATCAGCATGTTTTTACATGAGTAGAATGTGTCCTTTTATTTAAAATGCATCTCTGGGTTATTTGTGGGGCATAGGAATTGGTTCATTCCCCCACCCCCCACCCCCCAAAATATAGTCCAACCTCATGGTATGAGGGACAGTGGACTGGCCCATGGAGGAAAAAGGTTGCTGACCCCTGCTGTAAATGTTCCAGGAAGGGGTTGAATGCTAATTACCTCAGGGCAGGTGCTAGGTTAATGTTTTTTACATTAGAGAATATTTTAATGGCAAATTAAGGCGCTGACACGAAAGCAAAATATGCTGTTTCCAAGAAAACCGGGCTCATGCATTTTGTTGTTGAGTCATGTCTGACTCTTCGTGACCCCATGGACCAGAGCACACCAGGCACTCCTGTCTTCCACTGCCTCCTGCAGTTTGGTCAGACTCATGTTGGTAGCTTTGAGAACACTGTCCAACCATCTTGTCCTCTGTCGTCCCCTTCTCCTTGTGCCCTCCATCTTTCCCAACATCAGGGTCTTTTCCAGGAAGTCTTTTCTTTTCATGAGGTGGCCAAAGTATTAGAGCCTCAGCTTCAGGATCTGACCTCCCAGTGAGCACTCAGGGCTGATTTCCTTAAGAATGGATAGGTTTGATCTTCTTGCAGTCCATGGGACTCTCAAGAGTCTCCTTCAGCACCATAATTCAAAAGCATCAATTCTTCAGCGATCAGCCTTCTTTATGGTCCAGCTCCCACTTCCATACATCACTGCTGGGAAAACCATGGCTTTAACTATATGGACCTTTGTCAGCAAGGTGATGTCTCTGCTTTTAAGATGCTGTCTAGGTTTGTTATTGCTTTTCTCCCAGGAAGCAAGGGTCTTTTAATTTCATGACTGCTGTCACCATCTGCAGTGATCATGGAACCCAAGAAAGTAAAATCTCTCACTGCCTCCATTTCTTCCCCTTCTATTTGCCTGGAGATGATGGGACTAGTGGCCATGATCTTAGTTTTTATGATGTTGAGCTTCAGACCATATTTTGCACTCTCTTCTTTCACACTCATTAAAAGGTTCTTTAATTCCTCCATGGACAAAGACAACGGGCTCATGCATAGGGAGTTTTAACAAGCAATGGTAGTGATTGTTTAGTCAACCTGGTGCCCTCAATCTGTCTTTGACTATAGCACTGCTGATGAAGGATCTTTGCTGATATTATATAGCAGGTTCTTTCTTGGATTAAAAAGGGAGCAAAAAACATAGTGACTCCCTCTGAAAAAGGCATATTTGCAGGTTTGTTCTTGCGGTCTCCCCCTCCCCTCAGCAGATGCGGGCAGTAATATTCAAGTTCAACCATTTCCATGTCTGCAGTATTTTTAAAATAATCGCTTTTAAAGCTCCATTTGGTTTATTAATTCCACTTACAGATTACTTCCTACGAAGCATCTCAGAGTGATCGACAATAATATCAGCAGTGAAAACATACAGAATAAGTTCATGTATTCAGCAATGCCAATCAAATGCAAATGCTGCCCAAAATAAATAGATTGGGGTAAAAAATACTGGTTGAAAAATTTTTGAGTTTAGCTCCTTGCTTTCTTCCTGCTTCTCATCCATCAGCCACCAAGGCCTCTTTATCAGTGATAAAAGAAAACCTTGAATAACTCACCTTCAATAACTTTGTCAGTTGGCTAATTCCTGAATTGCTAGTTCAGTTCTGTTAATTTGGATCTGAACAGAGACTATACTATTGTGTCCCACTGCAATTGTTAATTTACTCAGCACTACTAAGGTGTTCGAGTTATCAAAAATTACTGCTGTTACGAACAGTCCTTTTGCATACATTTAAGCTGCAATAATTACAAGTTTCACAGACTGTACTGTTGGAATTCCATTGCCGTGTAACCCCAGCCTTTCCGTTTCCCCCCTTCACATCCATGTGCATGTAAAGGTGTCCTCTGTGCATCTAATGAGGTGGGCTTGAGCTGATGCTGTTATTTTTTTAAAAATCTTCCTTTATATATATCCTGCACTTCCTCCCGAAGGACCCTGGTATTTAAGGTGGCATCAAATCAAGTGTGCTTGAAGGCTTCTGTGAGCAAATGCCACATTATTTCCTACCTGTCCCCCTTTATTTTCTTATCCTAGCTTGCCAAACGCTCTCTCCGACCCTTTTGCATGGCGTGCAGCCGGCACTTCAAGACCCCCCGCAAGTTTGTGGAGCATATGAAGTCTCCAGAGCATAAGCAGAAGGCCAAAGAGGTAAGGGCAGCTGTACTTCAGGGAACGTGGTGGCAGTTGGGATGAGCTATGTAGGACTTTGGCAGCTGGGCAGAGGGCCATGTGTCTGCTGCAGAAACATCAGAGGCCCTGGCAGGTTTTAGGGGAGGATGTTAGCTCAGTGGATAAAACACCAGCTTTGGGTGCAGAAGGTTCAAGGTTCAATCCTTGGTAGGGCTATGAAATCCTGAAAATGAGAGAACCGCTGTCAGTCAGTGTTGACTACAGTGGTACCTTGGGTTACAGACGCTTCAGGTTACAGACTCCACTAACCCAGAAATAGTCCCTCTGGTTAAGAACTTTGCTTCAGGATGAGAACAGAAATTGCACAATGGCAGCAGGAGGCCCCATTAGCTAAAGTGGTACCTCAGGTTTAGAAGAGTTTCAGGTTAAGAATGGACTTCCGGAACGAATTAAGTCCTTAACCTGAGGTACCACTGTACTGAACTAGATTGACCAGTTATATTGTCTGACTCAACATAAAGGAGCTTCCTATGTTCCCAGACTTAATTGTCCATCTGCTTTAATATTATCTACTGTGACAGGCAGCAGCTGTCTAGGACAGTGGCTCTCAAAGGGTGTGTCATGTGCCACACTGGTGTGTCAGGAGAAGGATGGCAAGTGTGGCAGGAAAATTCAAGGACAATCAAAGAAACATTTAAACATTTCAGTGTCGTATAGTATGAGATTTTGTATTTGCAGAATATGGGTAAATTTATTTTCAAAATGAGAGCAAGAGCATCAAGTGTGTAGGAATGATTTGTGTTTTGTGTTCTTATGTAGCTGCCTTGCTTTATACTTTCTGGACGTCCCGTGGTCATATTATAAAGTAGTTGTGTTCTATGTTATAAATCAAGCACTGCTAGGAGTCCCCCCCCCCCAGTGTATTTCTTACCAATAAAAAATTTGGAGTAGCACAAACAAATTTTTATTCTTAAAATGTGAAACTTAAAACCATGGAGAGACTTGGTCTGAATAGAGACATTGGATTCTTATCTCATTTTTAGCCATCTCACCCCTTGCTTTTCCCTGTAAGACCATTGCAGTTGTTAACAGTCGTCAACAGGTTTACCACACCTATCAGCCAAACACCAATTCCCACCACCCTTCTGAGTAATACCCTCTCACTATATATGAGGGTCTGGTGACTTCGAGTATATCTGAGGAAGTGTGCATGCACACGAAAGCTCATACCAGTGACAAACTTAGCACTCTAAGGTGCTACTGGAAGGTTGTTTTTTTTTAATTTTGTTTCAACCAGAGAAAACAGTTTGAGAACCACTGCTCTAGAGTCTCTGGCAGGGGAAAGTCTTTCCTGTCACTTTCTACGTGGCCTTTTTTGTAACTGGAGATGCTGGGGATTGAACCTGGGAACTTTTGGAAGAAAAGCAAGTGTCCTAGCACTGAGCTATGGGCCCTCCCAGGAGAATATGCCGTCTGTGGGCTTTATGGCCTGTAGGTGCACAAGACTGCAAGGACCTGTGAGTTCTCTTGCTGGGACCCTGGCCTGTTTACTTTGATTAGATTTTTTACTTGCCCCTTTGTAGTAAGGGTCCCAGAATGGGTTAACAGCAATATAATCTTCTTTGGCCATCACTTGCGGCTGAGTAAGATTGTCTTTCATGAAAACTGTCTTAACAGTGTATCTGTAAGTGCCTGTGGAGGCCAATTCTGGATCCACACATCCTTCCACAGTGGGGACATACAGTACGTTTCTGGGCAGGAGTAGATCACAGTGAAGGTTTGCGAAACATGCCTTCCTCTTAGCTCGTTTCTCCATTTCGTCCTGAGTTCGAGCGTCTTTCAAAGTCCATGACACCTTTGGTAAAGGCTGCTCTCTAATTGAAGCATTCACAGGCCAGTGTTTCCCAGTTGTCAGTGTTTATACTACATTTAAGCTGTCGTTACCTGTCATGGGCCAGGAGTCCGCTTCACCTGCTGAACAGCATCCTGGAAAGGGAGAAGGCAGAGGGACTCCACCTGCAGCTGATTAACCTCCAGTGACACAGAGGAGAAGGCATTGATGAGAACCAGCTGGCTTCAGCCTTCTTAAACAGAGCTCTCAGCAGACAAGAGTTTCCATCTGGACTCTTGGCTTTGTGATCCTGACCTCTGAATGGTCTGACTACGTGCATTGATGCTTGCCCAACCCTCGGAACAGACTTGACTTTGTATTCTGACTCTGCCACGTCTGAGACTATTCCGTTTGTTTGGCCTCACACGTTACACCAGCTTCTTAGGGTGGTGGAACTACTGAGAGAGTACCCCGCTGCCCTGGGAAATATTAACACACACACACCAGAAAAAAAATGTCTACTGTTAGTCATCCTTGGGCTATCCCAGGAATGGGACACCTGTGGTGTTCCAGGGGTTGCTGGACTCCATGTCCCATCAGCCCCTTCCAGCATGGCCAGTACTCAGGAATAATGGGAACTGTAGTTCAAGAACCGGTGGAAGGCTATAGGCTCCCTATCCCTGGGCTAGACCAAGCTTCTGTCAGTCAAACGGAGCAAGTGGCTTCTGCATGTTAGTTTCACACTTTATAAACATTGTTTAAGGCTGTCTTGTTTACTTGCCCCTTGGTGGGATCCGTGTGCTAATAATAATAAGAGTAGCAGTAGTAATAGTAATAATAATAATAATAATAATAATAATAATAATAATAATAATAATAATAATAATTTATTATTTATACCCTGCCCATCTGGCTGAGTTTCCCCAGCCACTCTGGGCGGCTTCCAATCAAGTGTTACAAACAATACAGCATTAAATATTAAAAGCTTCCCTAAACAGGGCTGCCTTCAGATGTCTTTTAAAAGTCTGATAGTTGTTGTTCTCTTTGACATCTGGTGGGAGGGCGTTCCACAGGGTGGGTGCCACCACTGAGAAGGCCCTCTGCCTGGTTCCCTGTAACCTTACTTCTCGCAGGGAGGGAACCGCCAGAAGGCTCTCAGTGCTGGATCTCAGTGTGCGGGCTGAACGATGGGGGTGGAGACCCTCCTTCAGGTATACTGGACTGAGGCCGTTTAGGGCTTTAAAGGTCTGCACCAACACTTTGAATTGTGCTCGGAAACATAATGGGAGCCAATGCAGATCTCTCAGGACAGGTGTTATGTGGTCTCGGCTGCCACTCCCAGTCACCAGTCCAGCTGCCGCGTTCTGGATTAATTGCAGTTTCCGGGTCACCTTCAAAGGTAGCCCCATGTAGAGCGCATTGCAGTAGTCCAAGCGGGAGATAACTAGATCATGCACCACTCTGGAGAGACAGTCCGCAGGCAGGTAAGGTCTCATCCTGCGTACCAGTGTGGAATGCCATTACACTAGGGAGTGCAGGAAGTGGGTGGTGGGAGTTGCCCTTTGATCCTAGCCTCCTGAGAGACCTGTCCTTCCTGTCTCTCACCCTCCGTTTGTTGTCTCTGGCCAGGTGAAGTTGGGGGAGAAGGAGCAGGCTGGGCCAGAGGATTCTGAGGAGCTCATAACAGTCGATGCTGTTGGCTGCTTTGAAGATGACGAGGAAGAAGAAGAAGAGGAGGAGGAGGAGGAAGAGGAGGAGCAGCAGCAGCAGCAGCAGCAGCAGGGAAATGCTGGAGAAGAGGGAGCCTCTGGACAGCTGGATAAGGAAGAGTCTCTCATCAAGCAGGTATGTTTTCCAAGAAGGAGTGCAGCAGTGGCTGCATTGGATGTGCCCAACTGGCAACCGAAAAAGGCTCATTTGGTTGCTACAGTGACACTGGTTGCATGTCACTCAAAATCATGGTTTTCTGTTCCTTTAGCACAGTGTTTCTCAACCTGTAGGTCCCAAGGTGTTGTTGGACTACAACTCCCATCATTCCTAGCCAGCATGACAAGTGGTCAGGGATGATGGGAGTTGTAGTCCAACAACTTCTGGGGACCCACAGCAAACCATAATTCCTAGCTTGGTGTTACATTCAAACGGGGCCATTGTAGATTGCTTCCCACCAAATCAGAATATGAAATCTTGGTGTAGGAATCATGGTTTCTTTTTATTGTAATTTTTGGTATGATTTAAACATATTTTATATAGGTATATAGTTTTAATTCTGTCAATGCTTAATTGTTTTTTATTGGTTTTTCTATGTTTTTAGCAAATCTTTTTTTATAAAAAAAATCTATAAGCCCTGTTAGGGAAAAAGGCCAGGGTATAAATAAATATATTATCATCATTGTTTGGAGCACAACAAACCAGCCCTGAATTTGGATGTAACACTAAACCATGCATTATTGTTTGCTGCTCGTGCTATAAAAAGAGCTAAACAATAAAAGTATCACAAAAATAACAATTATTTAAAACATACAAAAAATTAAAATAACAATAAGCTAAAAACAAATTAAAACTTGGATCAACTTTCTAAACATCTGGGTTAGGCTTGTCGATAAACATTCCTTTTTTTTTTTTAGCAGACATCAAAAAATATAAAGTGAGGGCACCTTCTTGCTATCAATAGGCAGGGAGTTCCAAGGGGTGGGTGCAGCCACACTAAAAGATTAACTTCTTACAAATGCAGAATGGGAATTCCATATGTGGTAAGGTGATATCATAGGTCCTAATTGTAACTGAAAGGCCAGGGTGAACAGATTAATTTTTTCAGTGGTGACAGAAACCCATCTAGGTTGGCACCAGCTGACCCTGTGACGGAACCACATTCCACAGTCATGGTGCCACTACTGAGAACACCTTCAATCTGGGAATTGTAGCCTAGCAATATCTCGAGAACACTAGGTTGGCTGGCTCCTTCTGCTTCAAGACATTTAAATTCATCTTGGTCTCCTTGCTGGCCCTAGTAGGACCAACTTGGCCAGTTAGCCCTGGTGATCATTTGATGTCTACTGACTGGGTCCCGTCCCCCCCAATGACCCCTGAATTTTTGAATTTTATTGATATTGATGTTGCATTTTATGTTGTGTTTTATGCTGCTTTTAAGTCGCGTTTTAATCAATGTTTTATATATGCTGTTAGCTGCCCTGAGCCCGGTTTTTAAACCGGGAAGGGTGGGGTATAAATTATTATTGTTGTTGTTGTTGTTGTTGTTGTTGTTATTATACAAGGCTAGGTGCAGAGGTCATTAGTTGTCCAGTCTCACAGAACAGGCTGTCCTGGTTTATCCATTAGTGCTGTAGCATATCAGCACACCTGGTGCATTTAGGGCATTGTGTTTCCTGGTCAAAAAGCTTGGCATACATTCATGCTTTCCTCCAAGTAATGGAGTGCAGTGGACTCGCATCTTAACACAGAGGTTAGGTTCCAAAACCAGTGCATAAGGTAAAAATCACATAGAGCCCAAATTACTTTGGATTATCTCCCAGGTCTGGCTGCAAGGGGCCACTCCTTATTTGCAGCACCTCCCTCAGTCCCTGGTCCTTCCTTGAGCAGGAGATGGATCAGTGGAGATGGGAGAGGGTCTTGCCCACCTTTGTGCCAACTGCCGGCTGGCAAAGTGTGGGGGGGGGAGCTGCATGGGTAGGCCTTTCCTGTGTCTCCACAGTCTCCCCCAACTTCTGCATGAGTCTGCGAGCAGCCAGGTCAGTGGGAAGAACGTTGGTGACTTGTGGAATTCAGTTGGTAGTTCATCACACCTCATCCAGTGTGATTTACCAGCAGAGTATGTGGAGCCCCAGCAGAGACTAGAGGTTTCCTGCTCTCAGCGGAACAGCTTCTTCCAGAGTCCTCAGTTAAGGGGGGAAACTGCTCTCCCACAAGGTTCAAAGACAAGACAAAGCCAGACACCTCTGTCTACTAGATATAGTGCTTCTGGTCTCTGAAGTAAAGATACATGTGCAGAGAGACCCACTTGCACTGTCATCATGCTAGCTAATGCTGCTGTGTAAAGCCCACAGCTGCTTCTCCTGACTTTCACAGATTCAGAGTCAGACCCTGACAGCAAAGAGGGCAGGACATAGACAATATATCATGAAAACAATGCCCTAGAGAAGATTATATCCATCTCTACATTCCTGAACCAATGGCAGGGGGAATGACTCAACAAATGCTAGTGTTTTGCTTTCTTTTTTTACATATTTCTCATACGGTTGTTGTCCAGAATAGTTGGATTTACAAAAATAACCAAGCAAGTATTAGAAATCACCCCAGAACTGGCCCTACTAAACATATTCCAAGATAATAATGCCCACTCATATCACAAAGAACTCATAACCTACCTACTCTCAGCAACCAGAAACACCATAGCCAGACACAGGAGAGACCTGTCAGGAGTAAGCATGGACCAATGGTACCAAATAGTATGAGAAACAGCCTTACTAGAAAAATTAACCAGTAAACTGAAACTGACACAGGGACAAATAGAAGAAGACGCCTTCACCCCGGTATGGCTCCCCTTTATCACATACACAACCCAGCAAGACAACGATAAAAATCCACCAACAGCATACAAATCAATACGGCTAAACTGAACCAAAACACCCACCCCACTCACACATGAAAACAAAGACCACCACAGCCAACCACAAATGAACAGCCACACCCTAAGCCAACCCCAATCTCTCTCGCCACCAAAGGAACACAAGCGAACAGCAAAGAACCGTCACAAGGAACACTGACACCAGACCCTATATATTAAGTAAAATAGAAACATCATCACCTGACCCCACCCATCTTCCCCCCACTTCCCCCTTTTCTTCCTAATGTCTCAGCAAATCTGATTTGTAAAAATGTTACATGGAAAAAATACGAGAGAGAGACATTGCACATACTTTTGTAAATCAAGAATTTTTAAAATAGAAATACATTTAAAAAACAAACAAGTGCTGGTGTTGCTATGGTAACCCAGTGCACCTGACACCCTTATCTCAGAACATCCAGACATGAGGAATGTGCTCCTTAAGGCATGGGCCCAGGCACTGTGTAGTTTAACCCATTGTTCACATTACACCAGCAAGGGAGAGCGAGGAAGGCAGGCGGGTAGAAGGAAAGAAATGGAGGCTGGAATGGATCCCCACAGTTCCAGATGGGATCCTGGTAGCTGACTGCCTGTTACAGCATTCATGTAAATTCATGCATGTGTATTGGAACGTTCCTCCTGCTGCGTTGCAGAGTGTCTGGCTAGATGACTCTTGGAGAGCGGGATTTCTTCCAACTCTGGTTCTGTGATTTTGTGAAATGCTCTCGTGACCTCAACTTTAGTTTGCACAGGAGCTTCCCTTCACCGTGGAATGGATGAGCCTCGCTTGGGGTCCCTTCCAGCCCCACAATTCTCTTATTCCCATTTCTTGTTTCCATGCATGTTGGGCTGAAGGAAGCAGCACTGGAAGATTCTGGAGGGAGTGAGGAATACTGTCCAGATACCATTTATGGTAAGGAAACCATCACAACTGGCTTGGGGCTTTTTCGTCTTATTACTTCCTGGTGCTACAACCCCTCCATACCATATTTATGCTTTCTAAACTAGTATTTTGCCATTGCTTGAAATCTTGTAACTACCCTAGATTTAGAAATTCATTATAAAACAGGGACACTAAAGGCAATAGGCCCATAGATAACCTGTTTTTACTTTCAGGTCAGGCTCTTACAGTAGCTAATACTGAGGGAAGGATTTCAAAGTAAGATTCCCAATAGTTTTCTTTAAAACAGCAGATATTTAAGCTTTCTTTTTATTGTTATTTCTTCCTCCTCCAATACTGGATATTATTTAAACCATTATTTTAACATAGCCAATTTTGTTGCGCGATAATAACTGTTTTTTCTGGGTTCTGCCATACCGCTGCTGCTTGTGTTTTTTATACAGAGTTTTGGGCAGCTACCCTAAGTGGTTTTTTGTTCCATAGGAAATGCTGTATCAATCTCTGCCATTTTGACAGTATTTCAGGTGGAATACTAATGGAATGTTTAGGAGTATAAATAAATTCTGGGTAGGACAGTCGTTTTTACAGTAAATACTCTCCCATACCATGAGATAGATAAGGAATTCCAAAATTCCAGTGATTTCTCCCAACTCACAAAACAGCTTTTGGTAATTAATCTTTACTATATATTCTAATTTGTTTGTAACCCATATTCCCAGATATCTAATTCTGTGTTTATTTCTTCACTGTATTTTGGTTATCCATTCATTATCTCTTAAATTTTCATTTGAAATGTTCGGACCAAGCCACTCGTGATTTGTTGTAATTTATTTTATACTGTAACCTGTTATTCTCCTGTAACAAGATAATAACCTTATGACTTCTTTATAAGATTTCACAGGGTGAGGCGAAGGGAGAACCACATCATTTGGATAAAACATTACCTTAGTATTTAAAGAGCCATATTAGATCCCATGAATATGTACATTTTTGCTTATTGCTATAGCCAAACATTCAATAGAAATAGCAAAGATCAGAGGGGATAAATGACATCCCTGTCTAGTTCCTCTAGATTAATTGAAGAATTCTGACAACACTCCATTTGCCATTACTTGCGCTTCTGGGTGTTGATACAAAAGTTTGCCTCCCTCCTGCTAGTTTTGTCGGTCATTTCAATGGAGATCATATGTGTGCTCAGGAGGGTTGCAGCAGCAACACCTACTCTTTTTAATTTTAATTGTGTTTTTGCACTTTTCCATTTGTTCCAGTTGCTAGAAAGAGCTGCCTGATTATCAGCTGTGCAACTGAACTACAGTGAGCAGAAAGCGCTCTCTCTCTATATATATATATAAAAGCTTTCCTTATTTAACAAGAGCAACATTGCCTTTTAAAATATTAAATAAATCAATCCCCCTACCCTTTTTCACATATGCTGTAATGCTTCGACTTAAACAGGTATTACGTTTGGGGATTGCGCCTAAAGCCAAAATCGCGCATAGTCAAAGCACATTGGGTGCAATGCCAGGTGGGATTGCCAAAGTCCTTTTTCTCAGACACCCAACCCCTTTTCTGCCCCTTAATTTTATTTATTTATTATGTTTTTGCTAAGCACATAAAGCTGAATGTGCACAAGTTAAAAATGAATGTAAGTTGTGGGCTTCCTGTATTTATGCATCACACAATGCTTTATTGGGGGGGGGAGCTTTTATTAATTCATTTTGGTTCTGTTCAGTGTGATGTGTGACTTACCTTCCCCTCCCTCATTTCTTTTTTTTTTATAAAAATTTTTATTAAGATTTTTTACAGATACATATTTAACAAACAGAATAGGTTTCATAACATCCTTTCATTCTATTGTGGACTCCCTCACGTCTCCCGCTTCCACTTTCATCATTAAAAACGAATTTTTCCAAGCAAATTATCATCTTGTTTATGCTCTTAAGTGCAATATTTAGGTTAAACTCAAATAAAAAATTATAATTTAATGGTAGACAGTTATTTCTGCTCTGGCTTCCTTGTTAGGATTCAACCAAATTACAGTACTTTTGTAAATAAATCTTAAATTTCTTCCAGTCTTCTTCAACCCTCTCCTCTCCCAGGTCGCGGATTCTGCCAGTCATCTCAGCCAGTTGCATATAGTCCATCAGCTGCATCTGCCATTCTTCCAGTGTGGGTAGATCTTGGGTTTTCCAGCTCTTAGCAATAAGTATCCTTGCCGCCGTTGTAGCGTACATAAAAAATGTTCTGTCCTTCTTTAACACGTTCTGGCCGACCATGCCCAGAAGGAAGGCCTCTGGTTTCTTGGTGAAGGTATACTTAAATACCTTTTTTAACTCATTGTATATCATTTCCCAAAAGGCCTTCACTTTAGGGCAGGTCCACCAGAGGTGAAAGAATGTTCCTTCATTTTCCTTACATTTCCAACATTTGTTATCAGACGAATGGTATATTTTAGCCAATTTCACTGGGGTCATGTACCATCTATATATCATTTTCATTACATTTTCCTTCAGAGCATTACATGCTGTGAAGTTCAGCCCGGTGGTCCATAACCTTTCCCAGTCCTCAAACATAATGTTGTGCCCAATATCCTGGGCCCACTTTATCATAACCGATTTAACCAATTCGTCTTGTGTGTTCCATTTCAGCAGCAAGTTATACATTTTTGAAAGTACCTTGGTCTTAGGTTCTAGCAGTTCTGTCTCCAGTTTCGATTTCTCCACCTGGAATCCTAACTCCCCTCCCTCATTTCACAGGCCTGGATTTTCTGGTCCCTGTGGTAGGCTTCCTCTGTCGGCTGTGCCACAAATTCTGCCATAACGACTCTGCTGCCCAACTTGCCCACTGCAAATCCCTGATGCATTTTGAGAATCTCCAGGTGAGACCCTCTTCTGCCATGTCTGTCTGCTCTGCCCCCCCCCCCCCATGGCTCCTCCTGTGCGTCAACCTTTAGGCTCCAAGCTTCATAATTCCTTCCTATTACACCCCTGCTGTCTTGCCACTACAAACCTTTCCTCCAATGCCTGCTCTGTGCTTCTAGATCAGTGTCTGTCCCACTGCCTGACAGTCCTGCTGTGTCATATTGTCCATTCCGTCTGCTTTCCCAAGAGGAATGGTCCTTCTCTCCATTAAGGATCCTGGCCAACTGCATGTGACCAAATGGTTTATAAGGGGTTGATTCCAGACTAAGTTCTCTATGAGACAAGTTAGTTGTGATTTAAGGTAAAGGGACCCCTGACCATTAGGTCCAGTTGTGACCAACTCTGGGGTTGCGGCGCTCATCTCGCTTTACTGGCCGAGGGAGCCGGCATACAGCTTCCGGGTCATGTGGCCACCATGACTATGCCGCTTCTGGCGAACCAGAGCAGCGCACAGAAACGCCGTTTACCTTCCCGCTGGAGCGGTACCTAGCTGGAGCTGGGACCAAGCAACAGGAGTTCACCCGTCATGGGGATTTGAACCGCCGACCTTCTGATCAGCAAGTCCTAAGCTCTGTGGTTTAACCCACAGCGCCACACACGTCCCAAGTTGTGATTTAGGTTACGCTGAAATCAATGATGTGGCAGCTGTAGCTTTTCCTGAAGAGCAGAGACTTTGCATACAGCACTTGCATGTTTACTGCTTCTGGGATTGAGTGCTGTAATGCACAGACCGTGGGGTTGCCCCCGAGGAACGATTCAGATTTCAGGTTAACTCAGTTCCCATTCTCTCTTCAGACTAGTCTGAGTGTCTCTGTGTTACATTGGACAGTGTCAGTAACTGTCAAACTTGTTACGTGTGATGCTACCCATTTGGCAGCAAATGTACAGTGGAGAACTGGTGCATATTTCATGCTAAAACCTGAAAAATTATGCAGCAAAAATGCACAACCAGTTCTGCAGTAAAAGGTAAAGGGACCCCTGACCATTAGGTCCAGTCGTGGCTGACTCTGGGGTTGCGGCGCTCATCTCGCTTTACTGGCCAAGGGAGCCAGCGTACAGCTTCCGGGTCATGTGGCCAGCATGACTAAGCCGCTTCTGGTGAACCAGAGCAGCGCACGGAAACGCTATTTACCTTCCCACTGGAGGGGTACCTATTTATCTACTTGCACTTTGCCGTGCTTTTGAACTGCTAGGTTGGCAGGAGCAGGGACTGAGCAACGGGAGTTCGCCCTGTCGCGGGGATTCAAACCGCCGACCTTCTGATCGGCAAGTCCTAGGCGCTGTGGTTTAACCCACAGTGCCACCCGCGTCCCAGTTCTGCAATACCTACTATATAAATTTGGTCTTGCTTGTCACTAAGTCAAAGGGCCCTTAAGGACCCTGAAGTCTTCACTCCCCAACCACTGCAAATCTTACTCAGCACCACATCTCTTCTACACTCCCCACAGATTTATCTGAAGCCATGAGGATTAGCATGCATCTTTGGTAAAAATAAAGCACAGTGCTGGGTTGTGTTCCCCTGGGACTGCATCAGGGCCACTGGCTATCAAGCGTAGAGACCCTCTTGAGGGAGGAGTTGCTCCCAGCTGCTGTTGCACAGGTTTGCCCACCACACATTTGTGGGGCGGCATCCTCACACTGGGGACCAGATTACCAGTAACCTTGAATTCCTTTTATTTTCAATTGCAGCGGTACAAAGCCATGAGACTCCAGCCTGCTACTGCATTTGTGGACAAATCCAATAATCCCCAGCAGGAGCTGAGCGGCCTGCAGACTCCGACTCCTCCTGCTCCTGCTGCTTCTCCTGCTCCTGCTCCTGCTGCTTCTCCTGCTCCTGCTGCTGCTGCCCCTGCTGCTGCCGCCGCCATTGACAAGATGGATTGTAAAACAGAGGCTCCTAGTGTAGGAAAGCAAATCACGGTGTTAGTGGAAGCATGTCAGTCTTCAGGAGAAGAGGCTTCCACTGCAGAGCAGAGTCACAATTTGAATAGATGATGTGTGTGGAGCGCTGCCCATCGTGGAGGAGGTGAAAGGGCCATCTCCCGGCTGCTAGCAATAGCTCCTTGGCGAGACAGGCCGCTGCTGCTGTAGGGAAGGATCAGGACTTCCTGTGAAGGTGGAAGAGTTCCATGGTTGTAGGGAGGGTCTTGGCAGATGCTGGAGCAGGTGCATTTGCAAAAGGCTGAGGCCTGGGAAAGGAAGCGGACGCCCTCTTTTCATCACAGCTGGTTGGCTAGGTAGAGGGCCAGATTAAGCTGCCTATTTGGTGGGGGGGAGCTTAATTCGTTTAATTTTTTTTTCTTTTGCTGGAAAAGCCTTACTCCTTTTCTGTTCGTCCCCCCACCATCTTTTCCCCCTTGTCATCTCCTTTTAGAGAAATAAAAGTATGCTGTAGTTTTGTTGCTGTTTTTGTTCTGAAGGATTTAAGAGTGGGGTGAATCCAAGGCTTTGCATGTCTACTTGATAACAGGATTGCTGTGAGCATTTCACTTCGTGGCAATTCTTCAACCCGCTGGACCAGGAAAAGGACTCTGTAGAACAGCCTTTCTCAACCTTGGGTCTCCAGCTGTTGTTGGGTCACACCTCCCACCATCCCTAGTGGGCAGTCCCAGTAGTCAAGGATGGTGGGAACTGTGACCCAACAACAGCTGGAGACCCAAGGTTGAGAAAGACTGGTGTAGAGAATTCCTCCTCAAGTCATTTAAAGCATCCAGCTTATGATCTTCCACCTCAACTTCCTGCTTTTTAATAGAGCCACTAAAATATTTTGCATTTTTTGCAAATACAGTGTGGCGGGGGAAAGCTGGGTATTTGAGGAGTATGTGGCCCTCCATTTGTTAATTGGATCCCAACACCCCAGATTATTGGCTGTTCAGACTGGGGCTGGTGGGACTCCAGCTCTCAATAGAACCTGGTGTGTCACACGCTCCCTTTCTCCAATCTCAGATGTAACTGACACGTGCATTTTAAGCCTATGTTCATAGAAGCAACTCAGATTGTGAGTTCGAGCCCTACATTGGGCAAAAGATTATTGCATTGCAGGGGGTTGGACTAGATGACCCTCAGGGTCCCCTTCCAACTCTACGGTTCTATGTAATTTTTTAGCATTACATTGAAATGGGGCTGGATTAGAGTAGATCCCACTGAAACAGAACACCCACAGAGACTTTTTCCATAATCACTCTTGATTTATTAAAAGTTGCATCTTTAGAAACGTTGGAGGTTATTCAGAGTAAAATTGGTCTTATCGTGAGATTACAGTGATAATTAGACATTTCACAGGCTTGAAAGGCTGACACAGAGTTAGAACTTCATAGCAACAAACTGACATCATTCCCAAGTGCAATGACTGAAGAGTCCAATCCCATTGTGATCCGGAAACATTGCTAATGCCATGGATCTCCCATCGGTTGTTGGACCTCAACTCCCATCATGCCTGACCACTGGTCCTGCTCACTGGGAATAATGGGAGTTGTGGTCCAACAACAGCTGAAGACTCAAGTTAGAAAAATACTGGTCATCTACAGGTACTGGCTTCTTTGTAGAGCAAGGATGAGGAATCCCCAGCCCTCCAGTTGTTGCTACACTATAATCCCCATCATTCCTGGCTGGGGCTGGTGGGAGTTACAGTGGTGCCCCGCAAGACGAACGCCTCGCAAGACGAAAAACCCGCTAGACGAAAGGGTTTTCCGTTTTGGAGGTGCTTCGTAAAACGAATTCCCCTATGGGGTTGCTTCGCAAGACGAAAAAAATCTTGCATCCCCCTACGGGTTTTTTCGCTTTTTTCGCCCTTTTCTTAAGCCGCTAAGCCGCTTATCAGCTGTTCCACTGATAAGCCGCTTAACAGCTGATCGCTGGAAGCCGCTTGACAGCTGTAGCGCTAATCCGCTAAGCTGTCAATGGGCTTGCTTCGCAAGACGAAAAAACCGCTATACGAAGAGCCTCACGGAACGGATTAATTTCGTCTTGCGAGGCACCACTGTAAAGAGTCCAAGAGTAGCTGGAGAGGGCTTCAAGTTCCTCATATTTCTTCTCTTGAGCCACAACCAGGAATTACTAGAGAAAAGTGGGCAATGCTTTTACACAAATCACTAAATCAGGAGTGTGCCACCCAAGATTGGGGGCGGGGGGGCAGTGAAAGACAAACAACAAATGGAGGCCAGATGCAACATATTCCATACTTAATCCACATTTATCTTTTCTTAGAAATAGTAAACCTAACCATTTTGGTAAACAGTGGATTCGTTTAGTACAGCTTCAGAAGATTACAAACATGTCAACACCATGATTCAGCTGAGAAAGACTGGTCCTAAATACTCTTACTGCAGAGTACACCCTGTTGCAGAAGGTATCTGTGGGCCATAGCCCAAGTTCTGGAGGACCACTTAGTTTCTTCTAGGATTATTGCAAAGAATACCGGGTGTTTTGGGCTGCAGGGGTGCCCATCCCCAAGCAGGAGTGACAGTGGCGTAGCATGGGAGGTGCGAGGGGGCCGGCCGCACCGGGCACAACATCTGGGGGTTAGGGTAAGGATGCGCAAATCCACGGGTTAGGGGGCGCAAATTACTTGCCTTGCCCCGGGTGCTGACAACCCACACTACGCCACTGAGGAGTGATGACCCAGCAAGGGGAAAACAGTTGTTCCTAGCCATGCTAGATGACTAGACAAAACATCTAAAGTGTTTCAGCAAATTTCTGGAGCGACTGGATGGACTTTATAGCAGGGCTGGGTGGTCATTCACTGCAGCCTTATTGACCACCTTCTGGCCAGTACTACCTGTAGGTGTTGGATTCTTCAATGGGGTTCCCAGCTTGGGGGATCTCTCTGGGCTTTCCTGATTGCCTCACTCCCAAGTAGCCTGAGGACCAGCCTGAGCTTGGTGGCAGAGGTTTCTCCTCAGGATTTAGGGGAGGCAGGCTGTAGATCCACAAGGGAAGGACCAGAACGTGGATCCATCTCCTTTTCAGAGCTGCAGAGGTCTGTGGCCATGACACTAGCTTGGGTGGACCTTGGTTGAAGTAGAATGTTAGTACTACAAATAAGAAATTTCGTAACAGGATAGATAAAGAGGATCATTTAATTATTGTTTAATTGATAGTTAAGAAGTACAAGGAGTACACAGGTTGATATTAAATAATGGAAATAAAGGACCATGAGCCATGCAGTTAAATTCTAAATTGGATCAGTTGCTTTACCATTGTGATGGGGAACCTGGCAGATGTTGCTGGACTCTCTTTTTTCCTGGGCACACTCCATGCCAGCTGAGGCTAATGGGAGCTGTCCAAAACATCTAGATGGATATCAAATTGGGGAAGGCTTCTATATAGCAAGATTTCATAAAGACATTTCATAAAGATAGATAATAAAGGAAAGCATGCCAAATATATACACTGTCTGGCAAAAAGATACAAAGCCTAGATGTAAGAACGAAATGGCAGTATGAATAATATACACTGTTGAGTTGCAAATTTAACTTAGTTTAATTGGACGCGGGTGGCGCTGTGGGTTAAACCACAGAGCCTAGGGCTTGTGATCAGAAGGTCAGTGGTTCGAATCCCAGCTACAGGGTGAGCTCCTGTTGCTCAGTCCCTGCTCCTGCCAACCTAGCAGTTCAAAAGTACGTCAGGTGCAAGCAGATCAATAGGTACTGCTCTGGTGGGAAGGTAAACGGCGTTTCCGTGTGCTGCTCTGGTCCGCCAGAAGCGGCTTAGTCATGCTGGCCACATGACCCGGAAGCTGTACACCAGCTCTCTCAGCCAATAAAGCGAGATGAGCGCTGCAACCCCAGAGTCAGTCACAACTGGACCTAACAGTCAGGGGTCCCTTTACCTTTATCTTTTAATGGTCACATTTGCACCATTGCTTAGGGGAAAACATGGAAAAAGTAATCAGTAGGAAATTTAATTTAAAAAGAACAATGACTGAAACCAACCATACCCACAGCTTTATCACCAAGCTGTGGTGTGTCTTAATTTTAAATCAATCTGCATATTCAGTGATGTCAAGGGTCAGCAAGCAGCACTGAAAAATGTATAGACGCAACTGATGACGCGTGCGGGCACTAGTAAGAAAAAAGGTCAACCAGAGTCATCTCTACCACTACCCTATAACTGAATTCAGTGGGACTTGCTTTGTGGGACTTAGCTGTGCGCGCACACCCCCCCCCCAAAATATATATATATAGATATATACAGATTAAGAAGAGTTGCATGGCCTGTTTTGAATCTGTGTGGGGCAGGGCCTGAGCTCAATGTTGGAACATGTGTATTTAATTCAGAAGGTCACAGCTCAGTCTCTAGGATCTCTAGATATGCCTGGAAAAAATTATCTGCCTGAAACCATGGAAAGCTGTGACACAGTGCAAGGCAACCTCCCATGTTTTGCATTTTTGAAAAACCATGCGTTCTTAATATGTCACATTCCTAAATAAGCATGTGTTGCCACAGGGCATCTCAGTGAGGCTGAGCCCCTGGGGTTGTCTCCAGTGTTCGCCGTTAACTCAGAGTAGACCCACTGAAAGTGATAGCTATGACTTCCCTAGCAACATACATTTCAATGGGTCTGCTCTGAGTAGAACTTACTTGGACACAACCATTAAGTTGTTTGTGTTGGTCTCGCCCTACAAAGCACAGGCCCAGGAGATTCCCTCCCACCCACCGTCTAAATCTGAACAGAGTCTTGCTTTATATTACAATATTTCCTAAAGCCTGTCCACGCCAAGCCAGACTCCTCAATCCTGATCCCTTGTTCAAAATGCAGCAAGACGCTATCTCCCACCCCAGGCCAAAAAATGGTCTTATATTCAATCTTTTGGTTGCAACAACAACTTGACAGCTCAATTTGTTTTCCATGTTAAATGGCAGGGCTCCCATTTGTAACACCACAATTTTAAAATACTTAATAACTGTGTGATGTTCTATTAATATTCTCTGGACTGCATTTAGACCCAACCATCACTTGTGGGCTTGTGGTTGGGTGTTTTGAGTCATGAGGATAAACCACATGGCAGTCACCCTTTTTCATAAAAGGGAACCAAACACTCCTTTTTGTCTCTGGCCAACTTATTTTACGAGGGAAAGGAATGACCCTGCCTATCTCATGGCTGATTTTATTGCTGAACAAGCTATGTTTCCTTTATTGATCAAAACAAAATAAAATGCAGTCATACCTCGGGTTATTGACACTTCAGGTTACACGTTTTCGGGATACAGACACGCCGAAACCCGGAAGTACTGGAACGGGTTACTTCCGGGTTTTGTCACTCAAGCAGATATCTTTTGGTATCTGAAGAAGTGTGCATGCACACGAAAGCTCATACCAATAACTAACTTAGTTGGTCTCTAAGGTGCTACTGGAAGGCATTTTTTATTTTTTTATTTTATTTATTTTGTTTCGACTACGGCAGACCAACACAGCTACCTACCTGTAACTACTGCTTTCTTGATAAATGGATGAGATGAGACAAGGAAGGAGCTGCCCTTTACAGCTCAATATCAAGAGCTGTTCTCGCCCACCCCCCTTAATATAAATGTTTGCTTCAAAGTAAAAGGAAAATAGGATTTTAAATCAGAAGCACTGCCCATCGTGGCAAACAAGATACAACTCCACAATGTGCACATCAACATTGTAAACTTTGGCTGCTTTTAAACCTGTTTATTGCCATCCCTTTGGCAAAGGAATTCTGGGTAATCTGGTATGGGTGCCAGTCACTCACTGCAGTCTATAATGAAATGAAGCAGGTTACTGAATTTAGAATTCTGCACATCCAGCGATTGCTATACCAAAGAACTAATGCCAGGAAATAAGCCTTGCAATGATGAGCATGTGTGCCAATGCAATCGCCATCCCGGAAAGCTCATCAACTACTATTCCCTCCTAATTTAAAGGTGTTTATAAGAGACAGAGGGCTAATAACCAGGGCCATCTTAACCATTAGGGTTAGTGGCGCCCTGCGCCATGGCGCCCACCAATCAGGGCACCCAGCAGGGGGAGTCCGGGACCGATCAGGAACAGCTGTGAGGGCATGCTGGGCAGTGGCGGCGGCAACAGCAGCGATGTGCAAAGCTGTGCGGCGCCCTTCTCCCTCCTGCCCGCCCCGCAGCAGTAGCAGGAAGGGTGGGGAGGGGCACCGATAATGTTGTCCCCCCCCCCGTCACTTCCATTGAGGAAAAAGGTGGAGGAGGGATTCATTCAGATTTGGGGTGGGAGGGGAAAGCTGTGGGGGGGGTGCACTACCATTAGGACTCAGTTCGGAGGTAAGGACGGACTCGAGAGAGTGCTCTCCATGCAGTTGGTTAAAAACAAACACCAACAAAATGTCATTTAAAGAAGGGGGCAGGTTTTAAGGGCCTATTAGATTCAGCAGGGCTTACTCTCAGGTAAGTGCAGTTAGTTTTGGATCCTTTGTAGGTTCAGGATGTCACTGCTTTACACCCATACCCACCCACCCAATATTTGAAAACGTCATCTTTGTACTTAAACACAAAATGGCCGGGGACTTCATTCTCTGTGTTTTTATCAATTTATTTAAAGAACAACAAACTGGTGATTGCTTTAACTTTTTGATATGTGTTGATTTGAATCATGAGGACGAATTAGAAGAACTGCTGAGTCTTGAATGAGTCTTGGTTTTACTAGATTTTCTTCTGCCTTTTATTTTGTTCTAAGGGCTTATTAGAGATAATGTGTAAGCGTGGTGACAGCTCCCTAAAAAAAAGGTCAACAAGTCTGGAGTCCCCCCCCCCCTTAAAAAAGGTCAACAAATCTGGGAAATGGGGGGGGGTAGGGCTGCTGGAGGGATCTTTGCACCAAAGCGCTGGATATGCTTAAGACGGCCCTGACAATTTCTGTCAAAACTAAGGAGACTTGTTTCATGTATCTCATAATGGAACTACAGTGGTGCCTCGCAAGACGAAATTAATCCGTTCCGCGAGTCTCTTCGTCTTGAGGTTTTTTCGTCTTGCGAAGCACGGCTATTAGCGGCTTAGCGGCTTTAAGAAAAAGGAAACAAACTTGCAAGAACTCGCAAGACGTTTCGTATTGCGAAGCAAGCCCATAGGGAAATTCGTCTTGCGGAACGACTCAAAAAACGGAAAACTCTTTCATCTTGCGCATTTTTCGTCTTGCGAGGCATTCGTCTTGCGAGGTACCACTGTACATCTAGCCAGACAGAACTACGGGCTAGCAACCTTGGGAATCAGATTTTCCTCAAGAGCCTTCCAATTCTTGACATGGTAAATTCATCCAGAAAGGACACGGCTCAACGTAATTCCTGACGTGTGATTCAGCGTAGACCTATCCAGTTCTGGCCCTCTACCCTTCACAAACAAGCAGACCCTGTTTCCTTGAGAGCTTAATAACATAAGCAGCCATAACCACAACTCCGGAGAAGAGGAGAGCAGGTAGGAGATATTTAAAACAAACACACGAACCAAAAGCACCTTTTCTACTCAAACTAACCCCATGGTGAAGGGGAGGTCCCACTGGAAGCAGCAACCATGTGCCTACACCTCCTTTTATCCCGCATAAAGTTGGTGGACATTAAGTGTCTGGCTCAGGTCTCTGCGTGTCGTTCTCCCCATCCTCGCCTTCGCTCAGCTGCTGCAACTCCAGGCGTGTTTGACGGTTGCATTCCAACAGCTCCTTCAAGCGGGCGTGCAGGTGGTCGTTCTTCTCCTCCAGGTGATCCAAACAAGAGTTGATCTGGTCCAGCATAGAATTTATAGCTGCATATTCTGGTTGGGGAAAGCAGAGAGAGAGAGAGTAAGATGACCTGAGTACAAAAATCGGAGCTTTTGTTCTAGCATGAATTGACAGTGCAAAATTAAGTCAGTAGCCAGTGGCACCTACAAACAGAATAAGACCCGGGTTCAAGGTCCGTATCAACCAGACAGCTGCTAATTCAGGGGCGGGGAAGCCAGTTCCCTCTTAATTCTGTGGACTACAACATCATTTCTGCGGGACTTGACATCTTTCCGCAGGGCCTGCAAGACAGAGCTGCTCCGCCTGGCCTTTGGTTTGGACTCAGTCTGACCCTTATGTTTCCCTCCCCTTATGGTTTTGACTTTTAAAATGAGGCTGCATTTTAAATTGCATTTTAACCTGTATTTTAAATTGTTTAGAAGGTCGGCGGTTCGAATCCCCGCAACCGGGTGAGCTCCCGTTGCTCGGTCCCTGCTCCTGCCAACCTAGCAGTTCAAAAGCATGTCAAAGTACAAGTGGATAAATAGGTATCACTCCAGCAGGAAGGTAAACGGCGTTTCTGTAGGCTGCTCTGGTTCGCCAGAAGCGGCTTAGTCATGCTGGCCACATGATCCGGAAGCTGTACGCCGGCTCCCTCGGCCAATAAAGCGAGATGAGCGCCGCAACCCCAGAGTCGGCCACAACTGGACCTAATGATCAGGGCTCCCTTTACCTTTACCTTACTGAAATTTAATTATTAGCCACCCTGAGCCTGGCTCTGGCCGGGGAGGGTGGGGTATAAATAAAATTTATCATCATCATCATCCCAATGGGAGTCCAATACTTTGGAGGCCACAGAATCCACTTGAAGCAGGTTGTCAGGCAGGCAGGCACAGAAAGACTCAAACCATGGGATTTAACTGAATAGATCAAATCAACAAAAATGTACACATGGGAGAAAAACAGTTTTAAACTACCATACTTGCAGCAAACTGCAGCCGTACTTGTATGGAAAATTATTCTAAAGTGTTTAAATCTGCCCTGTTACCAGGCAGAGACTTTAAAGAAAAAAATTGATTTAAATAATTTAAATCAATCAAACTGCCTATGGGGACTTCAGCTCTAAGAGCCACAGCCAATGGTAAATGGGTACAGGATTGTAACCAGAGTTAGACTTGTCCTCCAAACATGCACAGATTTGCTGCGCTAAGAGTGAGAACAGTCAAGCTAAGACTTTCTCCTGACGTTATATCTTTCCATCTGAAGGGATTTGGTAGAGTTGCATGAGGTAAACCCATCAACAATAGGAGTCCCCAACTCTGTCAGTCTGAAGATTCACTGCCCAGACATAGTTTGACCAGACTATTATTATTTATTCTTTAAACTTCATATGAGCATCACAGGACGGTTTACAATATAAAAACACAGAAATACATAGCCTAGTAGCAAACAAAAACAATACCACCACCCGTAGTCCATAGGCCTGGTAGAAGAGGTATGTTTTCACCTGGTGCCTAAAGGTATGCAATGAAGGCTCCAGGTGAGCCTCCCTGGAAAGAGCATCCCACAAATGGGAGCCACTGCAGAGAAGGCCCTGTTCTCATGTTGCCACCCTCTGGACCTCTTGCGGAGGAAGCACACAAAGAAGGGCCTCAGAGGATGATTGCAGGGTCTGAGACTGTTTATACGAGGAGAGGCAGTCCTGGAGGTATTGTGGTCCTGAGCTATTTAAGGCTTCATAGGTCAAAACCAGCACTTTGAATCGGACCTGGAAACCAACTGACAGCTACTTCAGTTGGGCCAGGATCAGTGTAATATCTCCAACCGTCTCGCCCCTTGAGCAATGTAGCTGTTGAATTCTATACCAGATTTCTGAAGTTTCTGAACTGTCTTCAGAGATGGCCCCACAGAGGCAGCCCCAGGTATAACGCTGACCTAGAAGTTACCAGAGCACGGACAACAGAAGTTAGGCTATCCTTGTTCAGATAGGGGAGCAGCTGGGTTACCAGCCGAATCTGATGGAAGGCACTCTGTGAATAACTAAAACGAATAACGAAGCCTAGAAATCAGTAAGAATGGTTCCAGATTTGTTGTTGTTGTTGTTGTTGTTGTTGTTAATAATAATAATAATAATAATAATAATAATAATAATAATAATAATAATAAATAATTTATTATTTATACCCCGCCCATCTGGCTGGGTTTCTCCAGCCACTCTGGGCGGCTTTCAATGGAATATTAAAATACAATAGTCTATTAAATATTAAAAGCTTCCCTAAACAGGGCTGCCTTCAGATGTCTTCTAAAAGTCTGGTAGTTGTTTTTCTCTTTGACATCTGGTGGGAGGGCGTTCCATAGGGCAGGTGCCACCACTGAGAAGGCCCTCTGCCTGGTTCCCTGTAACCTCACTTCTCACAGCGAGGGAACCACCAGAAGGCCCTCAGAGCTGGACCTCAGTGTCCGGGCAGAACGATGGGGGTGGAGACGCTCCTTCAGGTATACTGGGCCGAGGCCGTTTAGGGCTTTAAAGGTCAGTGCCAACACTTTGAATTGTGCTCGGAAACATACTGGGAGCCTGGACATAGTAGTTTTCTACAGGAAGGGATTATTGTTATTTAATATTGAAGAAAACTAGACTATGGGGAGCCTGTACTTGTATTGTAACGAGGCACAGTTCCTACAGGTTATTCAGCGAGGCTCAAACCTGCTTTACTCCTAATGCAGCAATCCTATACGTGCTCTGTAAAGGTAAAGGGACCCCTAACCATTACATCGCGTCGTGGCTGACTCTGGGGTTGCGGCACTCATCTTGCTTTATTGGCCGAGGGAGCCAGCGTACAGCTTCCGGGTCATGTGGCCAGCATGACTAAGCCGCTTCTGGTGAACCAGAGCAGCGCACGGAAACACTGTTTACCTTCCCGCCAGAGCAGTACCTATTCATCTACTTGCACTTTGACGTGCTTTCGAATTGCTAGGTTGGCAGGAGCAGGGACTGAGCAACGGGAGCTCACCCTGTGGCGGGGATTCGAACCGCTGACCTTCTGACTGGCAAGTCCTAGGCTCTGTAGTTTAACCCACAGCAGCACCCGAGTCCCTTAATATGTGCTCTGTACCAGGGGCCAAATGCAGTCTCTCTGCCTGACCATCAGGACCCTCCCCGAACCGCACCCCTCGAGAACCCCGTTTCACCCGCTCCTTGAGCATTTTTTCCTTGGTCGCAACGTGCCCTTGAACTCTGACGACGACTCTTGCTCGCCTGAGTAAGAGAGGAGCGCGTGAAAACCAGCCTGATGCTGCACAAAGGTAGAACTGACGTTTGCGAGGGCCGGAGGGTTTGATCTCGGGTAAGTGCATCCCGCACCGATATGACTGAAGGCTTAAAAACTGCGCTGTCAAACCCAGCCAGCGATCTAAAGGATGGAGGGCTGTGTTGAAAAGGGGACATCGCGGGAGGGGGGCGCTTCTGCTTTTGGAAGGCTTATCGGTGTTACCTGCCTCCCCGAAGCCATTGTGGTCCTCGCCGTCCTCCCGCTCCTCTTCCTCGCCCCTCCCCAGGCTCAGGTGCGGCTCTCCATTGGGGCCTGACATTGCTGCCCAGGCGAGCACGGAAATCGCCTCCCAGGTTTGCAAAGCGGGTGGGTGTGTAAGGGGTTAAGCCCCGCCCCTTACTTCCCGGATGGAACGCGGAGACGCTGTTGCAAAGGGGCGAGCCACGCCCCCTTTTTCCCACGCTCACTCCTTCCATTGAGCCCTCTAGCTAGGGCTTTTCAGCCTTGAAGGAGCGGCGGAGAAGGAGAACCGAGCTGTCAAAAAGAAAGTAAACACCCCAAGTGTAAAAGTAAATAGTGTGTGTGGGATAGTACATATTTTAAGTGGCAAGCTTTATCCACTTGCAAATCTATACTGGATTTGAAACTGGTTTCACGTCTGTGCGTCCCCCACCAACAATTTAATTTTTATGGGGTTTCATTTTCAAAAATGCAAATGTTGCTGCACAGAAATACACATTTTTGTTTGCATATGCTCACAGCAACTTAAGGGAGGAACAACAATCCAAAGATGTTGTTGTTTAGTCGTTTAGTCGTGTCCGACTCTTCGTGACCCCATGGACCAGAGAACGCCAGGCACTCCTGTCTTCCACTGCCTCCCGCAGTTTGGTCAGACTCATGTTTGTAGCTTCGAGAACTACAATCCAAAGATAAGTTAGCAGAAATTGAAAACTAAATACTGTACTGAATTTGCAGACAGTCATTGGAGAAAACCCAAGCAGTTAATTTGCAATGTGATATGTTATGCGGTATGATGCTAAACTGGAGAATACAGAAAAGCAATAGTTTAAAAACTGTCAGTATTTTGAATTTACATGTTTCACTTTCCGTCTCTTCACTACTAGTTGTGCATACCTGAATTAAAACTAAAAAATAATAAGGCATGGAGGAGAAGAGAACGATGAGGGGGGAGAGGAGGTAAAATAATTTAGACATGACAGACTGCATTACGCACTGCAGGTACTGCTCCGCCACATGCTCCATCAGTTGTGTAATTGATAAAATCATACCAAACCACATAGAAATTGCCGTGTTTCTTTTGTCCTCTTGCCATTTTAAATTTTTGTGTCTGTTAGAAATTGGTTTCATTTATGGAATTCATTATAGAATTTTCATTTCGTTTATTCATTTGCGCCTGTTAGAAATTGGTTGTTTTTAATTGCATGAATTTTTAATTGCTGTTGTTGTTTGTATTTGTTAATTTTTCATACTGTCCTTCATCTGAGGATCACAGAGGTGTAGCCAGGCGGGACAGGGGGCCCTGGGCACCATACTGTGGGGGGGCGGCACTTATCACGGGGCCTACAGTGTGCCCAAGTCACGCATCTCTCCTGGGACTGATGTGGTGGTCAAAATGCTTTTGTGCACCTGCAGCCTCCCACTCTACAGCTGCGGGGGAGGTGGCAG
This sequence comes from Podarcis melisellensis, assembly GCF_964234715.1. Classification (NCBI taxonomy): domain Eukaryota; kingdom Metazoa; phylum Chordata; class Lepidosauria; order Squamata; family Lacertidae; genus Podarcis; species Podarcis melisellensis. The sequence goes on along the minus strand of NC_138547.1, from coordinate 3,400,816 downwards.
TAAGTCTCCACACAGCGCCCTGCCCCAGCTTACCCCACGCAATGGGCAGTTCACTCTTCCCCTGGGCGCAGGGCACACACACCAACCACCTTGGGCACCTGAGGGCTAGCTACACTGCTGCAAACAATGAAAACAATAACACACTTTTTCTCCAGTTTTAAAAACCATGGATTGCTTAATTAGCCAAAGGTCTGGGAGAAGGCTTAGCGCCTAAATATATGTAGAGAATGTGCCAGACGACCCTCCCTGGTGAGTGTTATGTACTGAAGTTCTCACCCTGGGCCAGCAGGGGGATACTGTAGATAGTTTTCACTCAGGTCCACATATGCAGATAAGGAATTGAAAGTGACGTTCAGCAACTGGATAGTTACAGAAAATGGTTACTCTTGCGTTGTAGTGGAGCTCTATATAAGCAAGCTGGCTGAACCCTTCAGCTCAGTTCTGTTCCGGCCTGTGAATAAACAAGAGCTGTTTGAAGAATCGCTGTGTCATCTGATATGTTCACCAACAACTTAACACTGGCAACGAAGGTAGGATGGATGGACATCAGAGCACAGCCAGATGCGGCCACCCTCTGAATGAGGAGCCAACACAGAAAAGGCTCGTTCTAGTGTTGCCACCCTCGGGACCTCTCATAGGGGTCACACAAAGAAGGGTTTTCAATGATGCAGGGTTCAAGTTAGTTCATACACAGTGGAACCTCGTTTGTCAAACATAATCCGTTCCGGAAGACCGTTTGACTTCTGAAACGTTCAGCAAACAAGGCACAAAGGGCGGTCGGCAGAGTTAATGCAGAAAACAAGGAAAAAACCGCAGCGGAAGCCGTTTGACTTTTGAGGCGTGTTTGAAAATGGAAGCAATTACTCCCGGGTTTTTGGCATTCAGAAACCGAAACGTTCGGCTTCCAAGATGCTCAAAAACTAAGGTACCACTGCACAACATGCAGTGGTAGCAACTCCTGAGAAGTAAAATTTCACTTAGTGAAAAGTTAAAACAGATTAAAGGTGCTTTCAAGGTGTCACTATTGTGAGGTGGAGTTCAATCATGTGCTGGCAACTTTAGGTTGTCTTTGTTTGTTTTGCTTATTCCATCTCTATCCCACCTCTTCCTCCAAGGAGCTTGGGGTGGTGTCCATGGTTCTCCCCCTCCTTATTTAATTCCCACAACACTGTGAGAGTAGGTTAGGGTGAGAGGTAGCAACACACCCAGTGAGCCTCATAGCCAAGGAGGGTGGGTGTGGAATTTGAACCCTAGTCTCTCAAATCCTAGTCTGGCACTCTAACCAAAATGTGGGGTATAAATAAATATATTAAAAATATTGATGTTAATTATGATAATAATACCACACTGGCATATATGCAAATCATTTTTTCTACATTTGGGGTTATTTTGGGTGATTGGTTTTTTTGTTCTGTTTTTACATTTGGGATCATTTTACATTCATTTTTACTGTGAAGTCTCTTCAATATATTTTATGAGAAGCAATTCATAGATAGACTCCAATAAGCGAACATTCACTGTGTTGCACTGTGCTGCAGTACACTCATCACACTGCAGTGTTAAAGGAGATTATTAGTACTAGTAGGAAGCAATTTCTAGGGGGAGCTGCCAGCCTCGTTTCCTGCGCCTTGAACTGAAAAAATCTGATCACCCTAATTGCATCTGAACTGACAGATGCAAGCGAATAGGCGGTCCCTGCAAGCATTGCGGAATCAATTTGGCGCCCTCCTGATGTTGGACTCTAACTCCCATCAGCCTCAGCCAGCGTGCATGATGGGAGTTGTAGTCCTACATCACCATGTAGGCTGCTGACGGAGGGGAGGAAAGGTCAAAATCTGTGACTTTGACAAGCCACGCCCCATCTGCTTAAATTATATGGTTATGGAGAGGGTGGGCACCAGGCGAAGATCGGAAGGGCAAAAAACTTTCTTCATAATTGGAAGCTGCACCACAAAATGCATACAGATCCCCAAACTGGAGGCCTTTTTTGTGTGTTTCTGAACTTCCTCCTTTTGCAAAGAAGACGGGGAGGTTTATTTTGTCAAGCTGGATTGTGCTTGAATTTTTATAGCAGGTTGCATAAACGCTCTTGCAATGCATGGGATAAGAGTTATTCTCAGTATCATCATCATAACCAACCCTCTCATACCCACCTTGGTTTTCTTTTTGAATAAAGCATGCATAAAGGTAAAGGGACCCCTGACCATTAGGTCCAGTCGTGGCTGACTCTGGGGTTGCAGCGCTCATCTCGCTTTACTGGCACCGGCGTACAGCTTCCGGGTCATGTGGCCAGCATGACTAAGCCGCTTCTGGTGAACCAGAGCAGCGCACGGAAACGCCGTTTACCTTCCCACCAGAGCGCTACCTATTTATCTACTTGCACTTTGATGTGCTTTTGAACTGCTAGGTTGGCAGGAGCAGGGACCGAGCAACGGGAGCTCACCCCGTCACGGGAATTCGAACCCCTGACCTTCTGATCAGCAAGTCTTAGACTATGTGGTTTAACCCACATAGGAGGCGTGAAATAACCTTAAGCCCTACTAAGTCCAGTGAGAGAAACTGACCCCCCCCAACACACACAAAGTGGGCGCTGCATCCCCGAGTGGAGGGCCAGGGCCCGTGTGCCAGGCTGCAATCTCCCCTCCCCACACACTTTCATGGGAGCATGAAATTCGGTGCAACTTCCTTCCTTGGTACCCCTACATTAGGGGCAACTAGCCTGGACAGGCTCAAGTAAGAGTAATCCCCCTTAAAATGATTCTCACAGCCGGATTTGCCTCAGGATTGAAGACATTTTCCAGTGAAGACATTTTCAGTCGTGTTTTCTTCTCCCTTTTTTACCGCTTTAAAAAAATATTTGTTGCTGCCGAATGTCATTTTCTTTTTCTAATTTATCTAAACTGTATAATCTATTGTTGGAGTGGCATACAAAGGATGAAAAACTTAAATCTGTGGTGATAGATTGGGCAAGAGATGTGGGACATAACATAATGTTTCAAGACTGGGAAAGGTTGTGGAGGAAGGGGGGTCAAGTTCACTGCATGTATGGTCTTAAAGGAAAATATTATGAAAATGATGTATGGATGGTACTTAACTTCTGTAAAATTAGCAAATATATATCACAATAGTGATAATCTATGTTGGAAATGTAAAGAAAAAGAAGGAACCTTTTATCATATGTGGTGGACCTGCCCCAGAGTGAAAGACTTCTGGGAGAAGATTTATAATGAATTGAAAAAAATGTTGAAATATACATTTATTAAGAAACCAGAGGCCTTTCTTCTTGGAATAACAGGTTTGGAATTGCCCAAGAAAGATGTTAGATTGTTTTTGTATGCCACAACTGCTGCTAGGAGTTTATTGGCCAAGGATTGGAAAACACAAGAAGTGCCAACAGTGGAGGAATGGCAGATGAAGATGATGGACTTTTGGGAACTAGCCGACCTGACTGGAAGAGTCCGCGACCAGAAGGAGGAGGAGCACCAGGAGGAATGGATGAAATTTAAGTACTATTTAGCTAAATATGCTAAGATAACTTAAATAGAAGCATTTAAATATGTGATGTTATAGAACAATATGTTTAAAGTTAAATATGAAAAGAAAGATGTTAATTGTGACTAAGTAAATCTTATGAGAAATTAGTTTTGGAAAACTGTTACAATGATATACATTGAAACTCAGCTAGGGGGATTCGAGGAAGTCACCTAACAATGTTAACAAAAGTGGAATTATTACAGTTAGGATTTATGTTTGTTTGTGTTTGTTATTAATTTGGAAAATTCAATTAAAAATTTTGGGGGGGTGAAAAAGAATTTCATTTTCTTTTCCTGCATTATATTTCAGATCCCTTTCTGTATTTTTTTTTTCATTTTAGTTTTTAACTTGTGAACCACGCAGAGGACTTTTGTCGTTAGGTGGAATATGAATGAATATTGGAAAGAAATAAACAAACAAATGATGGGAAGAACCACGCTGAGAAACCCAACTGAGCGATAAACCCTATTCGATACATTACTGCGCAGCGCGGCGCATGCGATGCAATGCGATTTTTAAAATAATAAAAATCAGTGTAGGGCTGCGCACGTGCATTTCAGGCCGGAGCTTCAAAAATCTTGCAAATCTGGTAGGGGCTCTGTCTCTTTAAATCCCCCTTTGTTATATTCCTAAACTTCGGGACCCTCCCGCGCCGCTTTTTTCCCCTCCGGAGAGCGAAGATGGCAGCGTCTTGCTGCGGCAGCTGCGTGAAGGGCTTCTGCCAAATTGCACGAAGGGGTCTCCTGGTCTCCGTGGGGGCCGGGAGCCGGGGCCGTTTCATCGCCTCCTCCGGCGCGGGCAGCTATGGGCGAGGCTGGCCCGGGGCAGGGAGACCCCTTCTGCTGGGGGCCGTCTTTGCCCTTGGGGGCGCCTTTGGCGCTTACCGGACCCTCCAGCGCCGCTTCCGAGGCCAGAAGCCTCTCGCGAGGCAAGAAGCGTCCAAGGTGAGGCGGGGAAGGGAAGCAGAAAGGGCCTCTCTGCCGGCGACTCTTTCGTCGCGGCTCCTGAATGGCAGCGGGTTGGGCTAGATGACCACTGGGGGTACCCCTTCCCGACTCCGCAGTTTTGTGAAGCTGCGGAAGCTACAGCTGGAAGCTGGCTTGGAGCGGCCTGCTCTGGCTGGCAATGCGTTTGGCACCAGCTTGGCCGCACGTGCCAAAAAGTGCAGTGCAATGCAGGGCATAATAATATACGCAGTGCTTTTTTTCCTGGGGGGACGCAGGGGTACACATACCCCTAAACATTTTGGGAATCTTTGTATTTTTTGTCCATTTACTGTATTTATATCCCCCGATTTGAAGTGGTTTTCTTGAGTCAAAATGAGAGTACCCCTAAACAGTGGCGTAGCGTGGGTTGTCAGCACCCGGGGCAAGGCAAGTAATTTGCACCCCCTAACCCGTGGATTTGCGCCCCCTAACCCTAACCCCCAGATGTTGCGCCCGGTGCAGCCAGCCCCCCCTGCACCCCCCCACGCTACGCCACTGCCCCTAAATATATATATATATATTTTAGAAAAAAGCGCTGATAATATGTACCGTATTTTTCGCTCTATAAGACGCACCAGACCATAAGACGCACCTAGTTTTTGGAGGAAGAAAACAAGAAGAAAAATATTCTGAATCTCAGAAGCCAGAACAACAAGAGGGATCGTTGCGCAGCAAAAGCAGCCATCCCTCTTGCTGTTCTAGCTTCTGGGATAGCTGCACAGCCTGCATTCGCTCCATAAGACGTACACACATTTCCCCTTACTTTTTAGGAGGGAAAAAGTGAGTCTTATAGAGCAAAAAATACGGTACCTAAAGCCTCTTGCTTCTCTGTGTGGAGGACAGAAAGAGAGACAAGGGAGGGTGTGCAGAAGCTTCTACTTTAATATGGGTGAAATTCACATTCATTGGTCCACCCACTTTTGCCTAAGGCTCTGCCTGCATCTGGCCCTTAGAAAGTTGCCCATGTGGAATTGTGGCCCTTGGGTCCACAGTGGCTGGCAGCAATGGCTCTGTTTCAGAGCAGGAGACATTTCCAGCTTGGAATTGCCACTGTGGATTGAACCTGGGTCACAGCCCGGCCTAAGGTGGGTCATAGGAGCAGAACGACCACCATACAGTGGAGAAAGGTGTTTGGGCTAAATAAGGGTTCTGGGTCTGCAAAGGTTGCAAATTGCTAACCCAACCTATTGGTGGTCTTCAGCCAGTGAGTTTGGCTTGCAGACTGATCTCAGGTTGGTAGCAACAGCAGCATCACTGATAACATACTAATAAATGTATAAGTAAATTATTTTTTAAAATATTTCTCTGCTAGTTTAAAATTCTTTACCTGTTTCTGTGTTGTTTTCTCATGAAAATCAATTTTTAATTTTTTTTATAAAAAAAACCTCTTGCCATTCAGCAGCACTCTTACCTTGTAAGCAGTTTAAAAGAGCCACCAGTGCAAACTGTTGTGGCTGATAAATAAAAGTGATTCTCCATTGCACCTGGAGGGGATATGCGGATTTGAAAAGTTTGAGCATGAGGAACCTGACGCTTATTCCACTTATTTGGAATAGGAATAGGGAACAAATGAATGTAAGAAGAGCTGTGCGCAATCTGGCTGATTCCGCATTCCCCTTTATGATGTGTAGTAAGTGGATAGACTAGAGTCAGTCAGTCAGTTTTATTGCACGTAGCCAAAGGCTGCCACAATGTACACAGAATCATTCAACAGTTAAAAGAAAATACGCTGCATTAATAAAAAAAAATTAAAACATTTATATTATCAAGAAATTACCTACTCTAAACAGAGCTATAAAAGTACCTTAATATACTGGTTAAGATCTCAAACAATAAAATTTATAGGTTAAAATAATCACATGGCCACTAATATATTTAAAAAAAATGTTAATTAATACAATGTTCAATTATATTCGGAGTTTGGTGATAAAGATAGAATATAGCTTGATGTAGATAGGGTCAAATAAATTCATCTCCTTTACAGTTGGTGGCTACCTTGGCTATATAATTTGCTCTAATTTTCCTAGCGGCAAGAGTTCTACACGCCAGGTCACATACTTATCTGTGTCTGCGAGGAGATATAAAATCATGTCAGAGGGGTTCTGGCCAGGGGACCTTGTCCTTATGGGTGCTAAAAATCGTTCTCTTGCTTCATTATATAAGGGGCAGCACAAGATATAATGCATAAGGTCCTCTACTTCAGGACATCCCCTAATGCAAACACGTCCGTTTGTTGGTATGCCTCTGTGTCTCCCATCTCTATAAGCAGATAGACTAGAGAAAAGTGTTCGTCCCTCTCTCATCACACTAGAAGTCAGGGTGGGACATACAATGAAGCTGAATGTTCAGGACCAGCGGCAGAGAAAAAGAAGTCCATCAGAAGACGGGAATGGCCACCAACATGGATGGCTTCAAAGCAGGACTGGACAAATTCACGGAGGAGAATGCTATCCATGGCTCCCAGGCATGATGGCTATGCCTTGCTTCCACGGTTGGAGGCACTATTAATAAAAATAAAAATAAATTTATTTATACCCCGCCCATCTGGCTGAGTTTCCCCAGCCACTCTGGGCGGCTTCCAATCAAGTGTTAAAAACAATACAGCATTAAATATTAAAAACTTCCCTAAACAGGGCTGCCTTCAGATGTCTTCTAAAAGTCTGGAAGTTGTTCTTCTCTTTGACATCTGAAGGGAGGGTGTTCCACAGGGCGGGTGCCACCACCGAGAAGGCCCTCTGCCTGGTTCCCTGTAACCTTACTTCTCGCAGGGAGGGAACCGCCAGAAGGTCCTCGGAGCTGGACCTCAGTGCCCGGGCAGAACGATGGAGGTGGAGATGCTCCTTCAGGTATACTGGACTGAGGCCGTTTAGGGCTTTAAAGGTCAGCACCAACACTTTGAATTGTGCTCGGAAACCGGTCTCAGGACCGGTGTTGTTATGTGGTCCCAGCGGCCTCTCCCGGTCACCAGCCTTTTGCTTTTGAATGCCAGTTTCTGGAGACTGCCCTTGTGCTTGGGAACTTCTCATTGGGGCATCTGGTTGGCCACCCTGAGAACCAGATGCTGGATGAAATGGACCCCCTTGGACTGATCCAGCAGAGCTCTTCTATTCTTATGTTCCTCAAAGTGGGAGGTGCTTCCAGGAAGCTCCCCACCTCAGTAGAGAGCCAAAGCAAGGCTACTCAGGGTAGACTGCCTCTGGCCATGAGGGCTCCTTTAAGCTGTCGTAATAAGCAGCTTTTTGTAGCCTTATTCCTCTACCTGTGATAAACACTGCTTTTTTTTCGGGGGGGGGAGGTATTTCTTTAGCCAGATTAGTGATGCCCTTGACATCTCTGCCTGTTCAGCTCCCAGAGGAGAACCTGAAGTTGACCCTCTACCAGTACAAGACCTGCCCCTTCTGCAGCAAGGTCCGAGCTTTCCTGGATTATCATGGGCTGCCTTATGAAGTCGTGGAGGTGAATCCAGTCATGCGGAACGAGATTAAGTTCTCTGCCTACAGGAAAGTGCCCATTCTCCTTGCCAGCACTGGAAGCACAGTGGTGAGTTTCTGGTTTGGCAATTTAAGCTCCTTGGTTTATTTTACCTGGTGTGCCTGTCGCAGGAGGTGCAGAGAAGGGCCTAATATTCTACGGGGATTCATAGTGTGTTTTAATTATGGATTTTTATACTTTATATATTATATATTTCATAATCAACAGGGGTCTTGAACCCTGGTCTCCTAAGTCCCAGTCCGACATGCTAACCAATACCACCACCACCCCTGCATGATCTTTCGCTTTGGAACTCTGAAGACAACTTCATTCACCTTTTTTAATTAAAAAAAAAATTGGTCAAGCGCCAGTGAACAATAACTGACTCGTTTTATTTGGAGCATGTAAGCTCGCATTAATTTTATTGTATCTACCTGATATTATCATGGTGTCTACCAAAGCAATGTAATGCATTCAAATACAGGATCAAAACCCTAAAGCAGAGCTTTCCAAACGTTTCATGTTGATGACACATTTTTTAGAGATGTGTCATTTCGCAATACAGTAATTCCATTTCATTAGCAAACTGGAGATTCAATTAACCTCTTTCCATTCCCGGAAGGAGTGTAGGGAGTGTTCACACGACACATCTATAAACTGCAGCCAACGCAATTAACTTGTTGTGGCACACAGTTTGGAAAGCTCTGCCCTAAAGACAAAACCTCTTCTAGGTTTGGTACCTACATGGATGGGTCAGGTTTTTGTGTAACACTGTGCTTCGCTCTCTCCCCCCCATCCCCCAGCAATTGAATGACTCTTCTGTGATCATCAGTGCATTTAAAACCTACCTCGTTTCCAGGTAAGGGATTTAAAAAAAAAAATAAGATGCTGAGCTTATTACAAATAAAACCATGCTTATGTGTCTACAGATTGGTTTTTGTATCCCTTTATGATGCTGCAGTTTTAGGACTTGCCCCCAAACACAAACTTGTCTGAAACTTGCCCCCCCCCCCAAAATGGGACCTAATCTTCTAGGGTAGAATAAGCTCCAGGAACAAAGGAATAGCAAACGGTCAGGCACTTTTTACTTGACTTGGTTTAGTTTTGTACACTGCTAAAACGATCATGGAGACAGAACCCCACCATTCCAGAAGATCCCACGGATACACACCTTTAACTAATAATGAGGAAGGATTTTGCTGATATGATAAATCTTGTTTTACTTGGGGGCAGGGAGTACTGTTGCACTTGAAAAGTGAAAAATAAAGGTATGCTTTTTTTTTTTAAAAGCCATAATTAATTATTAGCTTCACCACTGAATTGATTTGAGGCTGGACCCTAGTTGGGTGTTCCCCAGGTTGGGGTTTTGTGTGTGTGCAGCTCTTGAAACTAACAGATTACATTATCCATTTATGAAGCTCAGGATTTTATTTTTTGTTTCTTAGAATTCTTAAGCAATGCTGGGTACTTTCAGCTAGTCTGCTATATATTTTGGAAGGCTCACTTGTACGGACACCATTTTGAACCAATATGGCAGATGGAACCTTTCAAAACAGCACTGATTCTCTTGTTGTTTCTTCAAGTTTTTGAGCAACACTAGGCACTTTCTGTTGGTGCCCAGAAATGATTGGTCAGAATTAGTCTAACTTGGCCATTGTCTTATTTCAGGAGGTGTTCTTATTGAACCCCTCTCCTTCTGCCACTGCCTGGTCATGGGATGTGCAGGATGGAATATAAAGTGTGTGGTTGTTCTTTGACTTCTGCTTTTATTTCCCTAGGAGGAGTTTGGACGAGATTATGTCATACTACCCTGCTATGAAAGCCACAAATGACCGGGGCAAGGAGGTGATTGAGTATGGCAACAAATACTGGCTTATGCTGAATGAAAAGGAGACTCGGAATCTTTATCCTGTCAAGGAAGCTAGGGTGTAGGTATTAACACAGATACCCTTCCTTGGACAGCACAGTCTTGATCCTGCTGCCCCATGGCCGCTATTGTATAAGGAAAAACAGTTATGCAAGCTGTCCTTTTGATTATCTCTGTGTTCAGAAAAGTATGGGAGTCCCCACCCAAATTATCACTTCAGAATGTGAGCGGGGATGGTTTGATTGCATGCTACCCTGTCCCAAAAATCAGCTTATTGGAGAAAAATCTTATACAGTGGTACCTTGGGTTACATACACTTCAGGTTAGTGCTTCAGGTTAAGAACTTTGCTTCAGGATGAGAACAGAAATCGCACTCCGGCGGCGTGGCAGCAGCAGGAGGCCCCGTTAGCTAAAGTGGTGCTTCAGGTTAAGAACAGTTTCAGGTTAAGTATGGACCTCCGGAATGAATTAAGTCCTTAACCCGAGGTACCACTGTACTAGGATCCTTCTCAGCAGGCTTCCAACTGATGTGGGAAATTATTGACACAGATGAGCATATGATATCAGCAATTGTGCTGGGATGTAAGGATTCCTGGGACCCCTGAGGTATCCTGCATCCAAGTTGTTCTGGGCTTTGTAAATCAATACAAGAACCTTGAACCTGACTTGGTAGCACATGGGCAGCTGGAGTAGCTGTTTTAACAGTGGTATTGCATGTTCTCACAACTAGAAGCTCCCATCAGCAATCTGGCTGCAGCATTCTGCAGCAGCTGGAGCTTCTGAAACAGACCCAAGGGCAAGCCCACCATGTGCACCAGAAGCATTTACTGTGTAAAACAATAAGATGGTAAAAAAATTGAAATAAAATATATATGACGGTGAACTCAGTAATGTAAAACATTATGTGTATTTTCTTGTACTTGGTTGCCATAGTCCACATGCTCTACTTTTCTATAAACAAATTATTTTGTCTTTTGGAAGCAGATTCCCCCCCCCCCCACTCCCCATCCCAAGTCTTGTGCTGATCTTACAATTTATTTCATAAAATGTGTGTGCAGTTTGATTGTAAGACAAAACAATCTCAGAGTGGTTTAGCTGTGATCTGCTCTTATCTGTGTTTTGGAATGTGGTGCTGGGATCAGCCACTGTGTTATTCTTTGGACATTGTTAGACTCCAACTCCCATCAACACCAGCTAGCGTGGTCAATGGCCAGGTTGGGTGGAAGCTGTAATCCCAACAATACCCGGAGACACCACATTGGCTTCTGATCTGTAGACCCCTAGAATTGCAGAGTTGGAAGGGACCCTGAGAACCATCTAGTCCAGCCCCCTGCAGTGCAGGAATAGGCAGCTGTCCCATACAGGGCTCAAATCAGCAACCTTGGTGTTATCAGCACCACATTCTAGCCAACTGAGCTATCCAGGCTAATAGTTTAGTTTTAAGGGACTTTACAACCTGGTGGCACCATTTATCTCTCCACCCGGCTTTATCCAGCTATTTGTCGTCAGTCCCATGTGCAAAAAACATATCGGCTTTTCCTGTCTTGTTTGCAGGGAGGAAATGAAATGGAGGCAGTGGGCGGACGATTGGCTTGTGCACCTCATCTCACCCAATGTTTACCGCACGGCTGGCGAGGCCCTGGCATCTTTCGACTACATTGTGCACGAGGGCAAGTTTGGCACAATCGAAGGTTTCTTTGCCAAATACGTTGGAGCTGCTGCAATGTTCTTCATCAGCAAAAGGCTAAAGGCCAGGTTGGTGCTTCTGAAATTTTAAGGCTCAAGAGTAACATCTCCATTTTATCTTCCACTTCTTGACTTCAAGGACAGCCAGACTGCTGTCGGTTGTTGAGGTTAATCAGGGGCGGCCCATCCCATTTTGCCCCATGGAGAAACCAAGTAGCAATGTAGTACGCAGGAACGCCCTGGCTCTTGCAGAACTTGGTGGGTGTCAATGCGTTCTCTAAACCATGGGTAGGCAAACTAAGGTCCAGGGGCCGAATCTGGCTCAATCGCCTTCTAAATCCATCCCACGGACGGTCCGGGAATCAACGTGTTTTTACATGGGTAGAATGTGTGCTTTTATTTAAAATGCATCACTGGGTTATTTGTGGGGCATAGGAATTTGTTCATTCCCCCCCCCAAAAAAAATATATAGTCCGACCCCCGCACAAGGTCTGAGGGACAGTGGACTGGCCCCCTCCTGAAAAAGTTTGCTGACCCCTGCTGTAAAGCATAACTACCCAGCTTCTCCAACCAGGGGTGGGGGAAATGAGTGGCCGTGTCACATGCCAGAACACCTCCCTCTCGAAGCCGCCAGGGGAAGCAGTGGAGCAGGCAGAGCTCTTCCTCTTGAACTTTTGCCACTGGGGTTCCTTGACATGGTTCCCTTTTATGTCCCTTTTATGTGTTTGACAAAGTCATTAACCTTAATGTCTGGCACATATTTAAAAAGCAAGGGGCCTTAGGGAGTCTTCCTGAAGTCAGTGAGATGATGATTCAGCATGATGTACATCCAGCTTTATTTTGCTGAGTAATATGGGAACACATTTATATGCTAACTTCTTTATTTACTTGGCAGATTTTGTATCTCAACTTTTTTTGCCTAGACACCCAAACTGCTTTACAAATTTGAAACACAAAGAAAATAAAAGTGGGTCCTCTCATGCTGATTGAGAGCCGGTGGTCTGAGCTTGTCTATTCGGTTCATATGTTAGTGGTCTTAATATTACACCCGATTGCCTCTGTTTGAATTTATGTTCTTGGCAGGACCTGATGGCTGATCTGTCTTCAGGATCAGCAGTCCCTCTTCAGTTTGCTCAGGAAGGTTCAGTTGCCGTCCCACCTAGATAACCATAAAAGGATCCTAGATGGAATCGTATTCTAGAGTAGACCCATTGCAATCAATGCTCAGGTCTAACCTAAGTCCATTTATTTCAGTGAATCCACTTTGAGTATGACTTAGCCAGAGACAGCCCTTTTTCTGTTATCGTCTTTAAGATTCAGAATCCTTACAAGGATACTGTGATATTGTCATAATGGGTAGATTTGGGTAGTATCCAATGGTAGCCCTATTAAATTAATGGACATTACTAACTTTGGTAAGAACATAAAAGCCTTCTGCCTCAGGCCAATGACCCATCAAGTCCAGCTTCCTGTTCTCACAGTGGCCAACGTTATGTCCATGGGAAACCTGCAAGTGCAACCTGGACAAGAGCACTCCCCTTCCCCAAAACTGGTAACATTGATTAGAGTGGGTCTACTCTGAGTAGAACCTAGTTACCCATAACCCATTATTATGAATTGAATTCCAGTTTGTCAATTTTTTCCGTAATTCGCTCTGGGACTTCCTTTGCCTGCGGGAAGATTTGAAAAAAATCTGATGAATTAACTAAACTGATCATATGTCTCTGTTTTTAGTTTTGTGGCTTCTTATCCCTAGACTTGGGATTTTAACCAAAAAAAAAAAAAAAAGTTTGCTGTTTTGCAAGCCGTGTCTAAAGTTGAAGAAATGTGAATGAAGGAAATTCATCAGTTGTGGAAGCTTTAAAGCCACACACCCCCTTCTCTCTCTGCAGGCACCACCTGCAGGATAATGTCAGAGAAGACTTGTACAAAGCAGTGGACGACTGGGTAGAAGCTGTCGGCCACCACAGGATGTTCATGGGCGGATCCCAGCCAAACCTTGCAGATCTGGTAAGGACCTGGCAAGTGGCCATTGGAAACCACCACCATTCTGGGTAGGAATGGTGGCAGGCTAGTCATTCACTGCTGACACTCCCATTGTTGTTTAGTCATTTAGTCGTGTCCGCCTCTTCGTGACCCCTTGGACCAGAGCACGCCAGGCACTAATGTCTTCCACTGCCTCCCACAGTTTGGTCAAACTCATGCTGGTAGCTTCGAGAACACTGTCCCACCATCTTGTCCTCTGTCGTCCCCTTCTCCTTGTGCCCTCCATCTTTCCCAACATCAGGGTCTTTTCCAGGGAGTCTTCTCTTCTCATGAGGTGGCCAAAGTCTTGGAGCCTCAGCTTCAGGATCTGTCCCTCCAGTGAGCACTCAGGGCTGATTTCCTTCAGAATGGATAGGTTTGATCTTCTTGCAGTCCATGGGACTCTCAAGAGTCTCCTCCAGCACCATAGAGATAATTAGGCAGTGATTAAAGGCAACCAAGGTATAAATCTTGATTGCCAAAACTCCCTTTTGAGATAAGTGGGGACAGAGATTAACCCCTCATGCTCAGAAGACATTCATCACACTGGGAACAACGAAGTTTTCAGTGCGGGAGAAGTGCGGGAGTAGCGATATTGTCCAGTGACACTCATTGTTGTGTCATCCCATCCCCCAGCGGTGAATGAAATTTAGTGAGACATGCCGGTATATCAGACAAAAAGCCACGGTTCCGAATAATACAACAGGTACTTCAATGTGAAAGAGAAAACAGGGTGGAAGTACGTCACATGCTGTTGGTCCCCTCAGCACGTCACATGCTGTTCACTTCAGCACGTCACATGCTGTTGGTCCCCTCAATGGTGGGGGCAAGTTGGCACCTCTGGTTCTGCATATCTGAAGGCGCCCATAAAGGGTCTTCTTTCAGACCTCTGAGTGAGTGAGCCTGCCCTGCCTCTGCATCCAGCCTAACAGCACAATCAGGCAAGAGCAGAAGGTGACAGGAAGGTGCTGACCCATCTCCTTGTTCTTTCTGTTGCTTGCATGCTCAGGAAAGGCAGGTGTGTGCAGGCCCCAGCAGTGGGCCTCCTTCAGGACTTTGGCATCATAGAATCATAGAGTTGGAAGGGACCCCAAGAGTCATCTAGTCCAACCCCCTACAATGCAGGAACATCAACTAAAGCATCCCTGATAGATGGCCATCCAACCTCTGCTTAAAAGCCTCCAAGGAAGGAGAGTCCACCACCTTCCGAGGGAGACCGTTCCACTATTGAACAGCTCTTACTGTCAGAAATTTCTTCCTGATATTGAGTTGGAATCTCCTTTCTTGTAACTTGAAGCCATACGGACTCCCTTATGCTGGATCCAGTTTAGGTGACACAAGCAGACCATGGCTTAGTTGCCAGCACTGTATTCTGGGCTTGTGTGTTTACTTCCTTGCCTGCTTCAAGGTTCAGTATAACTGCTTGCCATTGAACTTGAGTCAGGGAATGCAGTGGTTACTGCAATGAATGCATGGATTGCCTCCAAATCAGAATTGGAAGCCAACTGGCGTTTCTGGCAAACTCTGCTTTGCTGCAAGCCATGTTTGCCAGTTCGGCCAGGCAGTGGCTAACGGTGGTTGTTGCAAGAAGCGGGGAAGGGCAGGGAGGTAACTGAGTCCATGAGCATGTGTACCAAGGGGACAGTCACAACTACAAACTGTGGCTTGGCTGCAATGTCAACTCCAAGCCATCCGTTACCACTGAGTTAAAGTTGTGACTAGAAAGATGCAACACAAACTAGGCCTTTAGTAGAAAACGAAAGCTACATCCAGAGAGAAGATGGGATCTGTTCCCTTTAGGACAGGGAAGTTGCTCTCCTTAACTTCAGTTCCATTAATCATGCTATGAAGTAATGTGAGTAATTGACCTATGTGCTGTGAAGGAGGCAAAAGAGGGAGTTGTATTTCCACCACAGGTCTCTAGGGCTTTGACGCACCCTTGTATGAGGGTACCCCAATAATTATCGGGTGTCCAAAACAGGGAATAGGTTGCTGGGGTCCTCAGTCTGATCCAGCAATGCTCTTCTTATGCTTCTATGCCCCGAGTCTTTGTCCAGTCCCTCCTTCTGAAGGTGTTCTTAGTTATGAGATGCTGGGAGTTGAAAATGGAAGCTTCTGCGATGCATGTGTTTTCCCACTTGTAGCTGATGTTCTTCTCACCAGTTTTCTTCTCTGTTCTGTCTGCACAGGCGGTTTATGGAGTTTTGCGTGTCATGGAAGGCTTGGAAGCTTTTGATGACATGATGACCCACACCAAGATCCAGCCTTGGTACCGTCGTATGGAGGCAGCCATTGGGCAGTCCAGAGTTGCCATAAAGCACTCCAGATGCTAAAAACAACCCTTACATTGACCAGGAAAAGCTCATAAAGCAAAGCAGGACTTATTTATTTTTTTAATTCCAAAGCCAAAAGGGGTGTATGGAATGAGTGCCCACCACCAAAGGGGTCTTGGAAAAAGCAGTGGAACATGACGCATGGACTATTATTTGTAGAAAGCCTTAAGGGTATCATACTTGCTGAGTGAATTTTGATTGTTAGGCCCTTACTAGGCCCTTCTGCTTTGGTGGGATTTGACTTTGTTTTTCCAAGTGTCTAAAAGAACCTTGTCTGTCTTGCTTGGTCCTAGAGGAGGTGGAAGAAGTAAGTGTTTTGCTAGGGGTTCATTCTGCTGGTGGGAAAGAGTCTGCTGGTTTGCAGGACACATGAGTCCTTTTGGTTGTTCAGAGTGAATAGATCTGAAGCCACACTCTCGTTGCTGCTTTTCTCTGGGTCCTGTATGGAATGTGGGAGTTCTCCATTACCAGACAGTTGACCCAGAGACGGTAACACAAACAAATAAAGAACAGTTAGCAAATAGTGTGCAATATTTATCTGAAGCAGGTACAGAGAGAAGGCTGAGGTTTCTGGAAATATGCCTTTGGGATAAAATAATGGTATTCTTGGAAAGAATGAGAACAGAAGAGCCTTTACTCTTGCTACCCATCAAAGGGATCTGTCAGAATTTCCAGATGAAAGGCAATTCCTTTTTTAAAAAGGTGTGGGTTGTAAAATGTGGCGTTGGCACACATCTGTGGTGGTCTGCCACGTAAAAGATTGTCTTATGTGGCATGTTAATGTTGGAGAAGGGTTGTAAAGTGTGAAGCATCCCCCACACTTAGGAGGAGCACATGCAAGTTTTGTTCTTAAACCTGTTCAACAGACACGGCACACTTTGCAAAGCCTGGGCAAAGGGTTTCAGTTACTTAGTTCTTTAGAGGGGGGGAGGGGGAGGAGAGGGGGATACAAGTGACAGCTCAATTTAAAACTGGATTAAGTTTGTAAACTAGAGTTTCTTCAATGCAATTTGGTCTTTATTCGAGTCAGAGGCATACCTAGGTCCCTTGCACCCTTGGCAAGGAGCTGTCTTGGCACCTCCCCCCCAGAAAAAAACACCACTTTACTGCACTAGCCACATGAGAAATTCCTATATTTTTATGAGACCCAAGTACTCAAAGGATCTGGAAGAAGGGTGAGACAAGGATGAAAGGTGCAAGAGCACACACATGCACACCATACACTCCATAGTCTGATAGGTGATTTTTGCACCTGCAACCCTGGTGGGGGCTGGTTCCACCAATCCTAAGGGTTGTACCACCATGTGCAGTAGGGCTTACTTTCCAACAAATGCACACACAAGGTTGTGCTGCTGTTGACACATGCTCTGCTTTGTTCAGCCTGATCCTGAATCATTTTGGGATTGCAACCCTGGATATGTACTCTGGTGTAGCTTCGCTGCAGAATTCAGATATGCAAACTCTGTCTTGGATGAAAGTATTGGTGTCAGTTGGGCTACTTGGAAATAAAGGTTTTCTTTTGATGGTAGAGCTTTCAGTGTCCTTATTGATCAGCTTCTATAACATGAAGCTAGCACATCTGATTACATTTCTAGACCAAAATGTTCCTACTGGGCTGGTTCCTTGGTAAGTGAACAGAGAACTTGCCCCTAAAATGTAACCTGCATTTATTCTTCCAATTCCCTTTTTATCTGGTTTAATGCAGGTATCTTCTGGAGTTAATATTGTATGCTTTCTCATCTCTTCAAAGCATTCTTCCTCCATCCCAGCACTCCAGTCCAAAACACACAGGCTGTATCTTCACATAACGCTAAGCCAAAAAGTGTGGCTTATTTGATGGTACATGCTGGCTGAGCACACCCACTTTGCTCCTCTTTGCCACCAGTGCCAAAACAAACCTCAAACTGGTTGGCTTAGCAGGATATCCAAATCGGGATCACTGTATGTTTCATACTGAAACAAACCACCATCATTAGCCAGCTTGAAGCCATGGTTTGTTGTTGGCTTTGCAATCAAGGTTTGTTAGGGCAAAACAAACTATGACCCCCGGTTCATACATTTTTAATTTGTTTGCTTATTAAATTTATATATCAACTTTTATCCGAAGGTCTCAGGGTGGTTCACAGAACAAAATAACAAGATAGGTAAAGGTAAAGGGACCCCTGACCATTAGGTCCAGTTGTGGCCGACTCTGGGGTTGCAGCGCTCATCTTGCTTTACTGGCGAACCAGAGCAGCGCACGGAAACGCCGTTTACCTTCCCGCCGGAGCGGTACCTATTTATTTACTTGCACTTTGACGGGCTTTCGAACTGCTAGGTGGGCAGGAGCAGGGACTGAGCAACGGGAGCTCACCCCGTCACGGGGATTCGAACCACCGACCTTCTGATCGGCAAGTCCTAGGCTCTGTGGTTTAACCCACAGCGCCACCCGTGTCCCTATAAAAATAACAAGATAAAACACAGTAAATAATTAAACTAAAGCAACAAAACAATACCCACCCCGCTTCCCACAGATACACTTAAAAGGCTGTAGGCCAAAGGCCTGGTTGAAGAGGAATGTTTTCACCAGGCGCCTAAAAATATATAATGAAGTTGCCAGGCAAACCTTCCTGGAGAGAACATTCCACAAACAGGGAGCCACTATAGAAAAGGTCCATTCTCGTGTTGCCACCCTCCAGACCTCACGTGGAGGAGACACATGAATAATGGACTTAGATTATGAACACAGAATCCAGGACAGCTTTTATGGGGAGAGACGGTCCTTAAGGTATTGCGGTCCAGAGTTGTTAAAGGCTTTATAGGTCAAAACCAACACTTTGAATTGGCTTGGAAACTGCTTGGCAGCTGGTGCAGTTGGACCAGGATTGGTGTAATATGCTCAAACCATCTTTCCCTGGTGAGCAACCGGGCCGCCAAATTCTGCACCAGCTGAAGCTTCTGTACCATCTTCAGAGGCAGCCCTATGTATAATGTGTTGCGGTAATCCAACCTAAGAGCATAGACAACAGAAGTTAGACTACCCCTGTCCAGATAGGGGCACAGATGGGCCACCAGCCAAAGCAGATGGAAGGCACTCTGGGCCACTGAGGCCACCTGAGCCTCAAGCGACAGCAATGGATTGAGAAGTACCCACAAATGGTGTACCTGCTCTTGAGAGGCAGTGTAACCTCATCAAGAGAACGCCACCTCCCAGCTATCCAGTTTAGGGGAAAGCCTACTAACAGTGTCTCAGTTTTATCCAAATTGTGCATCAGTTTTTTTGGCTCTCATCCAGTCAGTTACCGAGGCAAGACACTGGTCCAGCACATTCACTGCCTCACCAGCAGATGTAAACAAGAAGTAGAGTTGTGTGCTGAAATATACTCTGAGCTGAGTGTTGATTTCATGCTCTTTCTGATTCACTTCCTCTGGAGCCAGATTGGGTGGCTCCTGCAGACCAATCAAGTTGCTGCCTTCTAGGATTCTACATGCCTATTGGTCTAAGATCCAAGCTCAGTACATAACATATGCCCTCAGCATATTGCTGACGTACTCCAAAACTTTGGATGACCGCACTCAGCAGTTTCATGTAGATGTTAAATAGCATGGGGTGGGGGATTTATCCCTGAGGAACTCCACATTGAAAGCCCCATGGGGCTGAAAAGCACTCCCCAACCATCACTCTCTGGGAGTGAGCATCCAAGTAGGACTGGAACCACTGTAAAGCAGTGCCACCAATCCCCAACTCAGACAGCCTCTCCAGAAGGATACTATGATCAATGGTATCAAAAGCAGCTGTGGGGTCGAGAATTAACAGTGACCTATTTCCCCAGTTAAACCACAGAGCCTAGGACTTGCCGATCAGAAGGTTGGCGGTTCGAGTCCCCATGACGGGGTGTGCTCCCGTTGCTTGGTCTCTGCTCCTGACAACCTAGCAGTTTTAAAGCACGTCAAAGTGCAAGTAGATAAATAGGTACCACTCCGGCAGGAAGGTAAACGGCGTTTCCGTGCGCTGCTGTGGTTTGCCAGAAGTGGCTTAGTCATGCTGGCCACATGACCCGGAAGCTGTACGCCGGCTCCCTCGGCCAATAAAGCGAGATGAGCACCGCAACCCCAGAGTCGGCCACAACTGGACCTAATGATCAGAGGTCCCTTTACCTTTACCTATTTCCCTTGTGTCTCTCCCCACAGAGATCACCATGCAAGGTTTCTGTGCCAAAACTGTGTCTAAGCCCCAATTGAAATGGATCTAGAAAATCAGTTTCCTCCAAGTACACTGGGATCTGGCCCCAACCACCTGTTCAATAACCTTGGGAGATGAGCAACTGGGGGCAGTGAATATGCATGCATACTATGCATACTATGCTTTAATAAACCAGACCTTCTGCTTATCATTATGTATGAACACAATATTTATTCAGAAGCAAGCTTTGTAGAAATCAATGAGATTGCTTTCTATATAATATACCAGAGTGTGGTGTGTGGGTTTTAACTTTCCGGTTTGCTTCTGCAATAATTATCTTTTGAGACCAATAACATGAAAGGAAGCAGTGGATTGGGGAGGGGGATGCAGTTTCTGGTTTCTGATGCAGATTTTATATTTTTAAAAATGGTTCCATAAATAAATAAATGAAAATACTTAACTAACTGATCAATTGCATTGCAATTAGTCCTGCTCCCAACACAATGCCTCCCCCCCAAAAAAAATATTGGCTATGTTAAAATAAAATAAAAAACTAGAAACTTTTCCCCAAAACTTTGTGTGGAATGTAAAGAGTTCTTGAATAAAGTTTATCAGAATTGCAGTTTCGTCCTAGGTGAGAGGCAGAGACATTATTTGCAATAAAGCAATTTTGCTGCTGTTATTGGAGCTGTTTTCTGCTTAAAAGGTAAAGGTACCCCTGCCCGTACGGGCCAGTCTTGACAGACTCTGGGGTTGTGTGCCCATCTCACTTAAGAGGCCAGGGGCCAGCGCTGTCCGGAGACACTTCCGGGTCACGTGGCCAGCGTGACAAAGCTGCATCTGGCGAGCCAGAGCCGCACACGGAAACGCCGTTTACCTTCCCGCTGGTAAGCGGTCCCTATTTATCTACTTGCACCCGGAGGTGCTTTCGAACTGCTAGGTTGGCAGGCGCTGGGACCGAGCAGCGGGAGCGCACCCCGCCGCAGGGATTCGAACCGCCGACCTTTCAATCGGCAAGTGCTAGGCGCTGAGGCTTTAACCCACAGCGCCACCTGCGTCCCTGTTTTCTGCTTACTCAGCAACAAAACAGCAACATTAATGTTTAGTATTTGCAGTGATACTTTTATAGAAAAAAAGGTGCAACAACACCATGACTCACGAGAACTCACCTTGTTCTCTTATAATGGCAATGGTGCCTACCTGAGAGGTGTGGAACTGAGTTCTGGTGAGTTCTGGCTGGAAAAAACCCCTGAGTATTTGCATATGTTATTTTGATAATCCTTAACAACAACCCCATGAAGTAGGTCATGCTGCAGAAGAGGGGCTGAGGCTGAATCAAGCTAGAAAATATAGTTGAATATGAATTTCCTAGCTTAATAGGAAGCAATCTCCTACCAAGGAACATAACATAGAAGGTTTAAGCCCCAAACAGCCCTGTGAGGTGGCTGAGGCCTATAGGTTAGGCCCGATGGCTACAAGCCATGATGGCTCTATGCTACTGCCAGTATCAGAGATGCTTCTAAACACTAGTTAATGGAAATCACTATTGGGGTCAGAGTGCTGTTGCACTCATGTTCTGCTTCTGGGGCAGGACCAGCTGAGGAAATGTTGGCACCTTGGGTGAACCACAAAATGGAGCCCTCTCCTTTAGAGAAAAAGGGTTGATAGGGAACAAAGTGGGAGGATCAAAATCACCTTTGGTGGCCTTCACTGCCTCCTGGGGGAGCAAGTTCAATAGTTTGACTATTTGCTGCATGAAGAAGTGCTTTCTTTTATCTGTCGGAAGTCCTCCAACATTTCACTTCATTGGATGTCTAGTGTCATGCAAGAGGGGCTGCAATGTTTATTCTCAGGAGAGTAATGGCTTAATCTATTAAAAGAGCCCTGCTACCAACTTCTGAAAGCCAGAAGCCTAGGAAGTGCTTGCCCAGTTTTGGAAAGCTGCCAGAGCCCTGCAGCCTCCTCCCCAGAGTCAGTCGCCTCGCTTAGCTACAGTAGAGGGCAGGGGTAAGTAACCTAAGGCCCAGGGGCTGGATGCAGCCCAATCCCCTTCTTAATCCAGCCCGTGGACAATCCGGGAATCAGTGTGTTTTTACATGTGTCCTTTTATTTAAAATGCGTCTCTGGGTTACTTGAGGGGCAGAGGAATTCGTTCATTCCCCCCCAAAAAAAAATTCCGTCCGGCCCACCACATGGTCTGAGGGATAGTGGAACCAGCCCACGGCTAAAAAAGGTTGCTGACCCCTGGTATAGGATCTGGGATCCAGCAGCTTTCCTGCACAGGATGCTATCAAAGTCTGTCCATTTCGTCTGGCTTTGGGAGTGCTGTGCTAGGGATCAGGGGGTGAGACTGGCAATTTTCCTGCTCAGGGTGTTGAGGTGAGGTGATGCAAAATTGAGACAGTCCACTTGGGGGGTGCCAAGGATCACAAAGATGGGAGAGTTGCTGAGTTGCCACAAAATTGAGAAGACCCATAACTGAGAAGATCTACTTGGGGGCAACAAGTTATGGAAGATAGCAAAGTCTGCCCATTTTGTCTGGCTTTGGAAAGCTGTCAGAGCCCTGGCACACAGGTCTCCATTTTATGGAAAATTACAAAGTGATGCTGTCAGAGCACTGGCAGAAGCCTAGGAAGTGCTTGGCTAGCTTTGAGAAGGAACAAAGGGTTTTGGTACCCTGCCAGAGCTCTGCAGCCTTTTTCCCAGAGCCAGACAGCAGTGTGAAGTAGAGGTGTGAAGTAGAGGCCTTAGTCAGGTCAATAAACACCATAAACAGGGGTTGGTTTCACTCTCTACTTTTTTCTTGAAGCTGTCTAGCAGTGAAAATCATGTCCACTGTCCCCCTAGAACAGTGATGGCAAAAGTTGACCCTCCAGCTGTTTTGGGACTACAACTCCCATCATCCCTAGCTAACAGGACCAGTGGTCAGGGATGATGGGAATTGTTGTCCTAAAACAGCTGGAGAGCCAAGTTTGGCCATCACTGCCCTAGAAGGTCGAAATTGGCCTCCACAGTCACTTATAGACTCACTGTTCATAGAAGACAATCTTACTCAGCTATGAGTGATCACCAAAGAAGAAAAAGTAGCAGAGGTGCCAACTTGAATAAAATAGGGGGGCAAGTAAGCCCTGAACTGCATAATTGATCACATGATGTGGTTCACAGACAGCTTGAATGGCAATGCCCATCAACTTTGGGGGGAACGGTCACCTCAAATATTTTATTGGGTGATCTGAAGGCCCCTCAGCAAGGCCCCTGGTTCTGGAAAGGAGGCTCCAGGGCCTACAGCCTTTCCCTTCTTCCCAAAGTTGGGTGCCAATAATTGCCTCCCTTAAGTGGAACCGCCCCCAACTGAACTGTCTGTTTTGTGCCAGCTTGCCTCAACACCCTGTGTCGATCTCCTCTCCGCCTGGTTCAGGGTCCAAGAGTCCTTCTCTCCACTTCCTAGGTATCCCAAAGCCCTTGCACTGCTCTCTCAATGCCATACAAAATGGAGGGGCTTCGGTAATCTTTAATAAAATTGTGCCCTATGCAAGGCCAATATTTTATGCCCTTGAATGGATCTTCTCGGTTATAGATCTTCTCAGAGCCGTGTGCAGGAAAATTGCAGATGTCCTGCACTGCGGCAAGCAAGGTGCCTGGCTCCAGGTAGGAGGTTCCAGGACTCTGTCAGGGTCCTAAAGTCCTTCCCTCCTTCCCAAAGCGCGGTGTAAGACCAATATTTGGCGCCCCCAAGTGGTTTCTCACAGTTATGGGTCTTCTCAGTTTTGTGAACCTCAGCACCACTTCTGGCTTGAGGGAGGCAGTGCCGGGGCTCTGGCAGCATCCCAGAGCCCTTGTGCCATCCTCCCAAGGCCAAACAAAATGGACGGGCCTTTGTAATCTTCCATAAAATGGCGTCCTGTGGAGGCCAATATTTGGTGCCCCGGCTTTGGGAAGGTGGTGCCAGGGCTCCGACAGCATCCCAGAGCCCTTGCGCGGTCCTCCCAAGGCCAAACAAAATGGAAGGGCCTTTGTAATCTTCCATAAAATGGCGTCCTGTGGAGGCCAATATTTGGCACCCTGGCTTTGGGAAGGTGGTGCCAGGGCTCTGACAGATCCCAGAGCCCTTGCGCTGTCCTCCCAAGGCCAAACAAAATGGAAGGGCCTTTGTAATCTTCCATAAAATGGCGCCTGTGGAGGCCACTATTTGGTGCCCCCAAGCGGATCCTCACAGTTATGGATCTTCTCATTTTGCAGCACCTCAGCACCACTTCCGGCTTTGGGAAGGTGGTGCCAGGGCTCTCGCAGCATCCCAGAGCCCTTACACCATCCTCCCAAGGCCAAACAAAATGGAAGGGCCTTTGTATTTTCCCATAAAATGGCGTCTGTGCGAGGCCAATATTTAGCGCCCCCAAGTGGACGCCTCAATTTTGTGCCACCTTGCCTCAGCACCCTGTAAAGCACCTGGCTCAAGGTCCAAGAGTCCTTACTGCCACTTCCTGGGCATCCAGCTTTGGGAAGGCAATGCCAGGGCTCTGGGGCATCCCTCAGCCCTTGCACTACCCTACCAATGCCAGGCACAATGAAGGCACTTTGGTAATCTTTAATAAAATTGTGCCGTATGTGAAGCCAATATTTGATGCCCCTGAATGGTCATAGATCTTCTCAGAGTCATGTGCAGGAAAACTGCAGATCTCCCACACTGTGGCCAGCAAGGTGCCTGGCATCGGGTAGGAGGCTCCAGGGCTCTGGTAGGGTCCTAAAGCCCTTCTCTCCTTCCCAAAGCCAGGTGTGAGGACAATATTTGCTGCCCCCAAGTGGATCTTCTCAATTTTGCACCACCTAATCTCAGCATCCTGTGCACAGAAACTACCAATCTCCTGAACTGCAGCTAAGCAAACCCCCTGGCTCTGTGAAGAAGGCTTCAGGGCATTGGCAGGTCCCAGAGCCCTTCCATCGTTCTCAAAGGTGGGCAAGCGCTTACCAAGCTTTGGGAAGAAGACCCTGAAATGTATATTTGCAGAGCAAGGGCAGTTTTCCTGCGCAGGGTGCCCAGCCAAGGTAAAGCCAAAAGCAGTGCTGAGCTGCCACAAAATCTAGAAGACTCACATGGAGGCGGTAAGTTATGGAAGATTGCAAAGTCTGTCCACTTTGTCTGTGTTTAGGAGGGATGCTGCCACAGTCCTGCTACTGCCTTCCCAAAGCTGGAAGCCTAGGAAGCCCTTTATGGAGCCCAGCTTTATGGAGCGAAGGGTTCTAGGACTCTACCAGAGCCCTGGAGTCTCCTTCCCAGACCCAGGTGCCTTGTTCAGGGTAGTGCTGGATCTGGGATCCTGCAGTTTTTCTTAACAGGGTGCCAAGCTGAGGAGGCACAAAATTGAGAAGTTCCATTACCAATAATAACCACTTGGTGGCACTATAGGTACTGTACAGTTGAACTACTATGCTTAATTTTGTTTCTTCTAAAGATAGTTTCTGAGAAACGAAGTTGCCCTTCAGCTATGGATTTTTAAGGGCTTCTGTTTCGCTACTTCAGGAGAGACATCCCCTATCACACTTCAACGACAAGACATCCGCTAAGGAGTAACCCTACCATAGGTGCCTCAACTGCCGCAACCTATTGCTGGTGCCAAACCTATTGCTCTGCTTTCCTTTGGACCACATCAGCGAGGCCCAGAGGAGGGTCTTGTAAGCCCACGACTTCCATACACACTGCCAGACCTGCGCCCCAGAGAGGTCACTTTGGTGCTGCAAATGCAGCATAAACATCATAAATAGTGGGTCTTGTACATATCCCTTTGCCTCAGCCTTATCGGCCACCTGCTAGCTAGAGTTACAAGGACAGGAGCAGTGGGGGGGGGGGTGCATGCATTTCACTCTGCTATTTTGCTCCAAGTGTATTGCATCTCCTAAGGATGGACGGAAGGCTCTGGGCCCCTGCCTCTGAGCTTCCTTCCCAGAGTCAGGTGCCTTGCTTAGCCGCAGTGCAGTATTTGGAGCACTGGAAGAGTGAGTTAAAGTAAATCAAAATAAGATTTAAAAATAAAAATAAAACAGACACATGAAAAACATTTTAAAAGGCAGAGGAAAACAACAATAACAAAACAACAAAAATGCAATTAAGGTTACAGAACTATATAGCATATATGTAAATTGATTAAATTTATCAAGATTCAGGTAGGTAGCTGTGTTGGTCTGACGCAGCTGGGGTGGAAATAAAAATTGTCCCGTAGCACCTTAGAGACCAACTAAGTTTGCTCTGGCTATAAGCTTTGTGCATGCACATTAAACCTTATACCCAGACCAAAACCTTAGTTGGTTTCTAAGGTGCTACTAGATAATTTTTAAATATTTTTTAATTTGTTTCCCTTAAGTATATGTTTGTTCATAGCTTACTATGGTTTTGGTAAATACATTCCAAATATAGTTAAATTTGCCCATGCATTATCTTCGTCTGGGTTGCAAGAGTTGTCATGAGATCTATCCACAGAGGTCATATTTTTGTCCTTCCGACGTATTAATATCAATCGTTTGGCAGATGTAAGGGAACAGAGAATCTATTTACATTGACCAATTTCAAGCCCCATATATTAGGTATATAGTTTAAGATTATGTTATCTTCTGAAATTCTTAATTTATTCCCCACAATAGTATTTATGCATTCCAATAGTCCCGCCCCCAATTTGCAAACACCTAACACTGTATAAACATAGGTTTCAAACAAGCATTTTACTGCATCTCCAATGTTTATGCAGTAATGTAATCCAATAAACTTGAAATAAAATCTTTTGTTGTATGAAACTCAGGTTTATAATCTAATGATCTTAGACATGGAGGCTAAAACATTATCCCATTGTTTAACTAAGATGGGGCTTGCTAATTCTTTCTTTCTTTCATTTCTCAAAGTCTGTGCGTCAAATTGATCAATAGACACTAAATATATACTAAAAGTAGTATCTGGTTTTTTAACCTCTAAGGATGCAATCAAGCATTCAAATAACCTTACGTGATTGCAGCTTTGCACAGGTGGGGCAGCGGCGGCAGAATAAATAAATGGAGAGTGGGTCTTCTCTGCTCCCATTTATCATTTATTTATTTACTTCCCACTGCCCTGTCCACATAAAGCTGTTATCCCATAAGTAAAATATGAATAAGATGATAAGATGATAAGATGTGAGTTACCTGTAGTGGCACTATTGAGACAGGACTTGCAGGGGTTTAAAGTACAGGGTCCCATCACCTCCTGGCAAATAGAAGGGGAAGAAATGGAGGTAGTGAGAGATTTTACTTTATTGGGCTCAATGATCACTGCAGATGGTGACAGCAGCCACGAAATTAAAAGACGCCTGCTTCTTGGGAGAAGGGCAATGACAGGC
The DNA here is from genome assembly GCF_964234715.1 of Podarcis melisellensis. Classification (NCBI taxonomy): domain Eukaryota; kingdom Metazoa; phylum Chordata; class Lepidosauria; order Squamata; family Lacertidae; genus Podarcis; species Podarcis melisellensis. The sequence goes on along the minus strand of NC_138547.1, from coordinate 3,373,394 downwards.
CTAGACAGCATCTTGAGAAGTAGAGACATCACCTTGCCAACAAAGGTTCATATAGTTAAAGCTATGGTTTTCCCAGTAGTGATGTATGGAAGTGAGAGCTGGACCATAAAGAAGGCTGATCGCCGAAGAATTGATGCTTTTGAATTATGGTGCTGGAGGAGACTCTTGAGAGTCCCATGGACTGCAAGAAGATCAAACCTCTCCATACTGAAGGAAATCAACCCTGAGTGCTCACTGGAAGGACAGATTGTGAAGCTGAGGCTCCAGTACTTTGGCCACCTCATGAGAAGAGAAGACTCCCTGGAGAAGACCCTGATGTTGGGAAAGATGGAGGGCACAAGGAGAAGGGGACGGCAGAGGACGAGATGGTTGGATAGTGTTTTTGAGGTTACCAGCATGAGTTTGACCAAACTGCGGGAGGCAGTGGAGGACAGAGGTGCCTGGCGTTCTCTGGTCCATGGGGTCACGAAGAGTCGGACACGACTAAACGACTAAACAACAACAAAGTACAGGGTTCAATTGGAACAGCTATGTCAGTAAAGCATGGGATTCTTAATCTGAGGTTTGTGCCCCACTTTGGGCAAAAGATTCCCGCATTGAAGGGGGTTGGACTATCAGTGGTTCTCAACCTGTGGATCCCCAGATGTTGTTGGACTACAACTCCCATCATCCCTGAGCTCTGGCCTTGCTAGCTAGGGGTGATGGGAGTTGTAGTTCACCAACATCTGGGGACCCACAGGTTGAGAAAGGCTGGACTATATAAACGTTCCCCAAACTAGGGTCCCCACCTGTTTTCGGACTACAACTCCCATCATCCCTACCTAGCAGGACCTGTGGTCAGGGATGGTGGGAACTGTAGTCCAAAAACCGCTGGAGACCCAAGTTTGGGGAACCCTGGACTAGATGATCCACATGGTCCCTTCCAACTCTATGATTCTATGATGGATGGTGACTCATCTACATGTGCTCCAAAGCACATGCCCTCTTCTTCATTTACTATTCTCTTTGGAGAACTGGCCAAGAAAAGGAGCTAAGCCCACACAGAGGCAAGAGCATTCACGTCACATATGATTCTGCAGACCTCTGTTTGAATCTTTACTCAGCCATGAAGTACTGTGGGTCAGCGTATGACCACTGCTCCCAAACCAGGCGTATCTCACAAGGATGTTGCGTGGATTAAAAATACCACAAGTGCTGCCCTGGCAGCAGGGGCAGAGAGCTTTAAATACAGATGCAGAATACAGGGAAGTTAACAGAAACTATATAAGAAATACACAAGGGCACAAGGAGAAGGGGACGACAGAGGATGAGATGGTTGGACAGTGTTCTCGAAGCTACCAGCATGAGTTTGACCAAACTGTGGGAGGCAGTGGAAGACAGGAGTGCCTGGCGTGCTCTGGTCCAGGGGGTCATGAAGAGTCGGACACGACTAAACGACTAAACAACAACAACATATAAGAAATACAGTGGTACCTCGGGTTACATATGCTTCAGGTTACATACACTTCAGGTTACAGACTCCGCTACCCCAGAAATAGTACCTCGGGTTAAGAACTTTGCTTCAGGATGAGAACAGAAATTGTGCAACGGCAGCAGGAGGCCCCGTTAGCTAAAGTGGTGCTTCAGGTTAAGAACAGTTTCAGGTTAAGAATGGACCTCCGCAACAAATTAAGTACTGTATGTAACTGTGCGGTATAAGATAATCAACAGATAAAGCACAGCAAGACTACAGTAATTGGAAGTCATTTTTAATTTATTGTTTTACAATCGTTCACATCATTGGGAGTACAAAGGATGTTAGTTATAAGAATTGTGTTGCTTTATATACTGCTACTGTCTGTCAATTTATAGTTTGTTTATTTGATTGTATGTTTGTCTATTGGTTTGTTTGCTTTCCTGGCATAAATGCATCTATGTATTTTAAAACAATAAAGATATGCACATTGTAAACAAAATAATATACATACAGTGGTACCTCGGGTTAAGAACTTAATTCTTTCCGGAGGTCCATTCTTAACCTGAAACTGTTCTTAACCTGAGGTACCACTTTAGCTAATGGGGCCTCCCGCTGCCGCCGCGCGATTTCTGTTCTCATCCTGAGGTAAAGTTCTTAACCCGAAGTACTATTTCTGGGTTAGCTGAGTCTGTAACCTGAAGCGTCTGTAACCCGAGGTACCACTGTACATACATACATACATACATACATACAGAAGGCATGCCCAGCATGCCAATAGCGGACTTCCGAGGTCTTCCGGCCTTTGCCGGACTCGAATTCCCGTCAGCCCTAACCATTGGCCGCGCTGGCTGCGGGCTGATGGGAGTTGGAGTCCAACTCAACAACCGTTGGCAACGTCTCCAGGCCTCACCTCGCGCGCGTCCCAAAACAGGACGCAAGCCGCTCAGTTCCCATAGCAACCGACGGGAGGAGGCGTGGCTCTTGTGACGCCACGCGCGCCCCCGGCCTGTGCCCAAGAGGGGCCGGCAGGAGCGCGCGCGAGCGCCAAAGAGAGCGCCTGTGGCGGCCGGGCGATCGGGTTGGGGTCACGAGGGCGGCGGCGGGGGTTTGAACCGTCCAATGGGGGAGCGGCGTGCGGCGTGCCGGGGGCGGAGCCGGAAGTCGGCCTGCGCGTCCTGGAGCTGCAGCTGTTCGTCGGCGGCGCCGTGCCGCTGCGGTGGGAGTTCCTGTCCTCGCGCGGCGGCGGCGGTGGCGGCGCCCCAACGGTGCCAAGGTCTCCATGGCAGCACCAGCAGCCTCTGCAGCTACCGCCGCCTCATCCACGGCTTTGAGGACGTCGTGAGGCGGCGGTTGCGAAGCCGCTTAAGAACCCCATGGTGAGCCGGGGGCAGGAGGCTGAGGAAACGGCGGCTGGGAGCGTTGCTCGGGGT